>NW_027131964.1:2465000-3065000 GCF_026122565.2 Emydura macquarii macquarii | reverse complement strand
GCGATATATTGGTAGGAGAAGCTCTCTCCTGTTGGAATAAAGCAGCTACACAAGAGATCTTACAGCAGGGCAGCTGCATCGGTACAGCTGTGCCGCTGTAAGCTCTCTAGTGTAGACATAGCCTTAGCAGTTAGATAGTACATGTGACTTTAGAATTTACTACTGCATCTAACTTAAGAGTCCACTCTGCCTAAGTAACTGTCACTCAGATGAGTCCTATTGTTTTGTGATCTATAGTCCTCTATGTTGACTGGATTAGCGAGTTCAATGACAGTGACAAACATGCACTGGTTCTTTTAAAGAGGGGAGTCTCACATGGGAAAACACATGTTCATCCAAGTCAGGACACATGTATTTCCCACCAGAGAGCGAGAAAGAGGGTTAGTTTGAGCAAACTGGTGTTTACGGCTTGTTCTTTTGTGGATGTGTATTGATAGCACAGTTTTTTCAAAGGCTATAGTGTACTAAAGAATTGTCCAGACATACATGAATGTATTCATCTTGAACAATTAACAATACTTTCTTGATGGTTAATAATATGTGCTGTAATATTTATATGTCTCAGTTATATGACATTGAAAATAAGGAGTTAGCCTCAAAGCATCAGGTACACAAAAGAGGGTCCAAATTAGTGCAGCCTCTAAACCAGGGGTCACCAAACTGTGAGGCACAACCCCTTAAAGAGGCACAGAGGAACATTTGGGGAGGTGCGGCAGGGCCCGGACCTGTTCCCACGGGAGTGGGGAAGGAGCACAACCCAGTCCCACTCTGCCTCAAGCTCTGCTCCAATCCTGCCCCTCCCCCCCCAGCCACGGCCATGGTCTCTGCTCCTGGCCTGACCCCTGACCCCAACCACGGCCCCACCCCCAGCATCAGGGCCTCAACCACAGCCTCACACCCAGCCACAGCCTTTGCCCCAATCATGGCTCCGCTCCCAGCTGCAGCTGGGGGTGGGGGCCAAGAGGGTGCAGATACGGGTAAGGGGGGGGGTACGACATAAAAAGGTTGAGGACCACTGCTCTGAACATAAGTTGGCAATGTTTAGAGGCAACAGGAGCCAACTGAAGCTGTGTAAGCCAACTGTAAAATAATCATTTGGTTCCTCAAGAAAAGCACAAACGCATTAGAGGAGACATTTAATAGAGAATTTATGTTTGCAGATACATTTTTTTTAAAATAGAAAGACATAGGCCAGGTCTACACTTATCTTGAAATTCGGCAGCAGTTGACGGAAGTTACGAAAGCTACGCAGAGAAGCTTGCATAACTCCTGTCGACTTAGAAACTCCTCTTCTACGCAGCGTCTTCACTGCACTGCACTGACAGGAAATGTGTTCCTGTTGACGCAGCACTATGCCACCAGGGGGGTGGTTTTAATGTGTTGACTTTGAATTTGCCGCCATCAGTGAAGATATACCCTGATCTGAAACATATTCTGTAGACAAACTTGACACAATCAAACTGGGTCTGAATAGGGACTTGGAATGATTATCTCATTACGAGAAGTAATTGTCACTGTTCACACATTCTCACCTTCTAATCAATGGTTGTGAATGGGCCTCATCTATTCTGACTGAATGGACACCTACCCTCCGCATTGTTGTTCCTTACCCTTGGATGTGTATATATACCCCATATCTGATTTCTTTTTCTTGCATCTGACGAAGTGGGTTGCAGCCCATGAAAGCTTATGCCTGCAGAAATTAAATTTGTTAGTCTTTAAAGTGCTACAGGACTCTCGTTTTTATTCTATAGACCGATTTTTCTCAAGTAAAATTTATAAAAAATCTCTAAGATCTTTACTAGTAAAATCAGGAAATGACATTCTTTTCTAGTAATTTTCTTTAAATATCTTTTACGTATAGAAAAAAAAAAAAAGAAAATAATCTGCACTATACCAACAAATGAATTTATTATATAAAATATTAGCCATCCTCAGAATTAAGTGTATTTCTTGACTTTATACACTTTCCTTATGTCTCTGTTTTATCTTTTCAGGAACTTAATCAGTCAATTTCCACACATATTTGTTAGTAACTTCAATTGCACAAGGATTGAATCATTTAATAGGGGTCTCAGAAATAAGTTTCCCTGAAGCAGACAACAATGGAAAAAAAATATAACATCTGTCCACTGCAAATTTACAACATCCAAAATGTTCACAAGATCTCTATTAAAAATGAATTCCTAGGAATGGCATATTCTTCATTGTCAGAAGACAGAAAAACTCTTCCCAAGCTTCATAAAGGGCTTGGAAAACTATTTTTGTATTAATTTCTGTTATTTTCCAGAGCTCAATCTCATAAAACATATCAGATCTTAAGCTAAGTGAATGGTGCAAACAATTTCCTATCAATATCCATTCAAATTGTTTGGTGAATTCAGTTTGGCCAAATTCATGGAATTATTTTTCTTGCATTCTGAGGACATTCATGCATTATACTAGCATGAATGCTTGCAGAAATGGAATTTTAAATTGGCATATTTTAATACTCAGAGAAATTGAATTTTAAATTTGTTTTCTGTAAGCATATATATCAAAACCTGATTATGTCATTCTCATCACATCAAGAAAGAGAAATAACACTATGTGACTTATTTGACCAGTCATAACTAAGTGAAATAATTTGAATTTCAAATTTTAGTTTTTGCTTAGCAAATCAAAAGTTATTCAATAATTTTAATTTTGACTACATTGTGATCCATTTCTAGACATTCAATAAAGAGAAAAAGAGACAAAGAATATGACAACAAGAGACAAATATTTATATTTGTTTCTTTCTCTTTACTGACTGGCTATGAGTGGATTACAATTTTCTCATATATATATATATATTCTTTATAAATTATTTTCTCAATTCTAATGAGACCTTTTGGATAAATCTATTTTAATCAGAATGACTCTGCCACAGTGTGAAAAATAAGAGTTTTGGCATATACAACATTATACTTTTTACATATATGTGATATTTTGTAACATAATACATAATTGTATGGTCTTCATTCATTTTGCGAATCTTTCCCTTTTAATTTTGTATGGGAGAACTGATGCTCTCAGACGTAAGCATCATACCACTTAGAGTTTCATATATTATATTTTGTATTATTAAAAGGTGGTACACAACCACATATACATAATTTAATATGTAGTTTAAAGTCAAAAGTTGCCATAAAGTATATTTTAATCTCATTTATTAAAAGTTGTCCTACTATGAAACAAAATATTTTTGGACAAAAGGAGGCAGGCAAATCTCTAGGAACTGCAGATGTTGAACAAGAATATTAATATGGAAATCGTTCAGAATGTTTATTACTAGTTGTTTATTGATTTTTTTTAGACCAAAACATATCAAACTTCATTTCTGTGAAACTTTGACAATTTATATTTTATTTTAAATTTCTTTAAATATTTGCTGAGTTTATCAGCTGAACTGATATTTAAGACCAGTTTTGTATCTCGATTAAAGAGGCAGTGAGATGAAAATATGTCCCTTAGAGCAGTAACAGTCTACCTTAACAGCTAAAGAGTCACTTAAACTCAAAATGAGACCACAAGTCAAGAATACAAAAATGTGTGTGATAATTTTATTAAAAAATAAGAATGAATGCATTCATCAGAAACAGCTAAGATAACCCAAAGGTATTTTGCACTGTGTGTTTCAATGTGAGGTTACTAACTGGGTGAATTTTATGTTTTATTAATAATAAGAAAAACTTTATAAACATAAAGGGACACATGGAAAGACATTATCAAACAAGTTTGCAGAATTGCTGAAAAGGAGCAGAAATGAGCCAGCATGTCATACGATTCCTCACTCCGACCTACTGTGAGAGCCATATATTGGCCTCTGCAGAATGAAATGCCACAGGTTAAGTATCACTACAATAAAATGCTCTGAGTGTCGGGATTGTTGTTCTCCTTTTCCCCTGATTATTTCATTTGAAACTGTTCAGTATGTGAAATCATGTCCCATTCATTGATCCAGTGATAGCTTCTCCTTTTAACAACTTATTTTGCAAATAAATACAGTCACTGCTTGATTATATGTTCACTTTTTATAGGAAAACACTGTGGTATTTTCATATAGGCATACGCATTAATACTGTGGATCACTTATCTGAACTGGAGATCTCTATTGCATATTCTGCATTTGTTATGCACATGAAATTCCCATTTAACATTTTGGTAGATCTGCATCCTTTAATCATTCTCATGGCTCTTCTTTGAACCCTCTCCAATGTATCAACATAGTTCTTGAATTATGGACCCCAAGTGGACACAGTATTCCAGCAGTAGTTACACCAGTGCCAAATACAGAGTAAAATAACCTCTCTACTCCTACTTGAGATTCCTCTGTTTATACATCCAAAGATTACATTAGCCCTCATAGCCACAGTGTTGCACTTTCTGTTCAGCTGATTATCTACCTTGATCCCCAAATATTTTTCCAAGTTACCGCTTCCCAGGATAGAATGCATTACTCATGGAGTTACTATTACCAAGGCAATTACCAAATTCAAGAACATAATTTTCCACATATACCCATTAAGAAATTCATTTTAAATTTCTGAAGTGCCTCTTAGACTAACTGATGTCAGTGTCATAACACAAAGGAACATTAGAATTCCAGTGCAGATATGGATTAGAATCCATATATAGGGGAGAGAGAGAGAGAGAGAGAGAGAGAGCGCATTAAAAAACTTTGGGAAATGCGCCTGGTCTGCCTTAAAATAAATAATCTCTCCAGCACAGTCATCACTATGGAGGCATAAACTCTTCTGTTGACTAGCATCAATATCAGCCATATTTGCCCACTTAGTTATGGACCAAAAAAATACTGCTGTGATGCTGGCAGACCAGGTGACAGCTCATGCCAAGGCCCAGGGCCTCACTGAACTCTGACAAATGCATAACTGGAAACCAGCCTGGCTCACCTGTGGGTAAGTATAGCTAAAAGAGTATTAGTGTTCATAGGAATGTGTTCAAACTTTATGGAATGCTTGTTAGGATTCTGCATGTATTAATTCAACATTCTATTACTATTATGCTAACTCCACTGGAGCTAGTGCAAGTGTTTCTATTCAAGGTGGGAATCACACCCCCACCTTGAAATACAGACATAGTCTATGTGTTTCTCACCTGCTCTTACCATCGTCTCCTGTCCAGTCATAGAATCATAGAATCATAGAATATTAGAGTTGGAAGGGACCTCAGGAGGTCATCTAGTCCAACCCCCTGCTCAAAGCAGGACTAACCTCAGCTATATCATCCCAACCAGGGCTTTGTCAAGCCTCACCTTAAAAACCTCTAAGGATGGAGATTCCACCACCTCCCTAGGTAACCCATTCCAGTGCTTCACCACCCTCCTAGTAAAAAACTTTTTCCTAATGTCCAACTTAGACCTCCCGCCCTGCAACTTGAGACCGTTGCTCCTTGTTCGGTCATCTGCCACCACCGAGAACAGCCTAGCCCCATCCTCCCTGGAACCCCCTTTCAGGTAGTTAAAGGCCGCTATCAAATCCCCCCCACTCTTCTCTTTTGCAGACTAAACAAGCCCAGTTCCCTCAGCCTCTCCTCATAAGTCCTATGCTCCAGCCCCCTAATCATTTTGGTTGCCCTCCGCTGCACTCTCTCCAACTTGTCCACATCCTTTTTGTAGTGGGGGGCCCAAAACTGGACACAATATTCTAAATGCGGCCTCACCAATGCCGAATAGAGGGGAATAATCACTTCCCGTGACCTGCTGGCAATGCCCCTCCTAATGCAGCCCAATATGCCATTAGCCTTCTTGACAACCAGGGCACACTGCTGACTCATATCCAGCTTTTTATCCACTGTTACCCCCAGTCCTGCCTTGGCAGAACATTTTTAAGGGAACACTCACAGTCAGCAACATCCTGCTCCCTCTTGACCTGCTCTTTTACCAACAACAAGGGCAGGACATTGCCCTGTATGTCAACTAGATTTTATTGCACAGAATTAAGGGATCCATTTCAATGCATTTATCTCAATTAGAATAGTTTATGATGTTTTTGAGCACCAAAATTACATCACATGTTCCTATCTAAAAATTAATCTGTGCAAATTCCATTTTTCAACAGGTTTGCATTTTCAGACAAAAATACAGGTCAGAAGGATTCCTTGATCTCTTCATTCTTCCATACTTTGTATGTTTTCATGAGTTCAATATAGTGAAACAACAATCACTGATCCAGCAACAGCCTGCAGGGTTCCAAGTTTGTTTCTAGATGCTCAGGAAGCTTGTGAGATTTGCTCACACAATTTTTCTTATACCCCAGAGCTGTACATCTGCTGGAGTCAGGGATCTAATATTCTCTTTGAAATTCCTTAGCATCCTATTGTGTGCTGTGATCCATAATTAACACACAAAAACTATGTTAACTCCTTGACACTGGAGGTTTTGCTGCACCCAAAGCCTGGAATGGACATGACATAGGGAAAATTCAACCCTTTCTAAAGAAAACACAATGGCATTATGCAGGACTAACTTAAAACAGTAAGTAAGAAAATTTAGAGTTAGAGATTCCACTGGTCATTCCATTGTGATGTAGTATTTCAGGGGTCTGAAATTAATGCATGACACTGCCTCCCAAGTCTGATGCAATAGCTGGGCACAAAGAAACAGTGAAAGGGGCATAGAAGTTTAAATTATCAGTTCACCTGCTATGCTGCTGTTGCTTTAAATCAGGGAATTAATGTTACTTTAATGTTTTTTTCTTTTAATGTAATTTTTCTTTTGTTCTTTTTCATTGTTTTATTTTATCTAAAGTATATTAAAATGCATTTATTCTTCCAAAAAAAAAATGTGTCAGATTGACAATCCTGGATACTGAGGTCATTTATGCATTGGTTGTACAGGCATGGCAAAGATGTCATAACCCCATCAATGTGCATCTGTCCCAACCTAAAAGATTCACCTTCTCTGGGTAGAAGAAAAGTTCAGTCTTTATACCTATTCAGCCCTTGCAGTCAGTGTGCTGAGATGGCCAACAAGTGTGACAATTGTGGCCAGCGGTGTTTCTACATAAAATAGGAAATGGGACAAGGCCATGTGAGAACTGTGAGAGTGAGTCCACCCCAACATAAGCCGCCAAATCATTTTGTATAGTCCATTAAAGAGTTGTAAATGACCAGAGTTAATCAGCTGATATAGAGTTTCAAATGAAATAACCAGGGGCAGAATCTCAATTATGCCCAAAAAGTACTGAGCACAGTTGAGGGGGGACAAAGGATCCAAACAATACTTAGCTTAAATATGTTCCATATGTTTGTTGAACTATTCTGAATACCAAATGTAAAAATCACAATCAGTTCACACGTAATGTGTGAACAGAAAAAAAAGGCTACATTGTTTGAAAACAATTGTTTGCAGTGAATAATTCGATCAGCTCAGGTAATAACATTTGATAAAATAAACCTAGGCATCATTTGCAATGGTGACTTGGAGGTGAAATGCTCCATAACCCAGAGCCATCTGGCCATTCATTTCCAAAGGTTTTAATGGTAATAAGCAATATTCAGGCAAAGAAGAAAAAAATGTCAGTAAAAATGTAGGGGACCCTCTTATAATCGATGGATCATTGACACGGCAGAGTGTCAGTAGTGGTATAGAATCATCATGTCAGTGCATAGTCAAAGAGCTTTAATCTGCTGGTTAGTGATATGCTGGACCTTAATTACTTCAAAGGAGATATTATGTTCTGTCATGTCTAGTGACACAGTTATAGCCCCTTAATCCATCCTTGCCAGGGATATCTCTATGGCTCTATTCAAAGTTTTGTGACTTTTCTCTGTGGGTTAAGGGTCTCTGATATGATAAACTATAACAGCATAACAACCATGTTAACAGGAGCCCGCTTATTTAAAAAACACACTGTCTAATCAATATGCTGTACTGCCCATTCTATTACTGTAAAAACTATTTAATATCTTAAATTACATGTCCGGAATAATTATAGGGATGTATATTTATTTATCTAGCCCAACTCCTATTTTCTTTTACTTCCATATCAAATGTAATAAGTAACTGCTAAAATATGCTTAAATACAGAGATTTTTTTTAAAAAATATCCAGAATGGTTATTTTTCAGTATGGCATGGCAGTTTGCTGTATCGTCAAATATATTCTTTTCATAACTTTATGTTTTATATCAACATTTGCAAGAAATCTTCACTGACAATATAGCCATACAACCATTACTATCCTGCATGATTAGATAATCACCACCCAGACAGATTTGTTGCAGTTCTTTTTCACTTCCACTGATTTAAGGGAGAGCAAGACTTCCCGTACATGCACATACAAATAAAGAGAGGAACACAAGGTGCAATGGTCAGGGCTCAGTGGTAAGCAAACTGGGCAGAAGATCATCGCAATGTCTCAATATGAGTCTGCTTTCGGTTAGCCTGGAATGTGTAGATGGCTGATACTCAGCTTTCCTTGGGAACAGGACTTAAGGCATAGAGCTGGTTGGAAAATAGATTTTTCATCTCACACAAAATTTTGAGATTTGGAAAATAAAATCATCCCAAATCAGGATAAAAAGCCAAATTTTCAAAATTTTAAAATTCCACTGCTCCCAAAACCCCCTTGTTGTTGATCACCTGTTTAATTTCTTGATAATATAAAATAAAGTAAATTTTAAAATGAAAAGTCATTTTGAAACAGAAACTTTTCATTCCAAAAATGTCAAAAAGGGTCATCTTGGCATAATTTTTTTCCAATTTTTTTCTTAACAAAATATCGTGGAAAGTGATACAATTTAATGATTTTTTTTTTTTGGTTTAATCAAAATGGCATTTTCTGACAGAAAATTATCTCAGTTTTTGTCCTGACCAGTCCTACTCACGAGTTCTTCGGCATGGTTGTTGTAACCATGTTGATTATGGTACAAAGAGATGAGCATTGCTTTAAAAGCCAGATCCACAATCAAAATAATGGAATGACTGTCTCCAGTGAGATCAGAGAAGACCAGCACATTTCCTGCATAGGCTATAGTTTCAGTCAGAAGGCATGAAATCTAGGATTTCAGTATAGGTGGCTAACTTGGCAGCAGGTCAGATACACACAAATATATGTGAGATAGTCACACCGAATGCCATGCTGGTCAGATTCTCACACAACTCAGAGTTAATGTTGCCTATAGTAAGTACATTTTAAAGGCATAACAAGATGCAGTCAGTGCAAACTCTACCACTGATTTCCTATCATCATTATTTCATAGCTGCAACACTGAAATATATAATTTCTGTTTCGTGTTCTTGTGACATACCCAGGGTACGGTCTAGACTAGTGAGTAGCTGTGTCACCCCTACCCACCAACCTGGTGTGTACTTTACAATGCTTTGCTGTTTTTGCCTCTGCTTTTGGAGTGCTCACAAACAGCCTTTAGCATGTAAGTCACTCCCAGCTATGTCTGTGTGCATTTATATCCTGCCAGTCACAGCCAGCCTTTCACTAGGCTGAATTACACTGCAGGGTACAGTACACTCCCAGTCCCTCACTTTCCCCCAGAAATGCACGTCCTGTATTGCCCAGCCCTCTCCTAGACAATACAGGCTCAAATACAGTCCTTCATTTTATTAATAGAAATGATATGCTCAAATGCTGTTATCCCAAATGGAGTTTCCCAAACACTTCATTCAAACACACTGGATTGAATAAAACAATAAAACAAGTTTATTAACTAAAAAAACATAGATTTTACTTGAATACAAGTAATGAGGCATAAAAGTCAGAAGTGGTTACAAAAGAAGTAAAGATAAAATGCAACTAATGCCTAACTTAATAAACTCTGTTAAATTCAAAGCAAAGTTTCTCTCACCACACGCTGTCAATAGTTTTAGTGGCCAAACTTCTAAGCCAGGATGCCTTTATCTGTGTAATAGCTGCTTCCTTAGTTTCTTCTGATGTACTCAGTCAATGAACAGAGAGTGAGAGAGGAGCAGGAGGGGTACCTTGGGGTGTTGGTCCCTCATTTTTATAGTGTCAGTCCCCCTCTGAGAAAACATTTCTAGCTGAGTATCAGGTGAAAAAACTCTACAGGAAAGGATATCTCTTGCTGGTTTTCCACCTGTTGGAACTCCCTTTGTGCCTGATGACTCTGTTTACTGCTTAAATTCAAATTAAGCAGAGCACATCTTTCATTTCTTTGAGACATATCTGTTTGCCAACTTCTGTTTGGGAAGGGCTGTGGTTTGGAACACGTGTTAATAACACCATAGAGTGGAACCTTATAACTTTATATATAATGTTGCTATGCATATTTTCTTAGGAAAATATTTGACCAGCAAATTATGAGTTTTCAAATGATACCTCACAAGGCATACTTTATAGAAAGTTTATTACAATAGTGTGCAAGCAGTGTATACAGGGGTACAGATTGTCACAGACCCTAACTAAGATCAGGTCCCCATTGCGCTGGGCACTGTACAACATAAGTGACATTTTCTGCCCTGAGAAGTTTGCTGTCTAAATAGATTTCTTTTTAAAAAACACATATGAAATAATCCTAAGTGTGACTAAGCAAAATGTAACAATTAAAATAAAAAAATTTTTTACAGTTCAGGAGTGCAAACCTTTCTCTGATATCACAAAATAAATGCAAAGGAAATTTGAAAACACATGCACACACAGAAAACACACTTTAGGTTGGGGACCCTGTAGGCCACTCTGAATCCTTGGACAAATTTATATGCTGGTCTTATGTTTTTATATAATAAAGCAGAAAAGTGTATCTAGTGTTCATTTATTTCTCATTTCCTGAAGATCCCAGGTAATAGAACATGAGTTTAAATAGCATTTTAAGATGCTATTCAGTCGCCTAGTAAATCTTCATGAGAGGACTGTAGTCCAAACAAACAGAGGTAACTTAGCTTAAAGAGTTCTATTGTTTTCCATAACCAAGAGTACAGTCCTTTTTTCATTCAGATAATGTGCAGATTTATACTTCAAGTAGCTAAAAAGAGGAAATGGTAAGGTTGGTGTATGTGAAGGAGCATACTGAACCCAGCGCATGGTATAGTACACACAGCAGGGCTTGTGGTAAAATGCACAGGGGGACATAGAACCCACAACATTTGAAACTCTTTTGATTGGGAAAACAACATTTTCATGTTCATCTTTCGCCTTAGCCATGTACATGAATTAACCCCTTTTTACTCATCCAAAACTGGGAGGATTTATTAAATGAAATAAAACAAAAAATATGTAGAGTAGCATAACAGTCTAGCAGCAAAACAATGTGGGAGATCCAAGTCTAAGGCCTTGTCTACAGTAGTGGTGTGTGTAGGTGCATGTAGCTACATGCTGCAGTGAAAGGCTTTGGCAGGGAGAGGCACTGGAGAAAGGATTTGGCAGCTCCTCATTCTGGAGCCTTTCATTGTGGCAAGGCAGTGCTCTTGCAGGCAGGAGGCAGCGAGGAAAGGCTCCCAGCAGCGAGGAGGCAGTGGAACACTACACTACTCAAAATAGCAGTGTAGACATGGGAGGTTCTGCTTGTGTATTTAGAGATCTGTGTAGGGTATATAACCCAAGGGTTCAAGTGCTCTTTTACTCATCTAAGCAATGCCTCATGATCTAGACTGGTATTTAAACCCATGCTAGAGGGGAATGCAGTGTATGTACTCCACAGGCTAACGTAAGGAGTGTACAGTGTAGACATACACTGAAAGGTCAAAGTTACTCTCACTCCACGAGGTGAGGGGAGAGCTGGAGGCAAGGTACCAACTGCTAAATGTAGGGATTATCTCTGATCTACTGCTCAGCAGTGACACTTCTGGCTAATTCAGGCTGGCATTGATGGGTACTAGAGGAAGCCATATTTACTCTTCCTCAATAGACATTTTCACCTGCTTTATTGGCTTCCTCTTGCCTTGATTTGGGGAGGTCAATATGGCTAACAAATTTAGGCCCTGCAGCTATTGAAATATTCATGAGCCAATAATATTGCTCTCTGCACCTTACCCATTTCATGAAGAAAATGTATAATATAAAATATATTGTAAAATATAAAATATACTGTAGTTTATAGAAACATTCTGTCTGCCTCTCTCTCTCTTTCAAATGTAAAGGCCTGATCATCCCATTTTTCTGAGAGGAGTAAATAAGCCAATTTTCATTCAGAATCTAGATGCATATTAACATTGAATTTATGCTTAGATATCGATATAGATATATAGTTATATATCTGTTCTAGAGCAATTTACACACTGGGCCACAATTTGTTTCTGTGTATGGTTTTGAGCTTTTCAGTCAATTAGAAGAAATGATAAAGCAGAGCAGTCAAAGGGACCAGAGGAACCTTCAGTTTCCTTTGATTCCAAGTTCCAGATGCAAGTTTCCTTTAGATGCATACTTCATTTGGATCTTCAGCTATAGCAGCCTACCAATAGAAAAGGATATCATTCACGGCAGTGAAAAAAGAGGTCATACAAGGTTCACCTCTCCAATGACATAAACATGAGACTTTTCTCACAAGCTGTCACACTTCAATTGTTGGTGAGATGTGTTGTGTCAGTGGGTCGTAATAATTGTTTCTAAGTCTTGCTAAGGTTCTAAAACAAATTACCTGAGTGACACCCTTTTGGCACTATTGAAGTGAGCTGCAAAGGAATACATATTGCATAACAGATGGTCCTATCAAGATTTTGTTTGAGATTTATGCAGTAATTTAGTATTATTATGGCGTGTCAGATAATAGAGAGTAAGAGATTCATGTTGCCTGTTTGCACACACTGAAACATTTATATACTTTATATTGGTGGACATTTTGGTTTCAGTGACCATGTTATAAACTAGATCAAAACATATAGGACCCTCCTGATAAGAGGTGTTTCGTGCAGGTTTGGGGAAGAATTTATGTTAATATTTTAAGTCAATATAGATAAAAAAGTGCAATAGCAAGATACATTTTGCTTTAAATAGAAGGGATATAAACCAACAAGTGGGTTTGTTTTTTCCATATCTCGTGGGGCTGGCAACCACAGATTTTACAACGCAGAGAGCTTCACGTCAGCTAAAGTCCCCTGTGATAGCCCACAGCAAAGCACTCAGCTCAAGAAAAATATATCCAAGTAAATATTTTTTTTCAACTGTCTAGTTACCCAACAGCTGAACAGAAAGCCAAATGATGAAATAATTGTACATTCCTGCTCCTATTCAGTTACATTTGATGGAAATTTACATGGAAACTGGAACAACCAAACAGAATACAAGCAAACAAAAAACAAAACAAAAACAAACAGACAAACAAAGCCACCCTTTCACTTATTACTAGCATGAACGCATTTTGTAAGTAAAATGTTAGACAGCTCTGTACTGCAGTGTGCAAAAAGCAGAATGTCAGCATTGAGTCAATTTAAGTGTAAAATAACTCAGAATAGATGCAGACAAGTGGGACAAATACTTGATTACTTATTTGGACTGCCTATACTCTGGGATTTGATTTTAAAAAAAATTCTCTGCTAGCAGGGTTAGCTCTATTTTTCAGAAGCAAACTGCTTTCTGGATTTGATAAACAGGACACATCAGCTAACAATTTAAACTCAAAAGCCATAGTAATAGGTATGTGGCTTTTCCCCAGAGGCTTGAAGTTAAAATGCTACAAGCACTGCAGAATGGCAGCTAAACACATGTCCCGTGGGCACTGCTTGAATTCATTCTGCATGTGGATGGAAATGTGGAAAACATGGTGACTGTAGAGTTGGTTATTTCAACCACCCTGTGAAAGCATAAAGGATTTTGAGTTGTCAAGAGAACAAGCTATCATTGCCTAGTTTAAAGCAAGGAGTAACTAAATTGAACTTCATTTTACTCCAGAACCTACTAAAAGAGTGTGAGTCAATACAGAACAATGACTGGGGAGCTTGCAGATACGAGACTATCCTTGAAACACTTATATTGAATTGCATAATACCAAAAGTGCATCCAACTTTTACCATTAGGAGTCTTTTGTCAAATTAGCCATATTACTTGCTCTCCCAGTTATGTTAGTAGAAGATTTATAATTTAAACATAACTGCAGCATATGAATGTAATGCAAAGTCTTCTTGATTCATCAACCTCATGATATTTGATATATGTGAGTGTGCCAAATTATCACTTGGCTCCATCAGTTTCTGCAGAATTGGGGATTGAAATCCTAACTCCAGAGAAGTCAATGGGATTTTTGCTATTGATACCGATGAGGTCAGGATTTCACCCTAAATTTTCCTTTTAAAAAAGCATTCTAGACCAGTGTGAACCAATGCAGTGTTGTCTTCTTGAGTCTGCAGAAGAAAGTCAGTCTGAAACAACAGCTTTAAAAGGGGCTGAGATTCATCTATGGCCTAATACTGCAAAGTGGGAAGCACTTTCTGATAGGTACAGAACAGAGTCATTTCCTGTTGAAGTTGAAGGTGATCAGCACTTCCCAGGTGTTACTCAAAAGCTATTAGGCCTCACTGAGGTGTTGAGCCTGAAGCATAACAATAACAACATTGCAAGAGTTCTGTGGCACCTTAAAGACTAACAAAGGACTAGATGACCTCCTGAGGTCCCTTCCAACTCTAATCTTTTTTGATTCTGTGATTTGGGCATAAGCTTTCGTGGGCAGAAACCCACTTCGTCGAATGCACGAAGTGGAAACTTCAGTTTGGTAGGTATATATACACATGCAAGGATGGGTGAGTTATATCACAGTGAGGAGGGAGAGTGTTAACGAGGTAAATACAAGCAGGGTGGATAAGGCCGTTCACAAGCTTATGAGAAGGTGTGAATGTCAAAAGAGGGAACATTATTTTTTGTAGTGGACTAGCCACTCCCAGTTTCTATTCAGACCTAGTCTGATAGTGTCAAGTTTGCATATGAGTTCCAGCTCTGCAGTTTCACACTGGAGTTCGTTTTTGAAGTTTTTTTTTGTTGAAGTATGGCAACTTTGAAGTCTGTTACTGAGTGGCCAGGGAGATTGAAGTGCTCTCCTACTGGTTTTTGAATGTTACCATTCCTGATGTCTGATTTGTATCCATTTATTCTTTTGCGTAGAGAAACAACATTGCTTTTGACGCTAGATAAATATTTTAAGATTTATACAAGCAGTACGGAAAGCATAAAATCACTGATTAGCAACCATGCCATTAAATAAAAATTGCCAGCCCTAGGAAGTGACAATAAGAGTAACAACCTTAGCTCAGTTCTATCCAGGGGTCTATTGCCAGCTTGCACTGAACTTCTCCTGCCTTCATATCCTTCTTAAACAGGACCATTGTCTAGTAATTGGGTAATATTCCTTTAAATAGCTTAGGAGCCTTCTAGTAGGCCTTCCTATATTTTATTAAAGAAGCCAACAGAACACCACCAGAGTAGATGTGTACATTTATATTTGGTTAGTAAAATAGTTATTTGGATTCCACTGTGTTGTGTCATTTCCTCATATTCTTAGTGTTGTATAGAGCTCAAAGACATAACAGCAGCCTCAGACTATAAACTCTTTAGATGCAGGAACCATGTTTTCTTATATGTTTATAGAGTACCTAGCAAAATGTCACCGGAATTCCGATGGGATTTCTGGGCACCATTGCAAAAGAAGAAGAAGGAAAAGAAGAAAGCCACATTAACTGATATTGCCGGGCAGACACATAAAAAGAAACAAACAGAGATGGTGGCAAATTATGAAGAACTCTGCCATGAAGTGGAACGACTATGGGAAGTCTAGAACAAAAACAATCCCAGTGATTTTGGAGCACTTGGAGCAATCCGTAAGGGTATGAATGAGCAGCACAAGAACACTTTAGAAGTTCATTCCATCACAATCAGGGAGCTCCAGGAAGCCACACTCAGTCATTGTGAGGATTTTAAGGAAAGTCAAAGGAGGAAAAGTGCATTTGAGTACCTAAAATTCAGGAATTCTGTGAAGGGCTAACAAAACTCATGACTATCCTAACCTATAGTTGGTTTGTGGTCAGGATGTATTGGTGACTCATGGGGATACATTTTAGACAATAGATTTCCTCTCTTAATGCTTAAAGACTTTGTATATTGTGAAGGCTATTTGTTTAAAATAAAATAAATTAAAATCCTCATGATATGTATTATTAATATTATTATTATTAATAATAATAATGCATGCTAAGGCTCCACAAGTGGCCTTTCCTGTAATTGTTTGCATCAGACCACCTTTCTGCAAAAACAGTATTTTTTCTGTATTTCCAAACTAAAGCACAATCCTTCACCCCTTTCTGAGGGAAACACAGATCTTCAGAACTGTATCCCATTCATCACCTATGGCTTGTCAACCCAAACACACTTATTCAGTTTCCCACAAACTGACAATGAAAAATACTGACTTGTCATATTTAATTCTCCATATACATTCTTGAAACAATCCCGTTTTAGATCCACTATGATCTGGACAACCCAATCCGCTTTATCTACACTGCAATGTATATAATGTGTGCACAATCTTACAAGAATTCCCTTATTCACCTCTTGCTGTAGCTCAAATACCACACCATAAGAGACATGACACACAAGTACTTTCATGCCTAATTATTACATTTGTTCCTGCAAAATTATGATCTCAAGTATATTTTACCAGCTTTTATTTCTTTTATTTTCCAGTCCAAATGGTTTCTAAACTCTAAGGCCAAAAGCATCCTTTGGTGTAACTCTATTTTCTTCATTAATATTACACTAAGGATGAATGTGGACCTGAATGATTATCTACTTCTAAAAATATTTAAGCATTGAATAATTGAAATACTAAATATGATTTTGTTCATTTATATATTTATTAATTTATTTTAATTAGGAGTGAAAATCCAAATTCAGATCTGATGGTAGTTATTTTTAACTATATCTGTAAGAAATCACTTAAAAACCAGTAAGTATTCTAAGTTGGGCTAAACTTATCCTCCTGATCCAAATGGCAGATTTTGATTTTCATATTCTTCTCTCTCCCTGTGAGGTGAAATCATATCCTCTATGCAACGCTAATGTAAATAAACTTCACCCAAAAGGCCCAATTGGGTTTGGGGGAGAGTTGACTTCCTTCAGATAATGACAGCCTCAGTGCTTAAGGAATGGCTGTGGCCCACAGCAACCTCACTGTGTACAATCCTAAGTGGACTCCATCTGTTCATTCACAATTCTTTCCCTCTGCACCCAATTTGCTGCTGGGACTCCATTTGTTGCTTGAGGCTGCCAGGGACATTTGCTTAATCAGAACATCTTCTGGAGGCTCTGTCCTCACCCTGACTGTCTTGTGCTGGATAATTCCAGGACTCCTGTAGAGTACACATTCTGCCATCATAGTTTCATAGCTCACAGGACCAGAAGGGACCATTCTGATCATCTATTTTGACCTCCTGTACAACACAAGTCAAAGAACTTCCCAAAAATAATTATTTTTGAACAAGAGCATATCTTTAAAAGAAAAACATCCAATCTTGATTTAACAATTGTCAGTGAGTGAGAATCCACCACAATATTTGGTAAGTTGCTCCAATGGTTAATACTGTCACTGTTCAAAATTTACACCTTATTTCCAGTCTGAATTTGTCTAGCTTCAACTTTAAGCTATTGGACCTTGTTTTATCTTTGTCTTCTAGATTGAAGAGCCCATTATCATATATTCATTCTCCATCTAGGCACCTATAGCTTGTGATCAAATCACCCCTTAACCTTCTTTTGTAAATAGATTGAACTCCTTGTGTCTACCACTATAAAGCATTGTCTAATTCTATAATCATTTTCTTAGGTCTTCTCTGAAGCCTTTCCAATTTCCATCTTGAATTGTAGACCCCAGAACCATATATAGTATTCCAGCAGTGGTTACACCAGTGCCAAATACAGAGGTAAAATAATCACTCTACTCCTCCTTGAAATTCCCCTGTTTATAGATCCAAGGATTCCATTTACCTTTTTGGCCCCAATGTTTCACTAGGAACTCATATTCAGCTGATTATCTACCATGATCCTTAAATATGGTCTTCTTCCTTGATTGACTTTTTGGGCAGCTAGTAAAATGTTCTTAAACAAGTCCCAATTATCATTCACATTTTTCTGATCAAATACTTCCTTCCAGCTCATAATTGTTTTCAGCTTTGTGAAATTGCCCCCTTTAAAACACAAAGTGTATATATAACTGCTTTGGTCTTTATTCTATTTGCACATTACAAATGTGATTAAGTCATGACCACTTGTACCTACCATTAATTTTTAGTTCTCTGATCAATTCCTCTTTATCTGTCAAGACAAGGTCTGCTATAGAATTCCCCCATGTTTGATTACCTGCAACCTAGATTCTACCAATGGAAGCCAGTGGAATCCAGGCAGTGAATAAAGGTCACTTACTGCAATGAAATTTATCCAGAATTAACTTATATCAGAAGTTGGCCCATTATATGTAATGATAAAAATGTGATTTAGAACTTTATTTTAATTTGAGGGTACAAATTAATAAATCATGCTATTTGGTGTTTGAGTACACCTTTTGTTTTTGTTTGTGCCAGTATGCTGTGAAATTATTTGTGTTTTTTACAACAGAAATAAAAACCTGTCAAATTTGGATCAGTTCTGTTTAATTTACGTGCTGTGACCAGGGAAAACTTTTCAAGAATCTTGTTCTTTCAAGCCCACTAATCAGTACTGATGCATCATGATGTTTACCAAATCAGCTAATCAGAGCTTTAGTACCTTTATAGACAAAATAAAGTAAGACACTGCAACTACAAGGTAATTTCCTCTTTTGAATTGAGATCAATATTTACGAGCTCTACACAGTGTTGCCTGTGCTTGCTTCATCAGCACCTGCTTCTGAAGACCATTGATTGTCCAGAATGCCTTTTCAAGATGCAGATAATGCTCTTTTCAAATACACTTTGTATTGATCAGAAGAAAGAAATTTTTTGACAGTGCATAGTGCAAAAGCCATTTATAAAGATTAAGGACAGGAATGTGTCATGGTGGGTCATACTGAGGTTGAATTAATATGGGCTAAAGAGTGTTCTGCTTTTGAAAACAATGAACAAAAATATTCCAGGTTTAGTGATACTGTGTCTGCATTTGCAAACTGCCTCTTCTACCATCTTTCAAGGTCATTAAACCTTTTTTCTCAGCTTTCTGTCCAGAGCCTTGACTTAGCCCGTGCAGTAGCACCCCTCTGTTAGGGACCCTTCTGCTGCCGCATGGTGTTACAGACTTCCTAGGTTTCCAGCCTGTGCTTGATCCTCTCCCTGTTCCTGTCCCAGCCTTGTTTGAACCCTGTTCCAGCCTTGTTTATGCCATATTTTGACAGTGCTCCAGCCCTGGACCTGCCTCCTTACCCCACTCTCAGACTGATTTCAATCTGACTTTAACCATCAGTCTACTTCTGGACTCTGACTACGATCCTCATTTGGCTTGTCTATGAATTCTGACCCCAGTTCTGCCTGTGCCTGGATTCAATACTGCCTTCAGCCTGGTCCCAGTTCTATGTCTGGCTTCAACCATTCCTCCAAGCACCAGGCATGACTGCCTAGAACCCAGAGTCTGAAAAAGATGCTGAACTAGATGGCTCAGGGGGACTTTTCCAGGCATATCATATAGCAGTATGATTCTAAAATGAATAAAATTCCTGAGAGAAGAAGCAGTCAAGGCAAACAGGAAGCAGCTTTTGCCAATAAGCTCTGCTGTTGTCTTATATTTTATCATCAGTAGCAACCAAAAGAGATCAATGGGTTAAGCACTATAAAGTTTGGTTTTCTGGTAGACAGGATTTTCTCTAGATGCCAAATTCAGCCGCAGGAAGGTGGCACACAGCTCCCATTAAAGTTATCAGCAATGGCACATGTATCCAAGGACAGAATTTTACTCAGAGTCTTTTGACAAACTCTGCGGATGACATCTCCCTCATATGAAACCCCTGTCTCTCCTACATGTCTTGTCAATGACATCTGTAAACTTATGTTTCATCTTTACAGCAGCATTATCTTCACAATGGGAAAATAACTTCCTAGGGTATGGAACAGCTTCCATATAAGGAGAGAATGAAAAGATTAGAGCTGTTCAGATTAGAAAAAGGACAACTAAGGGGAGATATGATAGAGGTCTATTAAAATCATGAATGGTGTGGAGGAAGTGAATAGGGAAGTGTTATTTATTCTTTTTCACAAAATAAAAATCAGGCATCACCCAGTGAAATTAGTTGGCATCAGATTTAATATAAAGGAGAGGAATTACTTTTCACACAACACACAGTCAGCTTGTGGAACTCATTGCCACTTGCCATGTGATGTTGTGATCACCGAAAGCATAACTGGGTTCAAAAAAGAGCTAAATAAATTCATGGGCAATAAGTCCATCAATACCTATTAGCCAAGAAAGTCAGGGATGCAACCACATGCTCAGGATACTCATAGTGAACTAGTCTTTTTTCCAATAACAGAGGAAACTTCCTGGTGACATTGTCAAAGAGGAAAAATACAAAATAAAGAGGTACTTAAGTATACCAGAAATTACAAATAGCCCTCCCAGGGCAATACCATAAACTATAAATACAATAAAGACAATAAATACTTAAGAGCCATTAATACTTTGGATTTAATTATGGATTTCTTAAGGAATCAACTCTGATTTTTAGCCATTAACCTAAAAAAGAAGGCGGTGGAAAGTCACATCCACCCATGGGGAGTTTGCAAATGGTTTGTGACAGAGAAAGGCAAGTAGTCTACATCATGTTATCAGGCTGGTTCTGAGAATGTGGAGAATGTATGTGGAGAAAGGAAATGGCCATAGTCCCACCTCATCTACCTCTCTCTATCCCTTTTAGGGAGATCATGGACCAATGGATTAGTCCCTGCATTCCTTTGAGTTCAAGGATTGAAATTAGGACAGGCCTTTGTGCAGGCAATGCCAGGAAAAGGAGCTTCCTTGCACATTCACTTCCTTTCTCCCTATTTCTGGCTGTCTGGCTGATACCATAATATGTAAAATACAATATTACACTCACTACAATTTAAATAACAAATACATCTCATATCAGACAGCAAATTATCATCTGTAATTTTTATAATGGGTAGCATGGATTTAACGCTTTTTGCCTAGAAAAAAGACAGGCACTATTTGTTTTATTGTAAGATTGGATATTTTTAATGGAGGAAAAGTAGCCAAAGATTGTTTTGTTTTGTTTAAATATTTATGAACAAGGTAAAGAATAAAAGAATAAATACATTACATTTTTAAAAGCTTTATTTTTCTCAAAGGTTTGTTTGTGGTAATCATAGCATATACAAGACTTCTTAGCTATTTGAATGAAATAAACCATAAATATATTTACAGTAAATATATTTGGGGTATCTGTTTCTCACTAGCATGAATTAGAGAATCTCAGGCCTTTTCATAGAGTGGACCACATTTTGATAGAAAAGTAATCTCATCAATTTCCTCCTTGTTGTATACAGCACGTACTTTAATAAAAAGTAACATTAGGAAAGAATTTCATGTATGTTTAATTCCTTTAAATGCAATTTAGCAGCTTGAAAGAAGGAGCAGCGCCATGTGACCAACCAGCTCTCTGCAAACCACCAGAACATTCTTTTCAGACTACACGCACTGTACCAACTCCAAGTGGAAAACCTCTGTCACAAGACACAGATTCTAGGAATTAGTCACAGGCCAGAGAGTAAATGAACATTTCGGAAGTTAGGTACATTCCTCAGATTCACATTTTTCAGTGGCAAACATAGTTTTTTGCCCTGGAAAACTGAAATCACTGCTGGCAGTAAACCAAAGCAAGATCCAGGTCTTGTCCTGTAGGTTTCATGGAACTGGGTACAAAGGAAATTTGAAAAATTGCTCCTCTGAGGAACCCATTTTTTCCCACAAATCAAACAAATACATTCTCCTCCTGGAAGTCCCAAGCCCCTGATTGACACTTGGAGTGTTCAGACACCTTTTAGTGCATAATTAGGTGTAACCATACTATCATTCCCACAAGCCACTGTAATTTAAACTAACTTTGTTTCTCACACAATTTTTGCCAATTAGAGTAGGAGGCAGTTTTCCACTTACACGAGGTCCCAGTATTTCAAGGAATGCAGAGAAAAAGTGAGGTGATACCATAAAAAAACAAAAAACAAAAACAAACTACCAAACCAAACCAAACAACTTCCCCCATCCCAACTTTTTCTTGAAGCATGAGAATTTTCTTCCACACCGTTGTGCTCAGAAACAGGGAAGGTAAAGTAAGTAAGTGTGAGAGTGAATTTTGTATGTGCCTGAGAGAGAGCACCTTTCAGCAGATTGAGGAAGGATTTGAAAACTGTGAAGGTCTGATATCTTCACAAATAAAAGATGCTTCTAGAAGAACATTTTGAAAAAATCTTCAAAAAATCTTGACTCCCTCTGAGATATTAGAAATACAGATGTGTTGATTAAAAGTGAGTGATCTTTGAATAAGAAACCATTTTTAAAACATGGAATTAATTTTTTTCATAGAAATTTACAGTGATACAGGGCAAAATCCTAGGACTATTGAAGCTCTTTCACCTCAACAGAGCCAGGACATTACCCAGAGTATAGGATAATAGGGGAAAAGGGAGAAGAGAAAAAGGCTCATTTTGAAAACTGTATATAGGGAATACATGACTGTGTGATTTGAAATAGATGTTTTATCAGCATAAGTTTGGGAGGGTCATATTACTTGCATTGACAAATTGGGTGTCATGAGTTACTCCAAGATATTCTAGGACAATACCATGCAATATTGCCCAGAGTACACATTTACAAGTGGTAAAACCATGTGTGTGTTATGCATATCATCTCAGCTCGGTGTGGACGTAGATGTTATTCCATAACACACCATCATGTATTCTGTATGTTCCCAATAGATAGAAAACTATTTTAGAAATGTTTTAGATAGTTGTTTTAAAAAGTAATTGAGACTATCTGCTAGCCCAGGCACATGCAGGGAAACATTAGAGCTTAATCTTGTGATATTTATGCACAGAAAACCTTCCATCAACCCAGGAATCAATAATGTCAAGCTTGGGTTTGTGGCCAGGATCATATTTTGGGGATTTCTACATTTCAATGAAGAAGGAGGAAACATTTCCCTGGCAGGCTGATTTTTTTTAAAGGTGTCTGAAGCTGCTTAGAGAGTTGTAATATTAGAATAAGTGCTGGGTGAAATGGGCAGAGGGAAGGTGATGTAGTCAAAGGTGAATGATAAAAAAAATTATCACATGCATGTGCAATCTATCTCGACTCTGCAATTTATCATATAGAGATCACCACCACATATGTGGTGTATATAGTTTAGCACATTTTCAAAATAACTTCTTCAAATTCAGCACTTTTAAAAAGCTATATTGGCAAAAAACACAATTATATATATATATATATTTGCTATTCTGAAAGGTCCTAAATAATTTTATAGATTTTTTAATGGAAAAAAATAAGGCTAGCACCCTTGTCCCAAATTTTAGCCAGGTTTACTTAACAGATAAAATATTATTTTCTGAATAAATCAAAATTAAATGTATTGTGCAGTCAGACTGAGCATAAAAAGTGTTACAAAGAGTAAGTATTTTGCAGAACAAATTTCTTTAAATTTTGCCCATCTTTGCAGTCTGTTGCCCATAACATTCATTTTTTAAAGATTTCCTGATATACTCCATGGAAAACTCAAAAAATTATGTTATGGAATATCTGCTTATATGACCTAAATTTTCTGTATTTGTCTACCCTTATTATCTTTCATTATGGTTATTTGCTTGAAGAGTATATTCTTTAAGAGTTCATCTGCTCTTGCAGAGTGGTAACAGCTAATTTAGACTCCATCATTTTATAAGTATAGTTGGGATTATATTTTCCAGTGTGCATTACTTTGCATTTATCAACATTGAATTTCATCTGCTTCCTTTAATTTCTTGTTTTTTCTTGTGTTTAATCAATAAACTTTCAACTTTAGAATGAGTGCTTTTGGGTGTTTGCCAAAAAATCATATAAACTAAAATCTCTGTATTAGAATCCAACCCCAGAACCTTTATAACACCATTTAGTGTTGGACAATGAAAGCGTTTATAACACCATTAACTCTTTTAACCTTTGAGATCAATACAAAATGTTCGGTGGCTCATATGAGGATTGAACCCATGACCGTGGTGTTATGAACACTAGCTGGAAGTTGAAGCTAGACAAATTCAGACTGGAAATAAGGTCTGCATTTTTAATGGTGAGAGTAATTAACCATTGGAACAATTTACCAAGGGTCATGGTGGATTCTCCATCACTGACAATTTTTAAATCAAGATTGGATGTTTTTCTAAGAGCTATGCTCTAGGAATTATTTTGGGAAGCTCTTCAGCCTCTGTTATATACAAGATCAGAGTAGATGATCACAATAGTCCTTCTGGCCTTGGAATCTATGAAATCTGAGTTAGGAATAAACTGCAGAAGCAGATAATTTCCTCAGGAATATCAGTCCTGATTTGGAAATATGCCTTGTAAAGTACAAATAAATGAATATTCCATGCCCCTAAAAGAAAATAGCTCATGCAATTCAAATGGTTTATGAATACATGACCCAGTGCTGCTACCCTTATTCTTACCTCATTCATATGAGTAGTTTATGGGACTACTTATGCAAATAGGATATTACTTGGTGTATGTCAGAGAGGCAAAATCAGAACCAAGATGATTTTCAAAGTTCTCTGTGAGGCTTCAGCAGCCATACTAAAATTTGACCAGTTTCCAGCTTGTTTTGACAGCCAGGTGTTTGCAGTTACTATAGATAATTTCTGACAGCAGACACACTATATTCTGTCTTCAAAAATCATTTGCATGAGGTGAACAATTGTTTACTCATTTGCCAACAAACAGTAATTGAAAAAGCCAACATATTTATACATACATTCTGAGAAACCACATTGTTATTGTGATACTAGAGGTAAAACTCAAATAAGGATTAACTACATGAACATGGATCTGCTGGATTGGGCCTTTAGTTATAGATAGACAGGCAGCAATTTGCTAGCCTATGTTCTTATTTTTCTTTAATAACTGATAACACAGTTCAATACCATAATGATTAGGTCAAGTTGTTCTCAGAAGTAGCTTGAACATTCTAATTACCTCTGGATTAATGGGAAGGCCCATCATTTAGATCTGAACTTGTCACATTTACCACCAGTTTGGTTATAGGAACAAATAATAGAAAAGTACCTCATTCATTTTGTGAGGATTGTAAAGCATTCAAATATTCACCCTGAGGGCCCACTAATGCCAGTTATTACCAGAATATAGAGATAATAGCTTCTCCTCCCATGGCTCACAATCTTGTTGTCATTGAGTCTGTTTTACAACTGCTGTAAAGGAGTTGGAGGAAAAGCAAGGTTTAAGAGGGTGAAAAAAGAGACCATTGCTACATTTTATTCAGATTCCTCTACTCTGAAGTGAAGCTCCATTTGCAGTCAATAGCTTCTCTGTTGCAGCTCATCCAACACAGGGCTTTCTAAAGATGTTATGTTCCCATGGTTATAGGAATTGGCTCTCCCTAAAAAGAAGCCCCATTGTTACAGTAATTGAAGATGTTAAACTAGAAAAAAAGATACTGCTCTCATTAAGTTGAGTAACTCTTAGTATTATCCTATTCCTGCTAACTTGAGGCAACTCTGTCTTCCATTACTCTTCACTTTCACAAGGAGGGAAGGATGTAAGGATTCATCTCCCCATATATATATGAATGGTCCTAAACAGCATGACAGGTGCTATCCATTTAAATTGTAAATTACCACAAGACCTTGTTTTTATGTCTTAAGTACAGTACACTGGGTATTGGTTTAGTAGTGGCTCTAAGTGCCACCCATTGACTCAGTAATACAACTTCCTGCAATATACCGAGGTTTCTCTGGAAGTTTTCCAGACAAGTAATTAATCCGGCTTAGCCTCTGATATCTGAAGACATCGTAGTGTAAAGGTATATGGACAAGACCAATGTGTAAATACTTGCTTCATTTTGCAAAACACATGAATTATATAACTAGAGATGACATGTCCCCTTAGGAGATTAAAAAAACTGGGTTGTTTTCAATAAAAATGACAACTAACAAACAAACAAATGCAGATTAAAAGCAGAAAAAGTGCAGCTACTTCTCAAAGCAATTAATACATTCAGCACCGATTGCTTCCAAATATTCATGGCTTTGCCATGAACACCGAGCAATGCAGATTGTGGCTCACAGAGTCACAATCTAATATATCCACCTGTAATGGGTAGGCATATTTTGTACCAGACCTATACCTGTCTCTGGATACATCTCCTGAAGTGCTGGACAAGCTACATTCCCTGTTCCTTCCTTCCCAATCACAACCAAAGGCATGGGGTGTGTGTGTGAAGAGAGAACATAGCTGTGTAAGCTACTCTCTCCCTGCACAGTAGAGAAAGGGTATCTCAATGGAGCTACGCCAATTTTACACCAGCTGAAGATCTGGCCTAGTAAGTCTCATTCCTGGATTTTTTGAAGGATCCCTTAGCAGACTAGAAAACTGGAGTCAGAGCTTTCCTAGTCTTGAACTGATGGACCGGGAAGGTTGAGTCTTTCACAAAGAAAGCTTTTCCCTCAAATGTTTGGAAGCTTTTAACACATAGGAATAAAAAACAAAGTTTTATACAGTCTGCCTAAAATTCTGTTTTTTTCTCAATTCTTCAGGTTTTATCTCTTATCTCTTGGAATTCCATATTTCCACTATGTCTCTAGTCCTTCAAGGACTCCTCCAGTGAAAACTAGGAAGTCATGACATGCTATTTTTAATGTGAATAAACACACAAAAAATAAGCTAACAGAAACATACAAACAAAGCAAAACAAATTTTGTTCAAGCTTTCTTTTTACCTCATCAAGAAGCAAAACAGAGCACTAACAAACAAAAGTTTTCATTTGTGAGTCATCTTTTAAATTAAGCTTCAGCTCTGGCTACAAGAACCCACGTACACAAGAGACATTTTTTAAAAACCTCCTACTGTTGTTAATACTGGGGTAGCTGAAATGGTGTTAGCAACATAAAGACCCCATGGGAAAATTGGATATCAGCTACTGACACCATTTTAAGGACCATTTTATCTAACCTTGCTGGGAGCAAATCTAATTAGCACAGTGCTAAACATGGTGTCAGCAGCCAAAACCCTATCTATACATGGGCTACTAATATTTTGGAACCATTGTCAGAGTTTTGGAGGTTTCACTTTGCTAATTCCCTTGGAATGTACATTATCACCTTCCTAGCAGGTACTGCACATAGCATTCCAAAGGGATTATCATCTCTGGCTGAGGAAGGGAGAGAATCCAAGCTCTGCTACTCTGGGAGGAGAAGGTAATGAGAAATACCTGGCTCCTGGGTTTACTACAAATGCCCCCAGCATGAAGCAAAGAGAAGTCAATCCAGTCTTGCTAGAGGTGCTCTCCACTGGCAGTAAAGATATGACCTTCCAGAGTACCTACACATTTGACAATGCTCTCTCCAGATGCTCGGGTGAAGAGCGTTCCTGTCACCATTCCTGGAATGGTAAAAAGAGGGATTTTTCCCATTTATGCTGCTTAAATATGGAGGAAAGAGACAAAAAGTTACCAGGTAGCAAAAGAGATCCTGAATAAGGAGAATACAAAGAAATATTGAATAACAACTAATTCATTGAATGAGGCACGGGTCCTGTGAAAAATACAGCATGTGAACACCTAACTAAAGACTGTATCATAATGCATATGCACAAGGGCACAAAGGAATTAAGGCTGCACAGGCAATCTTAAATCTAGTATTTCCTAACTTTTGAATGATTAACTTTGCAACCTTAATGTTCCATTAAAGTAGGATTTATTTTTCTTTTTTTAACTGGGGGCAAAAAACCCAAAACAGCAAAACAAAACAAAAACACCAGAAGTTCTCACACGTGGAACTGTATTGACCTCCAACTTGGCTTATCATCCTGGGTCAGGCCTGTACAGCCACACCACAGACCTCTCTACCATTGAGCTTAGGCAGTAACTGGCCGTAGAAGTAGGGTGTGAACCAGCCACTAGAGGGGGATGAAACACACATATTTTGCTAGTGGGTTTAACACTACTTGCTGACAGAAGAGGAATGAAGAGACTGTGGACTCCTTGAGCTCAATTCCAGTTTCTGGAAGGAAGTGTGTCTTAGTGGTTAGACCCTTCTACCCATGTGCCAGCAGCCTGTATTTGTCTCCCTCTGCTCCTATCCAAACCAGCCTGGATCCTTTCCCATTCTCCTTCTATTCCTATCCACTCACACACCTTCAGATTCCTACCCCATCCCCTCAACTCTTATCTCCTTCCATTCTTCAGTTCCTGCCTTCCTTTTCCTCTTCTCCTATATAAACTCCCATCACACCAACTCCTTCCCCATTCACTTCTATCTACCCCAACCTGTCCCAGCTCCTGCACCCCTCTCCCTTTGCTCCTATTGACCACGCTGCTCCTGGCTCCTACACACTCCTCCTCTGCTCCTCTCTACCCTATGATTCCTGCCACCCTCTCTCTCCCTCTACACAGATTCTTCCCCTCTTCCTGATCCATTTACCACCCTCAACATTTGAGTCAGGCAGCCTTTTCCTTCTCCGTGGCACCAGCAGAGCATAGGGGAGGCAGTCTCCCAGCTATCAGTCCCAGAGCCTGGTGCCACTGCATCCCTCAGGTTCCAGGAGGCACAACTGCAAGGAAAGTCATGCCCAGCCCCTGCAGCCCTGAAATGAAGCATGCTCAGTTCCTCTATGGGGATGGTGGTCGTACAATCTGGTAAAAGCATAGAATCTGCGAGGAGCTGGAGCATGTTCATCATAAGTGGAATCTTTGGAGAATTTAGTTGTCAAGTTGTAACAATTCTCTACTGAGCATGTGCAAACTGAGGTTTCCAGAGCCTAGTAACTGGTCAAATTTGGGTACACTTCCAGAAGGACAGCAAAAGTCACCTGACACCACAACAATTCCTCCTGTCAAATTTCAAGCATTTCTTCCAAAGCATAGAGACACCTGAGCTTC
This sequence comes from Emydura macquarii macquarii, assembly GCF_026122565.2. Classification (NCBI taxonomy): domain Eukaryota; kingdom Metazoa; phylum Chordata; order Testudines; family Chelidae; genus Emydura; species Emydura macquarii. Next base: position 3,035,970 of record NW_027131964.1, on the reverse strand, counting down.
AAAATCAAGGGTTAGAAGAATACTTTCTTTAAACTTGTGCAAACAATGTATTTTTCCCTAAACTTGTTCCTGGAAATGGCTGAACCTTTTTAGTGAAAGGTTCAAAACAACAACAATAATAATAATTCAGCCTGAGGCAGACACCAGGCATGGAAAATTTCAGCCCACACGACAAAAGTTAGATAACATTATAAGCAACTGAAAATGAGATCTTATAATAAAATATTTTGGGCAACCTTAACTATATACATTGCTTCCTGTGCCACCTGTAATACGTATGATTTTTTTTTTCAGCTGAAAGAGCGAAAAAAAGCTCTGTATTGAACATCCTCAGTCAGTAGAAATAATTAGCAAAAAAAGTTTACTTATGACCCCTTTTTGGAAACTCTGGGGACTATCTCTCTGTTGGTCATGCCCAATGACGTTACATAAGAGAAAGTTGAATCCCTCATTGTCTGCTTCACTCTCTGCTGCCCTTCAGGGACATAAAGTTTTTAAAATGTGTGATGTCATAATAATGTTTTCCTTTCTTCTTGTCCCTCTTTTTTGAAACTCTATGGGCTCAGTTCAGCTCTGAACAGGGAAATATAGTGGCAAAGAATACACTTCGTTATTTATTATCTCCTTTTGTAAATCGACTCCTTTCATATGTTCAGCCTAGGAAAGCCAAACAAAAACATTTTAATATCGCTGATCCCCAAATCCATGATTGCCCCGGAGGAGAAGACATTGAAGTGAGGAAGGAGCTGCAATAGAACCATTTGTAATACTTCCTCGTTAGTGACATTAAGGGGACAGAACATGTAATGAAGAGGCCATACGTCTCATCTGCCCTTCGTCTTTCTCCATTAGAGGTTGAGAGAATTTTGTTCTTCATCTCTAACTATTGGTGTGTCCAGAATCTGATATCACTAATATCACTGATTCTCCTTTTGTTTAGACCAGTTTCTCACTAGTTTAACTCCATTAACTTCAGAGATAATCCTGATTTACTCTGCCGTGAGAGAGGAAACGGTCTCCATATATACTGCAGTTCTGTCTTTAAAAACAAAACTTGGTTCACTTAATTCTATATTAATTACTTAGAATAACAAATGTAAAACACAGTGTTAGTTGTCTTTTTACATTTCAGTAAAGATTTGCCAGATCAGGCCCAAATATTCTTGCAAATGGTTATATGCTCATTGTTTATTACTACTTGCAGATACTAAAAAAACATTAAACAAATTGTGTACTAGTTTTGGAAAAAGGATAACATCTTTTAAGTGACAAGAAAATGCTTCTTTCCTAATCGTAGCAAAACAATTCAGTCAAGAAAGAAGACAATTCTAGTTTTAATGTTTGAATTTCAGACTGTAGGTTTTATACATCTGTTATGTTTCCTGGAAAACTCAGAATACTTTCAGATTATGAAAGGCTCTTGTTTTATGATTATCACGAGGCAAATTTTTTTTTATCACCCCAGTTAAAGAAAGAGGTCTTCTCACTAGAAAAAAAACTGAGGAAACAGTAGATGACTCAGTCTTACCTAACTGTACATTTTATTTTATTTTTAAAAATTTTTGGAGATGCATTTTGAAGAAAGAGTTTATATTAGTACTTTTGATATTTGAATTTATCAGCCAGATGCATGGGATATTGGTATCTACCTTTTTATGTGTGTGTGTGTGTGCCTGAGGAGATGGAAAGAAACTAATACTTGTTATCTTTTCTTTCTACAATTTATGTGTACCTTAAGTGTTTTGCTGAGTTTTTACTCAAGATAACAGAGTGGTTTGCATTCATATATTGATTGGTTGCAGTTTATTAAAATATCTGTTATACATAATTCCATGTATTGAAATTTTTGCAATTTTATACACTAAAACTGGAAAAAAAATACTTCACTTGATAGAGTGGGATATATTAAAAGATATAACAACACAAACAAACAAGAAAATTACATCATCTTGAAAGCTCCTTTCTCTTCCTACCTTTTAATTGTAAATGTGCCTGCCATTATATTTGTACGTGTGGGATTAATATTTAGCAGAGATGGAGACATTTTTCTTGGAATGGGAGCAATGTTAAAGCAAATCCCACCCTTCCATTAATTTCCCTCCTGAGAGCAGTGTTGGACATCTGTCAGTTGTACTATCATACTTTGAAATGGATGATAGACTGTAGGATTACCAATGAGTTGATAAATCTCCTTCACAAATCTACACAATGACTGGTTAATACAGGCAGATTATTCAGTATGAATTACATGCCATCAGTCAGTCAGCTGTGTTATTTCTCCATTTTTCAGTGTCTACTATCCTAGGTAGTGAGAATTGTCTGTTGGGTTCCTTCTGCAGTCATTCTTCCTCCCAACTCCATTGCTCAAGAGGTAAGAGAGCTGTCACATTCACATGACCAGAAAAATGGAAGCAATAAGTAAACAATTTTCATACTTTGGACAGATGAATTTTGCAGCTGAGCAGCAGAGAATAGAGAAGAGATACTGAACATCCCTCAGAGGCTCTTAATTATCATCAACATTGCCATTCTATTCATAAAACTCCAACAATGTGGTAGGGAGGTATTATTCTAAGCAGGAAGGAACACCAAGGATGAAATCCTGGCTCCAGAAAAATCAATGGAAATTCTGCAATTTACTTCAATGAAGCCAGGATTTCACCCTTGGTGAAGAGGTTGAAGATCTTAAATCCCCAATGCAAGTGCTTAACGTTATGCACATGCATAGTCCCATTGACTTCAGTTGAGCTAATCAGATTTGTAAAGTTAAGCACACACTTAATTGTTTGCAGGATACAGGACCTAAATAGATATGAACAATAAATGCAGAGAGGAGGAGGGGATAAACGTAGATACGATTGTGTTTAATGTCTATGATCATATATATCAGATGTTTTTGAATAGCCTCCCTTAGAGTCTTCCCAGTCAGGGTGAAATCCCTTTGACTCTTTGAAGTCAATGAGAGGACTTTAATGGGGCCAGCATTTCACCACAAGTTTCTTACAGACAGGATGTCTCTTTCTTACTCATTGCTCTATTCCTTCATTTTGCCATCAGTTCATTCTTGTATTTGTCATTTTCATTATTCTTTTATTTCAAATCGAACAATAAATTAAATGACATTATATTGCTTCAGTATATTCATTCATATATTGCTGAATATAGCAACTTCCATCCACAAGCTTTCAAAAATATTCATTCACCCTAACCTTTCAACACTTATGAGAAAGTGGTTTAATTGCTTTCTCTTTGGTTTCACACTCTTTCATCCTATTAATGTGAGGACAAGTATTTGTGGTTATCCCCTTTCAGTTGCCAGTGTGGGACTCTGGCATTCCTTATCTTCTTTTCTTGTAATCTCTGGAAATCTCCTCATGTCTTAATTCTTATAATTGAAGACGATGCCATTTTGTCTTTAAATTTTGTGCCTTTGAAAAAATTGGTCTGTAATGCTGGTGATGAGGATTTATTTTTTAGGTTGTGATACTATCCAAAAAGTGCTAGCTGCTTTCCCAGCATATGTGGAGACATTCCCTGCCCTAAAAAGCTTACAATCTAAAAAACAAAACAGACAAAAGCGGGGGAGAGTGAAATGGAAAAACATGTAAGCAAAGTAATAAGGATGGTTGGTACATGCCTTGCTGGTTCCATTTCTGTAATAATGATAATGGAGCAGGGCATGAATGGGGTAAGAGGGAATATCAAGTGGGATGTAAAGTGAGAAGGGGAAAAAAAAGAAAGGGAAGGAAGGAGAGAATAGGAGAAAAGAGAGGTAAGGATGGAGAGGAGCATGGAGAGTGAAACTCGCACTAGAGATGATGTGATAGAGAGGAGGAGAAGAAGGAAGTTGGGGCAACCAACCAGCTGACAGAATGTCCAGAGTTTGAATTGTTAAAAGCAGTCTGCAACGGACGCAGCTGAACTAATGCTGATTTAGCTGCAAGTACAGCCAAAAACAAACCATGTTCAACACCATTTTGGGTATTGGTTAAAAAAAAGAAAAAAAGAAAAACTTTGGAGAAATCTGGAGGACTGGTGGGAACTCAGAGAATCAGGCCACATTTTTAGGACCCTATGAATCTAGCTGCCTAATTTGAAGCATTCACTTTTGAAAATATTGTCCTAAGCTTTCAAAACAGGGTTCTAAATCTCTACTGTAATTTCAGGTTTACCCTTCTTTGATAGATGTGAGTTTGGGTCTTCCTCTCTCAAACCTCTTTAAATTATGATAGAAATCAATGGAGCCCTTTACCTTTTTGTCACTTTTTCTCAGCTTTGCAATGTTAAGCATGTGCTGGAATTATTTGCCAATCAGTAAATTCATGTAGTATTTTCTGTTGCGCTTTCTTTTAGCAAGGTACGAGAACTTAAATAGAAAGAGCTGCTCCAGCTCAGGAGCTGCTTTGCTGCATCAAGTTACTTCCTCCTTGTTTTCTTTTTATCAAACTGAGACCAAACTTTTTCCCATTGAAATCAATGGGAGTTCTGTTATTGACTTCAGTGGGAGCAAGAACAGCTTCATTGTCTTTTTTCCCATTATATTTAATTCTTTTAAGTGTCTAAACCATAAAATACAATAATGGTAATTATCGGCAAGTGCAGATGTCCTGGAACTAGATGTTCACATTTTTAGATCATTTCATTGGCTGTGAGGAAATCTTCTTGTTTTGCAGTCATTTGTAAGAAACTTAGAGTGAATACCCACTACTTAAATCAATAGAGTACTCTGTACGCACCTTGAATAAAAGCTTTTTTACATTCATGCATCAAAAAGCCCATTATTTGGAATGCTTTACATTGCATAATGTCACGTTGTGAAAGTGACTCATCATCAAGAACAAAATAGTTTTTTTTCTAAGCAGGGAGGATGCCAAGTTCTGTCTGCTTTGCTTGTAAACTAGTGAATTTCCTAATTCTTGAGTCTGAAGAAAACTTTATTGTAAGGAATTAATTTGAAAGAATGTTAAAGAATCAGGCTTATTCTCTAATCATTTATATTCTTTCTTCAACCTAATCTTGCAGAGACAGAAATCGTAATCCTATGCATACGGTATGTGACATAGCATCTGTTTGCCATCACTATTATTTGAGTCTTTCCAAATTAGAGCTCTACTTCACTGTTACATTAGCAAAAACAATTATCAGAAATTGAGATAAGCATTAAGATAAATTAAGTATCAAATATCAATATTTGCCAAAAGAAAAAAATGAGAAAAATCAGGATGAAGTATTGAATTTAAATTTCCTTCTCTTGCCTTCATAGTTATTTTTTCTAACACCAGTTTCTAGCAAATGAAAACATATCTATTTGAAATAATTTTATAAGATACTTAGAAGAAATGTACTGTGGTATAATTGGCAGTTTGCTTAGGAAAGACAGAGAATAGGGCTGCAAGTAAATTGAATGATCTGTCACTGCAAGAGAGGATGGTTCGGTCAGATTAAGACTGGCATAGGAACACCATCCACTGCAAAAGCAAGTTCAAATTTAGCCACTTACATTATTGCTGGCTTGTTGAAGGCATATCTTTATTTCTGTTTAGATCAGTACAATGATACTCCTCCAGTCTGGTTTTTAACCTGGGGGTAATTTATTTTCTATCTCCATTGAAATCACTCTGTCTAGCATCTTGTTCCTTACTCAGCTTGTGAATAGAGAGTGATAGGCACTTGCACTTTCTGTTCAGGGTGTACCTCCAAACAGTGACTTTGAGTGTTTATAGCACTTGAGGCAAGCATGAGCCAGAAATAAAATAGGCAGAGTAGAGTACTTTGGATTCGGCTTACCACTAAAAGAAAAAAGATTTTAAAATGAGCTGGAAATCGGAAATGTTCCATTTGCAGTGGATTCTCAGCTTGTCTAACTAACAAGCATAAATATTCATGTTTCCCAAACCCAGAAATAATGTAAAGAGCTAAAAGACAAAGGAAAAAATTCACAGCTGTGAATTCACAACTTGAAACAGAGCTGATACATAAATTTAGGAGACTAGAACTGATAGTCACATGGTGAATGATTGTAAGAATATGGCTCAATATTGCAAATTTGTGTTTCCATGTTTTTGAAAATAATAATTGATACTAATGCATTCCTTCATTTACATGGTTATTTGCAAGGCTCATGAAGTATCATCAGATTTCTAAATTGCCTTTTTGAAGGTAAATATTGTTCTTTATTCCATCCTTGATGGATATTTTAAAATATTTGAAAAATGAAAGATAAACAAGATCGATATTGTCAAAGAACTATACTCCATATCACTCTTCCACTCTGACCTCTCCATCTCTTCTGATGCAGTCCCCATCACGTTAGTATTGGAGTGCCCTATCACTTACCATGTTACAGGGTTTTTTTTACTTTTTCTTTTTAAAAATCTGTAAGTTTGTAAGTCAGTGAAGGCCTTGGGTCTATGTGACTTATATAGTCTCATAGAGCCCTGCTTTCCCAGGAGCACTGTACCATTGCTTGACCAATCAGCTGGAATGCCATCTTTGCTTCCCTACTCTGCAGACTTGATTCACAGCAGAGAGTGAACTCCCCATTTGTACTCCCACGATTCCCTGTTTGGAAAGTAGTGTCAGTACTCAGATGATACCTCATGTGCTTTACTTCCCATGGAGTCCCACAAAGCCTAGAGTCAGCCTTGATAAAAGTAGAGTAGGTGGTTGCTGTAGGACCCTGTTTCTGCAGTCAGAGTTGACATGTTACGAAATACATAGAGCTGGAATTGTAGTAAATTAATTTCTGATTAAATGTAAATTTGTAATAAATTAATTTCTGATTAAATGTTCTCCTACTAGCACCACTGTTTTTTTAAACTTTTGTCTTTTGCTCAATTCATGAACTGCTTTTTTAATTTCTAAGATTGTTTTATGAGTACCAGGTAAAAGAGAAGCCATTCAAAAACAGCCATTCAATGCTCCTGCATTGATGAATCTGGCCAAAGGCGATAACAGAACATTCTGAAAGAACTTTTTTTTTAATTTTAGTAAACATGTAGTTTTTATAAATACTCTCTCTTGCTAAACATATATTCAATGCATATTGTACCATACATATATGTAAGCGACTTACAGCTATACACAGTATATATCGAGGAACTCTGATATATATATCAAGTTCCTAGGTATATATCGTGTATAGCAGTAAGTTACTTATATACAGTATACAGTACACTATATAGAGAGTGAGAACAATTTCCATGCATAAATTCCTCTTTTTGATATGGTGCTAGTTTTATTCCTACATATTGACTTAAGCTTTGTAAATATGATAGAGCAGCAATTGTTTTCTATCCAATTAGCCCAACTTTTGCCTTGGCCATAAAATTTTATGCAAACTACTCCTTGCAGTCTTTGCAGTCTAGTGAAACAAAGATAGTCTTATAACTCTTAAAGAATTTTTGGCAAACTGCTAGTAAGAGCTTGCTTTTTTTTTTTTTTTTTATATACAAGACCTTCAGCTGATGGAAAAGTAAAAGGAGAAAAAAAGACTGAAGTCTTGCACAGGCAGTAATGATGACAGCACCATTAATAACATGGATCATTAAAATTTATAAAAAGCTATTCTTAATATAGGATATAAATACATTTCTCAGGCAGAGCTATGAAATTTATAACCTTTTTATTGTCACCAGAGGACCTTACTATTGCTCTGCTCCCCTCTACTGTCTGCCCTCCATCATAAATCACTGTGTGGTTAATAACCTAGATTACAACTACCAGTTGCATTTACAGAATTAAATATTGACTGTGTGAAAATGTTATTACATTTTTACTGATCGGAAGACCACAGAACAGCCCTTTAGGACATGTAGCTGGACAGAAATATCAGTGTAATCTTTGTTAGAAACACAGTTATGGGATGCTCGGTAACAAGTGATACAGTTTTCAGAAATAGAAAAGAGATGGTGGAAAGCTAACTCCTTAATTTTATACCAGGCAAAACATGTCACCCAGCACAACTTATATTAAAATATGTCTCAGTTTCAGCTGAGAACTCTCTAGGCCAAATGTATGCGGTAATTGTCAAAAACAAAGCATAGAATCACAGAAGTTAGAGAGATGGAAAACAACTCCTATTAGATTATCCAGTCCGTCTTCCTGCCAGTGTAGGAATCTTCTTCAGAGTTCATTGTCTAATGTTTTGGGATGGGGCTTCCATTAGTTCTCATGGGAGTCTGATTTACACCATAATACTTCATTAACTTCCCTCCACCTCTCTACAGTGGAGGAAGAATTCCTAGGAACTCCTGGGGTTTCCTTTCTGCGACTATATGTGGGTTAACACCATGAAAGAGGAAACATTGGCCTTGTTAAAATAATTCAGGATTTAGCTCTTGTTGTTTACATACTTAATCCTCATAGATTCATAGATTCCAAGGCCAGAAGGGACCACTATGATCATCTATTCTGACCTTCTGTATAACACTGGCCATAGAACTTCCCCCCAAAATAATTCCTGGAGCATATAATTTAGAAAAACATCCATTATAGATTTAAAACTTGTCAGTGATGGAGTCTCCACCATGACCATTGGTATGTTGTTCCAGTGGTTAATTACTCTCACGGTTACAAATGTATGCCTTATTTGCCTAGCTTCAACTTCCAGCCTTTGGATCATGTTATGCTTCTCTCTGATAGATTGAAGAGCCCATTATTAAATATTTGTTTCCCATGTAGGTCCTTAGAGACTGTAATCAAGTCATCCCTTAGCCTTCTCTTTGATAAACTAAATAGATTGAGCTCCATGCACTGTAAGTCACGTTTTCATATCACTCTTTTCTCAACCCTCTCCAAATTCTCAACATCCTTCGTGAAGTGTTGATCCCAGAGCTTCACACAGTATTCTTGCAGCAGTTGCACCAGTGCCGAATACAGAGATAAAATAATGTCTCTACTCCTACTTAAGATTCCCCAGCTTATGAATCCAAGGATTGCACTAGCTAACTGTCTAACTGGGAGTTCACGTTCAGCTAATTAGCTCCCATGATCCCCACATTTTTTTTGGAGTCACTGCTTCCCAGGATTGAGTCCCCTATCTTACGTATGGCCTACATTCTTTGTTCCTAGATGTATACATTTACATTTAGCCATGTTAAAATTCATATTGTTTGTTTGCACCCAGTTTATCAATCAAACCAGATTGCTCTATATAAGTAGCCTGTCCTCTTCCTTATTTTTGTGTCATCTGCAAACTTTATGATTTTGTGTTTTTTCTAGATGATTAATAGAAATATTAAATAGTGTTTTAATCTTTAATCAGGAACCTTTGTATAAAATGTCATTATGCAGCTATGAGGTATGCCACAAAACTTACCTTTTTTTGGCCAAGTTGCCAGATAAATCTGTTTGCACTGCATGAATCAATAAAATATTTTTCCTGTCACCTTCAAGCTCCTAAGCTTGTCTACCCATCATGTGGCTTTTTTATCTTCATATCTTTTTGTCTCTATATTTCTCACCTGGGGCAGTTCATTGAGTCTCCTACTCCTGCTCCACACCTTAAAAGGGAAAAATGAGAGGCAACGGAAGACAGGTCCTTTTTTGGTTGATTTCTGCAGCCATACAAATGCATTTCTCCACTATAACTTCAAACTAATAATATTTGTGGGTTATATACTTTCATGCTGTGGTATATTTTTTGAAATTATTTCAATAAAACCCTATATTATTGAATAATTTTGTAATAAATAAACATTGCTACATATTTCATTGTGGGTTGGACACAAATTAGGAAGCGTTAGCACATAATTTGGATCTAAAATTCTGCATAGTACAAACTTCTTGCTCATAAGTTGTTTCCTCCCCTCATCTGATCAGTTTTATGCTCCTCTCTGAACTGTCTCTAATTTATCAATAGCTTTCTAGTAATCTAGTTTGCAGACACAACACAGTGTTTCAGATGAGGTTGCAACACAGTCACTGGGGGAGGAACTATTGCCTTCCTCCTTGTTGTGAGGTTCATTTGAAAGTGGGACCAGGTTTGTGAATCAGGCTGCATTTTTAATTTGTAACATAGCCTGAAAGCAGCTGAGCTTTGCTTGGTTTCAGGCTTTGCTACAAGCAATTGGCAGATCTCTAATGTGAACCATTTTGCAAAATTTCTTCACACTAATGGTTGTAAGAGATCAGATATTTTATTATCTTTCTTCTAAAACTCAGTCTGGATTGGTGGAGGATGGTAGTGACTCTGGAGAATCTTACAGATATAATAGCAGGAGAACCACATCTGCAAAGTAGCTTAACTTGTGAGGTTTTATTTTTCTCTTTGAAGTCTGACTTTGTTCATAATAATCCTGGCTATTTGTCAGGTGACTTTGATTAATAATTTGTGTTGGTGTCATTTCATACATTTATTCCAGGTTAAACTGGTACGAAAATATTTAAGTTAGCTTTACTGCAGAATGGTCCGATTTGTACCAATTAATAACAGATAGCGTGTTTTTTTAATTGTCCATTTTCTGCATGTTAATTGCATTTTAACTATATTTTCCCCTTTTTTAGTCAATACTGTAATGCATATCTGTCCCTTTCTCAATTTCTGTTTCATTTGAAAGCCTTCATTAAAATATTTTGCATATATACTCTGGTGCTATGTCAACTATATGGTGGCTGTTAGCAGTGAGAGGGATGTATCAGATTATTGTATACTGTGTATAATTCATATAAAGTCAAATTCTGGTGGTGCATTTGAAGTAGTTTCTGAGCTATGGTACAGTTCAGGCAGCAAAGAAGTGCAACAAAGAGCTAGATGGAGCTGGGGAAGTAACTGTGTTTGGAGAGGCAATAAGGAGATGAGTAGAAATGTGAGGTGCCTTGGAAGGGTTAGTGGTGATATGGTGAGCAGGGGGGATAAGTGGGGATGTGTGAAACATGTAGATTGACCAGATCCCTCAATCCATGTTCCCCAGCAGATTATTCTGATGCTCACCTGGAGTCCTGCTGTGACTGGCTGGAGCCAGTGCATAGGAGTGTGACTTCCCTCTGACAATCGAGAATTTCTTCCAAAGAATATGCTTCCTGAGTGGAGTTTATAGCTCTGCTGCTGAGGCATAGTCATCTGCATGTTTCCCCTCTACTTGCATGGCCAGAGAACTTTAGAGAGACAGATCAGTAGAGGGCACATGCTATAAACGGTTCAATGATATTTTTCAAGATGCTCAGGTGGTCCCTTTAATGCAGTCCCAGTCTGATGGCATTCCTGTGATCTACCCAGTGGAGTTTGTTACTTAAAATAGGTGAAAGGGGCAGCATGCAGTAATCTGCATACATCCATTCTCTTCTCTCCCATGAAGCCAATCATATTTTCAAGAGAAAAACTGGGAAACTGTGGTCAGGGATATCACAGGAGGAGGGAAAGAAAAAGATGTGTCCACTCCAGTCCTTCCTCTTTCATAAGGAAACACAGGGGTACTTTACAATAAAGAGCAGGGAAAGAGAAAAGAGTATCAACATTACCAGTCCCAAAGCAATCAAACATCTTGAGTCAGGTCCCACAAATCATTAGATAGGTTTAAAAATAATTAGATTTTTAAATTAATTAACGTTGCAGTCTTTTTATTTGGTTTCTGGTTTTTGAGCCTTAAAAATGTTCACATTTTCAAGCTATCCTCCACAGCTATGAGGGTGAGGTGAGAAACATACTTTTGATTAAATGAAAACAGATTCTCATGTACCAAATTCACTTCCAGAGCTGAAGCTTTTAGAAAAACACCAAATAGCATGGTAATTGAGAGTTGGCAATATTGACATATTAAACCCTGTATGGCCCTTTCACTAATCTGTCCAAATCCACCCTTCCTCTCCAGTCTTGGTCTTAGTTTACCATTTCCCACACACCCATCTATCACAAATTCAATCACTAACAACACCTGAAAAGTTCAAAAATCATGAGTTAGACCCCCCGAATTATGAGATTGTCTCAAAAATCATGAGATTATTTTTAAAAAAGATTACCCTGTGTTTTGGTCTGTCTTAATTTCTGTTGGAAATTATTTTCCTAAAAAGTTTATTAAGGTTTACCATGACTCAGTTTCCGCACAAGAATTCCTTTATTAGTCTGAAGGCAGCCTGATGTTGGGTATCTCCAAAACACAGATATAAGCATATACACATACCTATATTCCATATCCTAACAACAATACAGTTATAAATTCTGGCCAAGATACTCACAACAGGATCAGTCACAGGAGGAATCTTCCCATCATGGCATGACTTCAGAGGGCTGAGAGAAAGTTCTGACAAAGAAACCTCTAAAAACCTTGTCTTTTATATAATATAAAAAACAAGTGATGTCACTGCTGGTTATAGGACCTTAGCTAAGGCCAGATGGGCAGTTAGGGCTAAACTCTGTTCTTTTGCCTAGTCAAGACAAGATTATTATCTGGGCCTCTTTCCCAAGGTCTTCTTCTTATCTTATTTTGCCATATTTCTTCCCAACTACTCAACTAAGCATTTCTAACCCATTATTTACTGCACCTGGTGCCAAATGAACCATGTTTTCTTTATTTTCCTTACTTCAATCCAGACCTTAAATAAGATAACCTGGCATTCCAAGGTTCACTACAAGTTTAACACAAATGCTTTTCTTTCTCATGGTCTCTGTCTTTTTGGATACATGTTTTGGGCCTATTGCTCAGGCTAACATCCAAACTCAATTTAAACCCATAATTCACTCCGGTCTCATGTGAGCCTATGTTCCTACAGGTGTGATGAAAATCTCAAGAGTTGGCAACTCTGCTTCTGCACTAAATCCTCCCAACCCCACCTGGCCCCTGAGCTCCCATTAATCCCCCCCACACCTGCTCAGAAACATCCTCACCCACAAGCTTCAACCCCAAGCTGAGAACCTCTGCTCTTCCTACTTACCCTGTGCACACAGCTCAGAACCACCTCGAGCTCTCAGCTACCTCCCCAGAAGGACCCCAGACTGAGACTATGTCCCCACTGCCCAGGCCCAGAAGTTACCCCTGGTCTACCTGACATCTACCCACCGCCACCAGCCCCAGAGCTGCGAATGGTCATGATTTCACTGAAATGATGCAATTCTGCCCATGTGGCGGCCAGCCTGGTCATGTCAGGAAAATCTCCAACATCAGACTAATTTCAGCCTGCTGGGGAAAATCCCCTCCCACCAGTTGGCTCCTTCCCTACTTTCCCGCCTCCTGGGGAAGATCCACCAGTCAGGGCTGCTGCAAGAGGCAGGCATAGCTCCCCCTCTGCCCTTGGTAGCTGATACTGTTCTCACAGGAGGGAGGAGGGAGCAGAAAGAGGCCAGCAGCTCAGGACAGATCCACTGCCTCCTTCTCCCTCCCCTTCTGTGAGCAACGAGTCATTCTCCTCTCTCTTCTTCCCCCATCCCTGCAACATCAGGGCTGGATGGTAGAGAGAGGGTGGAGAACCCCTGGAGCTGCAGGAGGAGCAGACAGAGGTGCACTGTGGATCAAGGGACATTCTAGGGATAAAGTGACATGGAGCTGGTGAGGGGCACAATTGATTGCTGGGCTGGGCAAAGGGTGGACATGGGGCCCAAGGGTACACAGAATTCATGAATTGGAAGGTTGGAGTTTGGGGAGAAGCTGGAAACTCCACGCCATCAGGCAGCAGCGAGAGCCCCTTCAGCAGGGCTAGAATCACCTGATCCTGCACATTTGCGAGAATGGGCAATGCCGTCACACATGCTGCAGGTGGGCATACAAAAAATCAAAAGCCAGTCCAGAAACATGAGATCATCTTTTTAAAAATATATATCGCATTATTTAGGGGAGTTTGACTTGTGACTTTCGAATTTTGAGGGTTGGCAATAGTGAGTCCCCCCTCCTTTCCCTGTTGCTGGAAATAGAAAAGCAGAAGCATCGGTAGCAGGGAGCGTGCACAGACAGCTCTGTACTCTGCTTTTGTGAGGCTGAAGTAAAATAGTGCCACAGAAGCCTGATTTGCAGTCCTGTACAACCTTCTGCTGCCTGCAGTCTATGTGTTGCAGGGCCAGAAGTCACCCACTGGCAGCCAGACTATTGCCACCTTCATGGGCTGGAGTGGCTTCAGCCCTAAATCGAGTCCCTTAGTGGCAGGAGGTGTGCAATACTTCAGACATGTAGTTACACTGTGCAATACCTCAGACATGTAATACAATTGTGACATTAATGGGTTTTAACCCTGATAGTCTCTAATTACTGGAATCACTGTGCTAAACATTGGTGCAGCAAGACAGCGTTGCTTTCCTAGTCACTAATTTAGATGTTAAATAGTCCAAAGTCACCTGAAGACAGTGATGAGACAGGTGATGATGGGCCTAGCTCAATAAAGCACTTTGTGTGCTGTTCTGGAGGAGGTGTGGACAGGATGTGAATAAAAGAGAGTTCAGCAGTTGGAGATGAAGGAAATGTTGAAATAGATAAATGATGACATGAAACAAGTGCTGAAGCACAGCAAAGCAGCAGTTTGCACTTAGTTCAGGTTTGGAAGAGTTTCTTTGAAACCATAAGGACTAGTTGATTTTCTTCTAGCTGTTTGATTAAAGCTTTATATTTTGCTAATGCTGATGAACTTTGTGTAAGGGAATGACCAACCCTTTTTTCCTGTCCTAGAGCTGCTATAGAATGAGAAGATGGGGGCTGATTCATGTGCTCTGGGCCTGGCTTACACTAACTGGGAAATTCGGCAGCAGTCAACGGGAGATATGCAAACTTTGTAGAGTAGCTTGCATATCTCTTGTCGACTTCCTAATGTCTACTTACCATGGCTTCCTCACTTTGCTGCACCGATCGGAAATGCACTGCTGTTGGTGCAGCTTTACTCTTTTTCTGGGGATGGATTTATTAAATCAACTTTCAGATCAATTGAGCGGGTCTTCACTTCCGCTCAATCGATCCCAAAGAATCGATATGACAGCAGCGAATTTACTGCCATCTGTGAAGACATACACCTGGTGTGTTACTGAAAGGAATAAACGTGCTGCGGAGAGAGTGGAATGGGAGGAGAAAGTGATTGTGCATGTGATCTGGCACTGAAATCACTGAAAGTGTTACTCTAGCTGAATAAAGAATGGGAGGAGGCAGTGTAGGGGCAGAGATACAGTGGAATTTCTGCAGTGGGCAGTACCAGGTTTATCACTTGGATAAGGGTTGTAGATCAGATTCACCAAGGATTCTGTAGTGAGTAAAGGATGGAAAGCAGTCTAAAGAGAAGCTAGGGGAAGATGGGATCTGGGAGTTTCAGTAATGAAAATCACCATACTAAGAATTTGTATCTTACTCGGACCGAAAATGAATCTTCTAATATACATTAATTCTGCATATGTGCTTTTAGGAAAAATGAGGGGACAAATTCTGTTCTCACTTACACATTGTATATCTGGAGTAAGTCACCATCTGACTTCAATAGACTTCAAACAGCTACCTAGAATTTGGTACACATTGATACATTGCCCATGTTCAGGAGACTCTCAGGGCTTGTCTACACTTACCTCGGAGATTCGGCAACAGTCGACTGGAGTTATGCAAACTATGCAAAAAACTTGGGTAACTCCTGTTGACTTCTGTGCTTCTGTTCTGCGCACCATCTTCACTGCACTGCGTTGACGAGAACCGCATTCCCATCGATGCAGCGCTACGCCACTTGAGAAGGTGGTCTTAATACGTCAATTTCTGGATCGACTGAGGGGGTCTTCACTGACCGCTCAGTCGATCCAGATAAGTAGATCTGACGGTGGTGAATTTGCTGCTGTCAGTGAAGACATAGCCTAATATACAGATTTCTACCCACACATTAATCTGTCCCTTACATCTTTCATACTTGTCCATTAGTCATGCCTTTGTAGAGCTAACGAACAACACTTTTAGTGCATTGCAGTACATATTGGCATATAGCATATCTCAAAGCAGAGAAGTATATCTTTAAGAAGAATAGATAGAGAAAAGTAACAATTAAAATAATCCAGTTCACAAAACAGAAAAAAAAAATCCTTTGGAACAGGCTAGATGTTGTTTGAAACAATAATTAGTAACTCATTACAGAGGCACATAGAATGGGGCATCTATTGTACAGCTGAGCAGAGTCAGCATGAAATTTCATTTCCACAATGGCATGTTATTAAAAAGTAGCCCAAATTAATGTTTATATCTTATGGCAGTGTTTTTATATTTAACACAGGACTCTGAGCACTTTCCATGATCAGCAGAGTCTTCCACCATCTGCTCACTGGCTAAAACTAAGGATGCAAACTGACAGGAAGAAAAATATCTACCCAACAAATGATAGGGAATGCAATAAAGGTTGAAATAAGCCTTTTAAGACAGACTATTTATGTAGAGTACTAAATCTTCTATAGCCACTTGTTAAACTCATGATATTGTGCTCAATCCAAGAAGTATCACAGCTGAATATAGAACATGAAAATAGTATAAAACCCAAACACAGACCTTTCATTTATCCCTTAGAGATTTCTTACAGAGCTTTTACAACCATTTCTCTGTGTGCGTGCATGCATGTGTGAGTGTGTATGTGTGTGAAAATGAGCATAGAAAGGAGAGTTAGAAAATGAAGTTAATGTATCTGTCTCATCTTGCTACAGACCCAGTACATAAGCTAATTAATAGTAACAGCTTTTTTATTGTAGTCATACAGTCTTTGAGAATTTCGGGGATTTATTCTTTATCAAATATGATCCAGTTCATAAAAGAATAAAATGACTAAAACTCTTTTTTTCCAGAAGAAAATGAACCCTTAAGCCATCTGCATTCACCAGTTATACCGTGCTGTTTATTCAAATGAGAATTCTTAACAAAAAGGTTACTTCATTGGGCCAATGCAGCTTGTTTGCCCAGCAGGAGCTCTACACTTTATTTAAGCTTTTAAACTCCATATCAGTGGCATGAGAGTTGATGTTTAGAGCACAAAAGAGATACAGTATAGTCTAATATATGCGTTTTTCCTTCAGAATTCTAATGGTTCTGTACTGAGGGAAATTTACACAAGCCTTATAGGAATTAAAACGAGGCATTTATTTCATTCAGAGAATGCAGTGACTTCCAATGGTTGCCCTGCTAAGGACTCTCAGCTTTGAAAGGGACCTTTTATTATGCAGGAAGAAAGCTCAGATATAGCACTAAGGGAAAATTTCAGAGTCCAGATTAGCATGCCTAGCAACTCATTGCTGTGTACCGTTTTTTCCCAGTCCCCCACTAGCTGAACCCTTTCCGTACATCTTTAATTGATTGGGTTAATATAAACCCTCAGCACTACCAGTGTTTGTGTGGCCCCCATAATAAGGCTATTGTGTGCTTCTCGATACTCTTGTGTTCCCTATTTAGGAATGTGTCGCTCTGAGCAGTTCAAAAGTGTGAGCAAATGAAAAAAGCCACAATCACTTCATTAATGATTTGTAAACAGAATATCCAGTACTGACGCCACCTGCACAGGCTTTCAGAAGAAAAAATACTGGATTTGCTGAGACCCTGTGTAGAATCACTGTGGAATTTAATTTGGCAGAGTAAATAAATGCCCCAATTAACACTTTTACACTCAACCAAATGGTTGTATTTAAAGAAAACAGTTTCTTTCTTAAAGGAAAAATTCAAAGGAGAATTGGGGTAAGATTAAACAAAAACAAAACAAACCCTCCCCCACCAAAATCACCACCACCACCAACACAACATCAGCCTTGAAGTGTCTCCCACATACTTTTACAGAGAATGGTACACAAACAGAGATTGAAGTTATGAAGGTAAGCAGCAAAATGTGGATAAAATGGTACAAAAAGTAAGGAAAAATTCACTGAAAATTTCAAAATGACTGTAAATGTGTTTATAACTTCAGTTGGCTTCTGCTGTAGACCTCATTAAAACAAGTCTTTGTTTCCTCCTTTTCAAACACTATATATAATGTCAGCTAGAAACAATTTACCGGCTGCATACTGTCATCTCGGCCTGCCAAGAAATCATTTTCAAAGTTTAAAAATGTGTATCTACCACTGGCTTTGTGAAGATGTCAAAAAGCCTAAAATTGTTGTTCAAACTGCAATGCATGGTTGTTGATTTAAGAAAGGCGTCAGCAAATACTATTATGGTAGTATTTAGCTACTGTGCCTATCTAAATTAGAACTTCTTTACATGGCAGTAGATGTGCACAATTTTAAGAAACATCATATACTATGATTTCTATGGAGGTAAATATGAGGCAGACTTGGGACTGATAACACAGGAAGTGGGGGTTCTCTTTGCATTCACTGACAATAGAGATTCCCCCAGAAGTAGCCCAACCACCTGACACTAGCCACATCTTTGCTATTTTACGTACTGTACCTGTGCTAGAGGAGACAGATTGGAGCAGAGGTGGGTTTAGCTGGGGTCTATGGGTGAAAATACACCACAGAAATCAGGGCCAGAGTAACCAATGTAGATTTGATGCATTTACACATGTCCCCCACCTCAGGTTTGGCCTGGCTGCCCCTCTGTCATAACAGAGAGGTGTCCAGATCAAATCTGAGCAAGTGCCTTAATGGCCTGGCTCAAAGGGCTGCAGCATCACTCATGTTTGGCCTGGCCTTCCTTCCACAGTGAACCTCTTTCCCTGGTTCCAATGCCCAAAGCAGGGATTCAAGCCCAGCCTCGCAGGACAGGAGCCGCTGCTCTGGGGTGAGTGTGGTGTGGGATTGCTCTATTCTCCAAACCCTGCTCCTGGAGTTTCCCCTCCTCATTGGGATGGGGTTTAGGTCATGGTGTTGAGGTAGTGCCTCCTTACCAGTTTGGTATCCATTGAGGCTAGACCTTACACCACTGGAGGAAAGGAAAGTTGAAAAGGGAGCTCTGATTATTGTATTCTACACTTTTAAAACTACGTCATAATGTACCATGAATTTTTCAACAGAACACCCCATATGTAGTCAATGGAATTATTCAATATTTTCACTGGAGTAACTGGAGTCAAAACTGACCCTGACTAAATGCATCAGACAGGGGAGAGAAGGATCACCTGGGAAAGGGAAAAATATGGTCCTCTGCTAGTGGTACGGGAAGTGGAGGCTTATACAGTATTTACTCACCATCACCATTTCCTTTTCTTGCATCTTGGGAGACGAGACTGTCTTTTCTTCCTTCAGAAATGGGTTGGAACTGTAATTATGTGGTTCCAGTACCAGATATATGGTATCAATGTCGTTCTGTACTGTATGGTACATATTGGGGAAAATCAAGAAGATACTTCTAGAAATTGTATGACAGTCCCAGCATATGGAAATGCACCCTCTTCCAGTGCTACAACATAGCTCTTAGAAGTGCTATTCCTGTAAGCAAGAATTTTGAGAATGGCAAAGGATGTGCACAAACGTGGAAATCAAAATACTAAAGACAAATGTGTATTAATGAATGCCATTATGTTGAGGGGTACTCCAAAACTCCTGACACCCTGACATGACTTCTGCTTATTATGAGTTTAAATGATTGAAGAAATCCAGCTTCTGTAGATCCAATACTGATCCTTTACCTCTGATACATGCTGGGATATGAGACTTTTTTCTGCCCAGATAAAGCTCAAGAGAACACAAGTACCCCATGCTTGTCAGCTTGGCTGATGTATTGCTGAACTGCCTCTTCTGGCTCAGTTTCAGTTTGTTCATAAAACAGTTGTTCCTCTAAAAATGAAAAATAGAAATTAAAAAGGTACAGAGTCTTTCATTAAGTACTGAGTAGCCACAGGATTTATTTGTAAATGTTGTGATCAAATCAGTGTGTTCCTTTTAAAAAACTGAGTTAGTAGCATCCTCTCTATGAAGTCGACCTATTTGTTTATTAGTTCCTTGAGTCTTTAGAGTTCTGTGGAGCTCCCAAATTAGTGGATCCTTTGGCCATTGTAAAATCAAATTGTGGAAATCACTGCATAGTTTCAATATGAATTCTTGTGTCCATGCCTGTGTTTATATTTGTCCTAAAAAAATAGTGTTTTGAACTAATCTTTGCCCCATTACTATTTAAAATACAAAGGTACTTTTAATCTTTATTATTAAGTTTATTTAGAATTCTTTTTTTTTTTTCATAGCTATTGATTATTTGCAAAGAGCATGTTTAGGAAGTACTATTTAGATCTGCCAGTATTGACAGTGCTATAAATAAAATTGGCCTTCTTGTAATTTTGTGAATGTAAAATAAAACTTCTTGGTAATTACTACTATTAAAGTTTTTACCTAGCAATAACCCAGGTTTTAAAATGATTTTAGAAGTCTTATAATTCCAATAAATAAATAAATAAATAAAAAGTGAACATAAGTCTATGAATTTACTTTAGTAAGATACCGCTTTTTAAAACAGCAAGTAATTAGTGTTACCCCAAAATGCTCAAAATTTTGATTTGTGGACTTATTTTTCTTTCATTAAAAAAAAAAAAAAGTTAAATCAGGCCTGGTTGTAATCATTATTTTTTAGCATGAAACTCAGTAACAACTATTCAGGAATTACTTGTTTTTGCCAGGTTCACCTACTCTGTGGACTTTGCCAAAACTGTTAAATTCCCTGGAGGATGATGAGGAATTATATTTGTGGGATTTCAAATTATAATAAAAGGAAATTGCACAGTGACCCTTTCTTACACTCAAGAAATTAGAAAAATCTTATAATTTTCAGTTGGAAAAGGAGTATGTGAGGCCTTTGAGAAAAGAAGTGGCCTTTGGCATCACTGGCAAAAAATATCCTACAAATAATTTTTTGAAGCTGAGTTGATTAATTTAATACTTCCTACTGTTGTTATTTTGAAATGTGCTACAAAATCTGTAAATACTCAACGTTAGAATGATTCTAAATTATCATGTTAGTAAGTGACAAAATTAATTTTTAAATGTAAACTCAGTTAACTCATTTCAAAACAAATCAAAAACTTCAACTTAGGTTTTTTCAGGAGTGCTTTTGAAAATTCCATCTGGGAATATTTCCTAATATATCACTCAAGGTAAATGGAAAATTAGAGACAGATTTTTCCACTCAAAATGGAGACGGTGGGGTTGTTCTTTATGGGTGCACACAACAACAACCAAATTCACTCCTCTCCCTCCATCTCCCACCCCATCAATTCATATTTCGTTACAGATTTCCTTTGTTTATGTTAAGACATAGGCTACTATTAGGGATCAGTGCAGAGGTAAAACAGCATGAGGAAACTTAATTTTCAGCATCTGTGGCTGTTCATTAGTCTTCCTTATGTCTTATTTCTTAAGCTTTAACACCATGACCCATATCTGATTGGATACATGCCCAAATTTCCCCATAACTGAAAGAAAAGCCAACAAATATGTCTTATTAAATCACAGTCACAACACTTTTGTCTGGAGATACCTGAGCATCTTGAAATTCCAGTCCTGAGAAAGGGTGGGGCTCGGTGGAAAATAGTTTCAATTTTGCTAAATGAAAGAGTTATTGTTCTTCTTGCAGTGTAAACTTTTTATGGATAACATAGACTGTGGAAGTTAAAATTGACTTTGTTCAGCCTTATCTTAAATGAGGAGCATGGGCCTTCAGTTTTCTTTCCTCTCACATTAATGGTAATGGTAAAGGATAATTATCATGATCATGGATAAAAATGGTTTACATTTATATATAGTTTTTTATCCAGTTTAGGATTGCAAGGCACATTATAAACTGTTTTACTAGCTACATACAATATATTCTGATATCAATTTGCCTACTTAAATACAGCCACATCTGGAATGAAATGTGGCAACTGTTTAACAACTTGTAAGCTGTACTACAAAATAATATGAATCAGGAAACCAAGACAAACCCTGTTCTGACTGGCATAAGAAAGCCAGGGGAAACAAAGCCCCCACAAAACAGACAAACTGGATACACTCTTAGTGCTCTCTCGAGGAGCATTCAAGTAATGCACTCTGTTGCCCAAATGGGGTGCTATCTACTGTCTAAAAACTGAGGCCAGATCCTGGCTTTGGGAGCAGAAATTGATTAGAGGCTGGACTGAGGCCATTTGCTGACTGTGACCCTTTTCCTACACCCATTTGATTCTTTCAACTAATTGTTAGAGATGAAGCTATAACCTTCAAGATAAACATACACACTACCTTGCAACACAGCCTGAATCTTCTGAATAAATAAAATGACTGAAGTACACATCTGGAATCTTGTGATTTTAATTTGCCAGCTCTTGTGTGGTTGCTAATGAATCCTATTTTTGTTCTCTTCCTGTGAAAGTGCAGTGTAAATAAATTTTGTTATGTGTTCTACATTTTCAGGTATTACAAATATTTAATTTGTAAAAGCTGGTGTGACATTGTATTCATATGACACTTATCTTTCTCCAAAAAATAAGGAAAGAGAAATAAAATGGAATTGGAATTTTTTTTTTCTTGAAGTTAATGTCAGCTGACGTTTCTATGTTCAAGTTTACTAAGCACTCATTTTTTTCTGCTTCACTAGAAAGCTTGTTATTCCTTAGGGCAGGAAAGTTTGGGAGGGGCATGCTTCAAATGAATTTCACTTTCTGAGAGTGAGTGACATTGCTAGTTTGATCCTCTATGTGTTAAATATTAAGTAAAATATTAGCATGACTTCTCTTTTCTTGACAAAAATAGCTCCTTTTAAAGATTAATAGCTAAAACATAGTTTCGTGTTTTAGTCTTTTTCAGTGACCCTTCATATAGAGTGGAAAAACACCACAGTGCATTTCACAACTTGAAGAATAATCAACAGATCTTTCCTATTCATATTTTTTATCTGGCTTTTGTCTCTTTTAGCTGTTTTGGTGACATTTGCTTTGAAAATGTGAGTCTTTGTTTTATGCTTCTTGAAAGATTATAATTGATTCAGTTGCCATCTATGTGCACATGATGAGTATTTGTTGTGTAGATGGAATCAGTAGTGGCAGAATATTGCTGCATGCTGCATATTGCATTATTCACTTTCATCTGCATGCAGCTCATGGATGGCAGGCTCCTCACAGCTATCTTTATAGTAGCTTATCCAATATATTGCTCTGGCTCCTGTTCAGTGGGAAGCCTGGTAGATCAGTTGTCATACTGGAAGCCTCCTGCTGAATCCAGGAGAGAATCCAGGGTAGGGAGTATGCCAAGTTCTGAGAGAGAATTTTTGAAAATGAACTTTTTGGAGAACAAAACTATCTTCTCATTCTCCTTTCTGTTGTCAGCCTGTCGTAGAAACAAAACTCAGTCAACAAAGATATACCCCAAGATGTAGACAAAAAACTTGTTTTCATTTACCTATGAATAGTATATCTTGAAGCATTACACAGAAGTAAACAATATTTTGAAAAGAGGGCATTGATACTGTGAATTAATAGCTACGAAAAAATGCTCATGTTTTTTGCATCTGACCTTCTGTCAACATCGTCATGTCAGATGGTAATGTGCCACTGAAAGCCACCGTGGAAACTTTTCAATAGCAATAAGGGATTTTATATGTTCTTGTACAATTTGCTGTTGCTGAGATTGCAGTGGAAAGTGAGTGTTTGAATTAAACTCAGGAATAGGCGACACACTGCTTTCATACCCTGTATGTAATTCTCTCTCTCCACAATAGGAATTGCATGTGGGGACTGAGCACAGTATATGATCCTTTGCACCAGCAAGTGCTGTTAGACTTCTCCACCTAGCTTTGATGTATGAGAAACCTATGTTTCTAGAACTGGAGCTCCCTTTCTTTTTTTTTTTTTTGGTGATGGCACAAGAATTAGGTTGTTGCAACCTACCTCAGAAGACAATTAGCTACCTCAAACCTTAGGCAGCAAGCCTCTGGCCCCAACATACTCTAAAACTCTCAAAACCTTCTCTAACCCCGGCACATGTTCCTGTCTCTCCACAAGTCTCTCTCCACAAGACCTAGAAGATTTTTTACTTTTCTATACATTATAGAATGATAGAAATGTAGGGCTGGAAGGGACCTCAAAACATCATCTCGTCCATTCCTCCACACTATGTCAGGACCAAATATACTTGAACCATCCCTAGCATATGTTTATCTAACCTGTTTTTAAAAACCTCCAATGAGGAGGATTCCACAACCTGCTGTGGTTAACTATCCCTATAGTTACAAAAATGTTCCTCACATCTAAGCTAAATCTGCCTTGCTGCAGATTAAGCTGATTACTTTTTGTCCTACCTTCAGTGGATATAGAGAATAATCGATCACTATCCTCTTAATAACATCCCTTATCATGTCTGAAGACTGTTATCAGGTCTCCCACCATCCAGTCTTCTTTTCTCAAAACTAAATAAGCCCAGTGTTTTTAACCCTTTCCCACAGGTTTTCTAAACCTTTCATCATTTTTGTTGCTTTTATCTTCACTCTCTCCAATTTGTCTGCAACTTTCTTAAAGTGTGGTGCCCAAAAGTGGAGCACCTGAGGTCTCAACAATGCTGAGTAGAATGGGACAATTACTGTCCATGTTTTACATATGATGTCTTGTTAATAGAACCCAGAATGATTTTAGCTTTTTTTGAAACTGCATTACATTAGCTCATCCTCAATTTGTGATCCACTGGAACAGCCAGATCCTTTTCTGCAGTACTACTGTCTAGTCAGCTATTCCACAATTTGTACTTATATTTGATTTTTTCATCCAGTGTTTTATACTTCTCTCTTGTTTTATTGAATTCATTTTATGGAATTCAGAACAATTATCCAATTTATCAAGACCATTTTGAACTCTAATCTTGGCTTTCAAGGTGCTTGCAACCCCTCTCACTTTGGTGCTGTCCACACATTTAATAAGTGTACTCTCAATTCCATTATCCAAGTTATTAACAAAAATATTGAATAGTACCATACCCCTATGGGACCCAACTACATACATTCTCCCTGTTTGATAGCAAATATCTGATATCTACTCCTCAAAGTCATGTTTGATCCTTGCTGAAGCCCTCACTGGTAAATGAGCTGCTTTCACATGTACCATTTTCATCCCTAACTCTCTTTACATATATATTTGAGCCTCTTATCATTTCCTTTCTTCAAATGCAACCATAATTTTCAGTCTGTGACTAACATCTCTGTGTCATCTCCTTTTCTTGTAACTAGTTTACAAGAAAGTTTGCTTCAGTCTTTCTTTCTTTCTTATCTAGCATATATTTTACATCATTTTTAGAGATGAATGAATAATTTGACACCAAAACTTTACTTTGCACCCTATTCAGAGGTAATATTCAGTACACATAGAGCTTGAAATATTGGAAAATTCCAGCAAGGTCTCAAAATGCCATATATTGAAGAGGAGAAGTTAGTTTATTGTTACTTACAGTTAAACCCTTTAAAGATTTTAACCATTCAGAGGTTAATATATAAACCTCCTTATATACTTACTTCTTTTTCTGGTACTGTGACCAGATTAATCAGGAATATGTAATGAAAATTGTGATGTAGGGGAAGGAAATATTTTGTATTTTGTATAAGAAAAAAACTTGTTTCTCAAGGGCCCCTCAAGCTAGACACAAGACATTATTTTTGCTTAAGGCTGAGTTTGTAGACTTAGTTTTGTCAGCTTCACTTCCCTTCCTTGTAAAGCTAGGGTATACAAGGATCTGAGACAATACTTTTTATTTTTCTGTGATAATGGAAAATAATTTCTGATGTCTCAGATTAAAGATCAAAAGGATTGTTTAGGTAATTTGGAAGCTGGTTCTGATATTGAATTTTCTAATTTATTATATTTTAATGGCTTTGCATAAAGATTAGTGTTGCCTGTTAAGACTCATATGCCATTGAAATAATGCATAATGCTTTTTGAGCCATTCATTGTATATCTAATTTTTTCAAGCTTATGGTTTTTAGGAAACTAAAAAATTAATGGGCCAGAGATTGTTGAAAAGAAATCTTTCCTTGTTATTTGACAATACATCTTCAGTAATTGTCTGTAATTAAAACTATTTTTAAAATACTGTGTGTCCCATTGGTGGATGTACTTTAGTAAAATACACAGTGAAATTTGCTGTCTGATCATATAAGGAGAGAAGTAGTTGTTTCCCCATGATCATATTACATGGAGGTTCTGCAGAGAATAGAAGCTGAAGTAAACCACCCCTTAGAGATTTAAGTGAGTGCACAACTTATGATTATAAAGTAAAGAATACTGAATCAGTTAATGCTTCTTGATCCACTTTGCAGTTTTTTCAGAACGTCAGAATTATTTACACAAAACTACAAAAAGGAGAAATCAGCCTTACAGATTTATATTTCAGTTTCTTAGTGGGAGTTTCATTTGTTGCCTGTTAGACATTCAGTGCTAAGAAAATGTTAGTGTATTTATAATATTATTGCTAATTAATAATTAATATTTATATTATTATTATATTGCTGTTATCTAAGGATAAATGGTAATAATTTTGCTTGAAGGAGCACAATTTGACAGTATATCCATCTGACATCAGATGGAAAAAAGGGTGTCAACTGACTCTTAAGGGAAATAATTTGGATTCATTCAGCAATTCTTGGTTCTCTAAGGGCCAATATTATTTCAAGAGGCCTTTCGTTGATGTTTTTCAGCAATGAAAAAGATTAGATAGATAAATGGATAGATAGATAGATAGATACGCATGCATGAATATGATGATGCTCCAGTCTGAAAAGCTATGCAAAATTCTATCTTATCTCTACATATCTCTGTCTTTTTGATGGAAAATTGGAGTTTTGACTGAACAAAGTTTTGCAAAAATGCCTTTCCATGGAAATTTTGACTTTTTAACCTAAAAAATAACAAACAACAAAATGTTGAAACGTTTCACAGGAAGGAAAAAAAATATTTGATGACCTACTTTAATATATCTGTATGTATATATACAAACACAAATGTGCACACAAACAACTTTTCACAGCATTTAAAATATTTGTGGTTTTTTAGTATTTAAGCTCCTTGAATTTGAGTTTTTGTCTTTCCTGTCTTTCTTGTCTTTTTCTATGTATAGCACTGAATAAAGAAATAGTACTCAGTATATAATTTATAATAGGCCATATTCTGAAATCCTTTCTCATTCAAAATTCCCATTAACATTCTTTAAGATTCTGATCTGAGCTATACTAGTGTAAATCCAAAACCAATGAAGTCAGTGAGTTTGCTCTGTATTTACTCCAGTGCCTTTAAAAGCAGATTTTGACCTTCTGTAAAGACTTCAAGATTTGGAATAATAAGGATAATTGATAATAATTAATAATAATGCACTCTCCCTGTTTGGTATTTCCGGATCCTATGTGGCATTATTGGGATTTCTGCATTCTTAGTGAGGTGCATTCTTCTTCTCTATTAGTAGAACCAAAGGAACAGGTGGGGTGTCATTCTTAGCTGGCCTGGGCACTCAGTCTGTTCCCACCCAATTCACTGTGTTTAGTGCTAGAAGAGAGAGAAGCAAATGAGTGCACTAGTCTTCCATCTCTTGAGCCTTAAGTTCAAATCCTTTTATATGCCACAGAAAAGAAAGGTTAGTTGCCTTAGAACAATTGGCAGCCTCTGTTTTAAAGAGGCCCTTTAACTGAATACCAGAGGGATATTGCATGTTATTTTTGAGGATAACATGTACAGTATTTGCTAGCTTGAGCTCTAGTCTAACATTTCTTTCCTTCATTTGTATGGCCATGAAAGTAATTTCCAAATGTATAAGCTTAAAAAAAACCTGAATAATGATGATCTCATAGTTATTTCTATGGAGTTTTAAGTGCCACTGAACATGAGGGAACATGCTGATTTACAAATCTGGCTGGTATTTTGATCCACATATCTTTCGTTACTTATGGGGCAACCCCCATGTTTGTGTCTGACATTTCAACCACATCACTTCCAGCATTTACAGTAAATGCCAGGAAATCACTGTACATTTTTTTGCTGCTTTGAAGTTATTCCTTATATTGTAGGTACCACTTACCTGAGGTGCTGTGAGTTCAGGAGCTCCTTCAGGCAGATGTGGGTGCTGCTGGAAAATATTGTCCTCATAACTTTATTTAATAGCCACAATAGATACAGTAGAAAAAGGGCCATGTAAATCTGTATTGAATTACAAGAAAAGTCAGATTAGCTCGTAGTAACATTCCAAAGTCAGCATTATACATCTGCTGCTGATCTCTTGTCTAAATAATTTTGACCACTGGGGGCACAGACTACCCCCCTCCCCCATGTGGTATGCAAAAGAAAGAGGCATTTGTCATTCTGGTGTGTTTCAAAGAGTGTTTCTGAAAAGCTATCCTGCTTCAGTCTCTCCTTTCTGCTATAGAAAAGCACTGCTAGGCAGAGTTAAATGGATTAATTACCTTTTCAGTGTAAGAGAAAGAAGAAATAATTCTCTTGTCTTTATCTCCTCTGATTTCAGAGGCTGACTAGGGGCTTTTCAGATGCACATTTCCCTTTAATGACTTAATCACCTAATTAGGTGATTTGCAAAGGCAATTGGCAAATGAGCAAAGGGTTATTTTCTAATTCCCATGTATCTGTTGATAGAGCATAGGGCTCTGGTATAGCCTATGTCCTTTCACCCCACTCAAGATCCTGGAGATAAAGAGTTAAGATTAAAGATGAACAATGTCTTTGAACAGGAAATGCCAAGAGTCTAAGTATGTGCTTTTTTATTTTAAACCTCTTGCAGCATTTTAGCAACAAAGTTGGCTTAGGGGTTAGATTTAAACCACTTAAAACAATCCTTGGATTTTGAAGTTGCCTTTCCATGGCACCTACTTGATACATGTCAAAACCAGCTTTATATCTTCAGTCCTGCTTAGCTCAAACATTTCAATGTGTCATAGAAATGGGAATTTAACAAATTAAATAATATTCCTTATGTTCATTTCTTGTCATATTACTGGCTCCAAATATAGGCGAGCTTGCTCTTTGATTATACTGTTGTCTAACGAGTTGCTAGGAATCACGGGTTCACTATCTAGCTCTGCCATTGAGTCGATGCGATCTTGGACAATTTACTCAATCTGGCTGTACCACAGCATACCAAGTGTTAAAACGAGTACAAAATTGCTTAACTATCTCACAGGGTTGTTTTGATGTATGATTGAGATTCTCAAATGAAATTAAATGAAATTTAATTGCAAAATATTTGTATATTGCAGTATGTCATGGGATGCTGTCAGATTTCTGGTTAGCTCAACACAGCTCAGAACTATAATATTCTTTCTAGGAAGTTTTGATGATTTTTCCACACATGACAGAATGGTCCACGTTCAACAGAAACAAATTCAAATGAAACTGAAGCCAGTGCAGTTATACCAAGGATGAATTTGGCCGTATATTTATGGTTTGGTATGATGCCTGCAAGAAGCTTAGAGTCCAGGAAGTTTTTGGTTATCACACATTGAATCTGAGCTGATTCCACTTCACGTTCACCAGAGGATTTCTTAGGGTGCATCTACAGTGTAATGTCAACTGTGACTGGGGACCTGGTTACAAAATGATTTCCTGGGCCCTACAGGAAGAAACATTAAGACACCAGGAATACTGTTTAACTATCCAGTAATAACTCATCCAGTGCAGTTAATCCTTCTTTTTGTAAAATGTGCCTCCAAGTGGAAGGTTGCCCGTGCCCCCACACCTGGTCGCAGCACTGTTGCTGGGAACCCACCTGCCCTCCCTTCTCATGAGGATGAAGATGGTAGGGAAGAAGGGGTTGTCTCCTCTCTGTACCAGGCATCAGGTCCCCAGTCTCATTCCTCACCTTCTTTACCCTCTCATGATTTGCTTCTAATTCTGGTTACCAGAGAGTTGGCCCAACTATTGAATGATTACCTGCACTGCAAATACCTGCAAATTGCAAATTGTGACAATATGAATTTTACAGTCCACCCTACCCACCAGTTCCTGGACTGCTGAGAGGAAAGTGAAACAATCCCACAGTACCCAGATCAGTCTGGCAATGAGAGAAAAAATCCTTCCCAGCCCTGAAAAGGCGACTAGCATGATGCCCACAGCAAGGCCCACAGATCTGGTCTTGCTCTTATTTTTAATGAGAATGAATGACCCTGGTAGTTTAGTTTCTGCTTTGGCTTTATTTATGTAATAATCATTGTAATTCTCTGATGAATGTATCCAGGTGATCTGCTAGTTATGAACATCAGGAAGCAAAGTAAAAGACATGTTCTTGTCATTTCAAGGGCATTGGCGGCCAGTGACGACTATCCTGCATCACATACTACACTACATCTTGAAAGTGACTTTTTGGTAGATGATGCCTGCCAGGCCTGCTCCTCCAACCCACACCATTGGTGCTGGATAGTCTCTGGTTTCTGCTCATGACTTCAGCTACCCCATTAGCATCCTGTCCACTTACAATGTAAAGGAACAATTTTAACTAGTATAACTTTAAAAAACCACGGCATTGGTACTAATAGAAAAAGTGGGGAGGAATGCTGTAATACTGGTACCCTAAATAATAAATGCATTCCTTGATCATTTATGGTAATGGATTTTGCCAAGATAGTCAAAGTTTCTGCCATCAAGTAGATTAGTTTCTCATTATGTTTTTACTAATAATGCATTGGTAAAACACATAACTATTATTTATTTTATTCTTGTTCTACTGATTTAAAGCATAAGCAGCTAGCTTTTATTCTGGCAGAATTTAATGTGAGCTCAATGAGGGTGAGTCTCTGCCTGGGCAGAGGAGTCAATACAGGGCTGGAGCCCTAGATTGTGAGATCTTCAGGGTACCCAGGGCTACTCCTTCGTATCCATTTGCACAGCACCTGACACGACTGATTGGGGCCTTTGATTACTCCTGTCATAGCAGTATTACAGTACCCAAACATCTCTAAAAGATGGCATTTTCTTCTGTGACTGAGGGGGACAAATGATGCAATGAGTCACCAGCAATTTAGGAAGCTATCTACTGCAGTCCTATAAAGTGCCACTTGGTGACTGTAAGTTCCTGTACCAAGGGAGTTTGCAACTTAGTCATTTCTACTTACCAAAGAGACATTTATTTAAATCAGTTTGGAGGGATAGGACAAAACCCATCACAAGTTTAAAACAAAACAAACAAACAGAACCCTTCCCTTTATTTATTTACTAAGCCAGTAACTTCAGAGCATTTTGCAGAATCTCAGGAGCTGCTTGAAAAGAGCAAGGAAGACTCAAGTGAAGCTAAATAAAGATTTTCTTTTTGTGAGGTGCTGGGGATGACACAGTAGAAATCTGGTCCCTTTTGTTTCCTATTGAAGCTCTTCAGACCAAGAACACTCAAACTTGTTTGGAGGATCTAATATCCGATGTGCAACAAGGAACACATGTATTGTGCCTGTCACCAGTGGCTCTATTAGAAACAATCAATGCTTTTCCAAAGCTACATAATGCGTGATGTAATTCCATTTTCTCTCTGACTGCAGGAAAGGAAAATCAAGTAATTAAATGTGAGAAATCACTGAACAGGGGGGGCCTTTTCTGCTTGGTTAGATTTCCAAATACAGTTGCCCAGCCACAGAAGCCAGAATCTGGACTAAGGAAAGGCAGCATGGCTCTGGACAATAGCTTGACACTGCCCATGAATGCACCACGTACCAAACACAGTTTGTTGTCAGGAACTAACAAGCCAGCCATGTCCTGCTCAAGTGGCACTACTTCCCATCAACTTGAAAAGGACTGACCGTTAGTATGCTTCAGTCAAAGTGATATGCTTTATGCTCTCAGATTCCATTGTTTTTGGACTGAAGTATCTAGGCAGGAGGCGTGGCTACCATGCCAAAAGTGCACAACAAGAAATGGCAGGCATGGGGGAGTGCAGGAGAAAAGAGGGTGAGGAGGTTTCCTGAAAGAAACATTGTTTGAAAGAGTGAGCTGTATTGGTCAAAATGGTCTTTGTCCTTGCAGGCCACAGACCATCCTGCTTAAAAGATGTAGAAAATTGAGTATTGAAAAGTATTTTGCAGATTTTTGTTTAACAGTATTGCAGAATCCTACTGCTATACGTATAATAAGGAATCTTATTATCCTAGTGTATTAGACCTCAGAAAACATGAAATATTTTTAAATGGATTATATTCTGCAAGTAGTAAACCTGGAGTATTTGAGCCAGAAGTTTGCTAGAAAACTGAAGTCATCCTAGTTCATTTTGATTACAGTTTTTAATAGGTAGCTTACAAGGAGCCTATCACCTGCTTTTTTATAAGTAACTATGTTTGACATTTCAATTTAGTTCTTACAGCTTTTAATACATTTTTTATCTTGTACTCTTCTACAGATAATTTACTTCCCAGTGTTTCTTTGTAATAGGAACTACGATGGAAAAAATGTTCTCATTTATGTGTAAATTTTGTTAACAAACTCATCTGCATAATCACATTTCTGCCCAAGGATTTTGTTCTGTAGTAGCTGGTTTTTAACTTTGAAGGAGGTCAGCTGAATTTCTTCAAAAACCTAATTTGGATACTAAAATCACAAACTAGGTTAGTTAAATTTAAAGTTAAAACTTGGTATGGCAAATCAGCTTTTAAGATCAACTTTGAAAATAATTAAGAAAATATAAGATAAATGTACCAAAATATTTTGCTCTCATTTAAAAAAAATAGAAAATGCAACCCTGGAAATATTGGCATAAAAGGACATTGGGATCAAAAGAGAGCCCCTGAAATTGTTTTAACACTTCACTGTTATTTATGCTTCACCAAAAAATTAGTTGACTCTATCCTTGTACATTTATGAATTGCATGTAATCTGCAATGTTTTGTTTCTTGTTTAAGCACACTACAAGGACACAATATGTTAAAATAAGTCTTTATTTCAATCTGTTCATTCTGATTCAAATCATAAGACTGATTAAGACAGGGAAAGTTTCTTTATCCAGTGAGGGATGGTTTAGAAGGGTGTCATGTAAATAAACTATCAGGATTATTCCAGATGATTTTAGCACATTCTGTTATATCTCTCTTCTTCATAAAATGAAAGTATCTTTCCAGTACAATTTACTAATATAGCAACAATTGTTTAAAGCAGAATCAGTTTTACTGATATTGAAGAATGGTACACTTACTATAGACAAAAATAATCATTTCAGGTCTTTATAATGTAACAGTAAATACCCATATCCAATTGTCATAAAAATTGCATATAAACCTAACATTTTTCTAAGGCAGATTTAGTAGTATATGACTTCACAGGCATACATGTTTTACTGGCTTTGCTGTTACTTTATTTGGGTTGCTGAGATAAGAGTTCACAGGTTGTGATTGCAGTTGGAGGCTAAAGGAATGGAAGTACGGTATTAGTCTGGTGGATGTGTCTTTGTTACCTTCTCGTATCCTGTACTCCAGAACAGTAAGGGTGTCATACTTATAAGCAGGTTTGGAGAATTTTGGATGTTCTAGCTGGATAAAATGATGGTGATTGGAAAGATAATCTCCTACTTCTGAAAGAAGGCTTAATATGAACTTTCAGTATTTTCCAGTTTCAAATGGCAGCAGTTTCCAATGATCATCATCCTGACTCATTCAAGTAGCCATATCAGTCAGTATTCAGCTCTGAGAGTGAGTCCAACAGAATTGTTGTAGTTATGCTTTTGTCATGTTTTTTACCTCTCAGGTTGGGATTCACTGCTTCAGATTTCATCTCTTTATCTGTAAAGAGTTCTGAGTATTGAGCAGAGATGTTGGTTTAACATCAGCAGGACAATTAAAGTTGTCAATAGATGTCCTCCTCTTTTCTAGCACATTTAGGAATGAGTCTTGTCATTTCTCCAACATTCATTCAGTGGTAGCAGAGACAGATTGCCTTGATGAAATGTCTATTTCAGGTGTATCTTTTCCTTATTCTTTGGACCATGCACAATGAAAATATTGTGTCTCTGAAGCTAGAAAACCTATGCAACCTAGAGTTATGCTGTAGATTTTTTAAAAAAGAGATTAAGTCAATGTATGGTCGTACTCTGTAACATGGTAAATATATATGGTGATGAAAGCACAGTAACTAATACACTGTTATTACTCACATTGCACTTATTTTTATTGATGCATAATATTACTTTGTTGTGAATGACTTGGATATATAACATAGTGATCAGTCTTACTAGAGCAGAACTGCACCAATTCCGTTCTCAGATTAATCTGCTTTTGGGCTCTTTATTAGAAGCATTCCATTTCCTTCACATTCTGGGAAAAAATGCCATAATGATTATTTGAAATGGATTCCTTGTCCTGCTTCAGTAACTGTTGCAACTGTGTATTGATTTCAGACTATTTGGGGCAAGTTTGGTCAAATAGTTGAACACACAAAAATTTTTCCTTATGGCTACACTTGGATCTGGGGTGTGATTCTTAGCTCAAATAGACATACTTGTGCTAGCTCGCTGAGAACTAGAGTGCTAAAAATAAGTGTAGCCATGATAGAATGAGCAGCGTTGAGTTGCAGCATAGGCTAGCTACTCCGAGTTCAATATTCAAGAGTTTTCTTCAGTATTTTTCATTAATTTTTTTCCAATTCAATTGCAAAGCCATCTGAAGAGATTAGATTAGTGAGTGCTTTAAGGAAATTGGGCACTGGTTATACCCAGAGAGAGGAAATAAGCAGTCCAAATAGCTGAAATAGCTGAAACTATAGTATTTATATTCCTATTGACTTGTGTAAGAGAGTAAGATGGTTTAGCTCATGGATGATGGGTATAATAGGACATGGGAGGCTAAGTCTCCCCTGATACAGGCACAGTCAACGCACTGCTGGATGCCTGGGCCATGGTGGCCCTGCCTCTTCCCATCCCTGCTCCACCCCTTCACCGATACCCCCACACTATAGGTGACAGGTAATGGAGTCTGGGATGCTGGGCTGCAGTGGGGCTCAGATCTCCTGTGGCCGACCAATGCTCAGAGCTTCTCCAGACTGCTCCAGGGGCCAGCTGGGGCTGCTCCAGGCACCGGCTGGGGTCAAGGGCTGCTTCGGACACCAGCCAGTAGGGGCGGGGCATCGGGCGGAAGGGGCAGGGCGGGGGGCTAGCCTCCTCAAAAGTGGAGGTGCATGTGCTACCCATAGTTTGGCTCATGAAAAAATACCTAAATAAACAAATTACAACATAAAAAAATTGATAGTGGTATGTATATGATACATTATATTTATCATACATCTTTGACCTCATTACATGAACTTGCCCAAAAATCTGTCTTCCCCAGGATGGTTACTGATATTCCAAACTTCTGGGTTACCTTAAGAAAAGCAAACAAATACCTTACAGGGAAATACGTTTTTCTTTCCCCTTCAGATGTGAAATGCCTCTGCCTCTGTCCCGTCTTGCAGCACCTCCACCCTCACCTGCTGAAGTCATGTACTCACTGTGTATATTATCTGTACTTAGAGTCAGGATAACTACCCATGGATTACTTCTCCAATGTGCTGCTTCCTTGTTGATTTCATACATAAATGGATATCCATTGTGTTAGCTTACAATGCTAATTTACATCTCAACGAAGAGACAGGTGAATAAACATTCCTCGTCTGACAGAAAAACTCTTTGTTAACTCTACCTTCATGTAAATTTTTATAACATATTTTCAGTATATATACATAATTCCTTACATAGTATCTGTACAGACATTTCACAGGGCTATTAATAACCAGTGCAACCCTGGGTTTTATTTAGAGCTCACATGATATTTGTTAGGATACAAGCTTACAATTTAGGTTTGTATAAGTATTTAGGCCTGTGTATCTGTCTGAAATGGTATTTTGGACCTGCTTTTGGGCCTGCTTGCCTGCCTGAAAGCTAAGCTTTTTAAGATACACAAGTAAGCAAAGAACAAAGACAGTGTGTGTTCTTCTTGCGTTCTCATAACCAGATGGGTTTTCTTTATTACTGTGAGAAAAGATAAGGGATGTAGTTAAAATGGTTCGAGGTGTAGAGGGGGTTTGATATATGAATGTACAAATGAAGCAAAGCTCTGACTCCTTTTCAAGGCAGAAGTCAGAGCAAGGTCAAGCAGCCAATTGATAGCAGAAAGGGGGGTAAAGGAGGTGTGAGAAAGAAAAGCTATAAGGCCATAAAGTGACCATGGCCAATATATAACCTTGCTCCCTACCCCTCCCATGAGGTGCAAAAGTGATGGTACCAAAGTCCCCAGACTCAAGACCCTCCAAATGTAACAGGACCATACATTGGAAGGGGTGGTACGGGGGGGGGGGGAGAAGGGGGAGAGCACTATAGGTATACTTAAGCCTACCAAGAAAAAGGAAGGGGAGGAGAGAATTCTGTCAGTGTACAGAGCTGTAGTTAGGGAAAGAAGGAGCTCAGCGCATAGAGCTGTGGTTAAGCAGGGAAAGAAACTCAATTGGGGTATAGAGATATGGTTGTGGGAAAAGAAAGCCGACTAGTGAGTAGGGCTATGGATATGGTTACGGTTATGGAAAAGGAAGCCCTACTGGTGTGAAGGGCTGTGGTTTTATGCTTTCTTCTTTAGCCCCAATAAATCCATTGCATTGCCTGCAGTTTGGACTCTGGACTGTTGGTTTCTGGCAAACTGTGTCTGGGAACTGAGAGGGGAAGGGTGGAGGAGCCCTAATGACATCCTTTGGTGAACCAGAATGTACATAGCAGAGTCAGGACACTCTGTAACTCCCTTGCCAGGTGGCATCAAGGGGGGGTTACAACCCACATAAGAATAAATCATTTTCTTTTTAAAGAATACATTGGACTGAAGTGAAAGATGGAGACTGTTTCATCCTGAATCAATTACAGGTTTAAGATCCAATAGCTGAAAACACATCAAAGTTAGTT
Source organism: Emydura macquarii macquarii (assembly GCF_026122565.2). Lineage (NCBI taxonomy): Eukaryota > Metazoa > Chordata > Testudines > Chelidae > Emydura > Emydura macquarii. The sequence continues at coordinate 2,999,288 of NW_027131964.1, read as the reverse complement.
ACCAGTGAAAGGGAAACAATTAATGACATGATTTCTTAAAATGGAGGCTGATGTTAGGCTCTGAGTATATCTTTATGAATCTAAATAAGTGGCCTGATTTTCAAAAGTGGTAGCTGTTGGGTGTTCAGCACTTCTGAAAACCAGGTCCTTTATTTTTTACCGAAGACAGGAGCCTTATTTTAGGTTCCTATTTTTTTTTTTTTAAATTGGCTAACACTTTTAAACATGGGTGCATAAATCAGATTCTAAAATCCATATCTGGGCATTGTATCTGTGAAGTCCCTTCTCGAACACCCTCCAATGGCCTGTCACGTCAAAAGAGGTGTGTCTGCCTCAGTTTCCCTTTGGTATGGCCATAAAAGGAACACAGGCTCCCTCAATGTCCAGTTCAAAAGCTCACATCTAGGTATAATTCATTCTTCATGATAAAACTCTTTTTCCTAAAGTACAAGAGTCACAGCAGTTTTGCATGACCCTCCCCGAGACATTGTTTCCAGCTCACTTCCTGATAATTCAACTCCAGTCTTTTCTCAGACTCTTTCTGCTCTTGTTTCAAGGCTCCACTCTCCGGGTCATCCACCTGAAAGTTCCCAGATTTGATTCTCTCTCAGAACAATTCTCCGGTCTCCCTGAGTCAGGTCTCCTGCAAGAGGGATCCCCACAGTATTCCACTCCAGAGGCCTCATTACCTGCGAGTCCTACCCTTGCTGAGGGAACTTCCCTCCAGCACCAAACCTCTTGTCCTTGGGTTCAGTTTCCCACAGCCTTCTCCTCAGTCATGCTGCAAGGGGGCTTTTTACACTGTTCCACTCACCTAGGCCTCCCTACTTGTGAGACCTAACATTGCTTTTAGGATCCACCCATTAGGGTCAACCCTCCTGTTTTGGACATGCCTTCCCCAGTCAGGTGGGTTCTTCCCCTTGTTCCTATGGGCCTCTGCATGAGCTGTAACTCAGCAGGGATTCTCCAGCTCTGGCCAGTCATCAGTTTCCTTCATCTTTTGTTCTTCCCAATGTCTCTCTGTACCAGCTTTCCTCTACTGTTCCAGTTGCTCCTTGGGTCTTTCCTTTCATCCTCGGACAGCTTGCTGCCCTTTCTGTCTCTCTCAGACAGCTCTCACCTATCACTTCCTTGATCTCTAATTGTCTGAATCTCTCCCCAATTTATGTGGAGTAGGTGCCTTCTCTTAAACCAAGTTGGACAGCAGCTGTTGAATCACAAGTGCACTGGACCCTGCTCCTTTGTTAAAGGGAGCAATCATGCTGTGATAGAAACGTAATTCTAAATTGCCTGATTTTTAGAAGTACTGAACGCCAACAAATTCCAGTGAAGTTTTCCAGTGAAGTACCTGAGAGCCGCAGCTGTGCAGCGTCTTTGAAAATCAGTCTATTTTTATGTAGGTGCCAGAATATGGACTGAGGGAATCAACTTTTTCATGTTGCATAGATTTGAGTCATAAATGGGAGAAGCATGTCTCCCAATTTCAATAAAGAACAAAATATTTGATACTATTGCATTATGTCTTTGCGCTTTTGTCCTCCAAACTTGGTTTATTTTAACAAAGAAAGATGAATTTACCACCCATTTTAAACTATTTGACAACGAAGTGAGATATATCTGCACTCTGAAGCAGTTTTTCTTCAGAATTATCTTTTTAACCACTTGTCTGCTGTGTAGTATACTGTATCAGACATATGATTTTAAAATGCACTTTCAGAACTGGATCATGTAGAGGACCCGGTATGTTTTCTTTGGACACAGAGAATGCCACTGTCATACAGGGGTTACAATGCAGTGAGCTGCGAAGAGGTAAAATGCTTCAGAAGACTATATAAGAAATAAGTTGTTGAAAAACAGATGATTTGGAGCTAAAGGGAAAGGAGTTCCCTTTATTAAAGTAAGTTCATTAATATCGTATATATAAGGAGAGAACATAAAATTTACCATACTGGTCATTCCTGGAAATGTTCAGCATGATGTCTTATAATAAGTATAGCTAATACAAGCATTCCAGTGTGCATGAATAGAACACACAGTAGAACACAGAGTAGGCAATTTGGGGGCTAATTCATCATTGATCAGTAACATCACATTGGATAGCTGAAGAGATAACAAACTGTTTTGATTTATTACGTTCAATCCAGTAATACGTGGTTTTATAAGAAATAAAGACAAGAAACTAAAGATGCTGATTTCATTTGCCAGCCAGATCACTAGAAAACAAAAAAGCAAAAAATGATAAATTCTTTAATGGAAGACTAAATGATCGATGGCTATAAAATACACATTCTTCACTACTGAGGAGTATGTATGTTACATTTAAAAACACTTTTATTTATATTCATAATTTCCCCTTAAATGTGATGCCACGTGTGATTAGAAAAATGTATAGGCAATGAGAAAATACACCAACACAGATTCAGTAGAGCATATGCTTAACTTTAAACATATACTTAAAACTACATATATTCAGCAAAGCACATAGGCCCCACTTCTGCAAAAGCATAATGTTAGACTATATATCTATATCAGTATATTTAGTGGTCTTTGTATTCTTTATACTAGGTTCATAGGTACCATGTTTCCCAACATGCTTTTCACCATGCTAAGCTATAATGAAAATGAACTTTGTATAACCCATTCCTTGTATTGTCAGAAACAAATGTATGTTCTGTTGAAGCTTACCAAATATGATAGTGCTATAGGCACAGGTAACACACTATGTCAGCGAGATGATGGATGATTTTGTTGTCTTGACTATCCTGTCATCTGAACCAAGTTAAGGGTGGTACAGTTTGTCTCTGGGTTTTGTGACTTCTGGAAAACTATGTTCAAAACAAGATGAGCAACTGGTGTAGCCTCCTTTTTGTTGTAAATCAGGGTAGCATATAAAGAGCAGAAGTGAGCCCATAATTTTGGGACAAATTGAATCCTTTGAGATTCTGCTTCCCAGAATGGATTGGTAACGTATTAACCCTTCTTTTTTCTGTGTTGTGCTGTTTTTTCTTTGATTAATAAAGCTGAGTGAGCTTTGGCTATTTGACCTCTTATGACTAATTTAAATTGAACCTTAACATACTTCAGCACATGCTTAAAATTCAGCATGGGCTTAAGTGATTTTCTGAATCTGGGCATAAGGACTAAATTTCATCCCTGGTTAGAACAACATTGATATCAATGGAATTACACCACGGCTTAATGTGGTTCTAAATAAATTAAAAATATTAGAGGAAGGGTGGGGGAAAGCATGAAGAAAACTGGAAGAACAATGATCAATAATGGATATAGACAATATTTCTTGGAAATAATATTTCTACTATTTATTTGGCAGGATAAAGTGCAAGGTTTTTTTCCCAAGTTTTCAAAAACATATGCCAGAAAGGAGGTGGCATAAATTATAGACAGGAATTGGGAAAAAGAAACCAAAACACCACACCTGTTTTTCAAATTACACTTGGCATTTAATACAAGAACAAAAATTATAGTCCAAATCAAATAAATACAAGTAATATGAATCAAGCTAACCTCTATTTTTTGAGCAAGCTGGGGGAGTGAAGATGTTCTCAAGCCCCTCAAAAGAGTTTTGGCCAAAGAGTGCATCCCTCACTCTGGAAATCAATATATGGGAAATCAGTGAAGTACTCAGTCACAAGGAACAACAGCAACCAAGATGATTAATGACATGCCCAATTTGTGGTTTTAAAACCAAAACATACTGAATAAGTTTTCATCCAAAAATACTTTTTAAAAAAAGGGGCTTTTCTGTTCCAATATTTCAAAAGTGACAGAATCAAATGTTGTCAGAACTGATTAAAAAAAGTTGCTTTCAGAAAGAGACTAATACTGTGTAGCAAAGCTAGTAGACATGAAAGTAGATATAATATTAATGTATCTACTACATTTGATAATTGCAAATTACATTGTGCAAAGTTTATATAACTTGTGTTTCAAATGTCCATAAAATTTGAACTTTTGGAAAAAAATTTTTTCTCTGTTAGTGTGAAATGCTTGGAGTCATTTCTGGTATAATTTTTGACCTATAAGTTTATTTGATACAAATAATTTTTAAAAGCAGACAGAAGATTTTTTTAAAACTAACATTTTTCAAAATGTAGGTCACATTTGTGATTTATTTTGAATAGGTGCACAAGAGCAGAGCACTTGTTACGTTTCTTTGTTTTCAGTTGCTCATAACTTTACCACATTTTCATCTTTCACAATGAAATATTTCCTACTTGATCTGTACCTAAAGGTATTTTTTCAAGTTTAAGCAAAAATGGTTTGACCATTTTTTAAAAAGAAGAGTAAAAACATATAATTTCCTCATTTTAAAAATATGCATTATGACTGTAAGCAGTTTGGACTGAAATTTGGCACGGAAATAGCCCTCACTGCAGAAGCCTTTGAGTGTTCCAGGAAAAACAGTTTTTATTTGTCAGTTATTAGCTTGTGAAAATCACAAGCTTCTCATTTGCAGATTTTCTAAGCATTTTATTTCTTAAAGGCTTGAACCCCACATCCATTGATGTCATTAGTGCAGCTCCCATTGACTTCAGTAGAGTGGGATCAAGTACCAACCTAGTGAAGTGCACAGCTATCTATTGCTTTGTGGCACATTCATGTGGTGCTCAATTTTTTGTGCATAGAACTCTAATATTCTGAAGGATCTATTTCCACAGGCTCAAGAAACCACAGAGTCTGGTAAAAAGGATCTTCATCCAGTGCTTCTGTCATGGTACATTCTGCACCAAAATGTCCCCTTAGCCTAAAGCTGGGAACCAGAATGGAAGTATCTGAGTTCTGTCCCAAACTCTTCTATTGACTTTAAGCGAAACCTCACCTCGTGATCATGCGTAAATGGCTTTATTGTATAGGCATCCTTCATTAACAACATCTGTAAAATAGGAGTAGTGCTATCTGTCTACCTCCTAAGGGAAGTATTAGAGGGATTATCATCTACTAAACCAGGATCTGTTGTTTTTAGAAGAAAAATAATGCTTCAGAAATGGACTTTTACAAACCATTACAGATTTAGCGATCAATTGCCAATGTTCCTACACTATAACTTATGCATAAGTGTTTAGCATATCAAGGTTAAGATTAATCAGTTTCAGCACATTTTGAGCACCTTCATAAATTCACTTTCACCATGTGTCAGACTGCTTTGGTCTTAGAATGCAAATTTTTAAAACAGTCTGTAAGCTATTTGAATGATTTTATGTGTCAGAAAATTGGAGATAAGGACTAGAAAGTAGAAAAGATTAATATTAGGAAACATATTTATTAAGTAAAAGGACATAAATATATCGTAAAATCCAGCAGAGCTAGGTGAAAATATTTTTAAAATGTGGCTCCAAGTGCACATCAGAGCAGCCTCATGGCTGTCCTAACTTTGGTTTGTTATCATCCTTTGAGGGCTGATACACCAGTGAGGATTCCTCCTCCACCTTCATTTACATTTTCAGCATTCCCCCTATCATGTGGCGAGCAAGTGCCATAGAATAGATAGATCCAAATACATGGTTTTACACCACCTGTGGATTCCGCTACACAACAGTAATTCCCAGCTGCCCCTTTAAACAGCATTAAGTTCCCTGTGGGCAACTGGAGTAGTTCAAAGGGGACTTAGTGTAGGACAGGATTTGGCCCTATATGTGCTGTCCTGTAACTTACTGTATGCAGGGTTGTATCAGAAATGTAAATTTGCATTATTGTTTATACTATTATTGCATGTTATTGAAAAGGTTGCGCTAAGCATAACACATCACCCAAATCATTTACAAACTGAGATTTGGGCCCACTGTCAAAGACGACTGGATTTTTCGGTTTTTAAAAATAAAATACTGGACAAATATTTTCCATTAGCCACCTAGTGTACGGAACTGGTAGGATAATTCCTGTAAATACTCATCTAAAAATATAATCAGTGAGTTCCCCAATTATTTTTAATAAAATACTAAAATTTAAAAAAATAATTTTCTTTCAAGGTCTTCTAATTTTTCACAGTGTTTTAAGATTTATACTGTGAGAAGTAAACAAAGAGCTAATCCTATAGTGCATGCATTAAAAATATCCATAATTTAAAAACTGTTATACCAAATATATCGCTTCTTTCTTAGATCTCATTAAGAGCTGCAAAACAAGTCATGTTTGAACAAAATTGGCTAAACTGAAACGGTAAAATATTTTTTGTTGTTGAAACTTTCCCCAAAAAATTCCTTTCGGGTACAGATCACACATGAATCATTTCAGCCCCAAATGATTTTGTTATATAAAGTTATAAGCAACTGAAAACTGGGTTAATAATGCAAGTTATATTTCATCCTTAACTATAGTGAGAGCTACCACGTCTGTTATAATATATGTAACTATTTAAATATATGTAACAATATATGATACAGCACGTTTACAGTTAATAAATACAGATATATGGAACAGCAGTTGTGATTTGTAATGTCAAAAATTCTCTCAATATTTTTGGAGAAGGAAAAAAATTGTAATCTGTGAATACCTAATTGTTAACCAGTTGTCTGCACATAGCATCTGTTTACATTAGTAATATAATTGCTGTGATAATAAGCTCATTGATTTAGTATCTAAGGAAATAATCAGTCAGGACATCACATTTGTCTTGCTTTATTTGACAGCCTATCTTCCACACTGAATAGACAATGTCAATTCTTGCCATTGTTTCAGAGAAATGGAGCAACAGCAGAAACAGAAAGATCTGTTCTTCCCCCACACCAACCATCATCACACAAAATGTATGCTGCACCTGATATTGGATATGTTTAATTTCAGCAGTGGCACAATCCTAACACAGGAAAATGTTATGTCTTTTCTCATCTGAAACAGTACAACAGTTTTATCGCCCTATTAGTTTTCAAAATTAGCAGCAAACAGAAGAAGGGTTGTGACACAACTAAAAAAAGAAGTACAAAGAAGAGCCAGATGACAATAGATGAGTTTTGCTTAGCTGAATTGTCAATAAGTTATTCTTTTTTTCTAAGCCTTTTGTGGAGGAATATAATGAAAACATCTTAAAAGGAGTGAAGAATCACATTACAAGATAGTCAATCTTGTGTGCAATTGGATTCCCTTCCCAAAAGTAAACACCAAAGGGGGAAAAAAATCAATCAGGTGGTGTTGAAGTAAATGAAGACAATTCTAGTTCTCAGATTTTCTTGCCTTTATCATGCACAGTGTGTGTTTCCTTAACATTTCCTTGCTCATACAATCCCATTTACCATAATCTTTCCCCTAGGTCTGGCCCATAAAATGAGTTTTGACCTGAGTTGCTAGGTCAATGCCTGAAATCACTTAGGGCCAGACTGTCTTTAGCCCTTGAATGAGTGCCTAGAATGGGGGAAATGACAAGAAGTCTAACTCCTTCTTTTTTATGGACCATACTACAGCCAAGGTCAATCTCTGGCCTGGTTTATACTGCCACCGGCTGTCTATGGGAGATACACAAGCTGCATAATGTAGCTTGCATATCTCCCATCGACTTACTTATTCTGCCATTCTATGGCATCTCCACTGGGCTATGTCCACGGGAGATGCCCATAATGCAGCCTTACTCTTTTTGGGGGATGGATTTATTGAATTGACCAGAGATCACTTCTGGGATCGATTGAGCGGGTCTCCACAGCCTGCTCAATCAATCCCACTGCATCGATCTATGTAGCCCAGGCTCTGTAGACATATCTTCTGTCCTTGCACATGGGAGAACTAGGTGACTTCTCTCTCTGTGCACCCCTGATCCACTGTCCTAGATGGGCAGGGAGCTGTGGGCAGGAGGGGAACCCAGGCTTATACATTCTCCTTGGGAAGGTAGAGCTCTGTGATGCCCTTGTCTTAGAGAGGTATCTAAGTTGCGCAAGTTATACCATGCTATATAAAGTAAATTTTGCTATTGCTGTATGGCACCAGTATGATCCAAGACTGTTTACTTTTAGAGGTCTTCTTAAAGATAGTGTTTCTACTAATTACTACTTAGCTCTGTACTTAGAAGTTTCTATCCATCCACCTCAAAGCATTTTAGGAAGGAAGGCAAGAAACATTCTCCTTTTAACAGTAAGTCCTGTTGATGTGTTGAATCTAACGTGTACTGTAAAATGCTTTTTCTTTAAGAAATAAACCGAGAAAGGATATTCATTTGACCTGTGGGTTGACTTAACAAAACAGCTCATTTTTATCTCTTGCTTGCTCAGTCTTTATTATTTCAAATGGAAGGGTACTTCCAGTTTAGAAGGGTAAAACACCCGCAAAGATATGGAAAGTGAGCCCTTATCATTAAGAGTGTTAATTACCTATGCTGTAGTTGTACTTACAACATGAGAGCAACCAAAGACAGGTTGTTCTTTGTTTCCAAACCAGATGCAGAGTAACAGAAGTGCGGCCTCACAGCTAATCTAAATTCTGAATTCCGGCAGGCTGACAGCTGGTCCCTTTCTGCTGATTAAGAAACACTGAAAAACCATTTTTTGGTTCTTCTTGTTTCTGCAAAAAGACTTTTTGGCAGCTCACAAATGTAAACTCAAAAATCAACTCCCACCACCCTGGGTTTTTGTCACTGAAAGAAAGAGTTGCTAAATCGAAGAGGGTAGGAGGAGTTTGGATAATACACTATAGGGGGCATAATCATAAATCATGTATTTATTGATGTATCATGAACAATGCCAGTGACAGCTGTAAAACATCCCAGTTTTTTCCATAACTCCACTGGACAGAAACCTTAAAGGTCTATTCAAAATCCAGTCTTTTCTCATCAGACAAATGAAGTTTATTCAGTTCCTGTCCCTTAGGGATCAGTTGGCAGAGTTTTGAGCTGACACAGATCCAGACCCCTTTCTGTTCTACATAAGGAGAGAAATCTGTGTTTCTCTTTTACTATTCGGGGGGAGGGGCGGTGTTTTCCATCCCTTGGTGTTCCTCCATCTCTCACAGTGGGTTTCCAATGAAGAAATCACACTTTTTTTTTTTTTTAAAGTTTGAAAAGTTTGTATGCTTATCATGGATCACTTGACTTCAGACAATGCACTGCCTTTGATCCAAATGTTCTCCTGTCACTCCAGAGGTATATCAAGTGCATGTGCACCTAGGGTAGCATCAAGCTCACCATGTTTGGGGGACCTTCAGGTGGACTGAGAGAATGTATTACCTCCATAACTCTATTACCTCTTAGCATGGAAGGAAGATTTGGCAACATCTGATGAAATATTGACTATCTGTCCCTGAGACATTATTTTTCACATTACTGCATCCTGATGTGCTGCTTTGTGGAATACAGTCAAACCATACAACTCTGAGTATGGGTAGATCATGTATATTGAAAGTGTAGCCATTAACAATGGGTCGAGCCCATTTATATGTAGTGTTTAAAGTATATTAAGATGAATAATATGAATATACACATAATATCTGGTTGTCAATAAATAAAGCCAATTTTTTTTCACATTTCATTTGCTTACTTTTCCCACTAAAATGGCACCAGGTGAAGACAGTTGTAGCCACACACAAAAAAGTTGCCAATCAGGTTCTTCTGTACTAATAATTCATTATGTAATCAAAGCTGAATTTTTCACCGCAAGTCTAAAATAGCTCTTGTATTACATACTTTACTGGCTCCTCTTCCCTTGTGAATTTCCTCATGTGGATAGAATAGAAGCCTGCCCTGAAAGGCTAATTTGCATTTTACCCAGTGGTGGGTATTGATGGGTTTGCAATGGAAAAAATTACAGAGGCCTGGGAGGCCACGATCTGTTTTTCCCCTTCAGAAATCTTTCAGCTTGACTTGCCTCATCACTGGCCCCAACCACAAAAAAAGAGACACTCTCAAATCAGAGAAAGTGGCAACCAAATTCTCATATTCATCCCAGACTGCTCCCTTCCTTCCTTTTATTGTATGACATGAAGTCTTCTGCTTCTGAAGGTATTCCTTTTGTTGCTGAACAGCTCTAATTTTCTTTGACCCTTCCAATGTTTTTCTTTCCTGCAGAGCAGTCTAACCTGATGCTCAAGGATTAAGCAATTTATTCTTAGAAAATCTGAATTAAACGCTGAAATGGTGTTAGCTTTAATTGCGTCTCCTGATGCCATGTCTTCCATCTATCCCCTAAAAGAGTAAATCTAAGCTCCATAGTTTAGCTGTCCATAGAATGGTTAGAACAAGCTGGATTCTTCTTTAAAGGGAATTCCTTCCCCAGTTAAACCATTTGAGCTCCAACTCAACATACATTTCACAAATAAAGAATCTTTAATTCAGTGAATTAACCACTGATTTAAATCTTTAAATCTTTAAATTATTTCACAAGTAAAGACTCATTTAGTTTCAAAGGCCCAAATTTAATTACAGGATAAAATACAAAGTTTTGATCAATATGGGGACATGGAAGACGAACAATCTCACGGCTATGGTTCTCACAGCTGGATGTAACTCCAGCTTTTACTGGGAAACCAGTTCATAGGTGTAGAGTGCATGGGGTACTATGAACGACAGGGATACGTGAGGAATGCAGTGGGGGAGCTTGGGGAGGGTATGCGCCACAGTTCTTTAGTGGTCTGGAATGGATGTGGTCAGATTGATTGTTAATGAGGGACTTCAACATCTCTGCCTAGCCCTCCAGCAGCTTTATCATCCACTCCTTCCCCTTTCCTGGCTATCCAGCCTGAGTGTTCTGTTGATTTTTTCCCTCCACATGCTTGTTTTGCCATGTGCTGCATCTGTTGACTTCAGTACTTCGCAAAACATATCCTCCTTATTCCTCCTGAGTCTGTGCCTTATCTGTCAGGGGCGCTCCTTCAGTGTGGAGGAGGAGGTCTTCAAGGACACATCTACAGGAGGCAAAGTAAAACAATGAACAGAGACAGTATTGTGAATGCACTCACAGCTGTGAATCACAAAAGTTACACACACCTATTTCTACTGTCACACAAGTCAGCATGAGCACATAAGGCCAGCACACAAGTCAGCACGAGTCCCAAATATGGTGAGTTCATGGAGAGGGAGGGGTGGGCAAGGGGGAATGCACAAAAGGAGACAAAGGGTGGTTTGCAAAGGGGGTTACTATAAGTGACTAGGGAGCCGATTCTGAATATCAGTACCTTTTCCCACAGTCTAAGGCACTCAAACTTGGTATCTCACTCCTAAGGGTAACTCAGGATGCAAGGGTGTACCTGCTGCATGCATGTGGCTTCAGACCCCTCTGTATGTTGCTCGCCTGTGGTCGTTCTGGTCCCTGCAGAAATAATTGCTGAGTGGTATGGCAAAGTTTCCCACAGCAGGGAGAGAAATGAGGCAGCTCTGCCAAGGAACCTTTGGCAGAGGAATACAGAATATCAACACGATTCCTGAGACATATCTGTGTACATTAACAAACTTTTCCGCCGTGGCCCCACTGCGTAGATGGACAGGCTCTGTTCTTAATTTCTGTCCCTTATCCCTCCTGTACCATATAGAATCATAGAATCATAGAATCATAGAATATTAGGTCAATCTCCATCTCACCATCCCAACCAGCAGTACCAAGGCAAAATGAGGTAACTTCACCATTCCTAGTAAAAAACTTTTTCCTAATGTCCAACCTAGACCTCCCCCTGCAACTTGAGACCGTTGCTCCTTGTTCCTGCATCCTGTGCACCAGAGTCAGAATGCCGGGACTGGCTTGACCCCTCCAGAGTGGAAAAGAGGTCCTGCTAGCTGCCTCCAGTCTCCAGCTCTACATCCTCTTCCACAACTTCCTTGTCTGGATTGAGTTTGCTGGCCACTGCCTCCAGTGCCCTCAAAGTATCCACGGGGCCCTTGGTGGTAGAAATCGGGTCACCACCAAAGATGGCGTGCACTCCTTATAGAAGTGGCAAGTCTTCAGAGCTGCACCACAGCAACAGTTGGCCTCCCTTGCATTCTGGTATGCCTGCCTCAGTTATTTGATTTTAGCATGACATTGCTGCATATCCCTCTTGTGCCCCTTCTCTTGCATGCCACTTTCAATCAGACCGTAGGTATCAAAATTCCTATGTCTGGTGTGACGCTGTGACTGCACAGCCTCCTTTCCCCATATACTTATCAGATCCAACACCTCTGGTATGCTTCACACAGGTGCTCTGGCATGGTTAGCTGGGAAGATGCAGTGTGAACTGTGCATGCCAAGCAAACAGGAGGAGGAATTTCAAAAATTCCCAGACCTTTAAACAGAGGAGGGGATCGTACTTGCGTACCTTCAGGGCAGCAGAGTTCAAACTGCTGACCAGAGCGGTCATGATGGGCATTGTGGGACACCTCCTGGAGGCCAATTAGGATGACATAACCAATAGCAGTGTCTACACTGATGTTGCATCGCTCTAATTATGTTGAAAAAAGTTCTATGCCACTTGTCAAGGTGGTTTTATTTTGTCAGAGTAGCAGGGGCATTATATTGGCCAGAGGAGCATTTCAGTGTGCACACCTTCACTGTTTTGTTGACAAAAGCTGACTTTTGTCGAAAAAGCTCTGTAGTGTAGACAAGGCCTAAGTCTAGAGATACAGGGCTTGTCTGTTGAGCCATCCAATGTTATGTGCTTAAACCCTGCATAAAGATACAGGGTAGTTACTGCTACTGCTAAGTGGCAGGAACATTTCTAATTTTCCTTAGAATATAAGAGAGGTTGGTGCCCCTCTCAGGGCTGGTCTACACTGGCAGTGGCGATTGACGGGAGATATGCAAGCTACATTACACACTTACGTTGACATACCTTGATGTCTTCATGGTGCTGCTTCGACAGGAGACACCCTCCCATGGATGCAGCCTTACTTCTTTTGGGGAGGTGGACTAAATTAAGTTGACTGAAGAGTTCTCTCTGATCAACTGAGCAGGTCTGTGTAAACCCGCTCAGTTGATGCCGCTGTATCGATCCCTGCCACCACAGCAGTGTAGACACACTCTCAGAGGCAAAAGCATCTAGGGATCAGGAGAGAGGAGGTTCTACAGGGAAAACTACATTAAGAACAGCCAATTTGAAGAGGAAAGGTAATGCTGAAATGTATATTCTGTTATTGTTATTTGAGTTACCAATACAGCCAAACCCAGAAAGAGTTGGACTTTAAACAGTCTGTGCATATTTGGTTCAAAGTACAGTGGGAACTCCACCTGCTTATCAAATGTAATAAAATACTTTTTCCCCTTCTAGGATTGTTTTGAGATTTAATGATTTACACTCAAGGCTGTCTCTATCATTGGTGAACTCTGATAGTGCGTGGTTGGCAATGGCTGCAGTATGTTTCTGGACCAACTTTCCTGGGTGCCAGAGAAAAACAACATCACATGTCACCGGAGTTGCCCACCCTTACTTAAGTAGCCCTCACCCACAAAAGCTTCTAGCCTTTCCCAGTACTATATACACAGCTGCATACCTTACTGGGTCTTGCTTCTGAATGTGGAGTATGATTTACTCAGACTTCTCTGTATGGTTTAAACAGTGAACAGCACAGTTGCTGGATGCTCTTAAAATAAAGCTGGCCACATATTTATGGGGGAATTTTAAAAGGCTCATATGGCAACTAGGTATCCAACTCCCATTTAAAGACATTAGGAGAAGGCAATTAACTCCCATTTGTTCCTCTGAAAATCTCCCCTTTAGCGCTAAATATGCATTTTTAGATTCCTAATTTTGAAAATCTTGGCCTAAGTGACTTGCACGTCATTGCAAAGAATAAGGAGTTTTGCCTTCCAATCCTGGGTCTAAGCCAAAATAATACCCTTCCTCCTCTGTCAGGGTAGTAGTCCATAAAAAGATATGTGTTCTCCTCTATGGGAGAGATGAAAATAGCTCAAGCACCAGTCAAAGCTGGCTAACATGCACTGACTAGAAGCATCATTTCCCGTTCCCCATTCACTCACACAAACAATATATGTTTGGGGCTCCACAGATTTTCAAAAGGAGTTGCTAACCAAAACGCAATGAATGGAATCAGTCAAGAGCAGTTACTCTACTCAGGAGCAGGTCTTAGCAAATCTGGGAATTCCACAGGGAAATTCCAGAGTGATAACTCTGCTCATTTCAGCTCTCTTCCCAGCCCACAGCTCCTACACTGCTCAGAAAAAGAGTTTCTGAAGAGAAAGTCAGTAGAAACACAAGGTATTGGATTGGAATCCCTGTGGATCATGAGCACCTATGTAGTTAATGGGCTGTGCCTGCTGCCTCCTCTGCAGGAAGACTGTGACAGAGTAATGTGAGGACACATCCTAGTAAGAAACTTTTTCCCATTCATAGTGCACCAAAAAACTGAGTGTCCAAAAAACAAAGAGACAGGTAGAACATATCCAAGTTTTGGAAAATAAAATAAAATAATAATAAATTAATTAATTCCTCCTTAATTTGAATACCTTGGAAAAATTGTTCCCAAACAGTTTAATTCTTCCATGCATATTTTCCCCATTTTGCTGCAAAGGCCTCTTTCAGTTTGGGATATCCTATGTTATTCTCACAAGTGCCTTCCATGCATTATAAATCAACTAATTTTTTTAAATTCTTATCTAAAAATAATGTTTTTGTACAGCTGTGCCAAATTCTTCCTGCCCACTTGCCTCAGGGCTAATACATTTTTTGACTGTCAAGTAGAGTATCATTAGTTTTTTCATTATCATCAATCATCTGGGTACAGGGTGAGTGAGCAGATTTTGTGTCTGGGCTGGTGAATTTTCATTACATTTATGTAAGGCTGCTTTATAGGTCTTTTATCTCTTCCCCTAACCTTCCTCCTGCTCCTCCCAAAAAGATGATCAGCTTTTACTCTTTCAGAGTATCCTCTTTAGCTTTCTGGGCTTTTTGCTCTCCATTGCAAAGTATCACTGTACAATGAAAAGTACAAACTTAGTGGCTGTTTTTTTATATCAGTTATTCAGAAGAGCTATATTTTGGTTTACATTATATTTATGTCAAAAGTTTGTCTATAGGTCTTAGGTACAAAGTATGTCAAATAGGTCTTATATATTAGTTCTCCAAATGAGTTCTTGTAAGTGGCAAAGCTACATGAAGAAGCTAGTGGTTGGGTAAGTCTTGAAATGGAGGTGTGTTTCTTCCCAGAGCCAACCCCCAGAAACAAATCATATATTTTTTTAAATTATGTTCTTTGGTGCTACAATTTTATGTTTGAACAGTTCTGACTTTAAGTTTCCAAGAAGATTTAATGTATAGTGTTAGGGGTGGAAGTTTGAAATGTAGTACTTGAATGAATTTGAATCAGAGCAATAGTTACCAAATGGAATTATGTTTTAAGTTACATTTTTATATCAGCTTGTGGTACACTGTAATGCTCAAGTACCAAGTGTCAGCTGCTTCCTTAGATGACCCTGGAGATTAGCATTTTACCCTTTGAGGTGAAATTATCTTGTGCTCCTATGTTAGGAAATGGATGAGGTAAAATTAATAGCATTCATACAGGTCTGATTTTTAAATACATTGAATTATATCTATTAATAATTAACACATTGATACATGTTTTGAAGAGCATCCGTTCAAAGACAATGAGCCAGAGTTGTACAGAAGTTAGCTACTAAATGCTTCTGACCTTATGTACTGTATCAATGAACACCTCCTAACCATTTCAAGTGGCAGTTTCCATTCCTACCCCTTTTTTCTGTCATGGAAACAACTGCATTCTCTATTATAAAAGAAGCCATAATATTGTAGTGAATGGCACAAATCACTTCAACAGTGAAGTTAGAATCAACTTAGACATAATAATAGCGATGTCTTAGGGAAAAATTACCTCACCTCCATTCTGGAAGGTTACTGGTTTGAGTGCTTGCTGAGAAGCTTGATTGTATTTTCTTGAGTAAATGAATGTTGCAGTATGTTTGGGGTTCTGCCTTGCTGGAAATAGCTTGCTGTGGCAAAAGTTGCTAACATTAAATCCATACGTTTTTTAGTAATAGATCAGATCTGAGATGAGGAGACACTTCCCTTAAGACTTGTGAGTTATAAACTGCACTTTTCTTTCTCTCTTTCTTTCCATCTAATATCTTTGTCCAAGAGTGTGTATACTTGTAAATAAATTAGAGTAAGATACAGTATCTTGTATCTGTGGCACCTCATTTTTCACCCAGTGAAGAGATAGCTTATTGCTGGAGTCCAAACTTTCCTCACAACTGGCATTCTTTAGATGAGTGTTTCATCAATTTCATAATTAGGAAAAATAAGTTGTTCTTTTCCCTCTGCACAGCCTTTATTATAAACAAATAATAAGCAATGAAAAGCTCTAGAAAATGTTACTTGCACCTAAAATATTTCTGTCTTATTCTGGGTTTATTTTTCAACAAATATTATTGTAGTGTACTATATTTTGGTTTGTTCCTCTTTTTTTAAAGCAATGGGTTCTATGGCTGATCTCAAGACAAAGCTGAGAACTGTGAGCATAGAAACAGCTGCTCACAGGGAGTAAATACACCTCTGTTTTTGACTGACATTCCACCAGAAGTCTTGAAAATCTAACTTCTGCACCCTGTCCTCCCCCTTCTATTGAATGAAATGGCAGCAACTGCTCCGCCATTAGGATCAATATCCAGGCCATTATGTTGGCAAAAGAAGCAGCAAATCACATTTACGTGGATTGTCAGACTCATTATTATAAGCAGATGGCAGCCCTTGCACTACAATGCAGCCGAGAAAAGACTGACATCATTTCAAATTAAAATCTATAATGCTAATACACATCTCTGAGTCTTTGTGCAGGCCTCAGTGCATTAATCTTCTGAATGATTTGCCAATGTGTATGCTGCTTTAGGTGTTTTCACTTGAGTGGAGCTAAAAGGAGGGCTTTTAACTGAGAATGGTTAACATTTATTCATACAGATTGATAGAAGTTAACATGCAATTTTCTTTACTAGTAGCTCCCTAATAGGAATTAATGGGACATTTTGAAAAGAAAATGCCTAGTTCAGAGGCCCCGCTAAATAAATGTGTCAGCAGCAGAAAAACAATGCCATGCTCCTTTGCTTTACACAAATTCTTCATATTAAACTATTTAATTATAACATAAAACCAAACATCTTAGTAAGCATACATATAATGAAATAAGGCAAGTCTACATACCTACGAAAGGAATGAAACATAATAAATAAAACCCTAAAATTGTTACATAGTTGCTCCAGAATTTCACTTCTCAGTCTGAGGGGTAGGAAGAAAAAAGAAAAAAAAACGTTTAACATTATCATGGAAACTAATATACTAATACACTCTATCATGGACACTCCATACACTCTAAGTCCATTGTTTTACCAGAATGAAAAATGGAGACTGTTTAATAATTATGCAAAGCAAGAAAAAAAAGACTTCTGGGAAAGGTGTTTTCTAGATTTGCTAATGGCACCTTGTTTGCAGCAATCAGAAGTACTAATACTGTTTATCTTGGCATCAGTTCTAGAATTTCTAAAAGTAAATATTTTTGTGTATGGACTTGGTGCAGTTGCTTTGAAGGAAGGATGCAAAGGAGGCTCAGAGACTCCTCCCTCCAAGCACAGCCAACCCACCATCAACCTGTGGAACTCATTGCCAGGGGATGTTGTGAAGGTGAAAAGTATAACTGGAGTTGAAAAATAATTAGATAGGTTCATGGAGGATTGATCTATCACTGGTTATTAGCCAACATGGTCAGAGATGCAACCCCATGCTCTGAATGTCCCTAAGCCTCTGAGGGTCTGTCTACACAGCAGCAAGGATGTGTGGGGTTTGGGCTGCGGTGCTGTTTTATTGCTGTGTAGATTTCCAAACTTGGTCTGGAGCAGGCCATACAAGTGGAGCTCCTCTCTCCCACCTGTGCTCCATGTATGGTCAGGGCACTATCTGGCCCAGAGCTTTCAGTTCATTCATATTCTTACATGCTATCAAGTGTTCTAGGGCTGGTCTCAAGGATGTGAATTCGCTATCTGGTTTTAAACAAACCCTTGATAATGTTCACTTTTCCTGGAGGAACTCTAAGCCATTTTTTCCCCTAACTGTCCCAGAATACCTGAAGCCAGACTTGTCAGTGTGTGTTTTCATTCATGTGTTCATTTTACTGACCAAAAGAAACCATGCATGGAGTTCATCAAAATAGAGCATGTGTCCAAATTCACAATTTGCAGTTCAATAGACACAGTTTATCCTAACTTCCTCCATATCCTGCTACTGAGTAACGGATAAAGCATTCATTCTTATATTTTATTACATGTAATAAGTGACACTTCATTCTAGTGCTTATTATGGATTATTGTCTATTTTACTCTAGAAATATTATCCATGGTAAAAAAATAACACAGCGGTATCTTAGTGGTGCCCTGTGAGTAACTGTCTTAGCGCAGGTGTAAACAATATTTCATAAAAGGTTGATGAAGTGAGAGAGATCATACTGAAATCTACTGGTTTCATAAGTCTAATGCTCAATCTGAAACATACAGTTTCTTTATCCACCTCCACTCCTCTCTCCTGCACTTC
Source organism: Emydura macquarii macquarii (assembly GCF_026122565.2). Taxonomy (NCBI): domain Eukaryota; kingdom Metazoa; phylum Chordata; order Testudines; family Chelidae; genus Emydura; species Emydura macquarii. The sequence continues at coordinate 2,980,838 of NW_027131964.1, read as the reverse complement.
AGCTTGTTTTACTGACTGAACAGTTAAAGGGATATCTACTTAAGGATGTCAAAAGGTGTAGTAAATGGGAGGCAGGCGATTGGGAGCAAAATAGGGAGGTCATTCCATCTGACCTCCTCCTGATCTTTCCCACTAAGGAGGTCACTGCTCTGCTTCCTCAAGATTGAGAGACCTGACAGAGGAATGGCAAAAACGGTATATACTCAACCTTTTCAATACTGAGCTTTCTATTTCGCAAAATGTTTTCCTCCAAACTTAAGGCCAGTTTTCTACTGAAGTAATTTCTGCTGGATATATTAGAATCTTTCATCTCTGTCCATTATTCATTGTGTGTTCAGGAGCATAAATGACACGATCTGGCTTTTCTCTTTGCTGAGTTATGTTAATACAAGCAGGTGTATTAAAATAGCTAAGTTAATATTTTCTGTGACTGATGATTTTTATCATATTACCAAAGATTTTTTTCTGCCTACGTAATAAAACTTCATTTTCCAAAATTCAATTAATGTATTTCATATAAAAAAATACTATAAGCAAATTCTTGCTCTTTGTGCTTGCAGCCACGCTGATGGGGAGCACAGTGATGCTCGCTGCACAGTGAGACACCAACAATCCTAGCAATGCAGGACAGGATGGCTCAGAGAAGCAGAGGTTAATGGGGGAATCACCTGGTGGGACATGATCCAATGTGGCATCAAAAAGAAGCAGCATGGTTCCTCCTTTAATGTACTGCATGTCCCAGCATAGGCACATGAGAGCCAGCATCAGGCTGGTAGACCATGCCCACTTCTGATCATTGGTATGTTAACCACACCCACACCTGACCCATTATGCAATATGTGCTAGGATTATATTGTTCAGTAGTCCTGAGTAAAAATGCTGATGGAAGGAGCTTTCTGTGCTATCTGCCACCTCACCTCTCTCTCCCTCATGCATCTGCTCTACATAGGGCAAGATTTGGCCCTAAAGAATGTAGAGCTGAGGGATATTTTCAAATGCTATTTAGGGGCTTAACTCCCATTAAAAGTCAATTGGAGTTTAGTGCCTACGTGCCATTTGGTATCTCTGAAAATCTCATTCATTGTGACCAAACCACTGCAAAGCTGTCTACATCATTTGCCATAAGAGACGGAAAGAGTAAAGAATTCCACAGGCACATTTCACAAAATGTTTTTTAAAAGTCCATATTCTGCAGTTCAAAATGAAGGGTGTAAACTGGACTCCCTGTGAATTGGACTGGACTTAGTCTGAATTTAGAAGGTTTTTGAGATACAAAATATTTTTCTTTCATTATTTTTATCTTTCAACAATTTAGAAATAAATAAGAGGGACAAAATTTGGGCTGAAAATTAGAGAAAATTCCCTGAGATTTATTAGCCTGTGGAATAATGTCCTAAAGGGAAATTATGGAAATTCCATCAATTAGCACATTTAAAACAAAACTGGACAAAACACTAGTGATTTTATAATAAGGAACAACTAGCATTGGCAAGGAGCTGGAAAATTTAAAAGGTCTTTTCCATCTCTATAGTCTCAAGGCTTGATTCTCTTCTTACTTTCCCTAGTGCAAATCAGTGAAGTCACATCTGGAGTTATATAAGTGTACATGAGAGATGATTCAGGCCCCATGTTTCCATGAGTTACAAGTCAGTTGACTTGTGGGCTCTCTCTGGGACACAAAGAAAAAATACTGTCCATATGGAATTTCTAGGCTGATGAGATTTCAGCTTGTTTTATAGACTCAAAAAGCTTGTAGAATTTAGGGAAATCAGGTACTACTTTGAGGATAATAAAGCTTATTTCTATTCATTGTCTCTTAGTGCAACTGTTAGATCATTCCCAAGGCTTTAGTTTTCCACATCAACTCTATGTCTTACTATACTATTTCTTCCAATAGTTAAACACAGCACAATATTTCATTTTCCCCAACTAAGCTTGAGTTCTTTCTATGATTTACTCTCTTATATGATTCAAATGTCTGAATTAGTGTATAACATTTTAAACAATTGCTGAAGATCTCTAAAGAAACAGTGACCAAAAAGCTAGCTGTAGAACAATAACAAGTCATAGGAATCCACATAACCCCTTCCTCCTTGCAATGCTTTTGTGCTTCATTAATAATCAAATATTTATTACTTTTCTTTTCAGGGTAAAATAAGTTCCATGAAACTCCCTGCATCAGCCTCATTCCAATAAGGGGTAAGTGATGGGAGCAGATGACATTAAAATACGGTTTGTAATTTTTGCACAAGTGTCTCTAAGAGTAAAAAAATGAATAAAAAGAAATACAGGAAATATGTAAGAGTAGAATTTGTCTTGAAATTGCAGGGTTTTTTGAAGGGGCACTAGGAACTTTTTAAAATCACAGCACATGAGAACTTGTACATGAATAACTAGGAGGGAATAAAGAGAATGTTTGGGGTGAGGATTTCTGAAAATTGATGTTGCCAACTTTGAAATATTGCTGACAATACAAAATACCATTATTTTTGTGTAGTATGGTTCATTTAAATGGAAAACAATTGTTATAATGTTCATAAAGTGGAACTGCATCACCAGTTCCACAGATGATCACCCATGGAGGCAAGCATATAGGGACACACACACAGAGGCAACCTACAATCCAGGGAAAGGGCATTGTTTAGATGACTACTAGTTATTCAGTGTTACTGATTCACTAGACAGCTTCTGTCGAGTAGTGGAGCAAAATTGGAAGAGTTTTATTAGCTAAAATGATGAAGATGAGAATGATAGATGGGCTTTAAAGGTAACCATCTGCACTAACTTTCAAAGGTGCTGAACTGGCAATCTTTCCTCCACTTCCCCCTCTCTCATCTCTGATACAAATTTGCACAAATACAGAATCCCCAGTGAGTGGTAAACTGGGATCTGGACAAAGGTTTCTCTGCTAGGATGAGATGAGTGTGGTATAGAGTGAAAAGTTCAATGTATGATGGATGAGCCAGTGAGAATGAAGGTCACTCTGTCAATGGTACACAAGAGAGGATTATGGGTGAGAATGGCTCCTAAAGAGTAGTGGATCAATTGTTTACAAAACAACTATAAAAGAGGGATTTAAGAAACTATCTTCAATTTTGTTATTGTTGACTGATCACTGGAGCAAATAAGCTGAAAGATACAAAACAGACACAAAAACTGTGTGTATGTTTGGATAGCTGGAGGAACTTTCCAAAAGTACAGATGATATTACACCTCTGAGCAATGAGGTATAGGACCCTATGGTCCTTTGAAAATGGAGTAATCATTAGACCAAACAAAACAAAACACACAAAAAAAGGGGGGAAGGGGGGGGAACTACCTAAAGCTCTACTTAAAGTAAACTAACACATGAACGATATTCTTAATCACACCAAGGAAAATTATTTAAGCAAAGTCCACAAGATACAGAAATCTACTGTATGTTGAGCAAAAAGGGGAAAGAAATTATTTAAAGTTTTAAATGTTAAAAAAAAAAAAAAAAAAAAAAAAAAAGACTATTTTGAGTAGCAGACTAATTTAGTTTCTAAAGTCAATCAGTAAGTAGCCAATACAAAAAAGTCCCAAGGCATATCAAATAAAGTGACCTCTAAAGGCCCAGATATCTGCAAATGTGTTATTCACTGTACATCTAAAAATAATAAAAAATAATCCAAGATCTTTGTAATGCATATTTGTTTTCATCTTAAAATAACATTTCCTGCTATATCTGACCTATGTTTTCTTTCAAATAAAAAGAATTTGGAAATGACTGAATTTTAGATTGGTTACAATTGGAATAGAGAAGTCATGACATTTAAGATTGTACATTTTTTTATTGTTCAGCATTATTCTAGAATATTTCCTTTGAAACATTATATTTTAGAAAGCAACATAAATACTTAAACTTTTTAAAGGTAACTAATCTAATAATTTTCAACAGAAAAGAACAGAGATTCAAACAAAAACAGGGATACTGAAGACAAACATCTCCTTGCCTCAGGATGTACTGAAACATGCACAGAAACAAATCCATACACCCATAGAGCAGTGAAAGGTGCCAGAGTTGATAGGTTAGATCCAGGTGTTATGCCATATCAAAGTAGTGTACAGTAAGATTTATTTTAATTAAATTATGATCAATGGTCACAGGGCTTTTCTAATGTGCCGTTTCTTAACAGGAGTGCCCTTAATTTAACCAAACATAAAGTTTGGCCAAATCTGTAAACTTAAATTGCTTTTTTAGAAGGTAGACTTTTCCTGTTGAAAGAAGTATACACAACGAGGCTTATAAATATTCACAAGTGAAAAGTATGGAAGGTAAAAATATCCTTCACCTTTTGGAAAAAGGATGATTAGTTTAAAACAAATGCCAGCTATGGTGGGACATATAATAATAATTTGGGAGAAAAAATAAAACTGACTTTTCCCAATACTACTATTAATAGTGCAACTGCTTCTGTTCTATTAATTAAATAGTGTTTCTTGCTTTTAATATTTTTTTTCAGTCAGCAGCCAGGTATTTTGTACTTTATAGCAAGGACTGGACTTCAACCAAATTGGGAGTTAAAGTGCTTCAGAAAGTTATTGGGGGTACCTTTATAATGGAGTGTCTTATAATGGAGGGAAAGAATCAGTTAATAAGAGACCTCTCTGTAAAACAATATTTTTTGGCAAACTGGGTAGCCTGATTACTGAGAGTGAAATTCACCATGATGCACTGGGCTAGTGCAAGATTCTCTGCATCTCTTAAACCGCTTACTAAAGCAGAGTGAAGGGAGCAGCAATGGAATGTCCACATGGAGGCTTCTGTAATTCCATTCTACAGCATGGGGCTCTGCATAGGTCTTGTGTGGGAAAAGGTGGTGATGAAAAGAGGGCTGGGGCAAAGGCAAGGGAAGAGCTATGGGATCCATATTTACATGGATCTGGAAGACCTTCCAAATTGCTGAAGTGGCATAGAGGACCAACCCTGCTGCACTTCACCAATATAAAATCCAGTTACTCTGAATTTTCTGAGTCAAGTGGTTTTCCCTCCCTAAGAAGTAGGGATCTGTATGTGATGGCTGCTATCTTGGCTGTCACACCAGAATTGAATCAAATACTTCCAAAGCTAAAAGTATGAGCTTCTACAGCTTGAGCTAAAGACCCTTTATAAGTGTGGGGAGCAACAACTCACATCCTCTGTGGATAGGCACAGAGGGGGACCTTCAACCCACACTCACCGTCTGGTTACATGTACATACACTATCCATTACAAATGTTCAGATTTTAGGATAGCTGCTGCCTATATGTGAGGCATCTTCTTTAATGATCATTCTGAAGAGTTCTTGCCCTCTGATGCCACCCATCTTTTAAAAAACTCTATTATAGTTTCTTAGGTCAGCAGGTGTCTTTGCTATGATGGGCTGTAAACTAAGGTTGACTCTATAATTTGGTGATAAGGGCATCCATCTGGGAGATTAATACCCCAATCAAGTCCCTAGTATGATTCATTAAGGACTCACCAGAACCCACCACAGGAAGAACTTTTGCTCTTATATCATTCTTCTTTTGTGTGTTCAAGCCTTTTATTCTCAAGGCACTCTTAACAGTTATTAAGTTTTTACAATTTATTTAATATTTATTGCTGGACAGTGCCTTGATAGATGTCAGAGGGCTGCCTTTCAAATAATGTTAATTTGTGCTAGATTTTATAGTTCTTATTCACAGTGGTGAGCATTTATTGATTTTTAGCATTTGTACTAATGATAGTAGTATTTATTATTATGTGCTTACGTGACCATGGTCACTGGAGGGGGTTATACTGAGATTGCTCAATCAAGTCAAACTGAAAAGAATAGGGCAGACAATCCCCCAAACTCATGGTTTATTCTTATAATTAGATTCACCAAGCCAAAAACAAAACAGCTTCTGTTATACCTCACTGGTTACCAAAGAAGCTAAAATACAATTCCCTTTAAACAATCCAGCCTTTGGCTCCCACCCAGACAGCCAAGTTTATATAGTGATGATTACTTATAAACTTATTCACCATATGTAAAGTTGTAGCAATCCCAAGAGATCAGACACATTACCCACCAGGTAGATGTATATTTCATATCTTCCCCAAATATATAGTTATAGCCAATTCTTATTACTTAATCTAACATGTATTTAAAAAGAAAAGAAAGAGAGTACTGTAGTTGAAAGATCGTTATACAGACAGATATGAATAAAGTTCTCAGGTCAGTTTCGTAGCAGAGATGGTGAGCTGATGATTTGTAAAAGTCCTTCTAAAACCAATTCAATAGGCAGTCCATATGTAGAGTTTGTTCAAATTCTTCCATGAGAATTTACAGAGATAATCCAGGGTCACCCTAGAGACCTGTCTTGGAACTTGAACTTCCCTTGACAAAGTTTAAGCAGATCTGCAATAAAACAGGATCAGGCCTGACCTCCTTTATAGCTGAAGCAAGTTGTGTGCTGACAGATAATCCCACTACGTAGGTTTTGATGAAAGCAAGCCAACAGCTGGATCTCTATTCAGTAGGTCCTTCCTCAGACAATGCATGAAACCATTCAAGCAGTTCACAGGTAGTTTTACAATGTGGAGTCACAAATTTCAAAGAGAACTGAAGACAATACTATTACACCACAAAGTCTCCGTAAATGTTAAAATCTCTTTTTGATCTCTGAATCAATAGAATATAGTAATGAAAAGTTATAGCTAGGAACAGAAGTTTAGCATCTACTGACTAATTAGGTCCCATTGTTAAACTTCTAACAAGATGCAGGTAAACACAAACAAATACAATTAGTATCCACTTTTGATTCTATATCAATACAAGCCTACATTTCAAAGACATTAGTCAATTTAAAATGGATTTGCTAACTATTTACAATGAATGGCCTTATTTACCATTTCAATCCTCTTCTAACACAATATGTCCTTAAAGGTTGTTTTCAGATCGCTTAGTCTGCTGGTCATTCAACCCTCACTGGCTCAGTGTCACAGCTTACAACATTATTGTTGCCATTAGAACTGTGGAAAATGTTTACAATGAAAAGAAAAGCCACATAAAACCTGACTTTTGGGGATTTTGATACAAATTATAAACTCAGCCCAGGTTTGCTAAAACATTTACATTTTGTGTGCGTGTGTGTGTGTGTGTGCAGGCCTGCTCCACATTTTTATTGAACCTGGGCCAATACATGGTTTCACACAAAACCCACCAACTTTAATTTGGTTTCTCAACAAAATCATGCAAAATGGAAAGTTTCCACAGTTTGAGACTTCAAAGTTTTAACTGAAAATCTTAAAACCCATAGTGAAATTCAGGACATGTGAAACCACATATATCACATATATCAAAATTAGGTTAAATAAGAGATTCCCACAGACCCTGGAAAATGAAAAACATTGCGTTTGTTCTCTGTTTGAATTATATAAAGAAACAAACAAATCAAACTAATTTCAGATATCTCTCATTAATTCTATGAGGACATCAGAAAAGAGATTCTTGTGAAGAAACAGAATTTTTGAAGCTCAGCTGGCGCTTACATTAAGCATAGAAAAAATACACCTATTTTGCCCCCATAATATCTGAGGCATGTAGACATAATGGTCATGTCTACACAGCCGGTAGGAGCAATCCTCCCAGCATGGTTGAGAGACTCAGCTTAGCAGGGCTTGTGCTAGTGTTCTAAAAATATCTGTGTAGAGTGCTTTGAAGTTGTGGCTTAAGCTGGAGGTTAACTTTGAAGACTAGAGAGAGGAATGGGCTTCAGATCCCAACTTCAGTGCCACGATGGGTAACCTAGGTACCTATTTTGTTTGGGAGTGAGACATATTCATGAGTTATGTACCACATACTCCTTCTCTAAGTGGAACCAAAAAGTTAGAGAAGCCCAATTAAAATTGTTCCTCTTGGCGTGCTCACAATGCAAGCCTCCTTGACACTGAAGCTTGTGTGTGGCTAATTACCAAGTGCTTCAGTTCAAGTATGATTATTTGAATTGAGACTAACTGTCTCAATTTGTGGACAGACTACCTCAAGGACATCAAGCGCAGCTGAGGATGTCATGTTAAAAATACGGCTGATAGCCTGCACATTCTGTCTGTCTGCACTAGACATCTCTGACACAGTAGTGCATATTATGACTACATCAGTGGTTATCAGATCTTCCTGTCTCCAATCTTCAGGGATTCCCAAGCAGGTGCAAACAGCAATTGAGGACCTTCCTTTTCAGCATAATGAACTTTTTAATTTAGAAATGAATGAGGCTCTCCATTCTTTTCATAGCTTTTAAGACAAGAAGGGATCATTGTGATCATCTGGCCTGACTTTCTGCACTACGCAGGCCATAGGACTTCCATGAATTAATTCCCGTTTGAGCTAGAACATATTTTAAGAAAAATATGCAATCTTGATTTGATAATTTCCAGTGATTGAGAATCCACCACAATTCTTGTTTCAATGGATAATTACCTTCACTGGTAAAAATTTGCACCATATTCCCAGACTGAATCTATCAAGCTTCAGCTTCCACCAATTGGATCTTATTATGCCTTTGTCTGCTACACTGCCTCTACTATCAGATTTCTGGTTCTTAAAAGAATGTGAGGGTGACTTCATTCTCTGCATCTCTGTGTTCCAGCCCCAAGAAAGAAGCAAGAGAGATGACAGACTTCCTTCAGGCAGCGTCCTGCTGTCCAGGACTGTTATATCTTCAAATGACTTTGGCAATCCCGAGAAAGAGCAGAGGTTCCAGTGATGACAAAGCTTTGCCTTTTCCTCAACTTTTAGTCTGTGTCTTGTACCAGGCAGCAGGTTTGAATCCAGTGTCAAGAGCTTGACAAAACCTCCATATAATCTCATCCCTTCTCCCTTTTGGCAACCACTTCTTTTATTTTTAGGAAGCCTGGTCTCAGATCACCCCATATCAGTGCATCTTGGAAACACTAAACAAGGGGTAGTCTTTCCAGTTTTGGTCCCTTCCTATCCCTTATCCCCCTTCACTATCCTTTTTCAGGGATCCTTCTCATGGTATATTCTTAAAACAAGAAATAGTGGATCGGGTGCCCTTAGAGTTCAGGGGCACATGATTTTATTCCCATTATTTTCACATCCCAAAGAAGAAAGAGGGTTCACTTTCTATTCTGGACCTTCGACATCTCAACAAATTCATCCATCAATTTAATTTCAGAATGGTGACTCTAGAAGATACATCTCAGATCCCCAGTAGAAACATCTCACTACCTGTACAAGGTACTGCCCTTTCATTTTTCCACAGCACTGAGGGTACTACCAAGCGTTTGGAAGTTATGGCAGCTCATCTAAGGAAATAAGAAATCCAGGTCTACTCATATCTCCATGCCTGGCTAATTTGAGGAAGATTGCTCCAACAAGTGACCTAACTTTAAAACTCTTTGTCTCACTGGACCTCAAAGACACCAAAGAAAAATCCATATTGACTCATTCAGAGCATAGAACTAATAGAGGAAATGTCAGATTCCATGTCAGTGAAAGGGGTCCTTCCAAAGAAAAGATTCCAAAAAATATTAGGTCTCATCAACCAACTTCAAATTCATCCAACAACAGCAGACACCACATGGACATGTTGATCATAGTGCTGCAAGAAATCCTCTCCTCATTAAATCTGTGGAAAGACTCTTCAGGTATGCATCAAAAAACCTCCTCACCTCTGCCTACCTAGATACTGTTAACAGACACCTCCACTAAAAGGGGGTGGGGGGCTGTATATCACTTTCATAGTTAGGGCACGTAGTTTCCTCAGGAATCTCATCTGCACATAAGCATTCTGGAACTCAGACCCATCCACCTGACATGTAAGGCAATCTTACTGCTGTTCTAGGCACCACAAACCACGTTCTGACAAAAATACCACAGCTATATATTATGTTCACAGATAGGGAGAAATCAGCGTAATACACAAGAGTGAGCTTTGTTGGAGGTTAGACTATGTGTCAGCTCCCTGCCACACCAGTCTGTCTTCCACACCAGCAAAATCCTTGAGACTCTCCCAATCTTCACCTTGTCTGGCAAGTAACAGTCAGTGAACTCCAGCCTCCAAGCTCCTCAGAGAGGTGTCTCTGCATTACACAACCCTTATTACTGTGCATTCAAAGAGGATATTAAATTGGTTGATCCTTTAAAGAGTCAATACACTGCAGCTCAATAAATTTACTGGTGTTTGCCAATCAGTTATGTCAGTCACAGCACTGAATTGGTGTATAGTAAAAGTAAAACAAGTTCATTAAACAAAAAGTTAGAGATTTAAGTGATACAAAGTAAAGGAGTAAACCTAGAAGGATTACAAACATACAAAAGTACACTTTCTAATGGTTAAGACCTAACTTAAGAAGCTACAGTCTTTGTTCAAGGTATTTTCCTCATCTATCTTAACTAAGATTCCCACAGAATCCAAGACATTGGCTTTCCTTGTCTCTCCATGTGCAGGATAACCCAAAGTCTTTCTGTGTGTCCTTATATCTGGAAGTCTGCCTTTGTTTCAAGGGTCAAACTGATCTCCTGTCTTTAGTTTCCTACCTTCTCTGGGGATCCAGCTCCAACTCCATCTTGATTAAAGTGTCCCTTAGTGTGCTCCTATGTAATGTTTCCTGCTGCAGTTTTACAATGTAGATATCCCTGTAGCAATTTCTGATGCCAATTGACTAGAAGTTGTCCTTTTTATGATCCTGACATGCCAATTGCCCAAACAACTTGTGATTTCTGATGATTCTGTTTACTACATATGTAAATTGCAATCCATTGTCACTGGTCAACCCTTCTTCATTTGTATTCAAGACCTGAGCATACCTGTTTTTTGCTTTGTTCAAATGCAGACTTTAAAACATAACATCAGAGGACATCTGTAAGTCCACATACAGCATTATCACATACATTTCACAACAATATTATTGACTAGTATGTTATTAGTATTCAAATGATACCTCACAAGGCATATTTTGTACAAATATCATTTCAGTAGCATATAGGTTGTGAATAGAGGGGTGCCTAGGGTCACAACAATGTCTTCACCACTGTCTCAGGAAGCCAGTGTCTCTGGATTAGGTGCATTCCAAATCAAATCATACTGGTGGCTCTGCATTTTCTCGGTCTTCAGAACACCATGGCAGACCAATGCTCCAGGAACTTCTCAGACAACCGTGAGTGCTCTATCAAAGACTCAGTCTTATAGAATCGGAACTAAGGACCATCTTAAACCTCACCACCTTTTGTAGATTCATAAATTTTAGGGCAAGAAGGAACCACCACATTGTCTATTCTGACTTTCTGTATATCACAGGCCACCAATACCATCCAGCACCTCCACACTAAATTCCATAATCAAAATTAGACCAATATATTACAGAAGACTAAATTATTAAGTGCCACAAGGAGAGACTAGGAGGGACCAAGGTGCACCAATGCCTGAGGCCCCTTCAATGGCAGGGAGATGATTAAGTGATATATGCCCAGATATTGTTGGTAAGTGAATCACACCCACATGCTACAGAGGAAGGCAAAAACCCCTAAGGTCACTGCCAACCTGACCTGGGGGGAAATTTCTTCCCTACCCTATATGTGGTGATCAGTTAGACCCTAAGCATTTGAGCAAGAACCAGCCATCCAAGCACCTGAGAGAAAGACTGTTCAGTGCCACCTCAGATGCCTGGCCAACCACCCGCACCCAGTGTCCCATCTCCAGCCGGGGCAAACTTTGATTCTTCAGATGAAGCAGACCAAATGTCCTCTATCACCAAAAATCATGCCTGAGGAGGGGTGTAAAAACCCTTCCTGCACCTCTGCAGGTGGCTGGCTGAAGCCCTGAAGTGTATTCAAACATCATACATAAACCAGAAGTGAGTCTCAGGGCAGCCCTGCCATACAATTGAACTCATACATTTGTCCAGCCCTGTCTTAAAATTCATTGAGCAAGTGATGTTTCATAGGTCCCAGCTCCCAAGTAATAGAGAAACAGCGTTTGGGCATGGAGACCATCACCACTGGCCTTTTATTGGTGGTGATTGCCTGTTCCCTTCCCAGAATCCAATCCCAGTTTCTAGCTTCTCCCTTTGCCATTCCACAGAACTAAACACTTCAAGGGCTTGCTCCTATGTATCTTCCAGGTGCAGCCATGCCTGGTCCCACTAAGCAATGATGGAACTCACAGGTCCCAGGCAAGGTATTTTGGGCTGCACCTGGAGACACGAGGGATCAGGGACTGGGGAAAGAGACCAATTAGGCAGCTTGGGACTGGAAGCTCTGGGACAGGGCCTTTGAGGCACCTCCCAGCACCTCGTGGTGCTGCCTCCTTTGGTGGGAACAGATAGCCTGGTCCAAGACTCCCATCACCTATGAATTTGTTGAAATCCTTCACAGTGGTGGCAGGCAGCCACATTGGGCTGCCCTGCCAACACAGAAAAGTATTGCCATATATTGGATTGGCAGTGATGACTGGAGTGGTGAGGTGCTCCTTCATCCACCATCTCTCCTCCCTCTTGACCCTTCTCTCTCTTGTCAACTATCTAAGCAATTTTTATTTTTTTTAAATTCAGTCAGTTTCACTCATCTCCAGCCCTTCTCTCCCCCTTTCCTGCACTGACTGAATGACGCACTGAAAATTGCATGCAAAATGACCCATAGAGGATTTCCTTTTCCAGGTTTAAAAAGGTCAAAATGTTTCATTTCTATTTTTTTTACATGAAATATTTGGAAATTATCAAACCAAAACATGTAATTGTTCCTGAAATAAAATGTTTCTGGATTTTTGTTTTTGGATGTTTTTGTTTTCATCCAAATCAAAATGAAAACAAACTTCAAAATTTCAAAATCTGCCATGAAATGGAAATACAGTTCTCCAGATAGCTAGCGCATGCTTGACCTCTCCCTCTCCCATTAAAAAAATTCTATAACAAAACATTCCATTCCACACACTTCTCCCCCTGGGGATAAAATGAGTAACAAAACACATGACAGTGGTTAGTCACATTGCTTTATGCACTACAGAAAGGCACTCAGATACTATGGTGGTGAGTGCAGTATAAGAACTGAAAAGCACAGAATATTTTATAAGTGGGGATTCCCATAAATAGACCTATTTGCCACAGACCAGAACAAGTGTCAGACATTTTGTTCCAGGGAGGTTCCAGCCCAGACTCCCTGACAGATGCTTCTCTCAGACTCCGGACATTTGGACTGATGTATGCCTTTCCACTGACAGCCATGATACTGCAAGTTCGTAGAAACTGAAGTGATTATGAGCAGGCCTGGTATTTGGATTGATAAACCTCTCAGTACAACCCCCACATCACCTTACCTGCCCTACTGGACGTGGTCTCAGTAGTCTGACCTACATTCGGGCCCAGCTTTGTTACATCTGACAGTCTCGATGGTGGCTATATGACATCCATTGAAAGAAGCTATTCAGCTAATGTTTAGAACATTCTGCTGCAAAGCAGGAAAGCTGCAACCAGACTGACTTACAAAGCTAAATTGAAGAGAATTTCTGTTTGGGCATCTCAGCAACAACTGTCTCCCTTGACATTCCCCTTTTAATCAGTACTGGATTATCTAATAGCCCTTAAGCAACCTGGACTTTCTGCCAGCTCCGTAAGAGTCTATCTATCAGCAACATCTGCATATCACCTTCCTATCCAGAGCCAGTCTGTATTTTCCCACCCTATGGTGGTAAGATTCCTTAAGGTCCTCTTGGAACCTCAATACAGTATTAGCATTGTTGTTGTGTCACCCTCCTCTCCAAACTTCACTGAACCTGGGAGAAAGCTAAACTTGAGACACTTGATATAATAAGAGTACTGGGCAAGACAAATGGACAAGACAAAAACCATTCAGAAATACCCTATACCGTTTCTGGCCTTTGTGGATAGGGTTATGGTTCAGGCTAAATCCTCTCAGACATTATCTAAGTGGGTCTTCAAATATATAAGGATATGTTATGAGTTAATCAGGTTAGAGTCACTTAGCCACATTAGAGTTGATTCCACTCCAACTGAGGTATCATCTGCTGCCTGTCTGAAGATTATCCCTGTTTCTGTAGGGCAGCTGTGTGTAGCTTGGGCCACACATTCACATACCACTATTCTTTGGGAAAATATTACAAATCAGATGCCCACTTTGGTAGTGCTGTTCTGCAGACATTGTTTAAATAGGACTCCTACTACCCAGCTCCATGCAAACAGATAATGTGACCAAGAGTGGAATCCATGTGGACAATCCTTTGAAGAAGAAAAGTTTACTTATTCTACAAAAATTGTGGTTCTTTGGCATGTGTTATCAATATGGGTTCCATGAGCCATCTTCCTTCCCTACTACTTTGGAGTCCTATCCCTCTAGGACTCTGAGTTGGTAAATAAACTGTGGTATGATTGGCCACCTCCACCATTTATGATATCATATGAGGAGGCATGAGGACAACTAGGGCTCAGGAGAAGCCCCTTCAGACATCACTGGCTGAAAAACTCTGCTCTCGCACTCTTGAGCCATATGCACACAAAGAGTGGAATGCATATGGACAATACATCTTGAAAAATCAGTTTCTGTAAGGTAAGTATGTTTGCTATGTAAAGAATAAGTTCTGGTGTGTAAATGCTGGAAGAAAAGCATGTAGAAAAGACAAGCGTCCATGAAATAACTATGAACTAACAAAACATATTCTAGATTAAAAAATTCCTCATTTACTGACTTCCCATTATTATCTAATAGCCAAATTCTAGCCCCTTCAAGGAAGTGTCAACCTAAGCAGACTTTGTGTAGGGAATGGTTCACAATATTTTTCTGGTTGAACCCCATTTATGAAAGATCCGTTGGTGTGGGTTTCCATTCTCTGCCTCCCTAATGCCATGGCCCTGCATGATTTTTTCTGATAAGTTTTCATTCTCCTTTCCTTTTCTATCACCTCCATTCTTTCTCTACTCTTTCTGCTCTCATCTTTTCTCTCTCTCTTTTTTCACATTTATGCATGTGTGTATGTGCACTAATTTATCTCTTGCTTTCTTGGTTAGTAGCCTCCTATTCCTCACACAGCAGAAGGATGCTTGCTCCTTGTGGAAGGAATTTCCACTAGTGGCTTTATGAGACCAGGTCAAATAAGTCCCTGCAGTTTAACTGGGTCCCATGGGTAAAGATAAGAGAAGCTTGAACTTGTTGGCTTCTGCCTGAATCAGCAGAGCTATGAATAGAAGCTGCTCATGTGGCTAGCTGCATTAGAGGCTGCTGCTAGAGCAGAGATGGAGCTAGCCACATTCAGTTACCTCTGCCCTCACCTTATGGATCTGGAAGAATTATCACAGAAGAGGTGGGCATACTAGGGGCCAGTATTACACCAAACGTTGAACAGACAAATCCTGAGTCCCTCACACATGTTGGCTATGGTTCTCTCTTCCTTCTTGTATGATTTTGTTTCCTTAAAGCCTGATTCTCCGCTACCTACTGGTTGTATAGTCATTTGTGTGTGTCCCAAATGGTTGAAACATGTTATTAATCAGAATGGTATCATTTAACACCCACTTTGTATTCACTTTGCATTGGTGTAAATGACTGCACAAGGTACAGTGCACTTGAGAATCAGACCCCAGGAGTTCAACAGTACAATAACCCTAATTATTGTGTTTTGCAGCAAAAGTAGTAAAGTTTATATAAGGGAGCATGTCACTCAGCACAGTGAAGAGTATGTAAATGATTTGCTTTACATTTTACCAAGATGAAGGGCACAATACATACTATCAGAAAAAGAAAGGACACATAGCTGAGGATTTTGATAAGATGATAAGAGAGTGTTTGGAGGATCAAATGTTTCCCACAGAGGATATTGTGAGACTCTCAAACTTTTTCTAGTTTTTGGAGTTAGCAGCTCAGATCTAAGTAGAGGATTTTGTTCCTTGGAATGAAAAGAAGTTTAAACTAATATCTCATGTCTTTAAATCAGCTACTGTGATAGAAACTGAAAGATAAAGTAAAAACAAGTTAAAAAACTGACCTTCCAAAGAGAAAAGTAGAGCCTGAATGTTTCATGTTTGCATCACCAGGAGCATTCTTCCAGGTGCACTCAGTAAAATTCCTCTTTGGGACACTCAGTAGTGCTTGTAGTAATTAACTACTCAGTTTTAAAGAGATGCAATATGTGTTGATTTAGTAAAGATGTCAGAGTTCCTTAATTATAATGAGAATTCCCGCTTAATTCCTCCTACATGTATTGAAATACAGGAGACCAATACTAGCAACTTAAAAAAAATGAATCCTCTTGTTAACACACTTACAACACCCATTTTATTTAGTTATCTCAACAAGACCTACTTTAAAAGAAGCATTACCTACTTTGCATTGAGGAAATAAATATATTACATTTTTTTAAAATTTACTTTAAGCATTTCTGTGTTAATCTTTGAAGTATCTGAGGGGTTCACAATATTAAGGATACAAATTACATCAAACATTAGGGATTCTCTGCCTTTATTAATTTGCTGAGAGGTTGCATAACCACTATGATTTAGTGGTAACCATTCACATACTATTTAGCACAACAGGGAAAGGATCAGTGCAAGAAAGGCAAGAAAGTTCGGGAAATTATAGTGAGTCACAAGTCAACTTCACAAACCTGTTCGTCCTGTTACCTCAGCCAGAACTTTACAATTTTCCATTTAGAAGACTTTTCAGGGTGCATTGACAGGATGCTCAGACAGGGTAATGAAAGACAAATTCCATAATGCAAAAGGCAGAGGAGTTGACAATGAGATCACAGGACTAACCTCTGACCTAGTCAGCATTCTTTTTTCGCTCTCTCTCTTTTTCCCTGTTTACTATTGCAGGTTTGCTTATTATGTGCACCAGTTTCAATTGTGACCCTGAGCCCATTATCACTGTGGCTTTTCTCCTCCCCTTAAACAATTGTTTGGAAAATGGCCCCAACAATGTGGAAAAGATGCTGATAAGTACAGAAAAGAAAGGTTAATGAGAAAAGCCTAGAGTTGCCTGGAGTATATTGAAGAGCCTCAAAAGAAGAATAGCATTTCCAGTGCTTGTGATAAACGGAAAGATTAGTACAATTCCACTGTGTGTGTGTGAGTGCATGTAGTGGCTGCTTTAGTTATCCAGTGCTCCCCTCAGCCGCTTTCACCAGGAACATAGGACAAATAGTGGCATTATTTCCTATAGTGACTTGGAATCTCAAGTCTCTGGGGCAGGAGAGTCAAAGTTTCCTTATTCCTTCATTTTTAATTGCCTTCTCTCATATTTCTGCCTTTTCCTACTGTCAACATATTTGTTTATCAGAATAATCTATGATAAATATAACCAGGTTGGCCTGTTGAAGGGGAAGAAGAGAACCTTTTGGTTTAAGGGCTCTTCCCTAAATTGGCTTGTATGGTTTACCCTAAGAGTGGTGTGATTAACATTCTACTGAACACTAGACACCTCCCTTCCATGATATATAGGAACTACAGTCCCAAATTCATTGCAGAATATGGAGTTCACATATAGCAGTGTCAGCACTGTCATTTTTCCACCCTCAGTGGTATATGACGAGTCAATATGTAGATTTTTTTCACCCACTCTATAGCATTTTCCCTGGGAGAAAAGGTTTGAAAAAAAAGGACAGTTAAAATAAGGAAGAATGACCCTATTAACTAACCTGTAATGCTGAATTCCATGTCTGGTTACAAAGACTTTTGCAGCAATTCTCAATACTATCTACCCATTTTTATTTTCAGGATAATTTCTTTTTAGGGCCATATTCACTCCCTAACTGGAACAGTTCCCTTATACCTACAAGCATCCACCATGGTTGAATAATAAACTAGCTCCATAGTCAGACAAACTCATGTGACAACCAATATTGTAAATTCATCCCAGAGGCAGTTAAATCCAATTCCATCTTGATAGGTGTAGTTTCCTGATTCCCAAATAGACATGAATTTTTGTTAAGATCCTGTCATTGACAAAACCTGGAATTCTCCTTTGATAGGGGTACGTAAGACTTTACAAATGGAAGATATTCAAATTGAGAAAAATCTTTAATAGTTGCATGGGGTTGTTGGACTAAGCCATGTCTTTTTCTTTTTCTTTTCTTTTTTTTTTTTTGCAAGAATAATTTACTTGTTTATTACTAGAAAAAATATCTTTGCCCTGCAACCAGGCTGGTGGGGGGAATAAAAAGTTGTGAATCTTAAAATGTTTTAAAGTATGTATGTAAAGTATGTGAAATGTTTTAAAGTTTTGAACCTTAAAATGTTTTAAAGTATTTTTCTTTTTTTCAGATTATCACACAACAGAGGCTTGGATGTCTAGTGAAGCTTGGCCAGACTAAGCAATCCCTTCTGGTCTGAGGAATACTGGTAGAAATATTACCACAACCAATGGCCTTGTTGCAAGATATCTCCTTCCAGTGCTGATCAGAACCTGCAAGAGCACAGTCAAAACACATGAAGCATTAATTGTAGTAGTAGAAGTAATAATGCAGTAGCATCCAACTCCTGTCAGGTTCAGGGTCCTACTGTGTTACGTGCTACACAACCATAAATAAAGACAGGATCCCTGCCCTGAACAGTTTATAAAAGAAAGTGAACCAAACTTTTTTAAACCAATAAAAATATATAGTTCAGGTTTCAGCTGTTCTTATTTTACCTAAACCAGTTAGGTCATTCTTGGTGCTAATTATTAAGTTATGTTATTGGCAGAACTTTGTTCTTTAAAACTTCATTATTCAATTATTATTAGGGACTAAATTTCAAGAGTCCTCAACCCTGACCTTTCTCTGTCTCTTTTTCTGACTCGCTCTCTTATCAGAAATAAGTTGGATATGAAAAATAATGCCTTTTTAAAGAGCATCTCTAGAGAGTTATTTTTTTCTCAGGCCAATAGCCATCTTTGTTACTCTGTCAGGACATTTATCAGGTGCAAGCATGTTTTGTTTCTTTAACAAAGGACCACAAATCAAATAAAATATCACAAAACACCCAGGGATCACCTATGTCTCTTGCTGAACCTTATTAAAAATGCTCTTCATTGTACTACCATCACCCAAGCTAAAATATTCCTATTAGTATTCTGTACTAATACTTTAAAGCAGGCCATCGGATAAGAAATAAAGATGGAACGTTTACATTATTAATACAAAAAGAAATAATGATCTCCAGTATCATATCAATGCAACACAAAAAGCAATTTGCTCCACTGGAGCAGACATTAATTGAAAGACTGACCTTAACTCAGCATAGCTTCGACAAGACCAGCAGAGTGGAGGTACTGATGGACTGCAGATCTCCGGAGGGCCCCCTGTTTGTTGATGTGATGCTTTGGACGAGGCATCACATCCTGCCTCACTACAGGGACTTGTTAAAATGCTGAAATTAGTGAAGTGAGGAAAAGTGCACAGTTTGTACATAGCCTTCTGGCATTTTTCAAAATATGGGGCCAGGAGGGTCATACCTTTCAGCATCGACCTGTGGGCTTGCCTGGCTCATGTTCCATAAGCTTCACTCAGAATGGAGAACTACACATGGTAGAAGAATCCTTCTCTCTCATCGAGTGTGGCCCCTAAATTTGGATTTTCCATTGATTTGATTTCAGCGAAGTGTGCAGACAAGTTGATCCAATATGTGCTGCATCACTTTGGTGGTCGCCTATGACCTCTGCAGCCAGTCAGAGTCTCATTACAGTGTATCCCTGTTGAGAAAAAGCTTTGCCCCTGGAGGAATAAACCTATTCACATTAAACACTGCTTCCAGAAACAGCATAATTTTTCAGGCGTGAGTAGATGTCATACACAAATTAACTTTTTTCTTAAGGAAGTTAAAAAGAAAAAATAATGGTTAACCTCAATCACAATCCTGTATCCAAACACTTTGAACTTGCTGAACACTCTAGACTTGGATCTGAATTTTATGGCTCATATGCAGTTCTGCAAAACATTTTACTACTTTAATATGTGTTTCAGAATTAGCAAATTAATGCAGCGTTTTATGACATCACAATCATGTTTGAAGAATCATTATGGATCATTCATCTTTCTAGAAGAGAAATTCTCAAACTGAGGTCCACAGAGCAAATTTCCAATGGTTGCAGAATACTGCCTGATGATATGGTGCTGGCTCCTCCTCTTTATTTTCTAGCTGCTAAATCACATTAAAAGAAACCCACACATAGATTAAATACTTTCTCAATATTGCTTTCCCATGTAAGTAATGGCTGTAGTTCCCAGAGCTCTAACATGGAATAAGTAATGGGAGGAGTCGTTTTCCATGTGACACTGTCTCTTTTAAGCTTGTCCACACTGAGAAAAAGTGTAGGAACCCCTTTTATAGAATAGCTACTGCTACATTAATATATTAATGAGCTCCAGTGTCCATACAACAGAAACAAACACCTACCAATTTTGCAATGTAGGACAGACTGGCATGCACTGCTAAAATACACATCTTGTTGTCATAAAGGGACTGATGCCCTGATCCAGCAAACATTGACATAGGTGTTTAACTTCACTGGGACTACACACATGTTTAACATTAAGCACTTGCATAAGAGTGTGCAGAATTGGGGGCCTAAGCTTTCAAAAATGTATAAAGAATTCCCTTTCACACAAAATCACAACCTTATTAGTTATGTAACCCCGCTTTCCTCCCTGGGTTACTCAGGAGCAGGCAACATTCGGTGTGCCCTGGCGCTTGATGTTGTTGACAGTAAAGGAGATCCTGAGTATCTCAGTGGTGCACCCCTATGCCACAGTCCTTTTACTCCTAAAGGAAAGGAAATTAAAATTGGCAGTGCCTCTGCCTGGCTGGGCCTGCACACACTCAATGGTGTGTCTTGGGAGGCTTCAGGAATAAACCTGAGTTAATCTATGCAATGGGTTTAACTCAAAAGTGCCGATTACAAACAACATACACTTACATTAGCGTTAACACACCTTTACTTAACAATTTAAGAAAATGTGATATAACAGACTTAGATTAAACGTCACCACTAATTCAGATCAGCAGGGGACAGTTCATTAAATCAATTAACAAATAGTTTACAGAAATAAATGAAACTTATCTAACTTGCATTTAACTCTGCCACCGTTTACCCCACCCCTGAGTGTACACTCCTCCGGATTTCAGGGTTCTAACGGCTTGCATGGGCACACCTGGAGATCTGGAAGCTGAGGATAGCTCTCTGTTGATCTGGTAAATCCGTCCAGGCAAGGCAACAAAGGGCAGAACAATTCTAATTTGGGATTGTTCCAAGCTGCACAACCAGAACATGGGAGTTCTTTTAACCAGATGTCAGCTGCCTTGGGTTCTGGTGAGATCACAGGAACACTCCATCTCCCCTTAAAGCCTCTTTGCTGCCCCGCCCCCTTACAAGCACTTCCCCAAACAAGGCTGGTGGTTACTCACACTGCCTTCGCTGCAGGCCCACCTCACTCAGCTCTGGGCGCAGCAAGTCTCTGCCCTGTCTCCAGTGAAGCCCATCAACAGCCTCTGAGGCTCCCTGCTTGATCAAAGCCCCAGCAGGCTCTCAGCAGCAGCTTCTGGCTTCCCAGCAGCAGTTTAGCAGCAGCTCCTGGTATGGACAGAGCTCCATCAAGCAAACCCAGTTCCTCTCCGAAATGGAGCCCACTTACCCCATCCTCTTCCGGCATCCCCTGGAAGTGGAAGTCTCTCTCTCTCCCCCCAAGGCATCATGGGAGGTGTGGTCTCCAAAGCTGGATTGAAGCGCTCCGAGTCTTCCCCACTGGAACACTCCCAGTTGAGTTCAGAGGCCCCTCTAGTAAGGGGTGCCCACAGTTATGACAAATGGAAACATTCCATAAGGTTGAATAAGCCTCACTTTCATGGCTTCCACATCCACTGGGGTTTAACACCCTGTTTTAAATCTAATGCATCTAAATCTGTTTATGACTGCCCAATTGTTCGGCACAGACAGTGTTGAAGATTTAACGTTACTTGACTACCTTTGCTACTGCCCTGCATAGTTACACTTGTGCAAAATATTCTGATATGAATTTGTGCCCAAAGGGAAAATCAACTGTATAACTGTTTACTTAGGTACACATTTACTACAATTGTGTGAAATTCTGAATGTTACAGTCCAAATATGGACTATAACTTTTATACAATTTCAGCACACCCCGTTCCTACACCAAGCACAAATATAGTATTTATGAGACTATTCTCCCCTGAGTTAACTCATGGGCACAAACTGAGTCATAGATTCCAGAATGTGGGAACATTTCCATTTCTCTGATGTTGTATTGCCATTTCCCAGCTTGTTCACGGTATGACATCATGCTATGAGAAAACAAGAGAAGTTAAGCTAGAAAGGGTAAGAAAAGCTCCATGAATAATGCATTAGACATTTGGAAAAATGGATATAAAATACATTTCAGATGCAGATCAGGACACTGAGATATTTTTGCAAGTCCAGTAGTGAGCACTTGTTGTTTTTTCAATTCACTTTATTTAAATTTTTTCATGTTTTCATGAGTCAATTTGGTGGGTTTGACTTTTTTGAAAAAAATGCAGCAAAAATGTTTTTTTAACATCCGACAACTTGAACTGCTACCCACTTCTCTGGTTCACTTATAAAATAGAAGTGGAAGTGGTAGACATGCTGCAATATAGAACCACATATTTTGAATGCCCTCAGAATACAGCCTTTTTCAAAAATTTAAATTACAGATGAATTAGTTCAAATATTGTTGTTATTGATTTTTTGTAGTAGAAAATTGGGTAGGAGAACAGATGAAGTCTGCATAGTGGTATTAGCACAGCTTCCATAGCAAGTGACAGTGTGGAACTACACTTGCTGAGGGGAAGTACAATGCCTTTTGGAGCTTCCTGGTTTCACCAGGAAGAGTAATTTGCTACATTTCTTTAAACAGTGTAGCACATTCCCTCTTACTCTGCTAGTTGATGTGGTGTTCAGTGATCACTCAGTGTTTAAGGTGCAAGCAAGAGATCTATTTTATTTTATGTACAATTCCAGCTGGCTGTGCATAACAAGAGTTTCACAGAATCCTGTCCAGATTCTTGGTCTGGGAAGCTCAGCTCTTAAAGGCACAGTCTACACATCCATAGCTGGCACTTAAGAGAGGCACAGATAGAGCGCCTCCTAATCTCTGCCCTGGTCTTTCCCCTTTACAGTGTGCTGCTTTAAATGTTGGGGAACAACACAATAGTTCTTGTGCTCCTTTGAGTGCCAGAATTGCTGTTCTATGTTGGCCTTATGCAGACTGTGCAAGGGGGAAGGGCAGTGTTGTTAATCCTTTGTCTCCAGTGTGGCTGAGGAAAGATCTAGCCACAATCTAGGAGAGCAGGGGGTAAAATGGGACCAGCTGGGGCATCTAATAAAAAGGGTCTTTTTGGTAAGAATGAACTTTTATATGGCTGAACTTCTATACAATTCAATGGATGGTGATGATGATGATGATGTAACACCCAGAGACCCCAGTCATGATGAGGGCTGTATTCTGGTAGGTGCTGTACACACAGAGGAAGTCATGATACTTGCCCCAAAGAGTTTACAATCTAAAATGACAAGAAACAACCAGTGAGTACAATACACAATAAGAGGAAAAGGGGGTGTGGTCACACAGGTGCAGCAATAGATTGCATGATTACTTTGGCTAGCTAGTGCACAGCTTGACAATGAGAGTGTTTGAGAGAGAGATCAAGAGAGAGTTTGAATACTTCTTCCTTTCAACATTCTGATAGAACTGTGAGAAACTTGTTACTTTCAATTTACAGGGATTTGTGCAAATATTTTCTTTGACTTTGTGGATTTTTACCTTCTGAATTTCACTTTGAGTTTCAGGTTTGAACAACCCCTGTTGTGTTTCAGCAGGTTTCTCATCAAAATCACTAACTCATGTTTGTTCAGCAATGGATCAAGGTTTGTGAACCTTACCAGTCTTTTCAGTGAACCGGCACTAAGTTTCAGGTGTGTAATGAAATTCCAAACCAGGTGAGTTTCACATTGCCATGGATTTCATTGAGAACATTTTGTGCAGCTCCAAGTTCTGCATTTCTGCTTCCATATGAAATGAGGACATTCAGAGAAACACAAGAATTAACAACAAATAAAAGCAAAATTAATTAGCCAGATATTTTCAGACTTTAAAAATGGCTCATGCATGATTGATCTTACTGTCTCCAAACTAGTGTAGTTTGATTTAATTGGCTGAAAACAAGTCATTTGAGAAGTAAGATATAGTTAGATCAAGGATGTCAAACTCATCTTCAAAGCAGTTTAAATACATTAACTAATTAATCTTCTCACAAACCTGTGAGTTGGGTAGGATAGTATTATTATGAAACACAGGCTAAGAGCCATCCTTTTAAGCTTGGAGGAACACAAATGCTGCTCCATCTTTGTACCCCAAGAGTACAAATTACCTAGAAAACCAGTGTGGAGGAGGTAGATGAGAGAGGACACAACTGTCTCTACTTTACTGCCCCACAGAGCTGGCCAGACATGCCAAAGGGATGGCTACATTGTGTTGTAGGGAGATATAGCTGATCTTGCACCATATTCTCACACCGTTACTCACATCTAATAGCGCCTTACGCACTGACCTCTCATTGAGTAAGGTACTCTTCAATATGAGTAAGAGAGTCAGAATATTTATTTATTTATTTATTTAAATATATGTTTCAGGCTGGATTGTGAAACCCTTACTCACACTAGGGAGTGATTACTCACACTATTAGTCTTCAGTTGTACTACTTGTAATTGCTTACCACTGGGAGTAAATGTTTCAGCACAATGAGAAAAAGTAAAATATGTCATAATTACAGCTTCACACCCTCTTCATAGCCCTTTTCATTCTAAACCTCTGTGGGGTTCCCCTGACAATCAGTTGAAGAAGGAAGGCTCGCAATTACACCTTTTGATCAGTGTGTCCTTTTGGTCTTCAGTTTCCTTCACTCCTCTTCTCCCACTGCCTTTTGAAGTTGCAAGATTCAGGAACTGTATTTAACCTGCAGTTCTTCCCAACCTGACAATATGTTTTATAAATCTTTGAATCTCTCATACTTTGTTCCCTACTGTACAGAATTAAGTGGAAATTGACTTCTGCAGAGGCCATTACCAAGATGTATCGATCTGAGAGTATAACATTTTCTTAGGCAAAACTAAAGCTAAACATAAAGGTTAGAGACTAAATATTATCTGGTCATGAAAGCTTTGGATTGTTTATGTGCCAGGACCCTATTTCTGTTTAGAAATAATCTATTCTCTTTCTTACCTTTCCCCCCCTGAACTCACAGAAAATATCTATATTTGTTTCCATGTAGTATTTCAAAGAATCTGTTTTTAAAATTTTAGTGAGGACACTGCTCTGTAGGCTTTCCCTCAGGCCTGAGAAGGGTTTGTTGTTTCTAAATTTCTGCAGCAGTTCTTTGTAATATTAGGGCAGCCTGGAGTTGAATTGTTTTCTACCTCTGGCATCAACATGAATAATGTACATTTCTATGTTCTGAGAATTAGGTAAAGTTAGTTTTCTGACATGTAATGAGCCAAGGACACCAAAAGGACAGACTTAGAGCTGCTTTAAGTTTATGTTTTTATTATAAGGCTTTTTGTTAGTTATCTGCAGCATTTCTGATTGCTGTAAATTCATGAAAATCTTTTTTTAAGAAACTTTTGTAATTTTTGTAATTTTGGGACTTTTACCTTTTTGGAAGGGGAATAGAGTGCAGTTATATAACATTTATACATTATAATAATCCTAACTCATCTCATTTGCACAGTGTTTAATAAACATCTTCAAATGGGTAAACCTAAGCATAATATTTGATTTGTTCTTTAAATTTTACCTCATCTGGAGTACACATGTACCACTAAACAAAAGCAAAATTTCAGTGACAGAAATAACATAATATACATTATTGTTGGTAGTTCTCATCAGACCGTTTTTTTATAAATAGATTGTCAAATTATCTGAATCACTATAGATCAGAATATAGTTTGCTGTTGCTTAAGGACAGCTAGAACTTGAATACATTGTCAGAGCTCTCCAAAAACTTGTTTGTTCATATCTTTCATAATTTACTCATCAACATAGGCATTATTTATATATATACATCTACTCCCCCTACTTGTGTTTGTCATCCCTTGCTGCCCTTTGTCTAATGCATGGCCTGATTCTGTAAACACTCATGGAAGTAACTTTCCTCACATAAATAATCCCACTGACTTTATTGCATATTTGCAAGTCCCTTGCACCCTAGTCAGCAACTGACTTCATGTGTGTGGATTCTCAAGACTGCATAAAGCCTCACAGACTTTGATGGGGCTTTGTGCAAGGGTGCCTCTGTGTTGGTCCTATAACATGCAGCACATGGGAGCACTATTGTGACTGTGTAGAGCTGCTCTGAAGTAACTTACTTCTAGTGACTCCATTTATACATCTAAAGTGACATAAAAACTTTATCACTACAAATCAGTTACTTCAATCTTAGCATAAAAAATTGTTTATAGTTTCAATATATTTACCAAGTTCAAATTTGTACAAACATTTTAATACACACAACCTCTCAAACATTATGTTACCCTATCAATATTAACATCCTAATGCAACCTTGTAAATATAAGAGGCCTGAGAGAAAATTCCTGACTCATAAATGATCTTTCTTGAAGACCATGTCTTTTTTGTCTCAGGAGATGCTTATTCTTCTAGTCCAGAGTGAAAACAGTGGTTCACAGCTTTTGAGTACTACCCTACAAGCTAAGGATTTCAAACCCTCTGAAAATGCAAAACCTCTGCAGTCACTAGCATAGGACCTCCGGTTGTTTCTACTCAATCAGTCTCTAACAGTAGCATGATAAATGATGTTACATTCTCAAACCTGGGGAAGACTGGACAACTTTCTTTTTCTTTCTTTCTTTTGCACACACGCACGCACACACACAGTGTCTGTTCTGAACTGTTATCACTGTTATAACTCTTATGTTTCTCTTACGGTCATGTGCTGAGTGCCTCCTTCACATGCAAACTTAGACTGAGGTATCTTCCATGCTCTAGAAGTAGAAAATAAAGAAGACCTTGAGTCTTAGAAGTTGTGTTGAATGTAAACATCCATGGTGGGAGGATAAGATCTATTTCACAGTTTTTGGGGGTCTGTGGGGATTAAATCTAAATTCCTTAAATAAGTTAATGATTTCACAGCTATTTGCATGGATGGTGTCAAAAGCCACTGTTTGTAATATGGATGTTCTAACAAAAACTGATCTCAGAAATACTTTCCTCAGTATCAAGGGTATAATAGATTGATCCCCAAGAAAAAAAATTAATCTGCTCTATAGTCCCACAACAACAGAAATCCATTAATTTCTAGATCACAAATGCTCATATCTACCAAAACAATTATATATACTATATACAACTGACTTTAACTACACCCTCCCTGCCTGGCAACAAAGGCAGTCCTGGAATTAAATTAACAAAAAAAACCTCTCAGTAAATAACATTCCCAACTCCTACTCTGCAGTACCACCCAGAGATGTGTCACAAATCCAGTCTCTCTCAAGGGCACTTAATATGCCAAGATCTACATATTTCTATAGTGAACAATAGGTGTCAAACACTCATCATTTTGTACTGGAGGAAGTACCACCTACTCCTTCAAGCAAGAAGTAATAACCTTTGCTCTCTAGGAATGTGTAGAAAGAGTTGATTTGAATGAAACATTCAAGTGCCTGGAACTGGTCAGTTACACCCAGTAGGTGCCTGGACTCATTACAGCCCTGATAATCCCTGGGATGCTTGCCTTTGAGTCCCAGGGGTGCATTTATGAGACCACTACCTTGTTCTCTAGTTGAAATTTCTTCATTTGTGTTCTCCATTTCCTGCCCAGCTCTAGTGTCTGCCAATGTAATTCTGCTGATTTCAATGCAGGTATACCAGCAGAGAATCTGGGCTAGGTTTTTCAGTACAAAATGGAGTAACAGATAGTATTAGGAAATAGACACTGCCCTTTCCACTGAGTCCCTAATTTTTGGATCTTGAATTAGGTAACTTTATACTTTCTTGTTATACTTCAATGAAGTTCCAGCATTTAGAACTATTTCCACCACATGGAGAAACTGTGTCATCATTCAAGCTTGCTTTTAACAATGTTCCCATCCCAAATCTTGTGTAACATACCAGCATGCCATGAATAAAAGGCATTAACCGAAGCAAAATATGTGTGATCTATTAATTTGTATCCAGCTGCACCATTTCCATGTTTAAGACAGAGCAAATCTGACAGTGAGTAAAGTACATTTCTTCCACATGCACAGCATCTTCTTTACATAGCAGTAGGTAGTTAATATTATACTCATACCTTCCCACAGTGACACCTCCCTACTATGCCAAGTGTTTCATTTTGCAATGTGTAATGTTGTCAGGTTTTCAAAATATTTTTATCTTTGAATAAAAAAAAGGTCATGCTTTAAAAGTTTTAGAATGTTTTGATAGAAATCAATATTGTGAAGGTCAAGCTATTCACAAAACATTTTCTGAATGTTTTATTTATTGCACTTACAGTTTTACAAATTACTCCCAGGGGCTCCAACAAAATTATAATCCCTTGTCATGTTATTTCTAGGACTGCAGTACCCTGGGAAACTGGTAATTTTTTATTTAAAATAAAAAGATTTAAATGTACTATAACACCTGAAAATTGGCTTCAATCTCAGACTAAGACTAAAGATGGTAAGGCTATCCCTTTGATTGGGGCTATATTTTTGTTAGATGGTTGATGGTAAATGGATTGTAAAAGGGTTGATGGCAAGTTGTTGGGTCAATATTGTGACCTACCTTAAAGAGGGGACTATTTGTAAATCTTTAACTTCAGGATTTTACTTTTGTAATGTTCTTTTTCAAAATTTCTCTTTTTCAATCATTAAAATATTTCATAAGAAGTCATACAATTTTATAAGTACTTAGAATAATTGTCACTTAAAAATAGTTTTGCATAACTATCTTAATAGGAAAACTATATAACATCAATATATGGTAAAATTATGTGAATACATGGACTTGTATTTGATATCTTTATAGTAGCTATCTTTATAGAAAACATATACAATTTTGGCAGAACATTTTGATGATGTGTTTATATTTTGAGATGACAGATGAAAGAATAATATTTTTGAAAATTGCATTATAATGGAGCTAGTATTCCACTATAGTTAAGATTAAGAAGCCTTTTCTGTTCAAAGTCTGACTGTTCTAAGTACTCTAAAATTGATACAGTTACTTGGATTGCCTTGCAATTTGGTGTTCAAGGTAAGTCAGTGATCCATTTGGCCAGTGTGTTCCTAGATCCAACCCCCCTCCAAAAATAAAACAAACAAACAAACAAACAAAAACCAACAACCAAAAATAGCTTTTCTCAAATGAAAGTTGACCTATTCAGGTAAGGTTTTTTTGTGCACAGATAGAGATCAGACCAGGGCTCAGACGTGTGGGGGTCTCCAGCACTCTCAGGTTACCCCAACAGTGTGCCTGGCATCCAACAGCCCTTTGGGGAAAATCAAATTAAAATGTTACTTTAAAAAGAGTTTGCTTCTCTTAGGTGCTCAGCATATGTGCCACTGGAGCAGTTCTGTTGGTCAATGTTGTTTTGAATGTAATTAACCCTCAAACACTACTCTTGTGAACTCATATTGAGGCTCTCAATCTCTCTTGAGGAATCCTTCTACAAGCCATGAACCTGATTGTGGGAACCATAGACTGCGAACCCTTCATGTTTCAGCCTTCATTCCTCAAGATTCTGAGTCTGAACAGGTTAACCCCTGGGAAATCTCATTACCCTCTGTGATCTGGTTCACTGATGAGTTACTACTTAAATATGAGGATTTTGCTGATGTGTTTGACAAAAGAACGTAGACACTCTGCCACTATACTACAACTATGACTATCCCGTTGACCACCAGCTGTGAACAGATGCCACTTTTGGCCATATCTACTCCCTTTCAAAGCCAGAACTTCTGGCTTTCCATGACTACGTCCAGGAAAATCAACAAAAGGGATTTATCCATCCTTCCACATCTTCAAATGGGGCTCCAATTTTCTTTGTAAAGAAAAAAGACAGATAGAAAAGGCTCTGTATTGACTACCAGGCATTAAACAGAGTCACGATTCTAAATTCATACACTCTCCCTCTCATTAATGAGCTTTTTGAAAGACTCCATTCCTGAAAGATTTTTACTAAGCTGGATCTTCGCAGGTCCTATAACTTGATCCTGATTAGAGAGGGAGACAAGGGGAAGACTGCCTTCCATCCATGGTATGAACACTTTGAGTACTGGATCTGCTGTTCAGCTTGTTCAATGCCATAGCAACCTTCCAGTATTTCATAAATGATATCTTCAGGGATGTGTTATACTGCTATGAAGTCGTTTATCTGGAAAACATTCTCATCTTTACTGACAATCAGGCTCCTCAGGACCAGCATGTCTTCAGTGTCCTAGAAAGACTTCACCAACATCATCTATACATAAAGCCTGAAAAATGCAAGTTGACTAGGATACAGTAGAATTCCTTGGTTACATTATCTCTCCCAGGCAATTGACCATGGTCCCATGCAAGATAGCAGCAATCTTTGACTGGGCCACAGCAAAGGCATCCACGTGGTCCAATGGTTCCTAGGCTTTGGTAACTTCTACCAGTGGTTAATTGAGGGATTTTCCAGCCTAGTTTCTCCTCTAGCTGTCCTTCTGCGAAAAGAAGTCCAGTTCACCTGCTCCTTGGGATCCTAAACTGCCTTCGATCAGCTAAAGAGAAGTTCACCACATCATCCATTTTGGTTCACCAAGACCTTACTAAACCATTCATAGTGGAGGCCAACACATCCAATTTCACCTTGGGTACAGTACTGTCCCAACTGGTAGGTCCTGTCAGTTGAGTTCACCTTTGTGCCTATTACTCTTGTAAGCTAACCCTGGCAGAGAAGAATAATGATATAAAGGATTAGGAGCTCTTAGCTATCAAGGCAGCATTTGAGGAATCACAGCAGCTACTAGATGGGGGCAGGTTCCCTGTCCAAATACTCACAGAATTCAAGAAACTGGAATATATTTGAACAGCCAGACACTTCAACCAACGACAGATCCACTGGTCCCTCTCCTTTACCCGGTTTGACTTCATAATTGTCTGCTGCCCAGGAGCAAGAAATGGGAAGGCTGATGCCCTGTTCCATAATGCTGAGCACTTGGAATGGGGTGAGAGAACTCCCCCTATGATTCTAAAGGCATCCAACATCATCAGTGGCACAGTAAACAACAACATAATGGAGTTAATTTGTGCTTCGTTAACCAATGACACGTTAGCTGCTCAGATCCATCAGGCTCTGGAGAATGCTGTTGCCCCACCAGCCCCCACATTCAGGTTCAAGATTGGGTACTCTACCATAAATATCGTATCTATGTTCCAAAGGGGCAACCAAGGCTGCAGGTTCTTAAGTTATGTCATGATGTACCCTTTGCAGGGCACTTTAGCCACCTCAAGACTTGGAGATTAATCACAAGTAGTTTCTGATGGTCAAGCTTGCACACCTCAGACAAGAGCTACATAAGATCCTAAGATCTGTGTGCCCAGATCAAGTGCTCCTACTCAAAACTACTTGGCTTTCTCCAGCCCATGCCCATTCCACCTCAACCATGGGATACCATTTCTGTTGACTTTATTGTGGATCTGCCACCTTCCCAGGGACATACAATGATCCCAGTTGTGGTTGACCTCTTAACCAAACCAGCACACTTTGCCCCCTGCCATGCCATCCCTACTGTTCAGGAAATGACTTGCCTCCATGGATTGCCATCAAGCATCATGTTGCACCATGGTTCTCAGTTCATTTATTCATTCTGGCAGGAATTTATAAAATTATAAAATTTCTGGAGACTGAGCCTCTCCTCTCAACCGCCTACCATCCATACGCTAATGGACAAATGGAACAGGTCAATCAGATTATTGAACAATACCTGCACTGGTTCTTGAACTATCACCAGGACAACTAGTTGTCTCTGCTTCCATATGTGGCATTTGCTTACAATAATGCCACATGTGTCTCTACCCAGCAAAGCCTATTTTTTGCCAACTACGGTTTTCACCCCCCGTTTTGCCAGATGTCCCCACAAACTCTCCAGTATCAGCTGTCACAGATCTAGCTACCCATCTCCACCAGGAACCTCAGGAATTCAAAGATCACTTACAAGCAGCCAAGGAAGCATATAAATGTCACTCTGACTCGGACTGTCATCTGCCCCTAACCTTGCCATAGGAGACAAAGTCTGGCTGTCCACCTGCAATCTTAAATGTATTCATTCCTCAGCCAAACTGGACCACCAAAATTTGGGCCCTCTCAAGACGGAGGCACGGATCAACCCAGTCACATTCAGATTGCAATTACCCAAGTCCCTGGAGATCTAACCTGTATTTCATGTCTCGCTTCTGAAGCCATACACGGAGCCAGTCACAGAGGCTCACGATACAACTGCTCAAATATTACCTAACAATATGGGATACAGAAGTCACAAGCGAAATTAATGCATGTAGCAACTCACTAAAGTCTAATCACTAAACATATTCTTATAATTCTTACAAGTCAAATACCTATTTAAATAATACTAATGTAGCCCATTTGCCTAATAGGGAGATATCTTTTTAATAGATCTATGAGGTAGGGGAGGAATGAGTTGTGTCTGGGTCATTGTTGCTAGGCAGATACACGATTAGCATACCACTCCCAGAAGTTTCTGGAATTGGGTGGTAGTTTTGGGCATGCACAATAGGTTCCCTGTAGCTGGACTCAGAATCCACTGAGGGCAGCAGCTTTACAAAAGGATATGTGACCTGTATGGGTTGGGAGAAACTGAGCTATGGGAGCAGAAAGCAGGCTGTCGCCCCACCCCAAACTCTGAAGCATGTTGCAACAGGTTAGTGCTACTGTCATCCTTCCAGCAGGGAAGCCCTGTCTCTGTCAATATTAGACATAGAAAGGAGAAATTGGGAGGGAAAACTATTTTTTTAATTTTAATTGCACACTTTCAATGTGATTTGATTTTAGCCAAACTGTTTTAGTTGAATTGTCTCAACGAGTCTGGTTCACCACCTATTCTCTTATTTAAATGATGAGGAAAGAGTCATTTAAATTTTGCTAGTCTCAATTTCGTTTTTGTCTTGTAACAGGGTTTTTAAAATGTATATACTTATTCTGAGTGTCTGGCTAATTAGTTAGCTGACTGGCTGACTAGCTAACTGAGTGTTTCAGCACAGGAGGAGGAAGAGTCAGCATGGATTCCAGTTGGATGTTTCTGTAAACAAGAGGAAAGAAGATATTGTTGTAGTGCTTTTGACTCAGCAGACTGTATAGATTTTGGTGACTAAAGACTATAACTGAGACTCAAGTGAACTCAACCTAATATTTGGGAATTATGAGTTACTTTTCACAGTATTTCTGTGGGGACTAACCTATTTAGATTTCATTTGTTTTCTTTATTTATATGTATGTATAAATGTGAAGATAGTGTATGTGGATTATAAAGTTGCCTTGTTATGTTATAGAAATGAAGTTGTTGTAAGTTATTATTGTTATTATGATGATGATTATAATGTTTCTTTATCATTATAAGATTTTATTAAAATGGCACTGAAGAATTAAGTTAATTCCTTTTGGACTTGATTGTGGGGATGTTGACCCTGAGCAATCCTTGCTGAAAATCCTCAATGACTGAATTCTGGGTGTCCACGTGCTTTTCTATGGAAGTTGTTCTTAGACACTAGGAGAAGGGGAGTGAAGTGAATTCAAAAGCCCACCCAAAGGTTATACTAAAACACAGGTGATCCAGACTAGTTCCAGCCATGTATTTCTCAGTGTTCAATTGAGACATTGGGACCTTGCCATGAGTTGGCATCTGATCTGCCAGCATCACAAATTTCCAGAGTAATAATGAGCAAGCAGCTGCTCAGTGTCCCACTGGGATGAGTGGGGAGGATGAGATTTGCTGGTTTGTTCTCTTCCTCTGCCTGGAAGCTCAGCAGGTTGGAGGGGCAGGTGGGCAGTTCTTTCAGCAACCTGTCAATGTTCCACAGTGGGAAATGAGGTAATTAATAGACAAAGCGACAGCACAGACCAAAAAGCAGCCAGCCAGGAACTACATATCAATTTCAGGATGGAGCCAGGTTGCTGGGTCTTCAGAGGAGCCGCAGCAGCAGAGAGCATCCCACCCTGAGGGACTGTGTAGGAACCCAACAGTTAAATAATTCCAGGTAGATCCAGGCCTCAAAGAGGAGATTATCCATTCTTGCAGGGCTACAGAGGAGTCTGGCAGGAATGCTGATACTGGGGAGGAACATGGCTTCAGGAACACAGGTGGCAGCTCTACAGCAGAGCTTATTTCCTTCCAGACTATAGTACAAAGACTGAATTTTGGAATTGGATCGCAGATTCCCCGAGCAGCAGAGGCCTTGTCTCTGCCATGTTATAGAGCATTAGGTGGGATGGAGCCAGGCCTCATGTTCTACCCCAGCAGCAGCAGATCGTCCATGAAAGTCTAGATAGGAGACCAGCAGTAATGTTAACCGAGAGGTTGGAATCAGGTCCCAATGTCTCCCAAGTAGTTTAAGCCTCCCACCATACAGGTGCAAGCAGGCCTTAGGATCACCACTGCAGGAGCCTCGAATCATAGGGACCTCAAGAGGTCATCTAATCCTGCTCTGAGACAGGACCAAGTAAACTTAGACCATCCCTGACAGGTGGACTTGAGCACTGTCCTCTTTATAACATCACTTAACATATTTGAAGACAGTTATCAGGTCCCTGTCTTCTTTTTTGAAGACCAGTTTTTGTAACCTTTCCTCAAAGGTATGGTTTTCTAAATCTTTTATCATTTTTTGTTGCTCTCATCTTCACTCTCTCCAATTTATCCACATCTTTCCTAAAATGTGGCACCCAGAACTGGACACAGTACTCCAGCTGAGGTCTCATCAGTGCTGAATACAACAGGACAATTACGTACTGTGTCTTACATACAACACTCCTGTTAATATACCCCAAAATTATATTAGACTTTTTTGCAACTGCATCACATTGTTAACTCTTTCAATTTGTGATCCACTATAAACCACAGATCTTTTTAAGCAGTATTACCACCTACCTAGCGTACTACCACCTACTATTCCCCATTTTGTAGTTGTGCATTTGATTTTTCCTTCCTCTAAGTGAAGCATTTCACACTTAACTTTATTGAATTTCATCTCGTTGATTTCAGACCAATTTTCCAATTTGTCAAGGTCCAGTCCTGTCCTCATAAGTGCCTGCAACCTCTCTGCTTGGTGTCATCCACAAATTTTATAAGTATACCCTCCACTCTATTATCCAAGTCATTAATGGAAATTATTTAGTAGTACCAGACTCAGGACTGACCTCTGGTTGTCCCCATTAGATGCGCCCTCCCAGTAAACCATTGGTAACTACTCTTTGAATATAGTATAATAAGTTAATCTAGCTCACACTTCTGTAGTCTGTTTATGATAATGTCATGTAGGATTGTGTCACAAGCATTACTTAAATCAAGATATATCACTTCTACTGCAATGTCCCTAACTACTAGGCCAGTAACCCTGACAAAGAAGGAAATTAGGTTGGATTGACATGATTTTTTTCTTGACAAATCCATGCTAGCAATTCCATATAACCTTACTATACTGTAGGTGCTTGCAAATTGATTGTTTAATAATTTGGTCCAATATTTTGCCCATTATAGAAGTTAAGCTGACTAGTCTATAATTTCCCAAGTCCTTTTTTGTTCCTTTTTTTAAAGATAACTACTGTTTACCCTTCTCCAGTCCTCTGGGATCCTACCCATCCTCCATGAGTTCTTGACGATAACTGCTAATGGTTCCAAGATTGCTTCAGGTCATTCCATAACTACTCTAGGATGAATGTAATCAGGTCTTGCTGATCTGAATATGTCTAACATATCTAAATATTCTTTAATTTGTACTTTCTCTATTTTGGTTTGAATTCCTTCCCCCTTGTTTTTAATATTAACTATGTTGAATATCTGATCACCATTAAACATTTTAGTGAAGACTGAAGCAAAATAGCTTTTCTTCCCCACTATATAGAGGACCTACTTTCTTTCACCTTTCTCTTGCTCCTAATGTATTTAAAGAACCTTTTTTATTGTCTTTTATGTGTCTTGCTAGGTGTAATTCATTTTGTGCCTTAGCCTTTCTGATTTTGTTCCTACAGCCTTGTGCTATTTTTTTGTATTTCTTCTTAACAGTTCCTCCATGTTTCCAATTTTTATAGGATTTCTTTTTGATTGGAATAAGTGTCAGTTATACATTCACTATTGTCTCGCTGAGAAACTGCCAGCTCTCCAGAACTCCTTTTTTCTTAGATTTTCTTCCCCTGGGTACTTACCTACATGGGAGTAGTTTGGGGGAAAATGGGGGTGTTGCCCCAGAAACTGCAAGCCTTGGGCAGGCGTGAAATTTGTCCACCCATGCATGATCCTGTTGGCCTGGCTAAAGCTGCCCTCCTCCCAAATATAGAAGTCAAACTACACCTATTCTTACCTGCCAGTTCTCTGAGTTTATT
Source organism: Emydura macquarii macquarii (assembly GCF_026122565.2). Classification (NCBI taxonomy): domain Eukaryota; kingdom Metazoa; phylum Chordata; order Testudines; family Chelidae; genus Emydura; species Emydura macquarii. Next base: position 2,944,261 of record NW_027131964.1, on the reverse strand, counting down.
AAAGTCTGTGTTTTTGAACTCCACTGTTTGTGTTCTGCTGTGTTCACTCCTTCCTTTCCTTAGAATTATTAAATCTTTCCACCTTCAGATGCACTATCAATTCTTCCTCTTGTTCAGAATCAAGTCTAAAATGGCTTTCCCCCTGGTTACCTCCTCCACTTTCTGAAACAAAAAGTTTTCCCCAATACATTCCTAGAACTTATTGGAAATTTTATTTTAGTGTATTACTTTCTGCACAGTTGTCTGGGTAGCTAAAGTCCTGCATTACTACCATGTTTCGTGTTTTAGATATTTCTGTTATTGCTTCTAGAAATGTCTCATCCATTTCTTTTTCCTGATTTGGTGTATAGTAGACCCCTACCATGATGTCACCCCTGTTTTTCCCCCTTTTATCTGTACCCTGAGATTTCAACAGGTCTGCTCCTAACCTCCTTCTGAACCTCAACACAAGTGTTTATATCCTTGATGTATAATGCAAAATCTCCTTTTTTACCCTGCCTGTTGTTCTTGAACAAGCTATACCCCCTATACCAATAGTCCAGTGATGAGATTTATCCCACCAAATGTCTATGATGCCAATTAAGGCATCATTTAGCTTATATACTAATATTTGCAGGTCTTTCTGTTTATTCCCCCTACCCTTTCATTTATATATAGGTATCTAAGATGTTAAGCAGATTTATTCACTGATTTTCCTCTTGTTGCTCTTATGACTCTATTGTAATTTTCCATCTCCTTCTCCCCCTGCCAACATCTAGCTTTCTGGTAAGGTCACCTTTTTAATGCTCACCTGTGGGCTTTTGTCACTTGCCCCCTTTGAATCTAGTTTAAAGCCCTCCTCACTAGTTTGTTGAGTCAGTGCTTGAAGATGCGCTTCCCCATCTCTTCGCAGTGGACTTCCTTCCTGAAAGAGCATCCCATGACTGAGAAAACCAAAGCAATCCCATTGATACCAACTGCACAGCCATGCATTCATCTCCAGGTTGCACGTGTCCCTGCCTGGGCCCTTATCCTCAACCAGGAGGATAGATGAGACACGATTTGTGCCTCTGACTCCTTCATATTTGCTCTCAGAGCTCTGAAGTCACTGCTAATCTGCTCATAGAATCATAGAATCATAGAATATTAGAGTTGGAAGGGACCTCAGGAGGTCATCTAGTCCAACCCCCTGCTCAAAGCAGGACTAACCTCAGCTATATCATCCCAGCCAGGGCTTTGTCAAGCCTCAGCTTAAAAACCTCTAAGGATGGAGATTCCACCACCTCCCACTCCCTAGGTAACCCATTCCAGTGCTTCACCACCCTCCTAGTGAAAAACTTTTTCCTAATGTCCAACCTAGACCTCCCCCCCGTAACTTGAGACCATTGCTCCTTGTTCCGTCATCTGCCACCACCAAGAACAGCCTAGCCCCATCCTCCTTGGAGCTCCCTTTCAGGTAGTTAGAATCATAGAATCATAGAATCATAGAATATTAGAGTTGGAAGGGACCTCAGGAGGTCATCTAGTCCAACCCCCTGCTCAAAGCAGGACTAACCTCAGCTATATCATCCCAACCAGGGCTTTGATAGAATCATAGAATATTAGAGTTGGAAGGGACCTCAGGAGGTCATCTAGTCCAACCCCCTGCTAGTTAAAGGCTGCTATCAAATGCCCCCTCATTCTTCTCTTTTGCAGACTAAACAAGCCCAGTTCCCTTAGCCTCTCCTCATAAGTCCTGTGCTCCAGCGCCCTAATCATTTTTGTTGCCCTCCGCTGTACTCTCTCCAACTTGTCCACATCCTTTTTGTAGTGGGGGGCCCAAAACTGGACTCAATATTCTAAATGCTGCCTCACCAATTCCGAATAGAGGGGAATAATCACTTCCCGCAACCTGCTAGCAATGCCCTCCTAATGAGCCCAATATGCTATTAGCCTTCTTGACAACCAGGGCATACTGCTGACTCATATCCAGCTTTTTATCCACTGTTACCCACAGGTCCTTTTCTGCAGAACTGCTGCCTAGCTCATTGGTCCCCAGTCTATAGCTGTGCATGGGATTCTTCCTTCCTAAGTGGAGGACTCTGCACTTTTCTTTGTTGAACCTCATTAGATTTCTTCTGGCCCAATCCTCCAGTTTGTTTAGGTCCTTCTGTATCCTATCCCTACCTTCCAGCTTAGTGTCATCCACAAACTTAGTGTCCCCAGCTTAGTGTCCCCCCAGCTTAGTGTCATCCGCAAACTTGCTGAGGGTGCAATCTACCCCATCCTCCAGATCATTAATGAAGATGTTGAACAAAACTGACCCCGGGACCAACCCCTGGGGAACTCTGCTTGTGACCGGTTGCCAGCTAGACATGGAGCCATTGATCACTACTCGTTGAGCCCTATGCTCTAGACAGTTCTCTATCCATTTTATAGTCCATTCATCCAACCCATACTTCTTTAACTTGCTGATAAGAATACTGTGAGAGACAGTATCAAAAGCTTTGCTAAAGTCAAGGTATATCACATCCACCACCTTCCCTACATCCACAGAGCCAGTCACATCATCATAGAAAGCAATCAGGTTGGTCAGGCATGACTTTCCCTTGGTGAATCCATGTTGACTGTTCCTGATCACCTTCCTCTCTTCCAAGTGCCTTAAAATGGATTTCTTAAGGACCTGCTCCATGATTTTTCCAGGAATTGAGGTGAGGATGACCAGTCTGTAGTTCCCTGGATCCTCTTTCCTCTCTTTTTTGAAGATGGGCACTATATTTGCTTTTTTCCAGTCCTCAGGGACCTCCCCCTGTTGCCACGAGCATTCAAAGATAACAGCCAATGGCTCTGAAATCACCTCAGCCAACTCCCTCAGCACCCTTGGGTGCATTGCATCCGGCCCCATGGACTTGTGTATGTTCAATCCTTCTAAGTATTGTACTTGTCAGTATCATTAGTGCCTAATGGATGAGCAGCATGGGGTAGTGGTCAGAGGGACAGATGAGCCTCAATAACCTTTCTATAATATTTTAGATGTGGGCTCCAGACAATGAACACACCTCCATGAATATCTTATCAGGCTGGCAGATGGATGCCTCCATCTCCTCCTGCAGGTGGGATGCTCTCAGCACCCCCCTCCTCTTTGATGCAGTGGTTATGAACATCCCAGCTTCAGGTACAGGTGCCTTATCCTTTTCAGCCATTAGGGTCTGTTCCTCAGTTCCTGTTGCCAGTTCAGCATAGTGTTTTTTTGACTGTGATGGATTGCAATATTTAAATGTTGCAAGAAAAGACTTACAAATGGGACCACAGTCTATGAAAGTTTTAGGCGAAGCTAAGTTTCCATTTTAAATATTTGTATCTTCCATCACATCTTAAGATGTATAATATTAAAAACTGTTTATTCTGAAAAAAATAATAACCCTGGGATTCGTATCAAAACATGTGAGTAGTAATATGTCAGCATAAGATAAGTTGGTAGCTCTGTGCATGAATAGTTGAACGGGGGTTGGAAGGCTTATAGGCAAGTCATCTCCATATTACCTCACTAGTGCACATGGAGAGAAAGGAGGGCAATGCCATATTGTGATATGACAAAGCTTGTTTGATTCAAACATCAATAGAACGATACATTATTGGAGACAATTGAAACCAAGACAAAAATTATTTCTAGTGATGGACTTATTTAATGAATTATGTCTGCCTACCTTGAGCAGCTCTAAAATTATCATCTGAAGCCCTTTCAACTTTTACTAGCTGTATATTTGCGGCTGTTATTAAACAACTGGTTGCTTACTCTTGAGATTGCTACTTACAAGCAAATCAGAACATTGAGACTACTTGGATATTTATGCTTTCTTTTTTAATTTGCGTGAATAAAGTGCATCACAGTTGTCTAGACTCATGTAAAATATCTTTTGTTAAAAGTAATATTCCCCACTGAGGCAGTTTTGAGACTTATCATAAAGAAAAGGTATCTGTGAGGAGATTTAAATACAAAAATGGAGAGAGGTCTCATAGGATTTCTTGTAAAACATTCATAATTTATATGAGGCAGAAGTGTCTAAAAACTGAATTCCATGCATAATTGCAGAGTTTATTACTGTCAATAATTGCATTACAAAAATAATTGTAATATAACATAGGAACAATTCTGATAAAAAAGGATAAGAAAATTGAAAATACTTTTAGCAGATGCGATTTTTGAGGAAATAAAAACTCCAGTTGCAATAAGCTTTATTGCACATGCTTATTTTTAATCATCTAATAGTTACAGCAAACATGTCATGAGGTGTTTTAAGAATTGTTAAAGGACATGAAGCTCAGAAGAGAAGGTTTTTTTCCCGACAGGCCTATGGACAATAAACAGGATATATATAAGGAATCACTATACTTCTATAACTAAAGGAAAACTAATTAGATATATAGCATACACAGAGAATTTGGATGCTTATTTAATTGAGTGATATTATTGTCAGTTTCACTAGTATTGACAAAATGTAGAGCTGTGGGGGTCAGTGTTTTCGCATAAATGGATATTTATGAACTATATAGCATGCTTAGAGCATTACCAGTGGTTGCTTTTTGTAGCGGTTAGACAAATCAATGCTCTGAGCATACTCAGCAGTGGGATTAGAAGCAGAGGATGATCATATTAGCTGCATTGGAACATGGCTGCTCAGCATTACTTTCGGCCACTTGAGAAATAAGATGAAACCAATTGCCTTCTTCATGTAGTGCAACTGTGAGTAATGAGAGTTCAGTAAAGAGCATGGCTTTAAAAAAAAAAAAAAAAGGTTAAAATACCTCCTAGTATCTTCAGCATTTAAAATTAATGTCATTGATTCTTCTGAATTTCTTTTTGAAACCAGGAATTTAAATTAATTTTGAAACACCTAAGACTGTCTAGAATAAGTAGTTGTGTTCATAAGCATTCTGACCCTTGCTGTTTTGTAATGCCCATGAGGTAGATGGATATTTTGGGGATCCCTATCAGCACTTAGAGGCAATGAGTACTGCTGTGCTATCTCAATTTTCACTTTATTCTGTTGTTTTATTTTTTTTAAATGTGTGTGTGTGTGTGTGTGTGTGTGTGTGTGTGTGTAAAAGCTTACACTAAAGATCTGGAATTCAAGCAAATGTCTGGGGATTGGATCTGCACATACAGTTAACCACATTTGCCCATTTCCTTATAAAAAGAGCCTTAAATTTCATTCAGAACCAATCTTAGAAAATGCTCTGTGCATAATGTGTTACACCCTCCCCCCAGATGACTAGTTAATCAGGGTATATATATGTGCATATACAGAAAAAAGTAGTGGTTAAGTAACATTATGTGTGATGACATCATGTCTAAGATTAACAGAAGCCAGTAAACTCTAGATTTTCTCCACAGTCTGTGGCAACGACCTGCAGGCAAAGAACTCATGAACTGAATTTGGATTTGAACTTACAAATATAATTTGTTTTAGCAAAAGTGACTATTTGCCAGGAACAGTTAGGTTCAGGTACTAATTGCTACAAATAATATAGCCTCTTTCTCAAGCCAAGCTGGCTTCATAATTAGCACTTGGATAACAGTCTGGCAGCCACTGGTCAACCTTGCTTTAGGCTCCTTACAATGGTTTTCTGTGGATGTTGTATCTCAAGACTATACATTTGAAGAATCTGCCTGATGACACTTTATCACCAATGAGCATTTTGAAATACCAATATTTCATCCTACCCTTGCCAGTCCACCACTCATAAAAGTTCATATGATTTGGGGCATACAAAACCAAGGCAGAAGAGTTTTAATACATTAAATATCTGTACTTAACATTCACAAAATCTATCATTATGATTCCACCTTTCTCTACATAATGGGTATGGATCACTTAAAGGTTTGAACTAGTGTAAGTGGTGATTCTCTGTAACTTGAATTCTTTAAATCATGATTTGAGGACTTCAGTAACTCAGTCAGAGGTTACTTGTCTATTACAGGAGTGGGTGGGTGAGTTTCTGTGGCCTGCAATGTTTAGGAGGTCAGACTAGATGATCATGATGGTCTCTTCTGTTCTTAAAGTCTATGAATGAATTCTGTACAAATGATGTCAATCAACTGTTTGTTATTTTCCGTTACCATCAAGGAAACTTCCTAAGGAAGTAGCTGCATACTTGTACTCAACTGATGCACTCTGCTTGCTTTTGTGGCTCTGTCAGGTCTTGCGACACTCCATCCTGACATCTTTGTACCTGTCACCTGCTGCTAGCTTGCTTTCAGTGTAGCTCTGAAATTGATCACGAAGCCCTTGATCATATCACTTGATGATATCACTACTGGCCAGTGTTTTTCCCATGGAAACTGTCAATTACTGTTCAGGTGACTTCTTGTGAAGTATAGCTAGTTGACACTTCAATCTGAATCTCCTTCTTTAGGTTAGATTTTGCATTGGCAATCCTCATGTCACCAGAATCAGTGAACATTGACAATGATATAGGAGCCAACTAATGTGACAAATATTCTTGATCTCATCCTCTCATGAACTTGCTTGTAGGCCTATCATTCTTCAATAGATAAGATTAGTGTCAAATACATTTGTTTGACCAACCTGCACATGCTTTTTTAATCACTGCCATTGTCTCTACTATACTTGGTATTGTGTCATAGAACCCTACTGGCCAGCAACTTTCAAATTCTTGCATTTGGTGAATTCCAGTTGTAAGTGTGTCATCTACATTGACAAATGGTCGTGCCACTCTACCAATGACAATGTTTACTATTGCCTCTGGGTGCTCAGTGGAGTCTAAAGGTTTGATACACAGCTTTAGCTTCTTCCAAATGGTGTTTCTATCCCTCGCATCTGCATCAATCCTTTACTTTGTTTCTTCTTTGTGGATTTCTTGTAAATGTGCCTCATAGGTGTTATTTATGTTTGAAACACCTTGCATCAGCCAGCTGCATATGTGGAGGCTAAAAGGCCAAGTTTTGAGACTCTCTTGTTTCAGGCTGATCTCAACCATACCTCAGGAAGGTGGTTTCAGTGTACAGGTCACTGCATATACTATTCAATACTCCTGGACCATGGTTCATGAAGATAACCGCTGACCATATGTTTGGTTTGTGTGTTTGTCCAATATTTGAACATTTATTCTCAAGAGTGAATATGTAAGAATTTCAATGAGAAAACTCTGAAAGTACAAGAAGATTATTCCTTGTTTCTTGGTTCAACAAGGTGGGGGGGAAGAGGTGGCAAACTTGCTAATTTAGACACTAATTCAGACATAACATAGGTAAGTCATAGCTAATTATGTTCCATAATAAAATATTAGTATGAAGTTTTCATTAAAAATAATTAAAACTCAAATGAAAGTTGTTCCACTGTTACCTGGCTTGTGAATCAGGAGGTGGTGGTAATAAGTGCTCATATTTCAAAATGCTCAACAGTGACAAGGTGTCATCAGACAGTTTCTTTGTAGTTTGGGCCTTGAAATTCAGAATCCCTCAAGAAACATTGTCTGGACACTAAAGGTAGGTCTACACTGTATTTGAATGGAAGAGGGATCTGACTATGGTGTACATGCATAAACCCCATGTTTGTTAAAATCTAGTGAAAAAGTTTTCCAGTGATATGTAGCATGATTCTCAACTACTACTAGGAGAAATTTATGAAGAACTTCTAGAGATTATAAATGCAGTGAAAGAGATCATTGGTCAAATTTGAGATTTTATTGAAAAACTTTAGGAAGTTACCTTTCTAATATCATTACAGTATGAATTTATGTTAGTCCAGAAGGAGTTAGGTTTTACCACTTATGTGGAGTCTGAGAGTTTACAGACCAAATCCGAAAGACCTCACTGCATATTTAGAGAGAATTGACCTATCCTTTGAAGAAGAGTTGGGCTCTAATCCTGGGCTCTGCTGCAGCTGTTTTGTACTGTTTAAACAGTGGATTCTGATCCTGAAAGATCTGTACTATGTAGGTGGATCCTCACATGGCTTAGAGCCACTGTAGCAGTACCTGCACCACCCATTCTTGCGCCTGCTGTCATATGGGGTAAAGAAGGAGATATGTTTGGGGTTCCCTACACAACAGCAATCCCTGGCTGTCATAACTGCAGACCAGAATAGCCTCCAGGCAGCTGTAACGTACACTGGTGGAAAGGTGTAGCTCAGGAAAAGTCACTGATGTTGGGTGCTCAACTTCAGTCATCCGTGATCATCTTCAAATATTTGTGTGCATGTACATATTTTTCTTGCACACCCATAATGGTAAATAAGGTCCTGGCAATGTCATTTCAGACTGAAAACATACAGGTCTACACGTCATTCAAACACAGGAATTTCTTTAACCTTCATTATATAGTCAATTTAAAAGAAAAGTCTATTTGCAGTAGAGACATAGCAACAGTCTGCTTCTTCAGTGCTTAGTCAGGCAAAACTCTTCTTGAGGAGTTTTGGAATGTATAATCAAGCCCTAGAAATACATCTGTTAGGCAATATTGTTTAACCAATGAATGAGCTGATATGGCCCCTTGTTTGGATAGGACATTTGAAAATTGTTTTTCTCATGCTTATTAACTGTAATACAATTAATTTTCTTCCAGAGGAAAAAAAGGTTTCTTTTCATTTACTGACTTGGTTTTGGTGGGATCATTTGCTCTATCATTTTTATTATTAAGTTTGAATAAAAAATAAGTTGCATGAAACTAGACAGCTAGAATTTTTCTATATCTGTGAAAGAAAGAGATTCATTTTCTCAACAAACATAAGACAACAAAAGACAAATTCTGTGCCAAACTACACCCTGTGCCCTTTTCAAGTTCATTGCATTGTCCAAGTGAATTCTTCACAGTCGTTGGCCCCATGTTTTAAATATTTAATAATAAAGGCCTGGATTAGGACTGCAATATCCACACAAGTAGAAAACCCTTCTCATGCTGATCCCTTCCTGCCAGCATAAAAGTGTGGGGAGATTACCATATTCATAACTTCATTTACCCTTCCCCCGTCCCCACAGAGAGTCCTTACTGGAGGAAGATCCAAAAGGTAACTCTCCCACTACCAGCCCTGTGGGGAATTTACTCAGAAGCTAAAATTAGGCTTACATTTCATTAACTTCTCAGATGCACCAGTATGCAGTGTGATCCCAGCCACTCCCAACAACACTTTCAAACAAGACTCAAAGAACAGTGGCAGGCAGGTGTCCAATAGGCACCATCGTAGCACAGGGCCTCTTCACAGATCTTCCCAAGGACCACTCCAAGCTCTCTCTATATGTGTATCCCAGAGGATCCAGTGAGTCATGTGGAAACCCCTAGCCCTGGGACAAAGGAACCATAGTACAGGGAAATCTCTGTGAAAGGAAGCTAGAGCTTTCCACTTTCAACCCATTTCCCCTGGTGGACTCTTCCATGGAAACAAAGCAATTTTATAATTACCAGGAAAGCAATATTCTTTACTGTATGCAATGTTGTTGTAGCCATGTTGGTCCCAGGATATTAGAGAGACAAGGTAGATGAGATAATGTCTTTTATTCGACGAATTTCTGTTGGTGAGAGAGACAAGATTTCAAGCTTACACAGAGCTCTCACCAACAGAAGATGGGCCAGTAAAGGATATTATCTCACCCACCCTGTGTCTATAATATTCTTTACTATCATATTTCAAATATGACTATCTGCTCCAGTTTCACAGTTTCTGTCTTTCTTGTTACAAGTGTACACACAAAGACCTGTTATCACTTAGGCCAATGCCACTCAGTTGAAATCAGATGTTTTGCACCTTGGTAACTAAAGCAGACTGTGGCCCTTCATTTGTAATACTGTTCTGTTTTTGGTGGAAAGCGTATGTTGCGCAAATTCTACAGATTGTGTCAGAAGTTTTGGGAAGCACTGGTTCTATTAGAATGTTTTCCAATTTACATCTTATGGGTCTTTCTCCACTCTGTTCTATTTATCCTGCTAAAGTAATGGATAAATGTGTTTGACATAATAGCTACATTTCTCTCCATGGCATTTTCTGCACACATTTTGAAGTAATGTAAAGTTGTTTTCTAAGGATTTGATTAGGCAACTTTTCACACTTATTCAAGTTAAGTCAAATTAAGTTTCTACACTTTAGTGGTTTCATGTATTAATGTTGTCCTTTCCTCTTGCTATGCATTTGTTTAATTTGCTTACAATGGGCCAGAAAGGAATTTTATCCCCACGCCCATTCATATATAGAGTGAAAGTGTTTGTTTAGTTTTTTCCCGAACCCTTGCTGTTTTACCTTACTCAGAGTACTTGGCAATATTCAGGACATGTACAATTTGATACTATTTTAACAATAATTTTCTTAGCTAGTTTTCAGTCTGTGTTTTCTTTATTATTTCTGCATTTAATCTTATGCCTGAGATATTATTTTCCAACTTAAACATACCATTCTAATTGCAAATTTAAGTCCAGTATAATGCATTATAATGCATACATAAGTTTCTTGTGACCTTTGCTAAACAGTAAAATGATATGTATCCACAATTCAAGAACTAAAAATTTAATAAAAAATAAGGGAAATTAATATTGGTTTTTCTCTGAATATGTCAACAGGGCACAGGTTTCATGATATTTTAACTTTTATGTAGATATTTTGGTAGACGTGCTTAATTTATTAAATACAGATATCACTTTCATCATTTCACCCCTGCAAATTATATAGAAAGATTACCGTTATAATGAAGGCTCCTACCAATCAAGTTCTTTGCCTCTACATATGATTGATAGATCTGGCACTCTGTCTAGTTATCATACATACTGGGATAAATTTCATTTAGTGTATGCATCCAGAAAAATAGACCCACACATGACCAACAATTCCAAATTCATATTTAAAAATATAAAATATGTGTAAATGTGAACAAAATAATTTTGAATATTGATTGTAATCAACAAGCAAAATACACTAAAGGATAATAACTTTCTCTCCTTCTCTCTCTGGAACTGAATAAAAATCATCAAAAAGAATATGAACCCACAACAATACTCACTTTTTAAGGTCCAGATTATTGTGGGCCCAGCCAACACAAAGGAGGTAGAAATACAAGGAAACTACCTCACCCTTGCTCCTGTGCAGGAGTCAGTCACAACTGCAGGCGTGCAATCTACCACATAGGAGGTAGGAGGAGTGGGGTGGAGAAAGGGTCATAAGAATGAAGGGCTATGAAATGGGAAAAATGGAAGTGCTCTCAAGTCTTCAATGCAGAAACAGAAAAAGGTGAATGATAACTGGGAGCTGTTTATGAATATTTTACTAGATGCCCAAAAATCTGCAATCAAGAAAGAAGGCTATGCTGGTTAAAAAGCCAATCTGGCTTGGGGGGAAGTGAAAGCAGCTATAAAAGTAATGAATATATATATAGGAAAAAAAGAGGAAATTGATAGCAATGATTATAAATTAGAAGCTAAGGACTGTAAAAAAATGTATATATAAGGAATGCCAAAGGACTCAAGGTGAAATCAGTGGCCAGCAAGGAAAGAACAATAAAAAGGAGTTTTGTAAATACCTTAGGACCAAAAGGAATCCTAACAATGTTATTGGTCCATTACTAGATGCAATGGTAGAACTGCGAATAATAATACAGAAAAGGTGGAAGTTTTCAGTAAATATTTCTGTTTTGTATTGCGGGGAGGGGTGTGTGTGTGAAGATGATGTATTATACCATATGATGACCACGAAATGCTTTCCATTGCTACAATAACTCAGGAAGATGTTAAACAGCTGCTAGTAAAGTTAGACATTTTTAAATCAGTAGGTCCAGATAACTTGCATCTAAGCATTTTAAAAGATTTGGCTGAGAAACATTTTGGACAATTACTGTTGATTATCAGTAGGTCTGGGAATATTCAGTAAATTCCAGAGTATTAGCAAATAGCTAATTTGACAATATTTAAAAAGGATACACTGGACACCCCAGGTAATTATAGGCCTTGTAGTCTGACATGGATCCCAGACAAAATAATGGAATAGCTAATAGGGGATTCGACTAATAAAAAATTAAAGAAGTGTAATATAGTTAATGCCAGTCACGATGGTTTTATGGAAAATAGATCTAGTTAAACTAATTTAATATGTTTTTGATTAGATTACAGATTTGTTTGATAAATGTAATAATATTGCTATAATATACTTACACTTCTCTAAGGTATTTGATTTAGTACTCACATGACATTATGATTAAAAAACAAGAACAATACAAATTCAACGTTAAAGCAAGCTAACTTGATAGTCCTCAAAATGTAATTGTAAATGGTAGTAGTTGTTGGAGGCCCAGTACAATTTGAGTTGCTTGATCACTGTCCTACAGGCCTAGCATAGCTTCAGTTGCTTGCTTGGCTATTCTGACCCCTTAGCATAACAGCTTCCAGTTGGCAGAGACTGAATAACATTATAGATGTCTCAGTTTCTGCATAGCACGGCACATAACAACATAAAATACAGATACTGTATGCTTGCAGCTGCACATAGATAATGGTGATGGGAACAACAAGTTATCCTTGAACGTCTGGGGGTACACTGTTTCATTGCCAAGGGGCATACTTTTACTCTGTCCCTCCTATCATCAGATGTTGTTTTGACAACCCCAGTTATTAAGATGAGAATGGAATATAGTTAAGGATGGAAACCCAATGTAGGTAATTAACTTATAAGATAATAAGAGAAAGATTATTAGGTGAAGGTTGTTTAAGGAAGGGTATAAGTAGTCATCACTTAGACAAAGGGGGGGCGCTCCATCAACAGCTGACTCCACGGGAGGTGCTGCCAGTTGGACCAGAGGATCCACTGACTCCCTGGTGGGGCCCCTGAAGGAAACTGTTCCTGTATACAGCCTTCTGAGTGACTGCTTAGCTCTCCAGGCTTAGTGACTATGATATATTGTAGTTAATTTTAGACTTTGTATCTAACTAGTATATTTATAGAAAACCTTGCACATTAAACCTTATTGATCTGCAGATCGGGTGTACTGTGTTTCACTGGTATCCATACTGATTACAAAGTGTCCAGAACCAACAGTAGTCATTGAGTAGGTGTGCTTCTAGTGGGATCTCACAGGGTAGATTCTTGGCTCTATGCTATTTACAATTTTTATCAATGACTTCAAAGAAAACATAAAATCATCATTGATAAAGTTTGCATGTGATGCAAAGATTGGGAGAGTGGTCATTAATAAAGAGAACAGTTACAAAGCGATCTGGATCAATTGTTAGGGTAGGCACAAGCAAATGATATGTGTTTCAGTGTGGGTAAATGTAAGGTAATCTAGGAACAAATAATGTAGGCCATACGTACATGATGGGGACTCTATTCTGGGATGTAGTGACTGAATGCACTCCCCTTGAGATTCATGAGGATTTCAGGGACATCTGCTGGTTTGGAGGATCCATTCCTCTGCTTCTTCTTTGGGGAAAACCCTTCCCCACTCCAAGTGAAGACTTCATAGCAAGCTCAATTGGTCAAATTCTGCCTCCTGCTGTGGCTCTGGTAGACAGTCTCCCAGAGAATACATCACATAAGGCATCTCTACACCTTGCCCCTTTACCCTGCATTGCCGAGGGCCGTTTGGGATGGCAGATGTGAGCTCTAGTTGTTCTTGGCAGCTGAATGACTGCAAAGGTGGGTGTAGCAGCAAAGAGTAAGTTGAAACAGCATTTGTGGCTGGTCTTGTTTATGCTAGCAGTTACTCCAGTTTCCCACTGGCTCTAGAATCTGAGAGATACAAAGCTGTGATAAAGCAATCTTTATTCCCCCCATCCACCTCCTACCCCTGGACTGCACCAAGCTCAGATCAGCCATAGCTCAGAATTGGGGCCCATGAGTCAAGCTCACAGTTTCCAGCTCCTAGGGCAGTAAAAGCTCATGTAGAAGACAATCGGGCTTGTAGCTTAGGAGCAATCTGGGTGCTGCAGGTTGAAAAGAGTAACACAGCAGACAGTATCTTTATTCAGGATGGCAGTGGCAGCAACTTGTACACTAAAAGTACCCTTTTCCTAAGCTGTCTCAACAGTGAACGTTTTGGAAGCTAGGTCCAAAAAAGCTGCTGAAATCAAACATCTAGGCTGAATGAAATCAGTATACTATGGTCTCTTTCTGAACATCTTTTGTTTTAGCTCCCAAAAAGGAGGAGTGAGAAGCAAAGCAAATCTAAGGCAAACTACTGACATCAGTGAAAGAGACAGACAGGAAAAAATGAAAGTGGAATGAGAGTTCAATAGACCATCACATACTGAAAACATCACTCTATGTGGGATTTTTTTTCCTTCCTTGAATGTTTCAGAGACTGAGAGAAACAGAGTAAAAGAAAGAGATTTTTTAATACAAACAACATATTTTTTTTAAAAAATCTTGGCTACAGCAACCCTCCACACATTTTTTCTTCAGACTGTATTTTGTCTGCTGCCAAACACTAAGTACCAATGCAGACAAACTCTTAAAAACAGAGGAATTTTAATCTGAGAAAGCTGAAAGTTTTCTCATTAATTTTTAATAAAAATTGGCATCAGAATCAGTACTTAATATGGAAACCTTTGAAAACACACTCTGATATTTAAGGTTATTTCCACTTATGGGAGTTATGTCTTTTTCCCCCGTTTTATAAGTAATTCCAGATATTAATTTGTAGAAAAACAAGAGTTTTGTTTTAAGCACTCATATATTCCTGATGCTTATCCCTTATGGGAAGATGTTATCCTTTCTATGTGACAAATGAATGCTCTGGAAAATGGTTATGATATCACAAACTGTGATACAGTGATTTTGTCCATTTTGAATTTGGATTGTGAACACCCAAAGAAAACTCATTGTAGTCACAGAGCATCTTTTATATAACTAACAGGTTTCTAAAATTTTATGCATTATAAAAGTGGTAGCATGTTGTCAAGTGCATGTATGATTGCACTCAGAAGATTCTCAGAAGATTTATGTTTCTCAGACCCCTTCTTTACACAGCAGATTAAGCTGAATCAATTATGTGGTAGAGTATAGGAAAAGCACAGCAGATTTCATGACATTGGTCTACTTCTCGACTGCCTTATACCTTTGTGTAGTCATTTACACCCATGCAAGATGGGTGTAAAATGCTACCAGATCAGAATGAGAGTGTTATCTCTGAACAGCTGTGACACATATGGAGCTGCTGGTGTACCATGAGACCTTAGAATGGCAGTGAGAAGTGCAAGCAAAATGCAAGCAAAATATTCATATGTACAAGGAGCACTCGTAACTGCAGTTCCTGCACTTTGTGGAGCACTTGGATTTCCATCTCTGAATTCCCCCAGATTTGTGCATTATCCCAAAGGGAACGGGAAAGGGTATGAGAAGATGGAGCCATGACTGGGCAAACTGTGATAAAGAATGGTGGGGGTTGGTCCTGCTTTGAACAGGGAGTTGGACTAGATGACCTCCTGAGGTCCCTTCCATCCCTAATCTTCTATCATTCTAAGAATGAACACAGTCCTCTTGTATTCTGGCCCTTTTGAGACACAATCCTTCCCAACGCTCCCTGGGAGACAGTTCCAACCTACTTCATCTCTGGTAAGGGCCCGTGGTTGAATGCCACAATCAGGTCCAATGAGAATTATAATAAAATATCTACAAAACTTGAGAAAGGCTGTGATAGACCCTTTCACAGTGAGAAAAAAAGGCCAGATATACTCCCAGTAAATTTCTTGTGTAAGGTATGCTGTTAGAAGAAACCAGCTGCCAGGCAGCAAAGTGGACACCGAGTGCTCTATTGCTCGAGACTCTTAACCATATATTTTGTTTTGGCCATTCTTTTTTTTCAGTAGAAGCAATATGCACATAAATTTCCCTTTCTGCTGGACAAATAAGACATTTGCTTCTTTCTCTACGCAGCGCTAGAAAAAGGAAATGTCAAGCTAGTTGGAACCAGAACCTGGTTTATTTGTACTAAATTAGTACAATCATTGGGGTTTTAACTATTTTGATTTGGTGACAGTTTTCTACTGATACTACCTCTCGGACGAACAGCTCTGTCTTTTAAGTTGGTTTTCTTATCATTGACAGGGGAAAATGACTGAGTGGTTTTGGCCCTCACTTGAAACCCTTTGTTGTGCTTTAGTTCGGTGCATATCCTGCAACAAATACATATTACTACTGTGCACTGTAGTCTTCATCCAGAGCCCTGAACAGGTGCTGACAGATGAGGGAGCTGACAGGATGCCCAACTGTTGAACCTGGAAGATATTGTTACATGTGAATTTGCTGGCTTTTAAAGACTTGAATAACTGCAATTGTGTATAAGGGTCACCTCTGGGCTCAGTTATCACTCCAAAGAAAAAATGGGGGCTTTTTTAATTCATACATTTTTGGCTTTTTGCAAACTGATGCCCTAGGAATGCGTGGCCTTGGAAATTCAGTTGGGTCATCATGAAGTGGCAAAGGATTAGTCAGATTAACACTCATTTGACCATAAATGGGAGTTCAGTTTTTGTAAGTCTAATTATTATGAACCAAATTAAATCTCTGGTAAATTCTCTGACATGACGAAAATCTGAATTTTATCTACCTACCTTTCTATCTTTGTATTTAGGATTCTTTAAGACAGCCATCACCATGGTATCAAATGGAGTTAATCTTGTTGGCCCTAGTTTTTCAACTTGTTCCACATGTCAGGATCTTGCTCATGCATTGAATTCAGTTGGGTTCAGCATGAAAGCAGGGCTCTCCCCATGCAGAACAAGCTGCAGGATCAGGGTCTTAGAATGTATCCCATTTTCAGTCCTCACAGAAATTATTATTATCCAGTTAATGATTAATAATAACACAAATAGTATAGTATAAAACAATAGAACCCTATGCACTGCACTCCGCCTTCAGAGCTCTTTGATATATATTTTAGGTAAGAATCTGGTTTTAGGGATAAAACTTTCTATTTGACCTGATGTCTTTTCCCCTCCTCCTTCCCATCAAAATTTCAAAGTGAAATTTAAAGCTGAACAAAGCCCCATTTTTAAAATATCTCCACATGGCTGAAATCCATTTTAGACTGTTTGCGGATGACACTGGACCAGTGTACAATAAGAAGACCAACAGCAAAAAAAATGTTTAATGTTGGCTCTCAGCTTCCTGGCAGTTCCATTGGGCATTCACCAGCTCAACAACAAATGAACAACAAGTGAGCTTTTTGAGCATGCATGGTATAAATAAGTCTTGTAGAATACAAATTAGTATAGCTGTTCCGTGAAGCAACATGATGTCTCTAGCTTTGAAAACATAACTAATGGTGCCCATCAGCAAAAAGTGAAAAAGAGTAGTCCAGTGGTTAGGGAATGAGGCTAGAATTTAGGACACCTGTGTTCAATTACCTGCTCTACCACACGCTTCCTGTGATACTTTGGGCAAGTAATTTACCCTTTCTATGCCTCAATTCCCCATCTGTAAAATAGAGAATAATACTGGCCTACCTCACAGGGATATTGTGAGGATAAATATATGAAAATATTATGAAGCACAGTGATGAGGGCCATATAAGTACCTAAGTTAATTAGGCAGCTCTTTTTAATTACTAATGAATTTTATTGTTTTTGGCTTCTTGGGCAAATGATCAAGTTGTACACAAAATGATCAGCTGTAATAAGAATTCCTAACAACATCAGAATTTGGCCCAGAAAATATTTTAAATCCAAAACCTAATAATTGCTACTGCTTTAGGTCACACAAAATTTTAACTCAAGTTTTATGAAGGAGAGCAGGGAAGAGACCAGTGGCTTTTGGAAGATAGAACCACTGTCAGTTCGTTCTCTCTCCCTCTCTCTCTCTCTCTGTTTGAGGTATAATTTCCACGTTCCTCAGTGCAACAATTAACAATTTTGGGAAAACTCCACTGGGGCCATTCTTCCCTCATTTTATCTCCTGAGACCTCTTCCACAGACGTTTCCCTGTTACTTCTCAAGTGTATAATGGGAAATCCCTTGTTTAGTACATTGTTCATTTCTGTATAATGGGACAGATTCTTATCTGGGATAAATCACCATAACTCTATTGGAATCAATGGAGCTTTGCCAGTTTATGAGAGTTGAAGCTCCGGCTTAATATTTTTAAACCCATTTTCTGCCTCCATTGAAGTCAATTTGAATTTTGCCTTTGAGTGTCATTGGAGCAGATCCTCCCTCATTTTTTTGGTTTTCCTATTTTTGTGGGTCTATATTTTTGGATAGTTTCTGCAAGTATAGAACACTTGAATATTCCTCCTTAGAAACTTTAACTGATATCTGTCATTGTGGCATACAGTACAGAAAAAATAGTTTGGTTATCTATTTTAGATATTTATACCTAAGAATTTATACTGTAAAGTGCTTGCCTGTTTGGGTTTTATTGCCTCTTTGTTATATTGTGAGAGAGATGTGTTATTTGCATTATTTTAATGGTGATTTTCAAAGGAAAAGCCTATTGTGCTGGAATCCCTTCTTGCTTATTAATGATGTATAAAGAAGGCAAAAACACTTTCCTCTTCTTTTTTACAAAAGGCTTTCATCTGTTTGTTTTTTACAATAGAAGTGCAGGTCCCGTCTATCCTGTAAAACTCTAAAATGATGGAAGGATTTGTGAAATGCTAACAACACAGAGGCAAGAGCATGAAAGCTGAACAATCGAAAAGGGAATTTTAGACACTGTTTAAAACTTTTTTTTTTTAAACACCCATCTACCTTCAACAAATTAACATTTTGGATACATTATTACATCATTATTAAAGTTTCACTACACTCATATACATCTTTCATTTAGGGAATTAGAATTAACATTAAACATGTGTTTTGATCCCCAGTGAGTCCTCCAGCAAAACTAACGAAGACCAAACTTAACTATCTTGATAATTCTAAGGTAAAAAACAAACATAAAAAAAAATACTTTCAGGCCTTCTGTAAACATCATTAAAAAAGGAATAAGTGCAATTTTAAAAAAGTCCTTTGCAGGTCACCTTTAGTTCAAGCCTTATGTTTTTTCAACAGTGCTTGGCTAGTCCCTTCCCTTAGGCCTCCGGTCTTATATCCCATTGTATTGATGTGCCACACTTTCCACATTCATTATCAAGGACTGGCATAGAGCTGGCTTAATACCTGAAGACATCTGTGTGTGTCAAGCCATGAAGCAAGGTATTGTTTAGCAAACACTTCTTTGACCCACAGAATTTACTTATTGTCTCTCCCTTGTTATCTTCTAGATTGAACTTGACTTAGTATGAAGCCATGCCATGGTTCTTACATCTTTGTGATTAATTTTTTGTTTTGGTAAAATTAAGTTAAATAGTGTGAAAGTGAAATTACAATAGAATGCTAATGGAATTTTGTGATTCATCCTGCACAGTACCGAAAGGAATAATCAAATCAATGGCAAAATGAGTCCCTGGAATAAAAGTTATTTCCCAGCATTGTTTTTTCTGTCTCTTCTGGTTTCTTGCCCTCACTAAATTTTCTTTCTTTCTTTTTCCATATGCAGTACTTATGGTTTCAGATAATGCAAATAATCTAGAGTTCATTTAAAGACTAATTACCAAGATCTGATGTTTTCAAGTATCCTGAAAGTGTATTAATGTTTTCCAACTCATTTCCTACTTCCCTGCCAAAAGCACTCTTAGGTGGTTAGTAAAGTATTTGAAATAGTTGACATCTAACCCGAGTTTCTGATCCTTTTTTCTTTTCAGGAGATTGGATACCTTTAGCAATCTGGTAATTTTTTATTGTAGAATTAAAATCCTGAATTCTGACCGGCTGCTAAGAGCTTACTTTATTCAGAATAATTACAGTTGGGAAATGATTAGCCTGTTAATATCCATTATACCAGTCAACAATAGTAGAATTAATTTCCTCATTCTGAGGGGTTTAATTTCTCTTTGATACACACATCCAAGTAATGTTAAAGGCAGAAAGACACAAATGATCAGTGGAAGAAGAGACCACTGATCACTCTGCTCACATATAGCAACATATTCTATCATGGTGGTCAAAAATCTCCCTATGAAATGGCCTCAGCTATTTAAAGTCATGTGATACCATTTGATGTACAACATAGACCTCTGAAATTTGCCTTTTTAATGTATTTTTATGCTATTGACAGCAGTCTTTGTATCTCACTAAGGGATCTCCTGATTTGTGCATGACCTCTAAAGCAAAAAACCAAAAGACACATCCTCATTACTTCTTCTGTGTTTATGATGGAAGATCCCACAGAAGACATATGCTGTGACCTAAAATGGATGAAATAAGCACAAAAATCCCAGGGTCAAATTCTACTCTCAACTTAGATCTTGAAACTACAGTGTGAAAATATTACTATTAAATTAGTTACAGTGTATCATTAGAAAAAAACAGTACTGGAGAGAAAATTCTGAGCGCAAGTTAATGAGAAACTATCTGTAAAGATGCATGCTTTTCAGGCACTACAGTTGTGTAGTCACTTGCTGTGGGGTTGTCTGGTTCCACGTGAACTATTTGGCAATCCTTGGTACACTTAGGATATAAAATAACATATCCTGATATTAAACTGGATGGCTCAACTGCAGTGTTGTTAACATCTGTATGATTGGCCTGGCAAAGAAACTTACAGAAAGGTTAGACTTTTCTACAATCAACAGTCTTTTATGTGCTTTAGATTAAAGTTTAATAAAAATGTTTCAGTGAGGTGAAGACTTGTCAAGAGCAGGTGAGGAAAGATCAACATTTACTCAGCCCAAATGTAATCCAGCCACTTTTCCCCCCTTCTCATATTCCCCATTCATACAGAAGGGCTGGAGTGTCCCATCTAAAACAAAACAGGCAGCATGACATGGCCTCTTAATTATAGGGGAAAAGGGGAAGCTTCTATTTGTAGTACCTGAGAGATCTAAAACTCTACCAGCACCCTTTTTCCTGACACTTTTCACCTATTTATGCCAGAGGTTTTTCTTTGACTGTAAGGATATAAAATTCCTTTGGGGTAACACTGACTCCTATTCAAAAACCCAGCACCATAAAATATAAGAAGGTAAAATTCAATGATGATCAAATTAGAGCCAAAATAAACCAACAAATCCAACATTGCCAAGTCCCAATGTGACTGTGAAGTTCAGGCTAAGCAAACTGTTTAGACTAGACAAACTCTGCAGCTCTGTCTCAGTGTACTCTTTACTGATTGGAAAATATAGGACTGACAAAATTATCACATGAACATTTTATAGAAATGAGAGGGAAGGAGAAGGAAAGAGCGAGTGAGTAAAGGAAGCTGAGTACAGATGTTTTCAGGATGCTCTCCAAAGTAATCATGTTCTAGCTAGTATCAAAAGTCTTTATTCTGATGATGAAAATGGTATTTGAGGGTAACCAACAATAACACGAAATAGATCCCAGTTAATCAAGCTTGTGGATTATGTATAGCCCGGTGATTTTACATGAGCTAATTAAATATAGTGTAAACTTCTTACTGCATCTGGTTTGTGGGGCAGAATACACCTCCCGTACTGCCCAAAGTGGTACTGATGTGCCAGTGTACCAGCAGTAGAATGCTGGCTCCTAAAGAATTCCTATCCTATTAAAAAGATACACCAGTACAACTTGACTGGAAGGTTAAATCAATTTGATTGTTTCTGTCATGTGCTATTTTTATACAGTTATACTTCTGCACTGGACCCAAAAATCTGTCCTGACATTGGACTTTTAGATGGCATATGGCAATATGTGGCTTTAGCTATAATTTATCATTGTGAGCTGGACCAGATTTTGGTGGAGATGCAGAAGTTTGGGACTCCATTATTAAACTTTCAATATCATCATGTTAGAAATGTTATTAGGCCAACATTTTAGATTCTAGTCATTTAAGGGGAAGTTTTTATTATTTTGATATTGGATAGTCTGTTTGGTGGATAATTAAAAAAGAAAATACTGTTCACTCTTTGAAGAAGAAAGAATACTATTGGTCTTTATTCCATTACTCAAGAGTTTAAGGTGCACTCCATGTTTGTTTATGAGTATCAATTTAAGATATAAAAAGTTAGAACAAAAACAGTTTGTGTAAAAATAAGAAACTAAATTAAATAAATTAAAACATCTTATCATACAAGAATTGTACAGAAATAAGAAAATGGTGGTGGGAAAAATCTCAAATTTGTCAGATGTTCAATTTGGACAGTTTAGATGCTTTTCTAAAGATTAACAACCTTCATTTACAACTCATTTTATCTTAAATAAAAACAAAGGTGTGTGTGTGTCTCTGTGTGTGTCTCTGTGTGTGTGTGAGTGAGACAGAGAGTAGAAAATAAAGAGGAGATCACAAAGGAAATAAACATTAAGATTAATATTATCACATCTAGACCAATTGCTACAAATAGAATAACCAGAAAAGCTTGAAATTTAGTTACACAGACTACTGGTCAAATTACCTGAACGCTTACTATAGTCTCATTCAGTCTCTGTTTTCTAGCCTGATGGGTTGTTAAACCAGTGGCCATAGCATGTTGCTCTGGAGCTCTATGTGGTTCAATCTCAGAAAAGTGTATGTGGCTCAAGACCCAGCTGTTTATTGATTACAGGGTGAGTCTATTTGCTTCCTAGGAAAATCGGGCCCATTTGTTCTCCCAAAAACACTTAGACATCCTTTCACATGATTGTGAAATGTAGGTAGCATGTAGGTAGATCCAAAGGAGTCTGAGTATCTGGCTCTACATTAGTGTAAGAGGGAAGGGTCTAACTTCCACTACATTCACATCATTACAAACTTTGGTCCATCCTCTCTGATTCATAGCCAGTAGCATTTTCCAAATATTAGTCCCACTATTAGCTCTTAGTAAATCTTTAGTGCTTCCTGTTAGCTAGGGAGAATTCTAAAACTTCAAGAATAGATCTTTCATACAGGGCCGCATTCTGCCACTGTTACGCATGAGTAAAAAGAACATTATATATATTTAACACAAAATAATAAATCAGTATCCAGATGCATCTATTGAGAGACTTTGGGCTCCACTGCACAAAACCCACTTGTTTCCAATAGGCCATCAGCAGGCAAAAAGGAAAATATCATTGATTTAGTTTTGCATGTGAAATTTTTGCACAGCTCTGATCCATGGTTTACCTGCTGTTTCAGTTGAATTATGAAGAGGGAAAAATGGGACTTATACTGCTTTATTTCTTGTTTGAAGCAGAAACACTGAGAACTGGAATTCGTATTTTTGATCGTCTCCACAACAGTGTCACATAAGAGAAAAGGAAATAAAATGTAACCCAAGTCTGACAAACATTTTTTTAAAAATCAGATATGAACCTTACTTAAGCTCATTTTTCCCCCATGATCATTTCCCCTGGATGACAGAGGTAAGCTGACAAGCAGAATTCCTTCCCTCACAGATCACTGACAGAGCTCCAGCAAGACATCTGACATGCCAAAGAGCAAACTGAAAAGAAACATTAACAATATATGAAATAATTAAAATAACTTTGAGAAAAGTACTTTTTAAATGACCCTATGGTATGTAATACATTCAATACCCGATCAATAAGAGAATCATCTGAAAGAAATATTTATGTTGCTTCAGAAATAGATATGAAGGGTTTTCAGATAAATTAGTATTTCGGTGACATTGACAAAATTATTTAGTACAGAGCCACATTGCATTCTCCTTGACAAAGACAAAACAAAACAAAAACACAAAACAACATTCCTTGTCCTCCCTTCATTTCTTTTTTTAATGAGTATATTTTGATGGAAGAACAGAACTCAGCCTTTTGAGGTTCACATTTCTGTCTTCCTCACATTAAAAGGTTTTGTTTATATCTATAGCCACATAATCTTGGAGGGGGGAGGGGAGGAAGGCATTCACACCAGAAAAAGCCATGGACGCCCCTTCTACATTCTATACTAGGTGAAATAATTGAGTGTAGAAGAGGAACTACCTAGCTGACTATAAAGACCAGAGAGACAAGGTGGGTGAGGTATATCTTTTATTGGCCTAACTTCTGTTGGGGAGAAACAAGCTTTCAATCTTTCACAGAGATCTTCATTGGGTAAAAGATATTACCTCATCTACCTTGTCTCTCTAATATCCTGTGACTGACACAGCTACAACAACACTGTATACAAGAGTGTCAAGGTTTCTTAAAGCACTACCACCACTCAGACAGCCATACACAAATATACATTTAAACATTTATTTAACAAAAAATACATAACCCCCATTTTGTTGGTTCAGAGATGTTTAACTGTCTATCTGTGTATACTTGCAGCCTGCCTGAGTAGTGGCATATATATCCTATAATGCCGAGAAAACTGTCCACTTCCCACTGCCTGAGAAACATTTCAAAAGAATGTGTCATGTACTAATTCACTTTATGCAGAGATGCAATATAATTAGAGTAATGAATTAGAACTGTTTATCCAACATAATCCCCTCATTTACTTTTGACCTCTAGAGGAATGAGGCAGCACATCTTCCAATCAGGCAGGTTTAACATCCTGGTTTTTCTTAGGTTCTGGATTAGTTTATCCTTCATTGTTCATCCATAACACTCCATTTTCCCCTCAAAATTTATCAAACTGAGTATGACGTATTGAGCAACATGAGCGGTTTTTAGAAAAAGTCAGCGACTCTCAGTATTTTCTGCTAACAATTCCCCGTGCATTCTGTTTACTCTGCAGACTCAGACACTTACAGTTTATGTGGGATTCTGGGTAATGTAGTCAGATTGACATTCCTAGTACTAAGATGTACTATAATTAGAATTACCTTTAGAGAGCATTCAAAAAAACTCAGGACAAAAATCTCCAGGATCATGTAAACCTGACTTTCATCTGTGTGGACACAACTCTGTGTAGATAACACACTTCTGCACACACTTTTCAAAGTCCATCCTTTATACACATAAGTGACAGAATTTATCACCTATGAGCATATTATAATGTTCAAATTTTGTGTATGTAAACATTTATGGGTGTACATATATAAGAACATAAATACTAAGGAAGGCCACTTTTTTGAAAACTTGGCCATCAGCTTTCAACCATGCAATTCTATTGACTATGTGACATAACTGTTAAGCTGAAGGCATACAGCTATGCGGAAAACAGAATTCCTCTCTCCTTTACACTCCTGTTTAGAATGTTTATTCTGTAAGTTTCCTTTTTCTGAGGATGAAAAGGAATTCATCCTATTTCCCGTTCACATCCATCTTAAAGAGATCTTAAATGACACTGAGTACTGAGAGACACTGAGAGCAATTGTTAACTTAAGTAAACTGGTTTTTCCCCCTTTTTTACAGGTAAATGGTGTTACAATAGTGGATCCAACTACCATTTTAGTTGATTCTGTGTATTTTGAGGCATAGTGTTGTACATATACCAATGGAACACAAATGATGTCTATAAAGATATAGAATGAGGTGCATCTTTAGAAATAAAGTCCATGATGAGCAAACAAAAATGTTTTGGTACAGGATGGGTTCACCCTTGGAAATGCATTTATTTTTTTTTCTCATCTTTTTAGACCAAGTAATGGCACAAAACCCTTATAGCAGTTACACCTAATGAAGTACAGAAAATGAATGATGAATAATATATGGAGTTCACTGTATGTTCCCTTTTGGAAAGGATTTGCATTAAACAACATTCTGACTTGTCATTCAAAATTAAAACTAAATCTGTCTTCTAAATGTAATATTTACAAAGAGAAAGCTTTCTTCCATTTCTCCTAGAGTAAACAGTACAGTAATGTATACATTTCTTTCTGCAATTAGGCAGCTGACATCATTTGGCTAGATCTATCATTTGCTGATTTTAATTCTTTTTATTATAATCTACAGTACATTTTTCATTGGTAACTTTTTTCTCTTGTCATTCTATGTCAAGGACACATAGAGTGATGATAGATTTTTATGTTCTTTGCATGTAAATTAAAACATAAAAATTGGCTAATACCTTACTATTACCTGCTTGTGGCAGAGGACCTGTATTACTGCTCAGCCACCTTTGACATTGACAAATGAGGGCAGAATGTTTGAAAATTCAAGAAGGGTGGATGGAATGTTTTTCATATAATGTTCACAGTAGAAGTAAATGTATAGATATTCTAATGAGAATGTTAGTTTTCTTTCTGGTAGAATATTGAAAGGGAGTAGAACTACTGTCTAGTCTCTGCAAAGTGTTTCTTGAAAAATATACAAATATAACTGAACTGCACATATGTTTTGATTAATTTAAGAAGGTTTCTAAAGAAAAGATAACATGAGCCTGACATTTCTAATGACACTCGTAGAAATGCAGGAGTCTGGAGTAGCCCGGGTGCTTCCTAATTAACCACCAGAACACAGAGCCAGGAACAGTTCTTTACTCTCATTCTGGTAGGAACACACATGGATCTACAGCAACACATTACTGTCACTCAACTTCCTGTTGACACACTTCTATGTAAAATCCCATCAAGATAGACTGTAGTCAGCTAAAAAGCTAGCAGTCCCTATCTACTAGCTTATTAAAATGTAATCACCTAACTAGGGCCAGACCTCCTGACTGAGCACCTCCTGATTTCAATTACTTCAACAGGAATTAAGGGTGCTGAACATCTCATCTTGTAGGGTTGGATTCTAACTTATACAACAAAATATTCCACTAATCCCTGGGTATTGAAAGGGAGGCAATTAGCTACTGTTCACAAGCTATAGAATCTGACTTGTAGAGGATCTGTGTGACAAATACATTGCAGCATTACATTTATTATTTTTTCCTTTCCTGAGAGGGGTCGGAATAAAGCAATACCATCTCGTCAGAATCTGGCTGCTTCTGCATGAATGCATGTGGCAGGGCAGATGGCACACACGTCTCCCTGTTCTCCACCTCTCTTTGCTTATGTGCTTGGGCGGACCATATCTCATTGAAGAGTCCAGTGCTTGCTCTACATGAATGCTCTTGTCGGTAGAAGTTAGCTGAAAGGAGATGGAAAGGCACGTGGTGCGCCCAGGTGCTCTCAGCTCCACTGGGCAGGACAGCTGACTAGCCACTGAGTGAGGATCACTCAGCACTGTCTCCAAGCTGATGGAGTTGCTGCTCTGGCATTCATACTCCAAAAATTCCCAGAAGGCATTGTGGCTGCATAAGCTTCTGGCAACCGCGCCACTGCAGCTCCAGCATACAACACAGAATTTTGTCCACATGATTCCTAACATGGAACTTATTATCCCACTTTCTCAGACTCAGAATGCTAACCCTTAAAAGGAATACAGTATAATATTCAGATCTTCCTTTTCCTTAAATAGCCAAGGTCACAGTGAACCTGCCGTCACACTGCCACTACCAGAATTCCATATTCACTCTGGCAGGCAGATTGAGTTCTTCTTTCTGTCGCATTCTCCCCTGTGAGTTTTTCAGCAGCAAATGACAGATTTCTACATGGCGGTTGAAGCACGTAACAGCAGTCAGAGTACATGAGGAGAAAAAATACAGACACTTTAATTTCTACTACCAAATATCACTACAATTCTGATTAAGATCTGACCACTCAGATGATTATAACTCTGAAATAGGGTAGAAGACAAAGCATAGATCTGATATACCCTTAATTGAGCCTCTAAAGTACTGGTTGATAGTGCAGTGGGCTTCTTGGTAATTGTCTTCAGAAAAATATTCAAGTTTACAGTATTTATTTAAAACTGTAAGAATAACTTTGAGGATTTCAGCTACCCAGAGGCTAAAAGCAATGACTTTGCTATTTGAAATATTCATAGATTCATAGTCTCTGTCTGTGCTGACAGTGGTGTACAGAGTCCATACACTTCATGCCCCTCTAGCATAGATATAAACAGCAATTTAGATGATGAGGCACTGCTTAGGTGAATAGACATGTCAGAACTTTAGGGTATATACCCTGCACAGCTCACGACACACCCATTCTTGGCAACCCACATCTATACTGCTGTTTATAGCAGTGTGGTCTCCAGCTGCCTCCCTGCTGCCAGAACTTTTCCCCACTGCCTATCCCCTTGCAGGGCCTTTCCTTGTGGTGGGAAAAGGCTCCAACAGCTACCCACTGCTTGAGCCTTTCTCTTCTGCCGCCCCTCTTCCAGAAACTTTCACATCACATCACAGTATAGACGCAGCCTGCATTTCGCTGTGGTGTGTAGCTACATATATGCTACAGGCCACTGCCAATGTAGACAAGACCATAGATCCCTAAACTCCAAGGCCAGAAGGGACCCCCGTGATCATCTAGTCTGACCTCCTGTATAACACAGACCCTCAAATTTCCCCAGAATAATTCCTACAGCATATCTTTTAGTAAAACATCCAATTTTGATTTAAAATGGTCAGTGATGGGGAATCTACCATGATCCTTGGTATGTTGTTCCAATGGTTAATTAGTCTCACAGTTAAAAATGTACATCTTATTTCCAATCTGAATTTGTCTAGTTTCAACTTGCAGCCATTGGATGGTGTTATATACTTTTCTCTTCTAGTTTGAGGAGCCCATTATTAAAAATTTGTTCCCCAGGCAGGTCCTCATAGACTGTAATCAAGTCATCCCTTAATTTTCTCTTGGTTAAGCTACATAGACTGAGTTCATTCAGTCTATCACTGTAAGGCATATTTTCTGATATTTCTTCTCCAGTTTATCAGTATCCTTCCTGTACTGTGGACACCAGAATTGGACACAATATTCCAGCAGTGGATGCACCAGAGCCAAATACAGAAGTAAAATAACCTCTTTGCTTCTACCCGAGACTCCCCTGTTTATGCATCCAAGGATCGCATTGGCTCTTTTGGCCACAGCTTTGCACTGGGAGCTCATGTTCTGTTGATTATCCACCATGACCCCCAATCTTTTCCAGAGTAACTGCTTCCCAAGCTAGAGTTCCCAGTCCTGTGAGTATGGCCTATGTTCTTTGTTCCTAGAGGTGTACGTTTAGTCATATTTAAAAGCATATTGTTTGCTTGCACCAAGCTTACCAAGTGATTCAGATTACTCTGAATCAGTGATCGGCCCAATGCATTATTTACCACTCTCCCAATTTTTGTGTCATCTGCAAACTTTATCCGTGATTATTTCATGTTTTATTCCAGGTCATTGATAAAAATGTTGAATAACATAAGGCCAAGAACTAATCACTTCAGGACCCCACTAGAAACACAACTGTTCCCTGATGATTCTCTGTTTACAATTACATTTTGAGATCTATCAGTTTGTCAGCTTTATATCCATTTATTGTGCGACACGTTAATTTTATATCTTTCTTATACAGGTTGTTAATGAAAACGTCATGTGGTACCTTGACAAATGCCTTATAGAAGTTTAAGTATATTATTTCAACACTATTGCTTTTATCAACCAAACTGCTAAACTCAAAAAAATGCTACTAAGTTACTTTAACAGAATCTATTTCCCATAAACTCATGTTGATTGGCACTAATTATATTACCCTCTTTTAATTCCTAATCATGTCCCGTATAAACTGCTCCATTATTTTGTCTGGAATTGATGTTAGACTAACAGTTCTATAATTATTCAAGTCATCCCACTGACACATTTTAAATGTTGGCACAACATTAGCTTTCCTCCAGTCTTCTGGAATTTCCCTGCGTTCCAGACTTTTTGAAAAATCAGCATTGGTGATCCAGTGAGCTCCTCAGGCAGCTCTTTTAAAGCTCTTGGATGCAAGTCACCTTGACCTGCTGATTTTGAGAGTATCTAAATTTAATAGCTTCTGTTTAATATCCTCCTGAGATATTAGTGGAATGGAAAGAGTGTTATCAGATGATATAACTACGTTATCTGATTTCTTCCAAATATAGAACAGAAATATATGAACATTTCTGCCTTTTCTGCATTATTACTGATAATTCCACATTTCCACTTAGTAGTGGATCAGTACCATTGTTAGGATTCTTTTTGTTCCTAATATATTTTAAAAACTCCTTATTTTTCTTAACTTTGCTGGCCATAGAGACCGTCTTGTGTCCCTTTGCTTCCCTTATCAATTTTCTACAATTCCTATAACAGAAGTGAAATTATAAATATTATTAAAATATTCTTTTAACTGTAGTATACATTCAGAGGTGCCTTCTTGATCTAATTTAACTTGAATATTAAGGTACATGCATAGGCTTTATCTGGTAACTCTTGTCAAATGTGTTATAATACAGTATTGGCTGCATACCCTCTTGTAATTCTATTGTAAACTGTAGTGCTTTGATAATAATACCTAGCTCTTATTAGCAGATCTCAAAATAATTTACAAAGGAGATTAATGTCATTAATCCCATTTTCAAATGGGGAAACTGAGGCATGGGGTAATGAAATGACTTGCCCAAGGACACTCAGGCCAGTGGTGGAACCAGTAAGAGAGTGTGGGTCTCTTGAGTACTAGTTCAGTGCTCGCTCCACTAGGCCACACTTTTTCCCATTTGGACCATTACTATAAAATAGTTACATATTTACATGGAAGCATACAGGAGTAAACTCCATCAAATTAAAGGGCTCAGCAAACAAGAAGAAAAAGAGGATTTTGTTCAGGTGAAAGTCAACATTTTTATTTTTAAAAGTGTAAATTATAGAACAAAACAGCTATTTAACATGCTGTTTAAATGTTCTCTCTTAGTTTTCCTTTATTCTCATTTACACAAATGTGAGTCTCTGTGAGCCAAACTCAGAGAAATGTAAGGAATTGAGCATCTAAATAAATCTAAAGTCTAAATCTAGCTTGATCTCGCATATATCCGCGGCTTCCTCCTAACATGTATGTTATACCACTAGACTTCCTCTAGACTCCCATTGGACTTGATTTTACCACCCAGTCATGCTTAGCAGTACCTTACTCCACAAATATTTCCACTGAAGTCAATATGACTACTCACAGTGTAAGTCAAAGCTCAGCCTGAATAAGGGCAGCAGAATCAGGCACTTACTTAGGCCAGATCTATATTAAAAAGTTAATTTGACCCAGTTACATAACTCAGAAGTGTGAAAAATCCACACCCCTGAAAGAGGCAGTTAAGTTGATCTAACCCCTAGTGTAGACAGTGCTAGAATTCTTTTGTTGATTTAGCTACTGCCTCTCAGGGATGTGGATTGACAACAGTGATAGAAGAACCTCTCCCATTGTTGTAGGGATTGTCTAAAGCACTACAGCTGTGCAGCTGCAGCTATGTCATTGCAGGGTTTCTGGGGAAGACTCACTGACTTACCACATCCCTTTTGAATTTGGTCCGCTGAGGCCTTGTCTGTATTCAAAATTACAGAAGTTTAACTTTCAATTGGTTTAAAAGCAGAAATAGTTAAACAGGTACAAAAGCTGTGTGGCACTCTTTGTTTGATTTTAAACCTGGTTTCTATCAATTTACCTTAATTGATAAGGAATTGAGTCAAGATAAATTGATGTAAGCTAGATTTCTATTCAATTAAGAGTTTCGCTAAACCAGCTTAAAAAAAATTCGCACTTTGAATACAAGCAAGGCCATATTGTAAATGAGTGCAAAGGAGTCTAAATCAGTGCAACTCACATACTGAGGCATCAAAAGAGAGGAGTGTATCAAGAAAAGCAACCAGCTTGCGTGTGTGTCACACACCTTTTCCCAGCTCCTCAGTGTTTGAAGATAGACCAGTGTCGACACTGGAGCTGGTTGAAAATTTTCTATTCAAACTCGTTTTTTTTTATTTTTTAAATGAGAATTTGTGTTTGACAAAAACCAATTTTTTTCCCCCCACAGCAACTGTATATTTTTCACCAAAATAATTTTGCAAAAAACCAAAATATCATGGCCCAAAATGGGTATGGACCTCATTCTCCAGGCTGGGATCCACAGGTGGACGTCAGCTGCCACAGTGCACTATGATCAGGAACTCTATGATGCTCTCAGCAAGAAGAGTGAGTATGATGCTTTATGGGAGATGTAATGCAGCTGGGGACACTGGCCCATACAGAAGAATGGGGAAATGAGGAGCAAATTACAACTCCCACTTTCAGATTAAACATTTCATTTTTTGAGCTGAAATAGTTCAGTTTTTGAATGTTCAACCGAAAACCCCCAAGATTTTCTGTTGAAAATTGTGCCAAAAATGTGTTGGGGTTTTTTTCCATTTTCATTGAAAACTTCTGCCAGGAAAAAACTCCCCAACATTTTCAGACCAGCATCTAATTGGATGTAGGAGTCTAACACTTTATATATCACATACCAATCTGGCCTTAAATGTCCATCCAAAAGTCAATACAATAAAAGTTTTAGGGTAAAATACTAGACCTCTGAAGTCAATTGAAATTTCACCACTGACTTAAATAAGACCAAGACTTCACCTATATCCTTGATTTATGACAATGCAGCTTGGGTCTCTTTGTTAGCTATTCATTGTTTAATAATGAGGAACCAAATTGTCAGCTGTTGTAAGTCAGTATAACTCCACTGATGCTAATGAAGCTATCTATATTGATTTCCACCAGCTGACAATCTGGCCCAATGTCAATGCATTAAGAATCTAGCCCACAGGGTGATGGTCAGGGATATAACTTCCTGATATTGCCCAAGCCACCGATACCTAACAAGTTAAGTTGCTTTTTGTTACCCAATTAAATTAGACTGATACTAAACAGAATCTGTAGTTCACACCATCTGAGATTTGCTTATTATCAATGAATGATGATACTTTGCTCCCATTGAAGTCAAAGAACAAACATCCATTAACTTCAGAGGAGCAGGATGGGAGTCTAAAATTGCTTCCATTGGTAGATATTCCTAAATTCAGTGATGCACCAAACAATGAACTACACCTGCAGTTTACAGCAAGCACACACAGTCTTTAGAACCTGAAACTGCAGTAAATTGTGAAAAGTCAACTTCAGATAAACAAAAATGGCCCAGCATATAAAGTTTCCATTTTTGATTGGTAAACATCATTGATCAAGAAATAAGAAAGATGGCTACAAACATTATAGATTTTTTTTAAATGGACTCAGTCTAACTTACAACTACTTTTTGGAAAATTCCAAGTGCTTCCAAAAAAGATTGACTTACCCTTTCTCCTGCAGCAAGTTCAGAAATTCCCATGTTTTGTTTATAGCTTGCCAGCTCTGTTTTCTACTGTAACATACTTCAGACACAAATATTCCCTTCCTCTTATCTCTGCCCAAAGGTTTTTCTCAGAAACTCAGGTCACAGAAAGTCTCTGTGGAAAGTATTTATTATTACTTAAAAACATTTAATAGCAAATTCTCAATGATGAGAGCAAGTATAACTGAAATATACATTTTTCATTTTTAAAAATACACATTTACTTTCAGGCCCAATGCCCAAGGCATTTACTTCTAGGGCACAATTAATGTGGAAGAAAATAATATATAATTATGAGTTTAAGTTATTTAGAATTAGACAAAAAAATCTCTCTTTTAAGCCTCTGATTATGCACAAGAATTAAAACATAATTAAATAAAAATGCTTAATATATTGCTGGTACATATGTGCCAATCTAGAATATCTCCCTAAAAGATCCCATAGGAAAACTAAAGAAGGTCGTGGGGTGGTTAGGGCAGGAGAACCTTTTTTGTTAATGTCCAGACCAAGGCCTTGATTCTGCAAACTCACAGAAGTAGTCTTATTGGCTTCAATATAAGACAAATATTTTCTTCTTCTAGCCTTAGACCCATTTTCATTTCCAATTTATTCATTCCCTCAGCTTTCAGAGCCATTCAAAAGTTTAGGCCTATTTACTATCTTGTAGATCTTATTTTTCAATGCAATAGTCATTCTTCTATTGCAAAGCACTCTATTCACTTCTCTCCATTTAGCCCATGCCTTTTCTTTTCTGCTTATACATTCATCTATGAGTCCACCATTATCCTGTATTACCAAATCTAGATACTTGAACTTCTCTTCCTATGGTAGTGACTGGCCCCCAAGACTTATAGTCTCACTTATTTTTGGAAGGTATCATCAAGTCTGCAGACCACATACTGTTTTATTTCTGCTCATTTTCAAGCCATTTCTTTCAAGTATGCTCCTTCATCTCTCTCAGTCTTCTACTTCCTCTTTACTTTCCCCCATGAACACTTCATCATCTGCCAAAAAGCATGCACTAGGGTACTATTGTCTGGATGTTTTCTGTAAGTGCACAGAGCATCAACAGGAACAAAAAGGGGTTTAGTGCCAAGCCTTGTTGTTTCTCCACATGGCTTTATAGCTGTCATAACAGTACACTCATACATGTTCTAGATGAGTCTGATGTAGGCTTCAGGTATCTGTTTCGGTCTCATACACCACCTGATGACTTCTCTTGAAACATGGTCATAAGCCTTCTCAAGATCAATTAATACTATGTTCAGGATTTTCCTCTTTTCTCTATATTTTTCCACAAACAATCTTAAAGCAAAGATAGCATCCATTGTTGCTTTGACTGATTGTTTCTGACCTTTATTTGTTTTCATAATCTTTGATCAATAAATTTCTCCCAGATCTTCATGTGGCTCATTAATTTAATTCTGTGATCGTTACCACAGGCTTGTATGTTTCCTTCTCTCTTAAATATTGGAACTAATGTGCTCTTTCTCCAGGCATCTTTTCAGTCCTCATGATGCCATTAAGCAGTTGAGTCAATATGTTCATGCCTACTTGCCCCAGACACTTCCATACTTCTGCTGGTATGCCATTGGGGCCAAGAGCTTTCTTATTTTCCATGTTACTCAATGCTTCTGCAACTGCTGTTTCTAGGACTGGTGCCACAAGATCCTGGTTTGGTTTTATTGTATGGCATGGTTCTCTTGAATTCTCTTCATTCAGAAGCCTTTCAAAGTAAATTTTCCACAATTCTTAATCTGGTTTTCATTGATTAACTATTTCCACTTTCATCTTTAATCTCACCTGTGCCCTTAGTTCTCTTATGAGTCTCTGCCAGAATATACCCTCGTTCATTTCACGATAGGCATATAAGCCTTCCACAGCTTTAGCCTTACTGGTTGCTATCTGTTTCTTTGCTATCTTTTCGGCTTTTTTAGATTCCTGAAGATCCTGCTGCTGGAACATCACTTTGAATTTCATCAAATTATTAAATTAATTTTGAAATAACATTTATGAATTAATTATGAAATTCATAATTAATTCATCAATATTATTCCAAAATGAAGCAAGACCTCAATGTTTTTCATAAAGAAAGATCACAGGTTTGGTTTGGCGGTGAAGATGCTCAGCCAAGTTTATTGTCAGTGAAGAATGGCACTAGGACCCTGTCCAATGAGTGACAAGGTCACTAATACATATATGCCCCGACAAGGTAAAGGCTCAGTCCGCATAACAAGATGCTGTCCCCTCAGCAGATAAAAGATGCTTCTCTTATGAGGTCTCCTTTTATACATTGATACAAATAAGTTACATATTACATTCCAGATGTTGTTAGTTACCACTCTTGTACCTTGTACCTGCTAGTTCAAACAAAACATCCTCAACCATTATTATGTCATCCCGTCTTTATCTTATGAGGGGTTGGTGTGTTCCTGTACAATTTCCTGGGAATTAGTTTAGGTAGTTATTTGAGAGATCTGTGTGTTTTTGGTACCATGCTCTCCAGTCAGGAATGTGCTTATGTGGTGTTAATTAATACCTAATGTATTGTTATTCTGCCAAGGCCAGGCCAACTCTGGTTCATAGCCTTTTGTTTACACTCTTGGTTATGCCTAGGACTCCAGTAAGGCTTACAGCAAGTAAGTCAACTTGAAAGCATCCCATGGGATAAAAAATACACATAAACGGAGTCCTTACCATTGTTTGTGATGTCAGCCAACTACTGAGAGAGGCTACAGACAATATGTTATGAGGAAGAGGCTTTAGTGAGATACAGAGTTTATTAATCTTGATTAAAAAAAAACCTGAGTCACATGTCTTGACTGCAGGTGCATCCACTACAATTTCTCTGCAAACCTCTTGGTCCTGTCCTGTTACCAGAAAAAAGCCTGAGTCACATGTCAGCACTTTCAAGCTGCCACCCATTCATCCCAACCCTTATGGCTAGTTACAATCAAGGGAGCGCATACAGGTGCAATGTGAGAGATGCCTTCTAAGTGGATTTGAACCTCCTTCAGATAAATCTGAGGTTGAAGAACCAATTGTTCTTGTTGATCCAATTTCAACATGAGGTCCCAAAATTGGGGCTTTTAAAAGTTGGAGGGGAGCCAGGTTTGTGATCAGAGGGTCAAAATTTAAAATGTTTTTTGTTGTTGGCCCGATTCCACCTGGTACAGTGCAGGCTCATGGAATCCCTCCAAAATGGCAATGTGCCTATTGAATTTAAACAAAATTGTTGGCATGAGCTTGTCACTGTGTGTGCCCTTCAGTGGAACTACCCAGTGTGGGGGACCTCTCTGGAGCAAGTCATGTCCAGCTAAAGTCCAGTTCAACAGTTCCCAGTTCAAGAGGAACTGTGTGATATTCTTGCCTGCTGGGGTGATCAGGGACAGCTGCAGTTCATCTCCTGGCAGCGGAGGCATCTGGGTTCCAATGACAATGATGATATATAGGGGCATGATCACTCCCCAAACAGCAGAGGGAACCAGGGCTATCATGCACTGCGCCTGTCACAGGTTGTTTTTTGATGGTGTACTTCCCTCTCGAGTCCACTTTAGTTTACAGAAGAATGGGACGGAGTCTGGTGTGGCCTTAGTGTCATAACAAAACTTGAGTGGCTCTCTGGTGGCACACTGTGTGCAACCGGCAACTCTTTGCCAGGGGCCACCCGAGAGTTGTCAGCAGCATAGAACTGGTAGCGATGCTGCAGGGCCAGCAGGTTGCTCCCATTCCCATGGAATCCATGCACATGGCACAGCAATTTTACTTCCTGGGCTCCAACTGGCAAACACCTTCAGAGATTCAGAAGGATCCAGCATAGAGCCTGGACAGCATCAGACCCCAGACACTTATGAACAGCAGGTTTTGGTGCAGCGGTGGGATATCATCGCTTGTGTTCGGGACCTGTGAGGGGCAAAGAAGAAAAACAACAAACTCCCACACTCCCCTGTATATATTGGGAGAATCTGGGACCAACGTTGCATGGCAAAAGTAGAATGGTGATCTATGAGAGGGTAGCCATAATAAGTCAAGGACTTTTCTGGCCTTTTTCTGCCTCAACATATAACATTCCTTGAGGGGCACACGGTTTACCCTTCCGTTCTTTGAGCTGTGAGAAATGAAACCATTTCTGCCAAGATCTCCTACTTTTCCCATTCTGGATTTCGACCTGATAAACACTGGGGCTGGCCCAGTTCACAGTAACACAGGGGCCATCCCAGGTGTGTGAAATAAATTACATATATAATAGATTTACTCTAAATTAAATCAGTTGCATGTAAATAGTTTTTATGCTTTTACTTCAAAGTTTTGGAGCAAATTATTTGAATTTACATTATACTCTGCATGGAACCTCTTGGGTTATCAAAACAGAGGAACTTTCCCATTTGTCCTCTCTAATTCACATTAATCAAATATGGGAACATCAGTGGAGCACCCAATACAATTTCCTTCACCTACATTTAGGACATTGTATTTCTAAAGATGTTTCTTATTTTAATAACATTGACTTTAAAAGGGAAATTTAAACATTTACATTTTGAAATAACAAGCATACCTCAATAAAGAGAAAATATTACTTAAGTAGCATTGCAAATATGGTAATATGCCTTTAAAAGTTACCTTATTCTAACAGGAAGTTATGTATCTGTAAGAAAGAAGAAGAAATTATTCAATGGAAGAAGAGGGTGCAGGAGAATATGAGACTAATTACTATTAACATCCCTAGTGAGGTACATTATAAAGGAAACAAGGAAACAAAGTGCATTCATTTTGTTATTTACTAACAGAAGAGAATACAACCACATCCGTGTATTTCAAAGCAAGCAATAATTATGAAAAATCACTTTTTAAATTATTTGTGATATAAATTGATAATAGTATTCTCATGCTGTTCTTTTTTTCCAAATAATCTGGTTATCTCAGGGTTAACTATAGGTCTTTGGCTTTGTAGTTAATCCCTTTGGAGACTGGATTATTGCTTCATAAAATAGTGCCTACTATCACCTCCTATCCCCAAATGCTGTCCATTGTCTAACAAGAGTATTGTCAATTTAAACGCTATCAAGTGGAGCAATTTCTAGGAAAGGAATGCGTTTCTCAACCTCTAACACAAAAACATCTTGGAACACAATAAAAATTTTGAGCGAAACAAATTCACATTTATATGAGTGGTTTTGATTTGCCGTGAGCGCGTGGACTTGGGAACAGATTTGGATCCAAATTCTGGGATAACAGAGATCCCATAGTGGCTTAGGTATACTAATGAACCAATCCTAAACCTTAATTCTAAAAGCAGGCAATGGGAAATAGTCCGCCCTAAGAGATTTACAAGGCTTTACCAAAGGTTTCCATTTAAATCATTGGGAACTCCCTAGACCTGACTGCCTCAGTTTACCCTTGGGAGGATACAGATACAGCTTTCCAGTCTAAGGATTGAAACAGTAATTTTCTTTAAAACAAAATGTCTCTTAATTAAATGCTAATTCTAATACAATTTAGAACTTGCTCTAAACCAGTGTTTCTTAACCTGGGGTTTTAGAGGGGTCGCAAGTGCAGAGCTGGTATTGGGGGTGGCAAGAAAGGCAATTGCCTGGAGCCACAGGGGCGCCATGAAACTAAGTTACATGCCTCAGCCCCGTGGGGGTGGGACTCAGGCTTCAGGGGTACAGTAGTTTGGAAAGGTTAAGAACCACTGCTCTAAACTATCATTTACTACTTATCAAAAGTCTTAAATATAACACTAACTATATTTTTATTCATGCCTAATCATTATATACTGTTACCATCTTTGTTATTTAAATTAGAACAGATAAAACCCCCGATGTGTTCTCCCCCTCTCTGCCTGCATTTCAGCTGTGTGGCTAAATGGTGTCTCTGGTGCTCATCTCCTTACATGGACTAGGGCAGTTTAAAAATCTCTTGTATCAAGATAATGGGTCATACAGCATTTTATTGATTCAAATCCATTATAGATTGATATGGACCATCCAAAGGCCATTAAGTGGACTATTTAAAATTAATTAATTGCTTCAATGCAGTGTTAACTTTACCCAAAAAGGTCTTATACCAGAACTGTCACATACTTGCTGGTCTTCTTGCTGCACAAACTGGTCTATTTGTTTTAATTTTATTGTATTTGTATTCTTTTTTCCAAGATGAATTACATTTGGCTATTTCCTGCCAGTGTTTCTAACATCTCTTGACCCTGAATTATTATTTGTATTATTTCCCTGTCCTCACCAATATTTATAACTCCTAATTTTGATTGCACAATTTCACTGATGAGGAAGAGTCATTCATTGTTGTTCAGATTGAAACAAATAAGTCCAAATGTTGTGAATATGGGTTGTTTATTAATCCATTTCAGATGCCTACTGCCATATTCTTCCAATTCACAAAGGCAACAATTATTTAAAAAAAAAAAATGGCACGTTTGATGCTGTGAAAATACTGAAAGTTGAAACTAGCTCTTTCTCACAAGGTGGCTGTGCTCACATGAGGTGATAAAGAAGATGATTAACGTGTGATGCACTGAAGTTGCATTTCTTCTCTACTGAATCTCTGATTGCTACATTGCACATTCACTTTCAGTAGTTAAAACATTTCTTAGTCAAGATAATATCCCTCTTTTTGAAGTATTCACTGGAGATTCAGGCTTGATTTTCTTCTCATTGAAACCAGTTTTATTAAAGTGTAACTCCATTGATTTCAGTGGAGTTACTTCTTATTTACAGAGGTGTGAGAAGTGAATCAGGCTCCACATCAAATCAAGAGATGCTAGATAGAGAAAGTCACATGAAGATGCCTGCAATGTTGTTTAGCTGTTTGTCAGCAGCCCACTGAAACCAGTAGTTTAACTGCTGCTGTGGGAAGCAGCAATGGAATTCTACAGCTAAGTCAGTTGGCAACTATACTGTAAGTAGAAAATATATTCAATGGGCCTGCGATTAAACACTTGAATTTCAAAAAAAGACAAAAATAACCCAACAACAGCCATTTGGCAATGAGATTCTGGAAATAGTTTCTTTGTTTCTGAACTTCTAAGATATTTGATCATCTATCTGAGATAGTCATTGCATTTTTGGTTACATGTAAGGTAAAGAAATTACTCAATAAGTAGCCTATTTGGCTCCTGAAATGTTTCTACGTAAGATTCGCATATAAACCAAACTACTTGTTAAAAATGGAAAATTGTCAAACAACTCTGACATTGTTGAATGGTATTTACTCATGTAGTAGAGGCCTATTGAATTTTATAGAAAATTATAACTTTTGACCCATCCTTTGGTATTTAATAGAAAATTATATCCATAGCATAAAATTCTATAGAATTGTTTATATATATATATATATATATATATAGACACACACACACACACACACACACTCACTTGAAAATTCTTTAGGTTTTTTGAGTAATTTCTACAGACTCCTTTTACATTTCAGTAGAATCTTTTTAGTTTAATTTCTGTTATATGCTATAGAATTTTTCCATAATGGCAGGCTGACATTTGGAAAAACTTGTCACTATTATTTGTCATATGCTAAACTGTACATTTGGCAAGATAACATCAGGTCCATGTCTAAACTCCAGCAATTGCTGGGCCTGATCCTACTCCCCTTGTGTAAAGCAGGACCTTACTTAATGAATAATCAATGAACCAAATCAATGGGTTTACCAGTGGAATATGTCATTACTCAATGTGAGTAAAGGTGGCCGAAATGGGCCTCAATTCAATGGAAGTTTTGTCGTTGGCTCCAGTAGGAGAAGGATCTAGTCTTGCATTAGTTACAGAGATACATTTGCAGTTCCAGATCATTCCAGACGCAAACCATGAGGTGCTGAAAATGTTCAGGAAATATAGTCTGCTTCCTGTAAATCTCTTGAAAGGGTAACTCAGTTAACAACTTGTATCATTATTACACATTTGTATACTTTGTATGCATTGAAAGTGGCATAAATTTGGGTGTAAATTGATGTAAATCAATGGTGTAAGCAGACAAATTGGCCAGATTCACAAAGTCATTTAGGCACCTACCTGCCTCTTAGGGTGCAACATTTAGGCAACACTGACATTTTCCAAACCACCTCTCAGCTGTTGCCTTATGCCATTGACACCTAAATCCCATATAGGCACAAGGTTTCTGTTGATCAGCATGTGCAAAATTGCTTAAATTCTGACATCTGCCCACAGCTAATTAGCACTTTGGAGCTAGTACAAGCCAAAGCCTCAGAGACCACAAAGCAGGATACTCAAGCTAGTATTTTGTCAGGAGGACCCATCTTGTAGGCATGCCTTGAGCATGTCTAGAAGTTCACCTCCCCCCCCCCCCCCATAAAAGACAGCTAAGGGGGTGCACGGGTCCATAGAATAGCCAATAGTCTGTTTTTTGGGCACTTACCTGCAGTGTGGGAGACATGCATTTGAATCTCTGCTCTGTCTGGCTTGAAACCAGGTCTCCCAAAGCCCACATGAGTGCCCTCATTATTGGTTTTTAAAGTCAATCTCTCTCTCAGGCACAATGAATATACAAAGTGCAACAGCTGCATCAGGAGCCATAGAGAGAGACTCACCCCAGAATAACTAATGGTCAGTGATTCAGGCACTCATCTGGGATGTGGGATACCTGACTTCGAGTCCTTGCTCCAAATCAGTAGGGGAGTGCCCTAATCACCTGGCTATGTGGGTGAGCATCTTTTTCTCTCTGACTTTTTATGAGAAAGGTCTGACCTTGCCTAGGCACCTAACTCCAGGAGAAAGTTCACAGCTGAGAATTCCAAACAGAGGGAGGTATTTCCCAGAGATCCTGATCAATGTAAGGTAGGCACCTTGAAGGATCTGGACCTAATCCCTGTCCATTTCCTCTGCATTTCACTTCCGGCTAGCTTAGGTGGCTCCCCACTTAACTTGCTAGTTTCTGAGAATCCCTTTGTTGGGCATCTAAGTCTCCGCATACACTGCATGGGGAGCCTGACTCAAGACTTAGAATTCAACTAGGCAGCAGGGTTCTGAGGAGTTAAGCAATTCTGTGCCTATGTACCTTTGTGCATCCAGTCCACTGTATCGAAACACAAAGAGGTCGAGACACAACATTGCACTGCATTAACTAAAGATGTGATGTTGCATTGATTACGGGCTGTTAACGACTGTTCTACACACAAAGATGCACCAGTATAATGAAAGGTATGATGTTGTACCTGTTTAGTTAAATTGGTCCACCTTTGTTCACCTGACACACTACATCAGCTTAAACCTGGCTTATACTGGTTTAGCCTGCCTCTATTATATAAAATGTATATAACATTACATTATTTTATTTAACAGGTGCAAACTAAACTGATATATAGTGTCCACTCTATATGCCGAGGTGACTAACTCATAGCAAGAAAAACAACAGACGCTGTAGTACATAAGTTATCAGTTATGTACTTAAATCGAATAGTACATTGAATACAGTAATAAATTAAAGCAAATAGGAATGATGGGAGATCTAATCCTACTCCCAATGAATTCAGAGGCAGACACTACAGAACACTTCTCTGCAGCACTCAGGAGGTGGGAGGCGCCCACTGTTCTTTTGTGGTCTTTACACCCCATTCTGGCTCATTCTGGTCCATGGTACAGCCTGCACCTAAAGGAATCCCCGAATTGGAAGGGACTTGCATCAGGACAGCAAGAAAGAGACAGTTTTGATTATGTTCCAGTTGTTCTCTTCACACTGCATGCTACTAGGTGTAGCTTCTGAGCTTTATGCTAGAAGCCTCATCAAGTTTGTTCCCAGAAGCATAGCCCAGTGAACATTTGAATGCCATCAGTGGGGTGGCTTTCTCTGGGCCTCACCCACACCCTGGGAAGATGTCCCTGGTGCTCTTTACAGACTTCCTTTCCCTCACAGGTAACATTGCCACAGTGAGGGGATTTTTCTCTGGGCTTCCCCCTCTGCAATTTACGTTGCTCCAGTGAGGGTTTTTCTCAAAAGCTCTTCCCTCCTTTCTGTTGCCGGCGAGGGTGCCCAAGTGGGCTTTTCCCCCGAGGCCTCCCCACATCCTAGTAGATGATAGTGCCCCAGCAAGAGTACTTTCTTTGAGCTTATATTTCATCAGAGGACCTTGACCGAGTGAGTCCACAGGGGACCCTGATGCCCTGTCCTCTACAAATACATATATGGCAAATACATGTATAGCATATAGTGGAACTGTGACATTTAGGACTTCTGCACCCATGGGAGAAGTCAAAATGTGTCCCTCTGAATCTGAAAATTGTTAGGAGAAAGTTTCTTATTCTGTGTGTGTGTGAGAGAGAGAGAAAGAAGGAGAGAGAGAGAGAAAAAGACAGCATTAATGAGTGAGTGCTAAGCACTTAGAGGTGATCCTTTACCCTGCAACCATTACAATTTGTCATATATGCTTCACATAGCATCAGATTCTAGATGAAATGCTTTCAGCTCAGTTTATCAG
Source organism: Emydura macquarii macquarii (assembly GCF_026122565.2). Lineage (NCBI taxonomy): Eukaryota > Metazoa > Chordata > Testudines > Chelidae > Emydura > Emydura macquarii. Next base: position 2,900,821 of record NW_027131964.1, on the reverse strand, counting down.
TCTACCTAGATGTGTCAGGTCAACATCTCTTTAACCCACTGTTCTGGTTCATGGGCTTCTGGAAATTATGGCAGAACCTATCAAATCTAGTAGGTATTTTTTTCTTCTCACAATGTGAAGCAGAGTTTCCAGTGTACAATCTGACCTCCAGACTAATCTCATACAGTTAAAACACTACTGGGAGTGATTCCTTTGCTTCTGTTTTAAAACTGTGATTAAGAATAATATTAATAGTGCAATAGTTGTTCATGCTTTGAACATATATGCCAAGGATACAATTAAGATTAATGAAACCTATTTTTATTGTAATTATTATGAATTTTTTTTATTTTAAAACATCTAGTTTTTAGCCAGAAAACTATACCAAAGTTATACTATGTTGAAATTATTGATGTCATGTGTGTTTTTTGTTTTAATTGCTTCCTTTTATCTGAAATTGCATGAGGAATCATGGTATAAACTATATTAGCACTCTCAGTTAGAAAATTACTTTTGCAAAATATGGCATGAATCATAGATACATTCAGCATTTTATGATGAGTTTTGTGCATAAAATATATAGAAACAAAATAATATTTTCAGTGCTTATTATCAAGCATTATTTGCTGAATTCACTCATGAATGGAAGTATAGAAGGTACTTTCAAAGTGGATTGTTAATAACATTTCTTGAAATGTCAGTGAAAGTTAAATGGCCACACCTTGGCCTGGTGTGTCATTGACTATTGTAGATTGTATCATGCTTGTAAAATACTCCATTTTATCCCCCTGTTTTAGTGCCCCCTTATCTCCAAACCCTACTTCTAATTTACTGTATTCTGTATTGAGGCCTAGACTATGTGCCCATGCATGTTTTAATTGCTTCCTTTTATCTGAAATCTTCCTTTTATCTGACACTGTCTCAAACTCATTCTGATAAAATCTTCATGCCACACTACACCTAGATATACAATAAATGTGGTGGGGTTATCACTATAAAGATACTTATACGCACCTTTGAAAATTTCACCTGTGTTCTGTCCACTAATCTCCTTGGACTTCTTCTAACTTTCCAGGTGTCTAGGAAACTTCACATAGATGATGTTGTTATTTATTATTTTTGTTTCTTATTTTCTGCTAAATGGAATACTGCACCTATGACAGTTTTAAGTCCAGCATCTTGTGCCGTTGTTGGGCTACAGACAAAAGCTTTTTATAACTGGTAAGGGCAGATTCCCAGTTTTTCACTGGAATACACTGCACTTGTTTCTTTTTCATTTTAATGGCTGTCTACTATAAAAGTTTAAATATTGAACATATCATTCTATGTCATTACCGTATAATTGAATAGGAATATATTTGTAATATGCAAGAATGATAAATATTATTTAAAAGTTATTTGTCATATTTCATGATTATTTCTCTGAGTATTTGACTGCAGCAGTTTGCTGTAGCAATATACTACATTTAATGGGAATTTGAAAGTACATAAATGACTGTACTACAGTCCTCAATGATTCACCAGATTTCTTAATTATATGTACCTGGACACATCAGAGGTAAATGAGAACATAATTAACTGGGTGGAGTTTGTGGGAAAGAGCTGAATTTTATTAACCTAACATTGATTATTTTTACATAAATATGCCTTTCAGTTCATATTTTACACTGCTCCTGTAGAAAATGAGTATAGGGTTGAATATGTTGTGTTTTGCTGAACATTGTTAATAATGAATTTTCATCCTGCTTGACTTTTATTCTTAATTTTTCTGGCACACTCCCCCCATTTTTAAGGGGGCAGAAACTAAAATCATCCACTCAACCTTTCTGTTGTATCTTGCAGCATAGTGACTTGTTACTGCTGGGTGATCAGCACTTCTAAAAATTAGGCTACTTATTAAATAATTTTTGAAACTCTTAACATGGCATGTTAGTGCCCCAGGTTCACAAATGTGTTTCTTAATGAGCATCTGCATTTGTCCTTTAATGTATGCAATGGTATGGGATTCTGCAAGCTTAGATCTTTGTCTAAAAGTTGTCCAATCCAAAAGTTTTACAGACACATAACAAGACAGTCCCCTTCCCTAAAGATCTTATAGTCTAACTAGACAACAAAGACACGGAAGGAGTAGAGGATGTGATGCAACACCAATATTTTCACCCATTCTTATTTTCAATCCCACAGTGGTGAAGCAGACCTTATATGGTAGTGAAGAGGTGGTCTGGGAGGAGGAGCAATAGAGCTCCAAGGAGATCCAACACTACAAAAAGCCCCTTTGGTATTTGAGTTGTAGCACATCAAGAGTAAAGGATTAAGAATATTGGTAGAAGTGAGGAAACACAAAGCTGTTAGGCCTATAGATACACATTGTATTGATATGCCACTGATTGCAAGTGCCACATTATGCTTAACAACAAAGCCTAAGCTCAGACTCCTAAACGTGAGCCTTCACAGGAAGTGAAAGATATTTAAAATAAAGCATGATTTATTGTGGCTATGTTCTTTTGAAACTGAATATTAACTGAAATGAAGTAGCCTGAAAATATTGAAGTGTGCTAGAAGATGTATGGAGTATGAGGCATATTGTTTTATTAGATTTATGCACAGCTTAAGGAAACAAACCAAATCTGACTTTGAATATGATGAATAGGAAAATGTCTAAGAGTAACCTGAAGCCAAGCAAATCTGCTTCAACTTCTATAAATGTAAGGAACTAAGTGTGAGGAGGACATTAAGCAATTAGCTTAAGAATGTACCCTGTTGGTTCTGAGAAGTTTCTTTTGATTATTACTGATTTACTTTTAGTCAATATGTCTATTCAGTTCAGGATTTATAAGTTACCAGGGAGCTAAGGAATGGTTATTAGATAGCTATATGTAAAATAAAAATGAATTAGGTGCTGTATAAATGACACTTAGAAATAGTTGTTATTGCGGTCAGACCTATGCACAGCATTGAATGTACTAACAAAATCACCAAGCGGAAAAGTTATTTTTGTAAACACAGCATCCATTTAAAACAATGATCAATTCCACTGAGTTGCTTTAGATATTTCAGAGAATAGCATATACATCCACATCATTACAATAACATAACATTTTGGTCTATGAATCTCAGTAAAAAAGAATCACTGCATTTTATCAGCCCTGTTACTATTTTTAGTGCTATGGCAAATCAATGAAATTCTGACTTAGAATTTAAAAAAGCTCTCTCTTCTTCATATTTAACTTTTAGAAATGTCCAAATTACAGATTGAATAGAACAGTGTTTCTCAATTTCATTCCCACCCCGGAATCTTTTCGCACCCCTGCCATACCCAAGGAACCCTTGCGCCCCCATGCCATACCCTCCGCCGAAAAGTCAAGAAAATCTTGCTCTTTTCGGCGGCGCGGTGTAGCCTTGATTCGGCAGCGCGGCCCCATCAGCTGTTCGGCGGCGCGCGAGCAGCTGTTCGGTGGCCCCATCAGCTGTTCGGCGGCGCCGAATCAAGGCTACAAGGCGCCGATTTTTGTTTATTTCCGCTTCTGTATTTCCGCTTCTGTATTTGAGAAACACTGGAATAGAGGCAACCATTCAGTCTTATCCTGTGATGGGTGAAGTAGGCCTTCTTAGTCTCTCAGTGTGTTCTAATTTCAGAATAATCACTTAGGAGGAACCATGTCCAGCAGTATTAATTCCCAATCAGTTTGGCCTACATCTGTTGATTCAAAAAAACAAAGCGGGGAGGGGGAGAGGAAAAATATATCAACCTTTTTTCTTGCAGACATCAAACAACCCAGTTCCATAATAATAGTGATTGTTCTTAAACGAGCACATATGTATTAAAATATTTGCTTAAAAATAAGTAAGTAAGTAAGAAAATAAATAATGAATTAAATAAATCTTTGTCTGTTAGAATTTCAGTGCTGAAAGAAGAATGGTAAATAATGTGAGTTTGGTTTGTGATATAAATAATATTTGTCTACATCAACTTCCTCACACTTGTTTATAATTCATTCCTTAAAGTGATCCTCTGAGAATTTTCAGTTTAATTGCTCTCTCTAGCAAATGGTGTTATATAGTTTGAAATGACAGGTGGTTATAAGGTAATAAAACACATTCCCTAGACCACAAGCTTAAAAGCTCCATGCAAAATGAAGTAAATTGGCTTTATTTTGTATTCTGACACTTATTAGTCCTCTAGTGGGCAGTCACTCACATAATCCAGACATCTGAGAATGTTCCCTATATCGAACACTTTAGAGAATAATATCCAAGAGTTTTAAGACTTCATTAAATTTGCCAAATATTTCTCCTTACTGCAGACCTTTTTCCATATACACAAACAACACCAGGAAGTGTTTCTTACAAAGAAATTAGAGAGTAGCTGGATTTGTTCAGTGTTTATTTGGGACATTCTGAGCAAAGTGGTGGTGTTTGAAATCCTGAAGGTGCTGTATATTGGGTATTGTATGTAAAGTAAAGTTTCTTAATTAACTCTGTAATGGTAGGCACCATCACCTTGTATGACAGCAAATCCTTAAACAGGTTGAAATGGTGACTTTGTCCACTTAAATATGACCTTCAGGAGCAATGTGTATTTTTGTGTCTCATAAAGTTAATTCTACTTGAAACTGGACATTACTTAAAGAAAGCTCAGTAACTATGCTGGAGATGTGGCTTCTTGATAGATGTGTAGTTAAGGAAAATCAAGTATATACAAATGTATAGTAAATAAGAATCTCTATTTGGAGCATCTCCACTGTGGATGGAGTGTTTACTTTAGCTACAATTAATAACTCAGTGAGAAAAGTTATTTTAGAAAGTGGAATTAGAGCTTTTGGTTGGGGTACATAGGGGTTTTACTCTGTTCTGTGGAAAAACTTCGTCACTTTGCGGGGAAGAAAAAGAATGGAAGGTGTTACATCTCAGCAGAGCATAGCTGCTATTAGAGGGGTAGGGACGTGAAAGCAGTGATGTCACTGCCTCTGACACAATGTCAAGCACAATAAAAGCCAATGTCTGTGACACAAAGCTAGCCCTTAGTGTTGTCATTTTCAGCATTCCTGCAGAAGTTTGTTTTGCGAACTATGCCTGTCACTAACTTTACAGGAAAAGTAACTAGCTATATAAAGCTCATGCAGCTTACACTGTTACACTGGAGGAAATAAGATTTATCGTGAAGGATTTCAGAACTTATTGTTCCAAAGATATTTTAGATGTTTCTCTTTAAGATCTTAAACACACATAACACAGGAGTTAAAAGGGACAATTAAGGAAGATGAGAATGCTGATATGTTAAGTGATTTCTTTGCATCACTCTTAATAGCAAATGATGTTGAGAAGATACCTATCCAGGATGTACTGGTGATAATGATGAGATACTTTCAGAGATTGAGGTGTCAAAAAAGAGGTTCTAGAGTAAATTGATAAATTAAAAAACTATAAGTCACCAGGCCCAGATATATTACGTCCAAAACTGAAGGAGCTTAAGTATGAAGTGTCTGAGCTACCTAGCACAAATGTGCAATCTCCCATTAAAAATAACGGCTACACCACAGGATTGGTAGCAAATCATGTACCTATATTTTAAAGAGTCAAACTTTTTATGCTGAGACCCCCTTTGAAAATATTTCAGGCTGTGATGACCCGCCCCCCAAAAAGTGATGATCCCTTCCATGCCAGGCCATCCTTACCAGCATGGCAGCTCACCCCCCGCATAATAACCTTGCTACTCCTTCAGGGGTCACAACGTGCAGTTTGAGAACCCCTGCATTAGTGTGATCTCTGGAATTACAGATCAGTAAGCTGCACATCTATACCTGGTAAATTAGTTGAAATAATGATTAAAAAATATAATTTAAAACACCTAAACAATCATGATATCTTGAATGGAAAATCATGTCTAATTAATCTATTAGAGTTCTTTGAACATGTCAATCAAGAAGAATCTGGCTGGCTGGCTGGCTATCTAGCTATCATTATGTTTTATACCATACCAATCAATGTAGTTTCTGAGTACCTTTCATCCATGATCTTAATGTTCTTTACACATTATTATTTTTCACTGATAAAAAGAAAATTGAAATTGTAGAAAGGGGAAAGTCCTACTTAAACAGGAAGATTAACCCATATAATAATCACTTATCTACCATGGCCCTGGTTCAATAAGCTACTTAAGCATGTTAAGTATGTGAGTAAAGTCAGGCATGTGCTTAAGTGACTTGTAGAATGGGTATATGACAGGTGTTTTACAACTGTACTCCAAAATATCTGACTATGAGCAATGCGTTTTGAAGCATTTTGGTACAATGTAAGAAAAACAAAAACATATTTTGAAATACAGTGCTAAACAGCTTGGCCTGAATGCACAAAAGGAGATAAACATTGCGACGAGAAAGGAGGTGTGCTCTCTCTCTGTCTCTCTCTCTGTCTGTTTGTCTCTTTTAAAGAGTCATTTGGGCTAGAGAGAGAGAGACAGAGAGAGACAGAGAGATGACATGAAAAACACCTTCATTCACATAAAATTATATTGAAAGCTATTAAAATTGTTTATAAAATTACAATATATACACAAAAAGATGTGAATAAAATAAAGCAAAACATGTCTTATGTGAATGTTAAACATTGATTACTAAAGCATCATCACTCAGTTCACTCCAAATATTGTTAACACACTAAATTAACTGCAAAGTTTCTAAGTTACAAATCAAGTTATAAAAGGTGTATTCAATCCACAGCTGGGCCCTTATCAGTGCATGGAACAATGCTAGCACTTCACACCTCTCTAGCCCAGCCATTCTGTTCTGGTGAGATTTCAAAATGGCAAATTTTGTGAGACCCAGCAAAAAGTTAGCCGGCAAGAAAGTGGTCGAATGTGAGCAATGTATCTCACTCCAAGAACAAACAGGGGCTTCAAGAAAACCAGTCCAAAACCACGGAAAAGCTGCTGCCAAAAAGCAAAAAGAGGAATCAAATGGGGGCAATGTAGGGAAAAATGAAACATTTTGTCTGAAGCTGAGCAAAAGGAGCACTGCACAGACACCTCAGAATTAATATGGTGCACTAAATGTTTGGTTGCTACAATGCTGTGGAGAACCTTCCACTGCCAGTCACCAGAATGCTTAGGAAGAGGAGGTTTGTACAACGTCCTCCAAGTCAGGAACATAGAGTCAGTGGCATTCTCCAGGCTGTATCAGGGAAATTGGAGAGGGTGGCATAATTCTTGTCTCAAGCGCAAGAGCTGTCATTGAATTCCAGCTTGTTTAAGAACAATTAGGTGGGACACCTTGGTCAACCTAGCCTGAGAAAAGGCAGAAAATAAGCTCCTAGAGGGAAGAGTTTCAGTGGGAAAAAGTGGGTTAAAAAACAATGGCTCTTTCAGGAGCCATAAACTAGAAAATGCCTGGTCTGGTTGTGCACTTTGCAGAAGTCACTAAGTATTAAAAGGACTGTTATAGAATGGAGGCAATTCTAGATTTTGCAATTGACCTTGTGCCAACAAAAATAAGTGAGAGTCAAAGCCCACCCCCTAACATGATGGAGAAGATTAAAAACCAAGGGACTTCCAGGCCAGTGTGGAATCAGAGCAAGCAACTGCTGAACAGACTGGAGACGAAAGGTCACCGCCCTTCTGACTAAATCAGTGAGACCCTGGCCTCTAATGACAAGAACAGCAAGGCAGGGCATAACCAGTGGTAACTATTAAAAAAAAAAAAAAAAAAAAAAAGATTACTAATGCCTCTGAATCTGGTCGACAAGGCCCAGAAGAAGGTCTAGACTAGCTGATGCCACACACTGAGGCCACAAAGTTACTGGCAATCAAAACCTGTCCCCAAAGAGAGAGTCCAGGAAGGAGCCAGTGCCTTTGCACCTTCTGCTCAGCCCTTTCTGAGTTCCTGAGCACATATTGTTCAGATTCAATAAAGATCCCCAACAAAACCTAATCCCAGAGGTGCCCCATTACAATGTTGGGGCAACGAAGGGGGACCCCTATACTGCCAAGATCCCAGCGAGATCAAATTGCTCTTAGCCCGGTTAATGGGGACAGAAGATGCCTGTTCATACAATTGTAAACAAGCACAAAGTGCTTGCATGGCACCATCACACATGATACAAACTGAGATATCATCAACACAGGTTGACAGATGAACCCAGAAAAGCATCTAGCACCCCACAAAAGGGCAAGTCAGATAGCTTCTGAGAAGGTGTAGGAATGGCTCCAACCTAAGAGCATACAGCATTCCAGACACAGGACATCCCTGAAGAACACATCTGTGAACTGGGAAGCAGTGGCTAAACCCCCCATTAATCTCTAGGACACTAAAAATGTTACGGTACAATAAAGACATACATGAAGAGAACACTGACTCAGTCCCAAAGCTTCTAATGTTTTTAAAAGATAACTATGGTTAACTCTACCAAAGCCTTCTCCTGATCCATTGAAATGAGCCCCACATCCAGATTAAAAATCTGCTAACAGTAAAAATATCATAAATTAAAAACAAATTAGCAAAAATACAGTGGTTAGCGTCCAATGTGTTTGATTAGAGTACATCAAAGAGTCCACACAGTCCTTCAGCTGGTTCACTAAGGCCTTGGATAAAATCTTATAATCCAGAGAAGAGAAATAGGTCTCCAGTTCCATAAATCACAGAAGTCCCCTTTCTTTGTGCAGCAGGGTGATCACTGCACTGCGGCATCCGAAGGGTAGCTCTTTCTCCTGGATATATTTCAGCACCACTAGAAAAAAGTTAGGATTGATAAGATGCCACAACTGCTTGTAAAATTCAGATAGCAGCCCATCAATACCTGGGGCCTTGCCTATAGAGAGCTGCTGGACAGCAACAGAAAGCTTCTGCAGTGACAGAGGGACACCCAGGTACTACTGTTCTTCACCACTGAAACTGGATAATCGCTGGTGCAGGTCCTCCATTGCCAGCTCATCACAGGCTTCGGGCAAGTACAGAGTACTATAAAAAGAAACAGCTGCTTTCTGGATCTCAGCAGGGTCAGCCATCAGAAGACCATTCAACAGCTGTAGATAAAAATGCTACTCCTAGTCCATAAGACTTTTTTTCCAAACCAAAAAATAACCTGAAATGGGCCTGAACTAGGGCTCCTTGGACCTTCTCTTCCAACAAGCACATCAGGACATGGTACTTCTCAGTTAAAGTTTAGTGAATCTGCAACAGGTTTCCCATTTCAAGCTTGCCATGAAGGCACAAGATCCAGGGCCCTTGGTGCCTGATGCAAGGATGGTATGCTAGCCTGATTAGAGTGTAAACAGAACAGTTGGATCCAGACCTTTTCAACATCCCACCACTGACTCAGAGACTCATACTGGAGCTTGTGCTGTCACCAATGCTCCCAGCCAAAATCTGGCTGAAATTCAAGTCCTGTAATAATTTGGTATTAAAGCACCAGTTGGAAGCTCAGGCAGGAAGAGGGAGTGACACACTGACAGATATATAATGGCGATCAGATAAGTGAGTGGGAGACACGGAAGACTGAAGAAACACATTCACACTGGCCTTTATGGTATGAAAGTGATCTGATATACCCTGAGACTTGGTTGGGAGTAGCCAAGAGTACTGCCTAACAGTAGAGTGAGAGAATATCCAAACATCTACTAGTCCAAACCCTGCTGGAGACAACACAGTTTCCTGGCTGACTGAGGGTGTGGATCCTCATGATTCCTGTCTAAAACATAATCTACAGTGCCAATGCACGTCTCCACCTCGAGGAGCCGGCCCTGCACAATCTCCTTCACAGAGATGGTCTGTGCTCCTGCACTCCGAACAAAGAGAGCAGCTACCCCATCGATGCCATTGGAGCCCTGGCTCAAGAAAGCTTCTCTTTCCCATTCCTTCAACCAGTTCCCCTGATTATCAGGTTCTGAGTGCGTCTCCTGCAAAGGGACAACATCAGCCTGGTTTTGTCTGAGAAATTCAAAGAGTTGAGCCCTTTTACGACCAGCCCGGCATCCGTTAATAGTTAGAGAACCATAACTGAGCAGCACCACAGAGACCAGAAGGAGAGAGCCAAGCAGGAAAAAGAAACAATAGGAAGTGGAAGTACCCTGAACAAAATGAGCCATCGGAAAGCCTATATATCTTGAACAATCCCCTCATGCTTTCTCTCCTTTTGTGATGGAAATGTTTCCTGTGATCAGCCGAGATATCTCTCAGAGCTCTGTACAACAGGGAAATAGTCCTCAGTCTCAATTTTCCACTTCCCTTCAATGCTAGCCAAAAAGTCACTAATCTCTTGCACACTGCACCCATCCTTCCAACATAACAGACTGGTTAGGACATCAGAAACCAGTGAAGAGTCAGGGAGACCATCGTCATTGTCTTCATCTCCCTCAGACTCCACCAGCTCAGAAGAACATTGAGCCACCACTGTAACATCCTCCTCATTCACAAAAGGAGAGAGAATCAGTGGGAGCAGCCAGCATATCTATTTTCCCAAGAGTGGCAGGCAGGTCAGCCCCCAACTGGGACCCAGCATCATCACTGCAGGAAGCAGGATTGGAAGCTTGTGGACTCACCATGCCAAGGGAAGACAGTATCCTACTACCCAATGCAATGCTATCGGCCTTCTCAGTGCAAACAGCTTCATCCTCAGCCACTGCCTGCAGCTCAGGAACTCCAAAGAATTAGCCCTTTTAGAAATAGTCTCATAGAAATCTGTCTCATCTGTCTGTTCTTCACCCCCATCTCTAGAACCTGTCTCGGCTTCCTCTGCAAAGTGGTGCTCCCCAACCTCCAGGACTGGCTTTGGTCCAGGCATAAGTGATGGGGCACAACAGAGGGCTCCTCTGGAGGCGCTGCTGTCTGAGCGATGGGAGACCACATATGGAGAGGGTGGGAGATGCACTGACAGTGCAGATGCAGGCTCTGTTTCCTACTGATCTCTTGATGTACCAGCCCTCTCTCCACTTCCCCCAGTCCCACATTCTTACCAGGGACTCCTTAGCCAGGAGTGAATGGGCAGGAACCTCTCAAATGACGAGGGTCACCATACAGGAAACATTTTATGTTTTCAGAGGTAGCAAAGGTTCAAACAGGATTCAAGGGCTGTTCATGGTTATTTAGAACCACATAAAGCCTGTGCCAGAATTGCATAACGTGTCTCACATCTGGATTCTTGCAGCCCAATGGAATCATCCTAATAGCAGAAACGATCTTCCCATAATGAGAGATCAGACCCTAAAGTCTGATTGTGCAAAAACGGGGGAGGGTTCATTGGAAAAAATAATTTAAGAGCAGGAGTAAACAAGGGAAAAACTTGACCAATAGTTGACCCAGAGTCCCTCCTATCGCAGAAAATTTACTAACTGCTCCTAGGCCAGGAAAATCACTATAGATTTGCTCATTTGAGAGGCAGATTTTATATTAGCACAGCCAACACCCTTACCTACACTCAGCAACACATCCTTCAGAATTCAGGAGACAGCAGGGACACACTGAACTCCATGCATGAGAGTCAAACCATTAAACCCATCTGAAGTGGACTCCATGAAGAAAATCCCCCCAAAACTCCTTGTAATGGGATCCCCAGGGTACAACCTGGAACTTTGGGACTACTGTGCTCCCTTAAATCTCCGGCCTGGGCTGTTTCTCACAATGCTTTGCTAGTGACAAGCATCAAACACCTCCAGCTGCTGTTATCACCTAGCACACCAGCATGTGGAGCCCCACACCCAGTTAGATTGTATGAGTGCTCACTGAGTCACTCACAAATCACACAGGGAAAAGCACCAGCCAATTCGCCCCCAGATACCCAGCCTTGCACCTCAGAACTGTACCATCTCGCCATCGTCAGAAGCCTAGCCAATGTAAATTCATTACTCAGTCTGGTCCTCCCTTGATGTGGGGAGGACACACAATAGCCTTTGTCAACTGAGCTGAGATTTCCCAAGCACTTCAACCAAAACACACAGTTTTAGGTAAAATATAAAACAGGTTTATTAACTACAAAAAGATATTATGTGATAATAAATGATTATAAGTCATAGGCATAAAAAGTCAGAGATAGTTACTATAGAAAATAAAAGATAAATGCACAATCCAAGTCTTAAACCTCATTATATTAGACAGTATTTAGATCAAGCAGTTCTCACCCCACTGGATGTTACAGTTATTAATACACAGACTACTCCCTCTAGCCTGGGACCAGTCCCCTCAATTTTTGTCTTCCCAGAGTCCTTGTTGCTTCCATGATGAGGGAGGAGAGAGGCCAAAGCATGATGCCACGTCCCCTATTTTATATCATTAGTCCATGAGGACACTAGCCCAGACATGTCCTGTTGGGCTGTGCTGAGTCACAGTATTGAGCAGTCCTCCTGGTGTGGTACATGCACAACTGTTATTGAATTGTAAATCCCTTGATTACAACTTCCTTGCTGATTAATGGTCATGGAACACCCTCCTTTGTTGTGGTCACTGAAGAGCTAGCATTAGAGACTCCCAAACTTACAACATATTTCAGTAACAACCATACAGCAAAATCTCATAACTCCAGACACACTAACAATATATATATGTTGATAGGACAATGGGTTTCAGCAGATCATGACCTTTCATATGATATCTTATCATAAGATATCTTATCTTATCATGATATGGCATGCTTTGTATGAAATACCACAACCATATACGAATGATGAATATGGGAGTTAAAGGCTTCTGCTTTGGGTTATAGTGCATCACACTCCCCCAGAGAAAAGGGGGTCATGAACAACACCCCTAAAACAAAGAAATAGCAAGTAACAAAACAAAAACTAACACAGACTAACATAAACACAGCTAGTGCATACAACGCACAATAAACATAACCTTGCTCTCAGAAGTTCCCACAATCCAGAGAGAGAGACTGTTGACTTTTGAAAACACTTTTAATAAAATCAGTGCAGAAACACAGTAAAACCAAGAAAATAAATTACAAATCCAAAAATAATTGCCCATCCTGAACTGTACAAAGCACATTTCCAGTAGCCCACCAATGACTAAATTGATTCAAGTTCCTTATAAGAGTATAATATCTGAACTCCAAATGAAGGTGTAAAACTACTTAAAATCTAAAAAACCAAAGAACATCAAGAATCCCAATATCAAACAATTTGCATCATCAAATTTTTAAAATGGCCATCATTGCTTGACCCAAAATAAACTTTGCAAGGTTTACCACAGATCTATTTGGGAACTTATACTTAAGAGCACAAATAAATACAGCAGGAGAAAAACAAGGGGGCAATAACTAAAAAATACTCTGAAGTAAAACAAATCATGGCTTTAACCTGGAATAAATAAGAAACATATGAAAAACAGTCTTCTCCATGTCACAAAACAGACATGACCTGGACATCTCTGAAGTCAAACAATGCACAAACACATTCATGGCAATAGCCCTGTGAAGAATTCTCCATTGAATATCACCTATCCTGTTCACAATTGGAAGTTTGTATACAATTTGTTAGTCTGGTTGGCTGAATCCGTCACCAGAATTTGTCTTCTCCATTCTATATTGGGATAATCAACAAGTGTTCAAAAATGATGATTTTTTATCACAAGCATATACAACAGCATATGGCCTAAGCTATTAAAAGTAAATGTATAAGACAAGCAAGCTGCCAGGCTTGTCAATATCCCAGTTCTCAGCAGGAACAACTGCTAAGATAACAGCAACATTAGTATAATTAGGAGTGACTCATTCAAGGAGGCAACTGTCTATCCTGGCAATACTGCACCTAGGAAGGGCTGATTCTCCCTCTGATAAAAACCAAGAAACCCAGCAAATGGAATGTAAACCAAGCTTGAGAGCCAAGTTATCCACTGAGACCCATGGAAAATTATTAAAATCAATTAAATGAACTAGTTTTGTTACACCTGCTGCAATAAGGGAAGAGACAAGACTTCTAGAAACAATGCTAGGAATCCTCATGGCAGGGTTATAAACAAGGAATTCAACAAGCAGCCCTGGGAAGTCCAGCCTCCTATTCTGCATCCTCAGCTTAAAAAATCTTCAGGCATTAAAAAGTCTTTGATAAAACTGAGTAACACTTCAAAATTGTGGCACCCAGAGATCAACAAAAAAAAGTTCCCAATTAAAACCCAAACCTCCTATACCACCAAAGAAAAGTGAAGGACAGCTGCTTCCAAGGAACAGACTCATCCCCAAAGAACGGATGTCACAAAGACTGTAACTGGAAAGTAGCAACTCTGCTCAAAAGATCAATGAGACCTTGACCCCCTTCCACAACAGGCAGATACAAAATACTCTGCTCAGCCAATGATGGCCAGATCAGAAAAAGTTTAAAAAAAACAACTTTCTGAACTTTTTCTAAAAAGGAGTGGAGAGGGATCCAGAAAAAAACATATATAGAGGCAATTAAATTATTAATGACTAAAACCCATCTTTGGAAGGAGAGTCAAGGCAAACAGCACCTCCACCTTCGGAACCACGCATCCAACTTTTCCATAACTCCCTCCCAATTCTGACCCAAGATATCATCCACACCCAACATAATTCCCAGTGTATTAAAGACAATTCAACTCCAGATTAGCCTCCTGGCAAAGGTGGGGGGCAGAAGATCACCCAAGCCCCTAGCAGGAGTGTATTGATCTACCTCCATTTTGCGAGTTGAGAAAGCCTGCTCAAAAGAGTGCTGACAATCAGTCAAAAACTGGACATCACAATCATGAGTAATGAAAACAGCCATATCATCAGCAAATGCAGAGACTTTCATTGCAGTACAAGCTGGAACAGGGAGAAAAAGACCAGAAAAAAGGTGCTTTCACAACTTGCATAACAGAGGTATGAAAGAAAGAGCATACCATAACCCAGACAGGGAACAACCCTGACTTATTCCTCTACAGACTGGAAAGAGGGCACTCAAAACACCATTCACCTTATGTAGACTATATATATCATTACACAGTAACTGAATGCAGAAGGCAAAACTGGGCCCAAAACGAATAGCACAAAGGGTGCAAAACAAATATCCGTGATCTACATGATCAAAAACCTTCTCTTGTTCAACAGATATCAACCCAACATCCAAATCAAATATTTTTTAGACTGAAATTACATTGAGCAATAGGAAAAAGTTACCAAAAATGGACCTGTTGGGAACACAATTGGTCTGATCTGGGTGAGTGCATGACTGAACCAATTACAGTTTTCAGTCTATTTGAAAAGAACTTTGAAAAAAATATATAATCAGAACAAAGCAGGAACACAGGGTCTCCAATTCTTTAGCTCCCCAAGGTCCATCTTCTTAAGCAAGAGGTAAGAACCGCTCAATGACAACTAAGTGGCAATATCTTCTCTCCGATGCTTTCCTGCAACACCTGGATCAAGCCAAGCCCAAGAAGGGTCAAAAAGGCCTTGTAAAACTCAATAGGCAATCCATCAATACCAGGTGCCTTCTCTGAAACAAAGTCTTTTAGGGCAGATGTCAATTCTGAGAGTGTCAGGTCCTGTTCAAATCTGTCCACAATCAACGCTGAGATCCTAGGAAGATCCCCAAAGAGCCACTGAGTCTCAGATGGACAAAAAAAGCTTTGTGGAATAGAGGTATGAGAAAATATTCACAGCAAAGTTTCTAATCCCCACAGGATTTGAAAGAACTCGGCCCAATGATGTCTTGAAAGAAGTCCTGATGCTAACCATCAAGAATACGTAGACTGGGAAGGATGCTACTAGATAAGAAAACTATCTCTTGCTATATTGAATTACATGGTTCACAGAATATTTCCAGTCCACTGGAGTCCTGAAGTCAGTATCCCAAATGAGGTTGAGAGTGCTCAGCACCATGATGAAGATTGTCAGCACTTCACAGGATTAGGCTCATTGTGCAGCTAAGTATCCCCAATGTTGAAGCCACTAATAATTACCACAAAGTTGCATTCAGATATAGATTGTGACTTGGACAAGACACAAGCACAGGAGGAATAAGAACCCTCCTTACATCTCTGTGTGATCTGTATACTTGTTTACTCTCCCCATGGAGTTGTGAGTGGAGAGTGGGTGAAGTCTTCGCTCAGTCCCCCAATGCTCCAGCCATCACAACTGGAGTAAGAAGCATGCAGGGAGGGAAATGTGCCCTGAAGCAGGCTCAGACTTCCTGAGACTAACCCTGGAGCACTGCAGCTTCCTCATCAAACTTAGCTCAGGGCTGTGTCTAAGGACATAATGTAGCCCATTGATTTAAGTAAGACTATGTGTGGAATAAGGTACTACTAAACATAATAGTGGTAGAATCTGGCCCTCAACGTGTTGGCTGTATTTGTATATCATCTCACAAATAATCCTGAGAATCTTGATTGGGAATGAAGCATATTTGTTCAAACATATGTAATTCAGTGAGCCTTTCAAGCAGTGACACTTCAGTTATTTCTTCAAGGAGCAAAGTGAAAATAATGTCTATTCACTTGAGGGCTTGTCTACTCAGTGAGGCAATGTGCTCTATGAGGGTGTGATTTCTAAAACACACTAACATGCTTCATGTTAATTGGTCCGAGTAGACCCAGCTGGTGTGCAGTAAAGATTCTCTAGTGCACCCTAATGTAGCACTGCTTCAAACAGTTTAAAGTACAATGTTAAAGTGCACTGGGGAACATTTAGTGTGCACCGTCAGTGTCTATATGGACCCATTAATGTGCAGCATTTTAGAGCGCTTTAGAAATCATATCTCTGTGGAGTGTATTACCCCACTGTGTAAACGAGCCCTACTTACAATACATCTGAGATGTGATTTGGTACATCATGCACATATATGGCACTAGGCCCCAATCATTCAGGAGAACGGTGCATTACTAGCATTTGTGAGAAGTAATCAATGATCAATCAACACTCATTGTTACATTTGCTTTCCATTAAACCAAGCTCAGTATTTATTTTGTATGAGTGAGGTACCCAAATGTTTGAACACTTATATCTTAACTGTATCATTAAACTGATAACCCTTAATCTTGGATATTGCAGATTATGTACTCCTTGTATTGTATGACTTTTGAGCCAAACCTTGTACCTTTTGGATAATCTATGCATTATCCCCAGATGTACAGAAACTTTTTCCTTCAAAACTTTGTATTTGATTATTTTATAACATTAGCTTCAATAAAAAAAAATAATTTCTTTATCAGAAATTGCTTAGAAAAATATTTTCATTCTATACCTCATACTCATCTGGACTTTTATCAAAACTGTTTTAGAAAGGTTAATTAAAATTAAACGATGAGCAAATTGGAACAAGTGGGTCATAATTCATGTCAATATTTTGCTTAATATCCTGAACAGTTGTGTTTTTACTTTCCTTTGTATGTTATGATTTCAGTCTGCAATTTCCATCAGTCATGTTCATTATTTAAATGAGACAAATAGACTATTGTCAGGAAACATGAACCAAGTGACATTATTATTCTGACCTAGTGTAAATATCATGACCTGTCTTGGAACTCCAGCAGTAAATAAAAGGGTTCAGGCAGTCAAGGTGACAAGGGACCTGTCTATAAATCAAGCATTTAGACATTATGGTAAGTTTTATTAAAGAGCAAATGGATTTTTTGACATTATGCCTTGTACACAGGAGTCAGTAAATGTAAATGTAACCATACGAAGAAAGATAAAGCTGATTAGGGTTTTGGGATTGGACAAGAATACTGCTTTTGCTGCATAACGTCTTATTTTTACTTTTTTATCATGACTGTAGGACTCCTGAAATATCCGAGAGGGATGATACACACTGACACCCACTTATATTAGAAGACAGCAGAAATCTAAGATGATTAACATAGCCGCTGGTACAGATCAGTGGTTTAATTAACTCAATACACTAAACATTTTTACTTGACATAAGGCTACATGATTATTTTATGCTTCAGAAAAGTTCCATTACATCTGGATTTGTAACTTAATATTATGAAGTCTTTGGAAAGCTTTGGGGAAATCTACCTACATTTCTCTTTCTCTCATGTCTTGAGTCTAAAATTCCTGTAGGAAGGTATGGGTCATGCGAGCCAAGATGTTCTTTTATACATGCTGGTAGCTATCTACAACCCCAATTTGCTGTTTTAAATTTAATACATGACTTTATATGTACATAATGAAGCATTAGATAATAAAGTGGCAAAAAGCTCTTTCAAACATAATTTAGTATTCTCATGAAAATATGCCATAAATGAAAAAGTCATAGTGTATGTAAAAATAATCTTCCATATAAACATACATAAGGAGAAAAAGACATTATAAACCTTCAGATGGTTAATCAAAATATATTTTGCAAATAGGGATGAAATGAATTTTCCACTATTAAAAAATATTATTATGTACAGTATAGAATAATGTTAGACCAGCTGAAAATAATTTGCCTGGTCACCAGGCAATAGTATTTGTATGAATACTAAACCTCCTCAGCATATGTCTGCCTGTGTCCAACTCGTATAAGTATCAAAAAGTCATTTTCTGACCCTTCATTTTTACTTTCAGTATTAATTCTCCTGCCACTGCTATATGCCTCTAGTACCTGCATGTACTGTTCTGTTCACCCCATGTCTTTCTGACTAAATATTCCCTGTAATTTGTCTTTATGTTGTAAAATCAGATTCTTCAGTGTAAACTGGAAGATGTCCTTAAAGAAATAACTTCTCATGAGTTTTTTTAATCCTGTAACTATGAATTAATTCAGTAATATTTTATCATAAACCACTGATGTTACAGGATGCACAATTAAATCTACTATAAACCACTATAAAAATGAAAGAGTTATAAATATAAGCATTACTAGCATTTTTCAGTAAGTGGTCATGATGCTTGTCAATGTTTAGTTCATATTCTTCAGTTATATTCAGAGCTTCCTTTGGTTCCAACCCTATTCCCATTGAATTCAACTGCAAATGTACAACTGTCGCTTTTGTGTGTGTTAGATCTTAGAAGTTACTGAAGATTGTATAAGGATATCCTATGTCAGTTTGGGACAAGCAAACTCTTCCCCTTGCCCCAAAAAAGAATCCCAAGCTCCAAACACTAGAATCATTTAACTGTCCAGAATTACAAATGCCTGTGTCAAATTCCGTCCTATTTTATTATCTAGCATTACAGACTTAGGGCTGCTGAGGAACAAGGTGGGTGAGGTAATATATTTTATTGAACCAATTTCTATTCGTGAGAGAGACAAGCTTTCAAGTCACACTGAGCTCTTCTTCAAGACTCTTCTCTCACCAACAGAAGTTGGTCCAATAAAATAAAAAAATAATATTATTAATAAAATGATAGTAATAATAATTAATTATAATTAATCATTATAATTATAATATTAATTAATTAATTAATAAAATATCATTAATAAAATAAAATGGTCTCACCCACCCTGTTTCTCTAATATCCTGGGAACAGCATAGCTACAACAATATTGCATTTTGTTGAGGAACGCAGATTGTAATGGGAAGGCGGAAGGGCAGGAAATATTTTCCCTAGCACAAGCACATGGTCATATCTCATCCTTTTTCAAACACCCTGTAATTATAAACTTCAAAATAACACCCACAAGTTCCACCTACATCAATACCAATTTCCAGACTACAGTATTTGAGAAAACATGATGAGCAAACACTTTTCTTTCTTTCTTTCTCTCTTTCTTGTTAGTTAGTCTTTTCCAGCTTCTCTGGATTTTCTTCATGCTGTGTAGCTGTACCTATTTGCTTTATATTCCCTTTTAGCCTCAGTGTCTTAGGTCTGGTTTACACTAGAAAATTAAGTTGGCTTACCTACATTGCTCAAGGAAGTGAAAAATCCACACTTCTGAGTGGCATGGTTATTCAACCTAACCCCAAGTGTAGACAGAGCTAGGTTGATGGGAGAATTCTTCTGTTGACCTAGATACAGCCTCTAAGGGAGGTGGATTACCTACACCAGTGGGAGAACCCCTTCCGTCAGTGTTGATAGTTTCTACACTGAAATGCTACAGTGGTGTAGTGATAGTGGTGCAGCTCTGCTGCTGTAGCATTTCAAGGGTAGACAAGCCCTTAGAAATGCCCTGTCACTGACCAGGAGTATCCTCTTTGTGTAAGCTTCCATACAGCACTATATTGTCAGGGCTCAGCCATGTAGAACCCTAGCAGAAAGAGTCTCTCCACAGTAGTGGCCTTTTCAGTAGTTTCAGCCTCCCCTACAGACATACTTTATCAATGTGAATTTTCTTTACTTCAGTGCCTTGCTGGTGGGAACGTCCTCACTGTGTTGCCATGTCATTGTGACCTTCTCATTCAGCAGTGCTGTGAGGCTCAGTTATGTCATCCATAAGAAGAGAAAAACATGGTGAAAACTCTCCAGGAAAAAGTGCCCACCTGCATCACTGCAGTTTCAGCATGAGCTGTTGCTGAGAACTGCTTTATTGTTATGTAGGAATGGAGATAAGTAATTAAGATCCCTCTGAATGTGTCTACACGTTCATATTAAATAATAATATATTGTACTTAGCTATGTCTGAATCTTGTCTAGACCTGGCCTCTCCTATTCCTAATCAAATCTAACCTGTGTTATGGTGGTATCATATGCATATGATGCATATTCATTGCACATTACATAGTCCTGACAACATAAATATTCTTTTTTTGTTTGTTCTTATGCTTATTTATCCGTTCTTTTTCTTTTTTGAGCCCATATTTCTCTATGCTATTCTTACTGCATCTGCATTCAGGGATCCTAAATGTTCCATCTGTCCTACATCCATCCAGTTTCAATTCTTGTGCCTTGCACTTGTGCCTGTTCATTCCTCTTCCCCCATCACTAAGCTGCAAAAATGATATCCCAAGTACAGCTCTTCAAAACCTTTCAAGTTCATTTCTAAAGAGGTTCATATATTTCTGTGTGAGATATAATTTAGACTGGTTCATAGGCCCTGAAGTCCATAAAGGTTCACATTGGAATGAATTCAGGTTTCATCTACTTCTTTGGGAGCTAAAAAAACCCTTGGTTCTTGTTCCTAAGTCCATTGAAATCAATGAGAGTTTTTCTGTTGATTACAGTAAGTAGGTCTTCAGATTTCAAGGCAATTGTCCCTTATAAAATTGGGATATAATACTTTATGGGAACCAAAATATAAAATAATAAGAGAGTTCCCAGTAAGGCCCCAATACATCACCTAACTGAGGAAATCACAAAAGGTCAGAACATATGAGGCCAGTGCTCACTGGAGTTATATACAATCACACAGTGATGAGCACCAGGTGGAAATGGCTTCTGGGGAACTGTGCTGACTTTTCTGATCAAATGGGATAGGATCAGCCAGTCAAGAGTACAAAAGAAATATCCTATGACTTTTTTATGTCATATGAACTGTTCCAATGAACTAGATTTTCAGTTGAAATTCACCATGACCAAAGGTATAATCCATTTCTTAGTTCTCCACTTAGAGAAAATATATTTGTAAAAAGCTAACAGTTCACTGACATGAATATAGTTTCTGCAAAGTACTTTTAGAATTTAGAACTTTTAGCATTTGAACTCAGACACTGATTTTGAGTCCTTTTACAATTCAGGTCAATGAGTTTGTATAGCTATATGTCAAAAACAAAAAAACAAAAACAAACAAACAAACAAACAAAAAAAACCTCTGATACATTTAAATTTGTCCTCAGACTTAAACACTAAAGAAAAAGACTGACCTAGTCAGTATTTGATGGACTTCAAAAAGTTAAACTGCAACAACTAAATTACTCTGGAAGTTTATTTCTTAAGAAATTACAAATGGAAAGGGAATTTAAGAAATTAAGAAAAGGAGAAATAAATACAGAGAGTTCTGATATCTTTGGAGAAGGAGAAATATCAGCTGATGAAAAAAAAAGGGTGTGAACACCTAGATTGCAAGGGGAGGTGTCTGGAGCAGGTTTTGGAAATTGTTTCTGAGTTTTGTTAGTGCTTTTACGGAGCTGAAGCCAGTGTGATGAAGAGCTGCTCTTTCACAAGAAAGAATGTTTGCTTACTATTTCATCATCCCCTCGAGGCACAGAGAAAGAAAATAAGCACATCAGTTGTCATTATGACAGGATAAAAATGGAGCCATCATATTTCAATAACACAATGCAATGAGCAGCCCCATCAAGTGATGAATTATGGACTCTCTCTTTCACACTTGACTATAAGTTAATATTATCTCCCCAGGATAATTAGAGTGAAGTTCAATTACTGACCCTGAATTACCGTACGGGCCACACCATGGGTTTTGACACAACATTTTACACATTTATCTTTTCACCTAATGCACTAAATCTGCATCACAGTGGTGATTAATCTTCCTGGGCCCCATCTAGTTCACGCTCTTCTTCTTGGATGGATTGGCTGGTCCCTGGAGTCCCCTTGAGCATAATATGAGCAAGTCTATTACACTGTGTTTTTCTGCCAATTTATGTCCCTTTTAGTATTCAGTGATTGTAGTCACTGCTGAAGTTTGGCCAAAAGGCTGATCATGAAATTGAAGCACATTCAGACATGGAAGTATCTGCCTCCTCATCCACCAACAAGGGGTCAGGTAATTCATTCAATACTGTAAAACATACCTATAAAACTCCAATTGAAACAGATAGGCCCTTTTATTTCCATGTGTAAAGGTGAAAGCAGAGAGGCTCACTAACCCTCAGCAAGGCTCCTGAGGAATTTATATATTTCCTGTGGTACTTGTCATTTCTTTTTCTCATGAAGAACAAATTTCACTACCCTTGATCCACTTGTTCAAAGCCCCTTGCTAATTTCCCCCTGCCCACTACCACTTTTGACTTCTAGATACAGATGATAGCAAGCTCAAATCTCTCTAGTCAAAAAACAAAACTACATTTTCATTTAGATACACAAGTGGCCATTGAGATGAACACACTCTGGACACAGAACAGTTAGCACAATTGTCACAATCACATTTTCATCTGCCCATGAAGGCAGATGAGTACCTGGGGCTTGCTGAATATACTCTGGCAATTTGTAAAGGGCCAACTCTGGAACCCTCACTCATGGCGAGTAGTATCATATTCCATGAGTAATCCCACTGAAACCAATGTGATAATTTAAGGAACCAGGCTTTTTTCAGGGTGAGAAGGTTAACAGAATCTGGCCCTAAAAAATCAACCCATGGTAGGGGTTACATTGGGGTATACATTTGCTGAGGCAAGTAAGGAGGGTATGAGAGCCCCCTTTACACCACTGTGCAAGATATCTTGGACCTTGGGTCTGGGCAGACAGGAGTAAGGGTCTGTCTACAATGCAATTAAAAACCCACGTCTGGCCTGTGCCAGCTGACTCAGGCTCGTGGGGCTTAGGCTGTGGGGCTGTTTCACTGCAGTGTAGACTTTGTAATACAAAATATTAATGTTCACTGAAAGAGAAACAATCAATGTAAAGTGAATATTTTAATAAGATGTTATGAATGGGTCCATGCACATTTTAAGATGCGGGAGGGGTAAGATTTTCAAACCCTCGTATACAAAAAAATCTGTAGTTTTGCATCTCTTGACCCCAAGCCCCAACCCAATTACTGCATGTTCTAAAAATCTATAAAAGGCCTGGGCCTGCTATTTGTTTTCCAGACTCTAAGAACTAGGCCAGATATTAAGTACAGATCAGCCTAGCCTGGGCCATGAATGGAAATAATTAAACTGGTTTTTTTTGTCTTTTATTTGGTTTGTGAGAGATGTCACTGGTAAGCCATTATGGGTTGAGGTTGCTTTGGTTCCTTAGGATCATGAGCCTTACTGTGTCTTCGGAGAAAACACTGCTTCGGCTTACTACTGTATATTTTAAAAGAAAAAATAAAAATTTAATTAAATTGTTTGTTTTTCATACCTTGCTCTCTCTCATGTTCATATTCAGTAAAAACATCACTTACAGGCAGAGTGAAGCCCAATCTTGCCCTCATTATTTAGGCAAACCTCCCATTGACTTAAAATAGCAGTTTTTCCAGAGTAAGAAAGGCAGGTTTAGGACTTAATAATCAATGAGTGAAACAGATTGAGTACTACAGATTTATTTTAACAGACAGGCTAACCACAACAAAACACAAGTTCCAGTTAAGACAAAGCTAGAAAGCACTGTTTTGGTTTACCTGACAATACTGCTATTTTAGACTATAAAAGTACTGTTTTGAGTCATGTTACCATGATGCACAGAATATACACAGAGCAAAGTGAGGCACAGGATAAGAGAGTCTGCTAATTGTTTAAATCTGGCCACCATCTGGCATACACAGCCTCAAACATCAGTAATCCAGCTAAATTGTCCAGATGCTGCTCTGAACAGCTGTAAATAGGCTCTTTCAGCAGCCAAAGTTAATCCAGTGTAGAAATTCTCTTTCAAAGAAAACAAAAATGAGGATTTTGTTGTATCCAACTTCTCACTGTGAGTCAAAAGGGAGATGATGAGGGGCAGAAGATGGGACTCAAGCCTATACACTAGTTACATTGCAATTATATTAGGTCAGATTTTCAAAAAGTGGCCTTCATTTGTGGATAGACAATGCTGTGCACATGATCAATTAATCACACATTTTTGAGCACTAACACCTCTGTAAGCAGGTGTCCACACTTATCCACACTGTGTGCAGGTGTTTGTGTTTTAACAGTGTGTGCACACGTTTGCTTCCTTGAGGTGACTGTTCCTATAAAAAATTTCCTCTTAAAATGCAAGAAACAAACTTCACCATAGTTTTATTAGTAATGCTGCACAGTGCATTACCGGACCAAATTCTGCTCTCACCTTATACCCAAAAAAGCCCCACTGAAAGCATAGATGTATACACGGAAAAAAAAATCAGCAGGGGCCCAAGATAGTCAATTTTGATCAACATAAAGACAGAATAGGTCAGACAGAGTCGGGATAACCTCATATCTGGCTCCAGCAAACTTCTGACTCACAGTACATTTCAACCCATCTTTTAGAAAACTTTTAAAATTTGGTTATTTTTTGCATCATTTTGCTCTATTAACAAAACCTTTTCGAAATATAGAATCATCAAAAATTAGGGTTGGAAAGAGTTGTCTCCCCTGTCTTTCTCTTAATACTTTATTTTTTCTTTCTTCTACTATGTATCTTATTATTTTTTCCTTTTTTTTCCAGACTATTTCCCACAGCAATATGATTTCTCTACATTGTGAAATAATTGTGTTTCCCTTCCTCCAGCTCTCTTTCCTTACGTTGTGCTCTCTTCCTCCTTCCCCTGAGTTTTCAGCATCTCTTTTCACTCACTTTATCACTCCCTGCCTCTGTCTCTCTCATGTACCCCATTCCCACTGGTGCAACAGCAGCTGGAATACTGTGTCCAGTTCTGAGGTGCTCAGTTCAAGGATGTGGATAAATTGGACAGAGTTCAAAGAAGTGCCTTGAGAATGATTAAAGGATTAGAAAACATGCCTTATAGTGATAGACTAAATGAGCTCAATCTATGTAGTTTAACAAAGAGAAGGTTAAGGGGTGACTTGGTCACACTCTATAAGTACTTACATGGAGCACAGATATTTGATAATGGGCTCTTCAGTCCAGCAGAGAAAAACATTACATGATCTAATGTCTGGAAGCCGAAGCTAGACAAATTCTGACTGGAAATAAGGCACACTTTTTTTAACAGTGGGGGTAATTAATGATTGGAACAATTTACCAAGCAAGGGTTGCAGTGGATTCTTTATCATTGGCAATTGTTAAATAAAAATTGGATTTTTTAAAAACAGATATGCTGTCATTCAAAAAGAGTTATTTTAGGGAATTTCTATGGTCTGTGAAATACTGGAGGTATAGATGAAGGCAATGGTCCTTTCTGGCCTTGAAATCTATGTATCACTCTATATGCTCCCCACTTTTTATCTTCTGTCACCCACATTCCCATGTCTCCCTCAACACACATTCCCACATACACTTCTTCACCACTCACAAAATCACCACATACACTGCAGCTTTCTCCTCAACATCAAGCAACTGCCCAAATACATGAGGAGTTCCTCAGAATCCACTCACTTGTGAAGGTTCCTGCTCTCTCTCCAGCCACACACAGACACACTAGCTCCCCGAAAGCCCCAATCCAGTTAGAATTTACATAAGCTGCCCCAGAAAGTCAACATGCTCATGCGCCAACATTCCCTCCCCAATAAAAACAGCCTCTCCTCCTCCTCAGTACTCTCTCTTATTATCTCATCCCTACGATGTGTGCACACACACATACACACTTGGGGAATCACCTTTTTCGTATAATTTCCTTCTTTCCCTACTGTCCTCCACACACAGAGACAAAGAAGGATAAATATCCATGTTGCAGAGTTGAGTGAACAAGATGCCAAGAGGCTGTGAAGGTGCTCTTCTATCTCTTCTATACATATCTTTAGGTGTTATAAGCCTGACTGTAACCTGTCCAGCTACACATACTTGCTCTTCACATACTTCAGACCTCACTCTTCCCTGACCCATATCTCAATACCAGTGGGCTGTATTCTTTCGTAATTCTCAGTGCCCAGACGTCTTCATACTGTTTTTAGCAAAATCAATAACATTTTTCCTATATACATTGTAGTTGGAGCTTTGTCGGTCCCAGGATATTAGAGAGAGAGAAGGTGGATGAGGTAATATCTTTTATTGGACCAATTTCTGTTTGTGAGAGAAACAAGCTTTCGAGTCACACAAAGCTCTTCTTTAGGTCTGGGAAAGGCACTCCCAGCATCACAGCAAAATGCAAGGTGGAACAGATGGTTTAGCATAAATAATTAACACATATTGTAAAGGACCATTCAGTGTAGAGTGGCCTATTAACACCTCTATAGTCATAGGACAAAAAGAGGGTGTTAGTGGGTTACAACTTGACAGAGTTTAAATCATCTACCCAGAGGATGAAAATATTATTGATGTGTCTCATATATATCATTGGTTTTATGATGCATTTGTCCAGAAATTTTTCTTCAAGGTAGCCCATGAAGAGCTTGGCATATTGGGGAGCCATCCTAGTATCCATGGCTGTGCACATTGTTTGGACAAGTGTTTGTTGCTGAATGTATAATTGTTATGGGTGAGGATGAAATGGAGTTTGAGGTAGGCAGCTATGCCATCTTTGTGAGGGATGTTGGTGTATAGGGAAATGACATCTATGGTGATCAGGATGGTGTTCTGAGGAAGCCTGTTAATATTGCAGAGTTTGTGGAGGCAGTCAGTTGTGTCCTGGAGGAAGCTGGCCCTTTGTGTGGTGAGGGGTTTGAGGATGGTTTCTATGAGTCCTGATTTTCCTTCAGTAAGAGCGCTGTGGCCAGATATGATAGATTTGCCTAGGTCCCCTTGTTTGTGTATCTTGAGAAGTATGCAGAAGGTCCTTCAGGTGGGTTCGTGGGGGATAAGTTTGTGAAGTTTCCCTTATAGTTGTCTGGGGAACGATATGCTTATATCCTATTTTTCCTGAATAAATTGTGGTGTAGGGTCTTCTTTGAGTTCTTTATAGTAGATGGTGTCAAAGTGCTGTTCTTGGCCTCATCAACATAGCCATCACAGTTGAGGACTACAAAGGTGCCCCCTGATTTGATCACTTTCTGGTGGTTAGATTTCAGACCCTGAATGACTGTCCTCTTGGCGTTGGAGAGATTATGAAGGATGTGATATTTGTTAAGGATTTCACAGTCAATTATTTTGCTGAAGCAATCAATGTAATGATCAAGAGTGTGGTTTTGTCCACTTTTGGTGTCAAGTCAGATGATTCTTTTTTCTTATGATTCTCAGTGGGGGCATGGTAAGTGTAAGCTGTGTTGTCATTGTTGTGAAAGAATTATTTGAGGTGGAGACAGAGGAACAATTCTTCTAGTTCTTCATATGTTAGTATGGTATCAGGTTCTGTGGTGAGGCAGAAGTTCAGTCCCTTAGATGGTACAGATAATTCAGCTCCAGTGACAGGTACTCTTGACAAATTGATGATGTACGGATGTTATGTAGTGTCCATGTGGAGGGTACTGGTGCCATGGTTTCTCTCAGAGGTGGTGATCTGTGAGTTGTGGAGTAGTTGTAGTTGGTTCCATATATATATTTTTTTTATTGGATGGCTATCACTGGGGTTTTTTTGATAGTTGTTTTTTCATCTTCCTCTGTAGCATGGGGCACAGCTCACTTGCTGGTGGATTCTCTGTACCTTAAAGTCTTTAAACCATGATTTGAGGACTTTAATAACTCAGTCATAGGGTAGGGGTCTATTACAATAGTGGATGTGTGAGGTTCTGTGGCCTGCATTATGCAGGAGATCAGACTAGATGATCATATTGGTCCCTTTTGACCTTAGAGTCTATGAGTCTATTTTTTGCATGATTTCCTGGTAATTTTCCTGGGTTTTTTCCTTCAGTGTGTGGAAGCATGTCATGGTTTCTTTTTTTAGATAGTCCCTTCTGGAGTATGAGAGATGCAGTAAATGGTTCCTTAGATTCTCTGAAGTCTGTCTGTGGAGCTGTTTAACATATTTAGAGTTGTACGTAGTGGTTAGAGGGTCTAGTGAAACCCCATAGGAAAATGAGAAAAGACA
Source organism: Emydura macquarii macquarii (assembly GCF_026122565.2). Lineage (NCBI taxonomy): Eukaryota > Metazoa > Chordata > Testudines > Chelidae > Emydura > Emydura macquarii. The sequence goes on along the minus strand of NW_027131964.1, from coordinate 2,872,344 downwards.
AAAACACCTTATCACCTGTGGGTGAACACTTTTTACAAAGCAATCACCCCCACATATGACCTATCAGTCCTCATCCTGAAAGGAAACCTATACAACACTTTCAAAAGAAAAGCCTCAGAACTTAAATCATTACTCTGCTTGACATTAAAAATCAGGGAATGAACAAAGACACTGGATTTATGGTTTATTACAATAAACTATAGCCCACTAATCCCCTCTTTTTGTCCTATGATTGCAGAGGTGTTAATAGGCCATTCTATGTTGAATAGCTCTTTAGAATATGTGCTAAGTATTTATGTTAAACAATCTGTTCCACCTTGTATTTTGCTGCAATGCTGGGAGTACCTTTCCCAGACCTGAAGAAGAACTCTGTATGGCTCAAGAGCTTGCCTCTCTCACCAACAGAAATTGCTCCAATAAAAGATATTACCTCACCCATCTTGTCTCTCTAACATTTTTTCCCATTGGTAAGAGCAGCATCTGCTATAGCTCTTGAACTGTGTACATATTCCATCACATAAACTGTCCCTAGGGCTTCTTTTAGGCTCAGCATATTTTCTCTCTGAATCAATAATATAATATCTGGGTTATAACAAGAAATGGAAAGCCATCTTTTTGCTCTTATGTTGTGTCTTAACCAGACTAACTGACTGAATTTAGCCACTGGTTTACAAAATCCTGTGCTGTGCCCAAAGTAGGTTTTGTGTACAATTCCTTATCCAAGTCTCAAAATGACAGGAGTTGTACAATACAACCAATTTTTTATTTTTGAGTATTTTTATATGAAAGAGTTCATTTTCTGTCTGGAAAAGCTTTGATTTCTCTGCAAAAAAATTGAGGGAATTAAAAAAAAAAGAAAAAAAGGAGCTTTTCACGTGTCCACAAAACCATGATTTTTCATAGGTTGTGGCGGTGGGGAATTTTTCCCCACAGCTTTGTAAGAGACTGTCATCAGCATCCTATAAAAACAATAGCTCTCCAGCAGAGCTGAAGAGAAGCTTTCCCTTGCTGAGTTAGTAATACCTGTGCTAAAGATTACTCTTACATATATCCTCTGCAGTCTTGATCTTACTTTTGAATGGCATTCACTGAAGTAGTGGGATACACCTTTCCTTAATATTGTAAAGCACGAAGGATTCTTTCTCCAAGAATCAGGCAGCACAGACAATACTGAAGAGGTTTATTCACGATACCAGGAAGTCTGATAAATCAGCTTCAACTTCATGGTGTTACAGTGGTCAATTATATACGCTTTCTTATCGATTACATAGTACGTTTTAAATTCTTCATCTATTCACTTACAAATACAGACATTGTCCCATCCAGAGAGAACAACAGTGATAATGGTTGTTACATACACGCAGAGACACTTTAATCACTCTACTTACATCAAGGATGCTAGGGCTATACTCAGAGTGGGGGTAGGGTGGAGGAAGAAGGGGGGGGATCCTTACAGATAGGTGGCAGGTGAGACAGAAATTCTAAAAGCAAATGTGCTGTTCTCATTGGAATTAGAATCACTAATAGGACATCTGGCTTCCTGAGCCATCGGATGTTTACACTAGCCATTGTCCTTGAGGCTCAGGTATTCTCGTTAGCCATTTAAATGAGTTTTAACCTACAACTTGTTAGCTGAAAACGTCAAGCCTTATAATATGAAGGTTCTTCCATCTTCCAAACCCATTGCCATTAATTCCTTTTTCATTCTAATTAGAGTTTATGGTAGAGTCGAGTAAAATTTTTGGCCAATTTGTTTTTCAGATAAAAATGGAGATTCAGTGCATTTTTCAGTGGCACTGTAACATTCTGCTAATTCATGATCATTTTGCCAAATTGCTTTGACCAAACAAACAAACAAACAAACAAACAAACAAACAAACAAACAAACAAACAAACAAACAAACAAATCAAACCAAAACAAATTGAAAGAAAAAAATCCTTCAAAATTAAAACTTTTCATTTCAATATTTTTTAAACAAAACATTTTGATTTTTTGGTTTGAAATAATATTTTGTTTTAAAATTTCCTTTCATTTGGTTTAAAAAAACAAACAGAAATGTTTAAGAGTTAGTTTGATTTTGTGATTCACTGAAAATTTAGGAAAAAAATTGGTTTCTGGTTTGTTTTGTTTGTGATTTTTCACAATTCATAAACATCTGTGAAATCCATTATTCATACAGCTCTTGTTTATGGGACATTTAGTAAAGCCAAATTTTGAAGGCTGGGAATCCTGAACCCTGTATTTCCTTTTCTGGAACAAACTGTGCCTGCATTGGAATTTGGGCCGGAGCTGCAATTCCCCAGGGTTAGCTCCAGGAGGAACGGTTTCTCAGGAGGTGCATTCCTTCTCCTTGTGCCTCAGTGCGGAGTGTGCACACCACATCAGCTGTTAGTATGGTCCAGCCTGCTACCTCCAACACAGCCAGCCAGCTCCTCCATCTGTGACAGAGGGGATTGAGGTGCCTAAGTGCCGTGTTTTGATAAGGTTACCAGGGATGAATGGCCCCCCAAATTATGGGAGCAGTTTGAAGGGTGCTTTGAGGCACTAAGGTGGTTCGTATACGTTCCCTTTAAGACAGAGTGTGAGGCTTGAAAAAGATAACTTAGAAAAAGTTGGCAGACTTCCTGAAAAGATTTGGAAAACTACTCAAATTCTTAACCACTTAATAGTCTTTATTTAACAACTTACTAATACAACTACTTAAATCAAACTTTTCTCTTACTGATTTATTTTATGTATAACTACAAACAACAAAACAATGATTACAATGATCAGATTCTAGATACAAAACTTACTAATACAACACTAAAAACTTAAACAATTTGTTTTATCACAAATCTTGTTCCCTTATTCTGTTACAAACTCTCAAGACACATATAAAACTAAAAAAAAACCAAACTAACAATTATAAAGCTCGTACGAAAAGCAGTTATTCCAACAGTTACAGTCACAATCACTCCTGGAATACAAGTAGAATTATTGCTGGTTTTACATTCACATTCACTACTCACCACATGTAGAGATGAACTCAGCTGCAGCAAAGATAACAGATGTTTTATGATCTGGTCTTTCTATTTAGAGCTCTATTTTTTCATCCAGGTGGGACCTCTATCGTATCCGCACCTAGGGTATATTCCTCCAGACGGAACCTCTATCGCATTCACGCCCAGGGTATTTTCCTCCAGGTGGAACCTCTATCGTATTCACACCTAGGGTATTTTCATCCACAGGACAAGTCCCAACAGGTTATCAGCTCAGTTACCTAACTATTCTAAGGTAATGTAAGAGACGAGCTGGAGAGAGGCCAGAGGGGTGATCAGACCATGTTGCAGGCACGATTCTGGTGCACCCCTTGGGGAAGTTCGGTGGTCCTCACGACAAGACTCTCTGATTTTTGCTTTGTCTGACACCCCTTTTATCTCCACTCCAGCCTATACGTCCGCCAGACCAATGATGGGAATTTCTACGTCACTTTGTCGATCCCTCCTTGGGGAGGTCCTCAGGCCAGAAGTCTATCCTTGACCAGGTATAACTCACCAAATATAAGTTACAACAACTGCAAACTTCCAAATTTGGGCCTAGGAACTGCTGTGCTCCCAAGTTACCCCTATTTCAAGTTCAACTGGTTACTTTTGGTCAGGGTTTTTGCTGCCTCTGAGCTCCTCTCCCGTGGGGCTTACAACTTGTACCTCTTTGTCCATTCTCGAAGCCTTATCTGCTTATCTCCTACAAAAAAAACTAGGAACAATTATAAGAACAGATGGTTACAAAACCTTGAAATATAATGAACAATCTTCAATGAACTTTCCCATTCATCACATATAAATCAATTACTTGTTCCTTTCTCAACATAGACTCGGGGCACACACACAATGCCGTGATTTTAACCCGTTACGACAGGGATGGAGAGCTATGTCTTGGCCTGCACTCAACCCCCTTTGGGGTGACTTACTTCCCTAAGGCGCTAGGAGACAGCAGTCTCATATGGCCTTTTTTCCAGCCCCATATATCTAACCAAACCTGGAAGCCTTGTCACTATTGAGAGCCAGGTCTCTCTTTTAGGGCTCATCAAAACCTTGGAATTGTTTTTCACTAAATAAATAAATAAATAAATAAATCTTTCAGACTTTTTCTGGATTTTTCAGATTTTTCAGTGAAATCACTTGAATGGTTCTAAGAAAGAAGGGGGGGAAGTTTTATTGAGCAAATGAAAAATTTCAAATAATGTTGCAATTTTTCAGGAACCTTTTTAACATTTGCAAAGTCATTTTTAATAAATAAATAAAATAAAATATTTTTGTTGAAAAATTGTAGCCAATTCCACTATCTTTCTTTGTTTCTTAGCTTGAGCAGTGTGTATCATCCCTCAAATTTATACTCTTTTTGATTGAAGCTTTCAGACACCGTACTGGCAACAAAGAGGTAGCAGAGAAAACTGAGGTGACACTCACTCAGAGTAACATTTCAGAAGAGTCCTTTTTTCGTCCTTCAGCCACCAAGTAGAGTATGAGAAAAAACAGCCCTTTCAAATATAGGTAAATTCTGCTCATGGAAATTGTGATTCAGGTTCAACAAGAGAGGTGATCCTATCATTGACAATGTCTCTTACCATCCTTGACATGAAGCATTTCTCTGAATCTTAGGGAACAGAAAAATAGGACATAAAAATCCTATTAAAAATTTCTAAAAACCATTCTTGGTAAAATAACACTTGGAGTGCATTACCTTGAGTCATGACTTCGACCAATGTAATCATTCTCCTTCATAGTACATGCCCCCATGTACACCTCCTTATGTAAACAATACTTCCTCATACTCAAGGACTAAACTGCCCCCAGAGGTTTAAGTTCACAAAAGAAACATGTCTTCTGCAAAAGAACAAATATAGGTTTTATAAAATTGATGAAAATGCTACAAGCAACTTCAGAAGCATTTCCTGAACTACAGCCCTTCTTCTTTTATCAGCCTGAAATATGGAGACAAACTCTGATGTGACATACACCTGTAAAATACATGAGGTATATGTGATGGTAGCACCTGGGCCATGAGTGCTATTTTATAACTTAAAAAGATTGTGTCATACTATGGACAGTACATATGTGGAACTGTAGAGTGATAGAATAATAGAGGTTAGAGACAGAAAAGATTGATTATATCATCCAGCCCATCTTCCCACTGATCAGGGATGCTTCTGTTAGGTTCATTTTCTAGAGCTTTGTCTCGTCTAGTTTTTAAAATCCCAGTCTCATTTTAAATTTCCATTTCCCTTGAGTGACTTTTTTACAGCCTAAAACATCTCACTCTCAGAAAGTTTTCCTTAGTATTTAATAAAATATTTCCTATTCTCCTCTTTGCCTGTCTGGGGAAGATCTAGATAACAAAATATTTTTTTCTATTTTTCTTTCTTTTCAGAATAAAGTCAGAGAAAAATGAGGATGCATAGAAACCCACAGTTGTTTAGCTGGGCTTCTAGTGGCACTGCTGTCATACAGTGGAATATGTCTTTAGTTTGATTAGAGATAGACTAAAATTCTAATTTGGGTTTGGATCCAGATTTTGAACACAAGAGTTCTTGCTTGTTTGGATTAGAGGTTTTTCTCCAACCTAGTGTAGAAGAGCTCCCCACTCTCTTTCTCCTGAATATTAGAGTTCAGATCTTGGGATTTGGTTCCATCCCATACATCCTAGTTCTAGAGATGTTAACAGCATAATTTCTACCTTCAGACAAATAGAGCATAAATTTGGGATGGTTTAGTTGGGGTTGGTCCTGCTTTGAGCAGGGGGTTGGACTAGATGACCTCCTGAGGTCCCTTCCAACCCTAATCGTCTATGATTCTATGAAATAAAAAAATATTCATAAATGAAAAAATCTGTTGTCTTAGGTACGTGAAGTAAAGTGTTCTTGGACATAGTAAAATTTAAAACAAAAACTGAGAGGAAATAGTTATATTGCATAGAAAAGAATATGGCCCAAATTCAGTGGACCTACCCTCCCCCTTTCACACCTCAAACCCAAATTTGCTTTGGTGTAACTGTGAGAAGAATTTGGCCCTATGATGTTTTTCTAGGCTACTGTCAATATATTCCACCACAGTGCCTGGAAAAAGTGACTACAAGACAGATCATGCCCTAGGCATTATTATGTATCTTAGTGACAGTGTACAGGGGCTGTCCAGGTGCCACAAAACAGCATGACAGACACATGACCCCTGAATAACCAGTGCAGAGGTAGCTCCACACCTGTCTCCTATGGCCTTGCCCTTTTCCTAGGAATGTTAGTAAGAAGCAGGATCTGCACTTCTCAAGGTGACTCTGACCAGCCTTTCTCAGGGATTCAGTAGGGCAAAGGAAGTTCCTCACTCCCTCCTGTCACCTTGTCCACCCAAATAAGTGCTGACCAGAATATGGCCTCATATTACCAAAAAGATAGAAACAAAATGTGAACCTCTCAGGCAGCAAAAGTATTTCTAGAATACTCTTCCCTCATCCCACACTGTTAGAAAGCTGTGACAATTGTTAAAAAAAAACAACCTCTTGATTATGAGAATTCAGAGAAGTCAAATAAAAGCAGGGAGTTGATTTGCACTTTATTGTGTATTGAGTTCTTTGGTTACAATTTGCTCACAATCTCTTTAGCTTAAGCACAATACATGCACACATAATGTAACCAGGTTGTTGGGCTGGGGATCCATTCAGATCAATTCATAGAATCATTGAATATTAGAGTTAGAAGGGTCCTCAGGAGGTCATCTTGTCCAACTCCCTGCTCAAAGCAAGACTAACCTCAGCTAAATCATCCCAGCCAGGGCTTTGTCAAGCTGCAGCTTAAAAACCTCTAAAGATGGACATTCCACCACCTCCCTAGGTAATCCATTCCAGTGCTTCACCACCCTCCTAGTGAAAAACATTTTCCTAATATCCAACCTAGATATATGCGTGTATATGGAGATATAGATAGATAGAAAGAGCAAAAGCGAGCTACCATGTGATCTTCCTAGTACTTATACCCTCTTCCCAAAGGAGTCACATGTCCCCAAAATACGCAAATATGCTTTGCTAGCATATCATCTAGAGTATCATAATTAATTCATAATTTGGGAAGGGGTACAGGGATCGGCTGATGTTCACTTTCCATTAACTACCCCCCTCCAGGCACTTGACATCATGTTGTTTTATAGGGTCATTTGACACAGGTCAGCTAGTCCCAGATTCACCTTTATACACCTCTGTGTGTACACACCAGATGAACTGGCCATTGGCTGACCGTGACCATTGATCTTCCACATCTTACACAGGGCCTGGACAAACATACATGGCTTATGTTGATGCCAAGTGCGAGTTTGGCCTTTTCAACGGTCTAGTGCTAAAAGGCCCTGCTCCCAGAATCCTCTAGCCCTCAGGCTCACCAAACTTGTCTATTATAATATTATACAGTGATTCAGCACCATCCCAACACAGGTCCAACCACACTCTTAGAGGGCTCTTCTGTTTCACAAATTCCTTGGGGCTCAGATGGGACACAGGCTCTAGAGGAGGAAAGGCCTGCTCTCCCTGGCAGCCAGCTGTAGATCTTTCCTCCCACACATACCATTTCTTGAATCCTGCCTTGTTTCAGCAGAGCTGCAAGAAAAACACCAAGTTCCCTCTTGAAATGGTCACACTCAGCAACTCCTGCAATTATTAGAATGCATTGCTTCATAAAATATGACAACTAACCTGTGGATTGCAAATGGACACTCTTTTCTCCCATTTTTATCCAAAGAAAATGTATAATAGTCCTTTAGTGCATGCAAGTTACAAATTGACACATCAGGCACAAGGCAAGGCAATCCAAGATGCTTTATGCAAATGCTGATAACTTTTCCACTTTCATTTGAAGTTTAGAAACTGCTGCAACTATAACCTTTGGGTGAGCTAGAGTTTATTTAATTGCTCTTCTTCAGTGCCTGAAAAACCCAACTTCCATAGAAAAGCATGTGCAGACCCAGAATTCAGTCACTGAGGATTTTCAGCAAGGATTGCACAGGGTCAATCTCCCCACAATCAAGTCCAAAAGAACAAAAGGAATGAACTTAATTCTTAAGTACCAACTTTATAAAACCTTATGATAAAGATACATAATAAATAATAATAACAACAAATTTACAACATAACATGGCTACTTTATAAGACACGTATATTATCTTTCCAGTTACACATAAATGAAGAAAACAATTTAAGTTTAAACAGGTCAGTCACCACAGAAACACATTGAGAAGAAACTCAGAGTTCCCAAAAGCTTAAACTGAGTTCACCTGAGCCTCAGAGTCTTTGATCACCAAATCTATACAGTCTGCTGAGTCAAAAGCAACATCTTTCCTCCACTTGTTTGTAGAAATCTTCAGTCAGAATCAATGCACACAGTTCCTCTTCCTCTGCTGAAATCACTCAATTAGCTAACCAGTTATCCAATCACTCAGTTAAGTATACAGATTTGTTTTGAAAAACACTGTTACATGAAAAATACAAAACTGAGAATAGCAAAATAAATGACTCTTTCGCCATCATTAGAGTTAAATAAAAGAAAAGTTGGTGAATCGTAGTGGAGACAATGTAACTAAAACAGTTTGGCTAAAATAAAATAACATTCAAAGAATATAATTAAAATAAAATAAATTATTTTTCCCTCTGAATTTTCCATTTCTATAATTAACAGGGCTTTCCTGGTGCAAGGTTAACAATATCATTAACTTGCTGCAAAATGCATCATAGTTAGGGAAAACAGCCTGTTTTCTGCTCCTGTGGCTCAGCTTCTACCAACCTACACACTGCATTTGGCCTTTTGTGAAGCAGCTGCTTTGACTACTTACCCTCATGGAGGGAACCTATTGAGCATACCCAAAACTACTACACCCAGTTCTAGAAACTTCTGAGTGGGAAGAGCTAAGTGTGCATCTGCCTAGCAACAATGACCCAAACATATCTCATTCCTCCCACTTCTCCATAGATCTCTTAAAAAGATCTCCTTATTAGGTATGCAGATTATGCAAGTTTTTACTGTTTCCACCCTACTGTAATTATTAACCCTCTTGATGTTGGACTCAGGGAAAACAGTATACATGGGTATCTTTCTTTCTGTGTACCATTGTGTTGCACATAATCATTTGGCTAGTGAAAGATACCCACCTACACTAAAATTTCATGCTTTCTTATGCTACGAAGGATTCAAAAGGAGTATTAACATACCATATTCCTTATGATATAGAGAGAACACTCAACACTGGCAATCCTGCAGTCAAATATGATAGTGATTGTGATAGATTGTTCAGAATCTTTTAACTTTCAGTATCACGTCAGAAAGTCTCAGTAATAACAGACTTTTAGTTAAGAGGTAAAAGTGAATCTATCCTCTTCTTGTTTTTCATTAAACAATGGATACAACAATTTGCCAGCTATTCAGATTCTTTTAACAATTCAGCTCTGATGCTGTCTCATGTTGGAATCAATACTCCAATTATTCCAGCACACATTTTTAAGGAACATTTATGCCATTGATTCTTCTTTATAACGAAGAATCAGCCAAAGCTTACTTGTTAACAATAGTGCATATTTATTGGTGTCTGTAGTACAGTATGTTTTATAGGGATGGTTAATCCAGGAGAAAGGTTACTCCCAAGTAAAGAAGACTGAAAGGGGTACTGAAAAGAAAAAAACAATTCCAAAGAACTTTTATAGATTTATCAATTGATTGATTGATTGATTTTACTATGAAAGACAATGTTATGGGATTGAGAAGTTTATTGATTCCTCTACAGTTTTACTCAAGATCTTTTTGGATATTTTGGAACCTCCTGCTAGTCTAGATTAAAAAAGCCATTGCATGTTCACAGGAATGGAGTATTTTGTTAAGTCTCAATTTCATTTTCTTGCAAGTGGAAATTTTTGAAGCACAGAATTGGTAGCTAACATTAGGGGAAACAAATGCAGTGCTTCCGTTGAAAGAGAATACATTAAAATATACTATATACCATCAATTATGGTGTGGTAAAGATTGTCCATGAAATTAACCTAAATAATCAAGTCACCCTTTGATTATATTTCAGTAGCTGACTGGCATTGTAGCATTTCAGAAAATTGAATTCAGCTTTATGAAACATATGTTTAAAAGTTGTACACTTTCAATAATTATGCTATAACACCCTTATTTTATGCAAAGCTAACTAGATATTGTCATATTAAAATAGTAAATCCAATTCATTGCTTATGAAACACATGTTTAAAAAAATAAAAGGCACACTTTAATTATTTCAAGAGTGTTCAGACTAGCTCACCAGCCTACTGAATATTGCATTTGTTTAAAACTCAATCATGCAAAATGAAGACTCGATTTGAAAAATTTTAATAAAGATAACCAGACTATCATTATATCATTTGAATGCTAATCGGCACTTTCATTCAGTGGAGGGAGCACCGATAGTGTCAACTTTGCTGGAGGCTCTTTATTTCGCAATAAAAACATTTACATTCTAATGATTTTATTAAAGCATAGTAGCTGTCAGCATCCCCAGATGACTCCCTGGCAAACTGTATCAGTTATCAACTCATATTGCCTTTATCAAAACCACCCAGTGGTGAGCCTAGGCCTGCCACAATGAGATGTCTATTGCTCGGAGAGCTGGTATTTAATCATTTCTTCTACAGTATTGTTCTGCTTACAGTGCATAAATAAGTGCTTCAAATAACCCCAGAGTGCTACTGACAATGAAACAAAGTATCAGTCCTATTTATCTTTCTCACATTCTTCAGAAACCTTCTTCTCCACTTCTTTTTTTTTTTTTTATTTTGTTGTTGTTGCAGGTACCTTTTTATTCATTCTAACGTATCATCATTCAACAGCTCTGAATTTCTTCATGATGAGTAGTAGGACTCACAGATAGAGTCAAAGAAGGTGATATTTTTTGCACTGGAAAGTGATATAATGAATACTGGAAACAACTGGATTAGAAGTGATAGATGGACTCTGAAGCAACGTTGACCTCAACAGAAAAACAAGGGGGAAAAAATAGGTTCCATTTTTTCCCCTTGTAACAAAGAGAATGTTCTTGTTGAGAAAAGAAGAGGCGACTGGGGTAATAATCACAGGCTTCTAAGCTGCCTATGTGGACGTTTTCTTCTTTCTGCTAAGGGACACTAAATAAAAACAGATGTATAGCATACATTGTCCGATTTTTTCTGACTAAGCATGTTGAACAATGACCTGAGGACAGCTCTGTTAATAGTAGTGAAAATTTATCAGTCTCAGCACAGTGAATGTTTGTTTTGAAAGAACAAAGTTCTCCCCATGGCTTTGTTGCCTTTGTTTTAAAAATAAAAGTATTTTGAGGTCTATTTTAAATTGGGCCCTCTCAGAATGTCTTTCCACTTCACAGTAAAAATTGCATTATAATTTGATTGTGTCTAGACTATATCAAAGATCCATCCTGGTGTGATAATTTCTTTGAATAAAAATCTCTTCAGTAGGGATTAGTTGTTGATGTTGTCGACTAAAATCAGCTAATTCCTTGACAGAGGAAGAAATAACAGTTATTATAGGCATGTGCAGACTCTGATATGATTTGAGTTCAATGTTCTAACATCTGAATCTGTTTTAATCTCTGAACATAAATTCAGATCTAGTGGGATATTTACTTGCAGAGACGTCATCACATTGTTTTGCTTTATGGCAGGAGTCTAACTAGCCAGCCATGTTATTATCTGCATGGGAGAAAGATGTTTAATATCAGCTGCAGAATGCATTGTGCAAATCAATAACATATCAACATAATCAAAGTTCTCAGCTGGAAAATCAAATGCTAGAATGTGTGTAGAGTCTAAATAACTTGAAATGCCATCCATATGTGCAGAACAGTCTATTGATCTCACAACTGGGAGGCAACTAGGAGATTTAGATTCTGTTTCTGATCTGTCACTGATTTGCTCTGTGGCCTTGGGCAAGTCACTCAATATTTCTTTGCCTCCATCTGTAATAATCACTAATTGCCTCTAATTAGTGCTTTGAGACCCTCTGATGAAAGGCAGTATATAAAGACTGAGGAACAAAGGACAAGCTGAGAGACAGGAGAAGAGTGAGCTGGTGTTGCTAGTCCAGTTGCCACTGTGACACTCCCCTATTGGTTTATGGACAGTGCCACATCACCTAGTCCTGTCCCATGATTGTAATCTGGCCTTGACCCCAAATAAATCATCTATGTGCTAGCTAGTGGTGAGGTTTGCCAGAGCTGAATGAGTGGGAGCTTGGCCTCCAGTCCTGATTAATCTTGCCTCACCCACTACATAGTTAATTATGCGGGTTTGGGACTGGAAGGGATTTGCCCTTTCTGAAATGCTCTCCCTCTGTGCCTAATAATTTCCATTTTAGTGCTAATAATGTCTGTCTTTTAACTCACCTCATGCTTTGATTCTCACTCAATATTATTCAGATCAACAAATAAACAATTGTCTTCAATACAGTCAGAAAATCAATCAAGTACTTTTCAAAGTACTTCACATTTTTCCAGCTGTAGTTAGTGCAGGGCTCAGAGTTTCTATTTGAACCTGTCCTGCTCACTTTATGTTGCAGCTCTATTGACCTGACCTTTCTGATATATCAGTGTTAGCAAGCATACAACCTGACAAGCTAGGTCCAGATATAGAGTCTTTCAGACATAGAAACTGTTACTCCAACCTGCTCCCTTCCAACTGGTATTCAGATAAAGACACTGGCCTAGCACAACACATTTTTATAATGTAATATAAAAAACAAAACCAAATCAAAATAAAAATATCAACCAATCGACTGACCAAAACAACCCTACTCAAAACATTTGTGACGGCAACTTTACAAAAATTCTAAATTTCTCAATACACATTTTAACATTTCCCCCTACATAGATGTTTGGGATAACTCAGAAAAACATATTTGGTTAAAAAAAATCATGTTTGTTAATCATTATTTTCATTCGTTCACCTATCTGAGCTGTATATTATAAACAGATTTGAAATCCATCTTTACTACTAACTGGCCATAAGAGTTGTTTGCACAGACCCGGCACTTTGAAAACATTATTTGTTTTGACATAGATCAGTGTCATTACCTCCACTGAATGAATGACTTCACAGGAGTTCGTCAGCATTTCAGCAGTTGTAACTGACATCAGAATCTGGCCCCACTGTTTCCACAGCTGTAAAATATATACTGTTTGAAAACTCTGAAATATACTGAATCTAAGAAGTCCACATCAACAGGAAGAAAGGTAAGTACATATTTTTCTTTCTTATTGAAAAAGGAATAATTTTGAGAATTGCCATTCTGTAAATCACAGAGATGTAAATCCATCTTTTTAAATGGCATTTCAAGATTCCAAAACTTGGAAGCTCTGTAGATTTTAAGGGGATTTGCCATTCTGACACAAATACTGAGTTAGATTAAGTATGAAAATAAAAAACTAGTGATCAAAATTTCTTGTGGAATAGTTTTCCACTGGAATATGCATTTTCATCTCAATTGAAATGTTTTATGGGAATATGTCAATTCTGATAAAATTTTCCATACAAAATGTTGAAAAGATTAATCTCAACTTTCTCTTTTTGTTTCATTTCAATAAGGTAAAAATGTTTCAGTCTGATTTTCTTGTTATTTTTAATACAATTTAAACAGTTATAATATATTATATATAGATATATTGTTTTAACATTCTATATATCACATTTAATATTTCTATTATATTATAAAATTTCAAAATTATTGAAACAAAATGATCTGATGTTATCAAAATGAAACATTTCAAATCAAATTCTTTGTGGACTTTTCATTTTGCCAAAAATTTGAAAATTTCACTTTTAATTCTTATTCAGAATAAAAACACATTTTGAAATGTTAAGATTTTCCTTTGGATGGAAATTACATTTTCCAACAAACTCTAAATACTAGCATCTGTCATCCCTGTAAGGTCAGTTTTTGGCTTTAATGAATCCAGATGAATTTAGGGGCCTGTCGCAGGTAACTCCAGCTTCCTTAACTCACAGAAGCAATTCTATTGAAGTAAGTGGATCCGCTTGTGTAAGATGAGCTCCTTACCATACATCTAGAAAGAAAAAGTGGGTTATTGTGGTCCCTCTGATCAACTCATGGAGGAGTCCCTCTCAAATGGATCTCTCCCCCAAACGAAGATGAGGGATCTTGGTGCCTCTTTAACATTGTTCTCCCACCCCAACGCTTTTCACCAAATGCTGCAGAAGGCTCCCTGAGTGGCTCAAAGTCTGGGCAGAGGAAATAGAATGGTTGTTGGAGCAAGTCAGGGGATTATACAAGCACAGATTCATAAAAAAGTAGGGCTGGAAGGGATCTTGAGAAGTCATCAAGTTCAGCCCCCTGTACTGAGGCAGGACCAAGTAAACTTAGACCATCCCTGACAGATGTTTCTCCAACATGTTCTTAAACACACTGGGATAGGGATTCAACACCCTGCCTTGAAACCTATTCCGGAGTTTAACTACTCTGATAGTTAGAAAGTTAGTTTTCCTAATATCCAACCTAAATCTCCCTGGTTACAGATTAAGTCCATTATGTCTTTTCTTGCCTTTGGTGCATACAGAGAACAATTGATCACAGTCCTCTTTATAACAGCCCTTAAGATGTCAGATCCGCCCTCAGTCTTCTTTTTTCAAAACTAAGCATGCCCCATTTTTTAAACCTTTTCTCATAAATCAGATTTTTTAAACCCTTCATTATTTTTGTTGCTCTTGTCTTCACTTTCTCCAATTTGTGCACATCTTTCCTAAATTGTAGTGCCCAGAACTGGACACAGTACTTCAGCTGAGGCCTCACCAGTGTCAAGTAGAGTAAGTTAGTTACCTCCCATATCTTGCATCCAATAGTCCAATTAATACACTCCAGAATATTAGCTTTTTTCACAACTGAAGACTCATTTTTAATCTGATATTCACTATAAACCACAGATCCACCTAGCCAGTTATTCCCCATTTTGTAGTTCTGCATTTCATTTTTTCTTCCTAAGTGAAGTACTTTGCACTTGTCTTTATTAGAACAGAGGAATGCATGCTGCCTATGCCATCGTCCTGAGGAAGACTTCAAAAAGGCAATAGAGCCGTGGGCTGTATAAACTTTTCTGTGTATCCCCTGGAGACAACAGGAATTGCCACAGCCAATGGAGAGTCCCTAGTACCGTAGGAGCAATGCTACTAAGCAATGGGGTTGGGAGGCCACTGAGAACCAAAGCAACAACTGCAGTGCAGTGTCTCCACCTGGATACTGAGGGACAGCATTAAACTGCCTTAATCATGAGATCTTTCTTTCTCTTCCTGCAATCCCCTGCCTCACCCCTAAAGACTGTATCAGAATGCATACACACAAGGGAGCCAAATTAAGATTACACAGGAAGCCATAATTCTGGCATTTCCTAACTTTTGAGTGCTTGACTTTGCAACTTTAATATTGTTCTTTCCAATGTAGTCTTTGTGTGTAATCTCCTAGATTTTTTTTTAAAAAGCAAATTGAACCTACCACACCCCAACAGAAATTTGGTATGTGGCATCATATTGATACCTACATGGGTCATCAGCAGTGTTGGAAGCTTTAGATCCACCACACAGATCTCTGTCACATGAGATGAGTAACTGATGGCAGTAGTAGGATGTCATCCTATATGTGGGCCAAAACTAGAGGGGGATGGAGCACTTTGCCAGAGGATTTTACAAACCTTTCCTGACGATGGAGGAATCATGAGACTCAAAATGTTGGGTTCCTTCCCTGGCTTTGGAAGGGAGTGAGTATAGCCCATAGGACTAGCCTGCTTGCTTGCATATATATCTTTTTGTATGTATTTAACTGCTTGTTTTATTATAATAGGTTTATTATAATAGATTTGTATTAGAGTGTTTTGGTTGTAATGCAAGAAACCTATAGGCCATATCCTGTATGATGAGCTAAGGCAAGTTCGCATATATATATATTCAATACATGTATTCGGGATCTTTAACCTAGATAATGATGATGCAGTAAGGTAGGAGGCTACTTAAGTTTGTGTCCTCTATAAATCTAATAGGTACACACGAACAACATGGAACTAACCAATTAGGCCAGAAATAACAGAGGTGAGAATGAGCTAATGATCCTTAATAGATATGAATGTCATTAATATGCACGAACATGCCAGCCCATAGAGTAAGGGTTCCCTAATATTTTATGGGTGTGGAAGTTAAGTTTGGACATGGAAGGAGGGCACATAGTACTCAGACTATAAGAGGGGTAACCCACCATGTTAAAATAGTTCTCTACAGTTCTTTATAGTCTTAGTTTGTTCTTCGTAGTCTTAGTTCTCTTGATAGTTCTTTAGAGTGTCTAGTTCTTAGTGCTTGTTAGTTAGTTAGTTAGGTCAAATTCTAAAGTTAGCTTCTATAGCTTTAGCTCTGTAGCACTTCCTGAACTCTGCACCTCCCACTGGAGAATTGAACCTGAATCTTTGAACTCTTTTGGCATGCCAGAGGCGAGGCTGGTCCTTTGTCTCTTACCACCAGTTATCAAGGAAGGGTGTGAGTATGTTAATCTAAAATGCTTTTCAGTATATAATGCCACATGCATCTTTAGAACAATATTATTGCCTTTGTAATTCTGATTGATAACTTTTCCATTTGATTATTATTCAATTTTATCTAAATAAAAGTTTTTAAGGCTATATTTTGTTCTCATTGTTGTCATACATCCCAAGAGTCCTTGTAAAACTCTGTGTAGCCTGAATCTTGGACAAGAGCCATATTATCCTTTGGTCAGATTAACTGACAAGCCTATAACCCATAATATATATACAGTAATATTACTTTCCTAAAATCAGGCAACAGTCTGCTCTAGACTCTTCTGCCCTTTCCCCATAAGCTTGATCCCTTCTGGCCTGTTCCCTCCAACACTTGTTTCCTTGTCCCTGTCCTGTCTCCTTCCCACCCTGGCTCTTCAGTTCCAGGCCAGTCCCGATCTCCACTCCTCAGGCTTCTCATCCCAGTCTCAGTCTCCTTGCCCAGTAGGTCCTAGTCTACCTCTCCAGACTCCCCATCCCATTCTTTCACTTACTCCCAGTTCCATTCTCTTTGCCCAGCCATTCTCAGTTCTCCCCCACACCTCTGCTTCTTGTCCTCAGTTTCCTTGTCCAACCATTTGCAGTCGCCCCTTGGCCCCTGTCCCAGTCTCCTTGCTCAGCCAACTCCAGTCTCCCACAAACTCCCAGTCTTCCCTCTCAAGGCTCCCTGCCCCACAGTCCTGGCTTTTTGTCCCTGCTGTATTCAAATCAGGCAACCTCCTCTTCCATGGTGCCTGCACATAGCAGGGGGTCACTGAGAGCATAAGAGAGACAGCCTCCCTGTTTTCAGTTCAGGTGCCTGGTTCAATATCTGGTACAGCCTACGTGAACTGCAATTTTCAAAGGCTCACAACTTGGCCAAAATTGGGCAGATATTCAAGAAGAAAATCTTAAGCACATCCCTGACATGAAGGTTACACAACTAGAAACAGGGTCATATAATGGGCAACCTTAATAATATGTTGTGTTGGTCCCCGAAGAGACAAGGTGGCTGAGACAATATCTTTTATTGGACCAACTTCTGTTGGTGAGAGAGAGACAAGCTTTCGAGCCACATGGAGCTCTTCTTCAGGTCTGGGAAAGGCATGCTAGCCAACTCGCTCATAATTATTAAGCTTTAATGTATATTCTTGTTGCCTTGGTAAATTAAACCTAATTAAAAGTGCCCTCATTGTAATTCCACCTGTGAAAGCTCTGATTCTTCTTCTAGTGAGGTCAATGACCCCAAAGAGCTCAGGGTCTAGACTTCCATGTTCAGAATTCTTACTACCAAAGGGTGCTGCAAGTGGGGGAAGCAGGGCTAGCTCTGATCTACCTCCCTGGCTGAAGGTTAAAAACCTCTAGACACTAAAAGTGAGTTAATACTTGTTGAGGAAAAAATGCTAACTTGTTTAAAAGATAATTAGTGAATAATTCCTTTAGTTACTTTGCTCTTTTCCCTTCTCATTGCACTTGACCTTGTTGTCCCTAGGAAGCATTATAAATTTTGAAAATCTCCCATGAATTGGACATTTTAATGAACTACTCACAGCAGTCACCTGTCAGCGGCCAGTATATTTGAGAGAGTGAGTGAAAATTTATCTCTCCTGCACAATATGTAACACTGCTATTCACAGGGACCTGGACTAATTTAACTCTGCTGTTTTCTGAATTAACAAGGCTTGTCTTCAAACCTTTCGACATAGGAGCACTCTGTTCTGTTATTATTTTATTGCTCGCCTTCCCACCCTCCCTCAGGACGCACATTATTTAATCCATCTGGAGCCTTAGTAACCAAGTTCCCCTGCGCTCCCTGACCCGGGTGATTTATGTTTCATATTTCATGCTGTGGTTGGTCTTTTACAACTTATATCCTCTCTCCTTCTGGTCAATTTTTTTTTGGGGGGAAGGGGGAGAAGGATAAATATTTGACAAGTGATCTGTTTGTCATGCAAACCATAATACAGTTACAGCTAGAGAGGGGAATATAATCAATCTGCCAAGACCTAAATGCTGAGAGATCATTGGCTGCTGCTAGGCCAAAGGTTGTGCCACTCATAATTTTTCCCACTGATACAACTATTTTATAGAATATGACATACGTCTTTAGGTGTTAAATCATCTCTGGTATAATTTATCTGTCAGGAGTAAAAGTGAAAGGAAATAAAATACCACAGCAGAGAATCATATTGTTAAGTCTTATATTCCACGCAGGACCACTCTTGCATATTTGTGTGGGTGTGTATCTCTTTAAATAGATATGAAAAAAGGAAAGAAAACAAAGAAGGAAGAGGAGGAAAAAAGAATTTGCATTGTGAACATTAGACTTACAATCAGTCTCCCTTTACTCAGTGCATTACTTCTTCCATGTTCATATCCTTCTTATCAGATTTCATGTTTAATGCCCACCTTCCACCCCCACCAACCCGCACCCACAAATCTGACAGAATACAATAGTGCTGATAAAACGGAAGCAAATTTCTTCTATTAGTGACTGACAGCAATTTGAACAAAATGAAGTTGTACCATGATATCGTTATATATACAAGGTGCAAATAACCTAGTTTGAATAATCACAGCCTGTGTCCTTTTAAATGATTTTTTCTCTCCCATTTAAAGGGAGGCCTTTGATGTGATAATATTAATTCCCTCTGTGCTGGAAGGAAAAAAAAAACCCTAGGAGAAGCGGAAATTAAATGAGTAATGCAATGTCAGTCAATCTTTTAAACCAGGGCCTTATTAACAGCTAATCATTTTGTCATTTTGTCGCTCAAAGTAATGAATTTGATAGGAGGAGAAGGGAATGTTTTATGTTTATTTTTATTAGTTTTAAACAGAAACAGTTGTGGAAATATTATATTATCGAGACACACAGCATTTAAGTGGTTTCTGTTCAGCATATTGCTATTTTTCTTCCCTGCCAGTATCTGATTGCCATAATTTTGAATAATCTGCTTGTCTTTCAACCAAAAAAAAAAAAATCGAAATGGATATTCATCTCAGGCATAGCACAAGGTTCCATCATTGAAGATGCATTAGGCTTTTGTTAGGTATTTCTTTACATCCTATTTATTCAGAAATATCTAGGTAATTAATCGCTTACAAGATAGTTATACAGCTTGGAAAGTACAGTATATGTTTCTCAACCTCCAGAGTCTGAAGGCCAGAAAATCCACGAAAAATCCTGTGAATAACTTTCTATATTTAACTTTGCTATGTACATCTTTGATTTATTTTGAGATTTAGTATTCTAGGGCTGCAGAGACATTAAACATGTACAGTACTAGGACACATTAAAAAAATTTGGTTGCTATGGATGGATTCTCTGTCAATGTCCCTGTAGCATTCTCCTTTGAAATGTTAGGGGTGACCTCTGGATTCTGACTACAGAGGACTCTCACATTAAGTGTGTTGAATTTGGTGCCATTATAGGTCTTGATCTTATGTCAGTCGGAGTTTTCCCTCAGCAAAGACTGCAATGTCAGGCACATAGAGAATATAAGTAGTAGGAGTATCTTTTTGAGTTACAAATTTTAGTCTATTTCATTCTTCCATCTAATATATTTGTCCTATTTATTCACTTTATATCAGCATTTACTTATTTTATATATACCCAGTTTTTGAGCTATGTCATAAAGGCTGCTGAATGGATCATGAATCTGGGGAAGCATCGTCATTAACTTAGCACACATACATGCACAACAAACTCTACCTTCCTTGACAAGGTGATGTGATTGTTAAGAATACTGCTACTGTTGTTAAAAATGTACTATGCATTCAAGAAGTTCAGTATGCAATGGCACATCATGCACAAAAAATTAAGATGAATTTTTACCAGTATACTCAAAGGTTCTTCATAGTCATGGATATTTTTCTACCAAACTTCATCTTTCAACCCCAAGATATTTTGAGGCTAAAGCTATTGGAAAAGGGGGAGGATGTATTTTTTCAACTCTCCTCTTTCTCATTTGAAAATATGCAGAGATCAGGCTTGGAAGATTTCAGCCCAACAGGCTGGAAGTTGAAGCTAGACAAATTCAAACAGGAAATAAGCCATAATTTTTAACAGTGAGAATAATCAACCATTGGAACAATATACCAGATGTTGTGGCGGATTCTCCATCACTGACCATTTTTAAATCAGTATTGGATGGGGTTTATTAAAATATATTATTTTCAATATATTTTCAAAAGGAATTATTTTGTGGGAGTTCTAGGGGCTGTGTTATACAGGATGTCAGACTAAATGATCATAGTGGTCTCTTCTTGCCTTAGAAAGTATGAATCTGTGAAAGTCTCGGAAAGTTATGGCCAATAATATAATACAATATTCTTACACTCATGTGCACACACATAAATATTTGCTGCTGTTCTTCATCTTTAGGAACATGTTTTCTTTCTCTATGGTAGACCATTTCAACCTATTATTTTTTTTTTTTTAACCGTTTTGTTCGTTTAATGTTGAAGACTGGCTGGAGCCTCTATAGAGAATAAAAAATTACTTCGCTACAATTCTTGTGCTCCAATGGATATTTTCAGAGAACAAGAATTACAGGAAGTATTTTTTTCCATTGGTAAATCTTAGTTTTCACTAGCAGAATCTACTATTGGATTACTGCAAAATTCACAAAAATCTTTAACAAAACCAGGCAAAAGCTGATTAATTTGCTTTTTTTTAAAAAAAAAAATCTAGTTTATAAACTACTTATTTACATTTAACATGCAGAATTCATCTCTTTTCCCATGAGTTGTTATGTAGTGAGTGAAATGCTTTCGCTATATCTAGGTCAAAATTTTCAGAAATAGGAGCCTAAGTTAGGCTCCCCAAATCTATATTTAGACATATAAATAAGTGGCCTGATTTTTTAAAAGTATTGAGTACCCAGCAGCTTCCAGATGAATGTGAGCTTCTGGGCATACACACTTTTGAAAAACAGGCCACTTATATAGAGATCTAAACAGATTTTAGGAGCATAACTTTAGGCCCTTATTTTTGAAAATCTTGGCCATAGGCCTCAATCTTCCTCCAGCTGAAGTCACTCTAAGCTTTGTTACTTGCTTAAATGGGAACAGAATGATCCTTTACCTTTATGTATATTTATTTATTCTAACATGCTGGAAATACAGCCCCATATCCTGCAAGCAGGACAACTGAAACACAGGGTATGTCTACACTTCAATAAAACACCCACAGCTGGCCCATGTCAGCTGACTCAGGCTCAAGTGGCTTGGGCTGCAGGGTTGTAAAACTGCAGTGTAGACACTCAAGCTCCAGCTAAAGCTGGAGCCTGGGCTCTGGGAACCTTGGGATCTAGCTCGAATATCTACCCTGCAGTTTTATAGCCCCTCAATCCAAGCCACATGAGCCCAGGTCAGCTGACTCAGGCCAGCAGCAGGTGTTTTACTGCCATGGAGATATACGCACAGAGGCCCAAGAGAACCCGTGAAACACAGAATGTTTTTTTTTCCTGAAAACCAGAACCCCTCTTGAGACCAAAATGGTAAATCACAGACTGTGTGATGTTTCTTCTTATGTGACAAGTAAGATAAGTTACATGTTAAGACACAGTAGTGGCACTTATTTAATAGGGAATAATGTTTCAGTGTCTATAGTCTCTGAGTATGCCTAAAGTTTGGCTATTTATGTCATCACCATGGATTACCTTCTATATACAGGCTGAGAAGGTGTGACTTCCTCTTCCTTACTATTCCAGGGGTATCTGTATTTTGAAAATCTGGGGCCTAATCCTGATTTGGCATCAAAAAGTTTTCCTGGCTGACTCCCAATTAATTCAGACCCTGCAGATGTTGAGTGAAGGAAACCTTGTGGACACTCCATGGCCAAAAACTTGACGCTTTTCTAAATAGAGCCCCACAAAATTGGTCATATGTTACTCTGTTTAGCAGCCTTTGGGGTGCATCACTTTGCTTTTCAGGCAATACCTCATAGTAACAGTGCAAAGCCAATGAGACAAATACCACTGTTCTAAAACTCCAGCCACATGCATCTGCCTTGCTGCTTGACAAGAATCATATCCATGTTATTCTTTAGAAAGGCCTAGAAAGGGACTCACATCTATCTTAGTTAAATGCTTGTTACAGCCTTGGAGTTGGAGTGCTGCATTCTCTTTGTGAATTATTACTTGAAGCTCAGTTGCTTAAAACCCTTTTATGTCTCTATGTCACATTCAGGACACTCAAAAAGCTTTGCAGTCTGAGCAGTAAGACCTATATGTTGTGTGCTCTAATAGGTTCATATACCTAACAGTTTATTTGGGTCTGAGCATTGACTCTTTCACTAAAAATGTCTCATTGTGCCTCATCTTCTCTTTCAAAAGGGGGGAAAAACCTGTAACCCAAAGCATAACATTTTAACAGTATTTATTATTTGTTCTTTCTATATACATAAACAAGTAATTTTGGTTAAAAAAAAGTATTATGAAGCACGCTTCAAAGTGTGTCTTACTCTGAGACACTAAGGGTGTGTCTACACTGCTGTGTAAACCCAGGATTAGTGGAACTTGAGTTAGCAGACCCTGGATTTGTTAATTTAGGGTTTGAGCAGCTACTCTCATTTGTAACCCCAATTTAGGAATCATCCTAGCATGGTAATTCAGCATCTACACTGTATTATGCATGCCCAAGTCCAGTCACCCATGTCCCAGACTTCCTAGTACCCTCCCAAAATGTGTCCACTCTAGTTCATAGGATCATAGAATCATAGAATATAAGAGTTGGAAGGGACCTCAGGAGGTCATCTAGTCCAACCCCCTGCTCAAAGCAGGACTAACCTCAGCTATATCATCCCAGCCAGGGCTTTGTCAAGCCTCAGCTTAAAAACCTCTAAGGATGGAGATTCCACCACCTCCCTAGGTAACCCATTCCAGTGCTTCACCGTCCTCCTAGTAAAAAACTTTTTCCTAATGTCCAACCTAGACCTCCCCAACTGCAACTTGAGACCGTTGCTCCTTATTCTGTCATCTGCTACCACCGAGAACAGCCTAGCCCCATCCTCCCTGGAACCCCCTTTCAGGTAGTTAAAGGCCGCTATCAAATCCCCCCTCATTCTTCTCTTTTGCAGACTAAACAAGCCCAGTTTCCTCAGCCTCTCCTCATAAGTCCTGTGCTCCAGCCCCCTAATCATTTTGGTTGCCCTCCGCTGGACTCTCTCCAACTTGTCCACATCCTTTTTGTAGTGGGGGGCCCAAAACTGGACACAATATTCTAAATGCGGCCTCACCAATGCCGAATAGAGGGGAATAATCACTTCCCGTGACCTGCTGGCAATGCCCCTCCTAATGCAGCCCAATATGCTATTAGCCTTCTTGACAACCAGGGCACACTGCTGACTCATATCCAGCTTTTTTATCCACTGTTACCCACAGGTCCTTTTCTGCAGAGCTGCTGCCCAGCTCGTCAGTCCCCAGTCTATAGCTGTGCATGGGATTCTTCCTTCCTAAATGGAGGACTCTGCACTTTTCTTTGTTGAACCTCATTCTTTAGGCCCAATCCTCCAGTTTTTTAGGTCACTCTGTATCCTATCACTATCTTGCAGGGTATCCACCACTCCCCCCAGCTTAGTGTCGTCCGCAAACTTGCTGAGGGTGCAATCTACCCCATCCTCCAGATCATTAATAAAAATGTTGAACAAAACTGGCCCCAGGACCGACCCCTGGGGAACTCCGCTTGTGACCGGTTGCCAGCTAGACATGGAGCCATTGATCACTACTCATTGAGCCCTATGCTCTAGCCAGTTCTCTATCCATTTTATAGTCCATTCATCCAACCCATACTTCTTTAACTTGCTGATAAGAATACTGTGAGAGACAGTATCAAAAGCTTTGCTAAAGTCAAGGTATATCACATCCACCGCCTTCCCTACATCCACAGAGCCATTCACCTCATCATAGAAAACAATCAGGTTGGTCAGGCATGACTTTCCCTTGGTGAATCCATGTTGACTGTTCCTGATCACCTTCCTCTCTTCCAAGTGCCTTAAAATGGATTCCTTAAGGACCTGCTCCATGATTTTTCCAGGAATTGAGGTGAGGCTGACCGGTCTGTAGTTCCCTGGATCCTCTTTCCTCACTTTTTTGAAGATGGGCACTATATTTGCTTTTTTCCAGTCCTCAGGGACCTCCCCCTGATACCACAAGCTTTCAAAGATAATAGCCAATGGCTCTGAAATCACCTCAGCCAACTCCCTCAGCACCCTCGGGTGCATTGCACTGCGGGATGTTCGCCTCCTTCCCATTCTGTGCCATCCAGTACAGCAGTCTGGGAGCTGATCTTGTCTGTGAAGACAGAGGCAAAAAAGGCATTGAGTACCTCAGCTTTCTCCACATCCTCCGTCACTAGATTGCCTCCCTCATTCTCTAAGGGGCCCACACTTTCCCGAATCTTCCTCTTGTTCCTCTAGTTCTTTGTTCATTGTGCATCAGGAAAACTGGAGTGTCCTAAGAAAGTTGGCCCATAGGATACTTTTATGCACTCCCAAAGCATGAGTCCAGTGGGGCTGTATCTCAACTGCAAAAGCAATAGGGTTTGAACCCTGGATCCTACACAACCCAGGGTCTGAGCCTTGGGTTAGAACAATTTGTGTGGAGACAAAAGGGGGTTAGGCTTGAGCCTGAGTTCAAACCCTGGGCTTACATTGCAATGCAGACATAATCTTAGGCTTCTGATATTATACTACACTCCTCAAAATTTGTGATTGCTTGTATCTACAATATATACATTTAATTGAAGAAATGTACTTTTATCGTACTTTAAAAATATAAAAAATATTCTAATGATTTCAGGAGAGAAAAAATTAATTATAATTCCATGTGTTGCAAAGTAAAAATCAATGTTATATCCACTGTTCCAGTGCCATCTGTTTTATCCCTGTTCCGTACACATTTTTCCTCTTGTTTACCTGGGAAGAAAATGTTTTAATGTGTGTTTTAAGCTACTTCATTTTATTAGAACACAATTACATGGAAGTCAAATGTAATCTTAGTTCACTATTGCAATGAAAAGGAGGTACTCTATCACATATTACAAGCAATGATCACATATATATTTATGTTTAATTACATTCTATGGGCTAACATCAGAAAGATGCCTAGAAATAAGCATAATGGTCCCATAAACAAACACAACAGCAGAGTAGTGTACTGCTTTCTGGGGTTGCTCATATCACAGAAGGCTGGTCGATGTAGAGTTTAAGACAGCTATACATATTTTTACCAGGACTTTACAGGCAACCCTTAGATTCACCAAGGGCAAGTCATGCCTGACCAACCTGATTGCCTTCTATAATGAGATGACTGGATCTGTGGATGTGGGGAAAGTGGTGGACATGAGATACCTTGACTTTAGCAAAGCATTTGATACGGTCTGCCACGGTATTTTTGCCAACAAGTTAAAGAAGTATGTGTTGGATGAATGGGCTATAAGATGGATAGAAAGCTGGCTAGATCATCGGGCTCAATGGGTAGATGATCAACAGCTCAATGTCTAGCTGGAATCCAGTAAAAAGCGGAATGCATCAAGGATTGGTCCATGGGCTGGTTTTGTTCAACATCTTCATTAATGATCTGGAGGATGAGGTGGATTGCACACTCAGCAAGTTTGCAGATGACACTAAGCTTGGGAGATTGGTAGATGTGCTGGAGGGTAGGGACAGGCTACAGAGTGACCTAGATAAATTGGAGGATTGGGCCAAAAAAATCTGATGAGGTTCAACAATGACAGTGCAGAAACATGCACTTACAATGGAAGAATCTCATGCACTGCTACACTCCGGAGACTGACTGGCTAGGGAGCAGTTCTGCTGAAAAAGACCTGCGGGTTACAGAGAACAAGAAACTGGATATGAGTCAACTGTGTGCCCTTATTGCCAAGAAGGCTAATGGCATATTGGGCTGCATTAGAAGGATCATTGCCAGCAGATGGAGGGAAGTGATTATTCACCGCTATGCGGCATTCGTGAGGCCACATTTGGAGTATTGTGTCCAGTTTTGATTCCCCAGCTACAAAAAGGATGTGGACAAATTGGAGAGAGTCCAGCAGAGGGCAACAAAAATGACTGGGGGCTAGAGCACATGACTTGTGAGGAAAGGCTGAGGGAACTAGGCTTGTTTAATCTGCAAAAGAGAAGAATGAGGTGGGATTTGATAGCAGCATTTAACTACCTGAAAGAGTGTTCCAGGGACGATGGAGCCAGGCTGTTCTCAGTGGTAGTAGATGACAGAACAAGGAGCAATGGTCTCAAGTTGCAGTGAGGGAGTTATAGGCTGGATATTAGGAAAAACGTTTACACTAGGAGGACGGTGAAGCACTGGAATGGGTTACCTAGGGAGGTGATGGAATCTTCATCCTTAGAGGTTTTTAAGATGTGACTTGACAAAGCCCTGGATGGGATGATTTAGTTGAGGTTGGTCCTGCTTTGAGCAGGGGGTTGGACTAGATGACCTCCTGATGTCCCTTCCAACCCTAATCTTCTATGATTCTATGAACTCTGTTGCCATGGCTACCGATACTTAGTAACATAGCACTGCCCCATATTTTCCGTGAGATGATCTCTGTCATTCTGCTTGCTAAGATCTGTGAGAATAGCGACCTACCATTGTACGCAGACCTCTTCAACAACCCACCTGTTCACCTGTCTTCTAAATGCCCTTTATGGTCATTTTTGCCACCCCAGGACATGATAGTGGGTTATGTTTGGCATAACAAGTGGTCAGTGACAACAGTTGTCAATCACTCTCTCATGACTGACCCAACCCTCTCTCCACCAGGTTTGATCTACCATGGCACCTGTGGTCATCTCTGAACTGGTTTCAAACAGGGAAGGGCAACTGTGCAGCCAATCTCTCTAAATGGGGCTTTTCTAATGACCTGCAATGCAGCTGCTGTCAACTTCAGACTATGTTACATATTACTGTTGAGTGCCCATTGACTTATTTCGACAGTGGGCTACCAGTTCTCCACCTGGCTGATGATGATGCCATTGAATCTCTGGGCACGTTACGCATACACTGATTATGAGTCCCTTACGCACTTTTGAAAATCCCACCCTTAATGTTATACTCTCCCTTCTTCCGTCAAACTTACCCCTGTATATTATGTTATCTTTTTTTTTTTTTTTTCACAAAAGGTTTGCATTGTAAAGCCTTCCAGGTTTCAGTCTCTGATCTGTTTATGTTAGTTTACTTTAATAAGAGAGGAAGAGTTAAATTCACAAAGAAACAGGTGTGGTGATGCTGAGTGCTGCTACACCTACATTTTAGGTACCTAAAATTGGTATTCTCAAAGTCTGAGTTCAGTGCCTAGGCTCAGTATACAATTAATGGGAACATATTGGTGCCTCAGAATAGAGTTCACAAAAGGCAGAAGAGTAGGTGGCTCCTTCCCTAAGCTAGGCACTGTTAGGTGTCAAACTGAAGGGTGTGTGCTAAGTTCCATTCTTCTCACAGAGACAGGCACTTAAATCTGGGCTACAGGGAGGTGCCTCCTTCTGCTTGTGATTCTCATCTGCAAACATTCTCTTGTGGTTAGGTGCCTCTATCATTTTGGGGAGGAGGCAGCACTGGCTGTCTCATAGCTTTTAGCCCAATGGTTAGTGTAGTCATCTAGGATGTGAGCAATCCCCTGTTCAAGCCCCACCTCCACCTCAGGGGAAAAAGTGATCTTCCATGTCTCAGATGAGTGCTCCACCCACCAGACTACAATGTCATTTTCATGCTTTTGTGCTTTCTCTCTGGCCCAGTGAATCTTTCATTACTTAATCCACAGTAGAACAGCTTCAACAGGAGAGACTGAAGACAATCCACAGTAGAATATCCCATAGCCCAGTGATCAGGACATGTACCTAAACTATGGCAGATTGTTATTCAAATCCCTTTTCCCCTTCAGGGATGGGGTGAGGAGCCCAAAATCATCTCTGATCTAAATTTATTGATTTAATGGATTTAGACTGAAAATGCATTTGGCCCAATGAGCACATATATGGAGTTTGGCATATATACACAATATAGATCAGAGAGTGGAACTTGTCACTTAGGCCAAAACAGTTAAACTTGAGTGCCTAAATCCATCTTTAGGCACCTACATAAATGGCCTGATTTTCAGAGGGGGCTGAGTACCTGCCACCATCATATGAATATCAAGTTCTTGGAAAATCTGTCCAGTTCTTTAGATGCCTAGATACAGATTTTGATACCTAACTTTATCTGCCTGTCTATCCATCTATTCATAAGTATGTCCATTTACCTATCTGTCTCTCTGCACAGTACCTATATTTAGATTTTGTATTGTGTGTATCACTTTAGTATCTAAGCACTTCTGAGTTCCCCAGTGGGCTTCACAGAATTTTCTGTTCTTCTTCCATGAGAAGATGTTCTTTAGTTTTAGGATATTACTATTTTTCTTCTTCTCTATTTTATAATGCTAATTTTGGTCTTTGGCTTTTATTTGTTTATTCTATTTTTTTAAAAAAAACAGCCTCCCCCCACGAAAAAAAAAAAAGTAGTAAATAATTCCAGCTAAAATCACAAATATATTCTTTAAAATTATCATACAGTGGAGATTAGTGACTGTTACTTTATTTCACAAATCACCATACAGTGAAGCGATATACAATACTTCAGCTAAGAGAACAGTTTCAGCAATAGTGATACATATGTCATTAACTGTTCTACTGCACAGGATTTAGAACATGACAAAAATCAGTTTCAAAGTACTGAAAATTATTATTGTGGGCTCCCATCATTCCAGGGTGTTTTTTGTTTTGTTTTGTTTTGTTTTTTTGCAGATTGACCTGAGGTAGGCAGTAGGGAGTAGAGAGAAGCACAATGGAATAAGATTTTGATGTAACCAGTTTGTAGATCTGTAGCTTTACCCTTGTTAACCAAAAAATATAATTTATTTTAGTTAACAAGTCTTTCACCCCCTCTTTTTTTGTTGTTTCTGTAGTTGTTGAAAGAAGATCAGATCTTAAGTCTTTCACATTAATAAAGATAGGGAATGTGATGTCTCTCTCATAGTGCATTTGCATTAATCATCAGCCCTGTTGTGTGTGTGTCCTCTGTGTGTCACAGCACTTCATTAACTTCTAAGTTCATTACAGACTAGGTTAAAAAGGAAGATGTGCTACAAAGGCAATGACTTTATTCAAATGTGTGACCTTCATGCTTTATGATTTATTAGAGTAATATAATATAGGGCAATATCACATAAACATAACATATTTATCAAACACATCTGCCTAGTAATATGTGGTGAGCATAAAGAAACTGAATTTATATCTTTCATATGAAGGCTCTGTTATCAATGTATTAGCTATTAAATGTTATTGATGCTGGTTTGGTGGGTTTTGCCAAGGTAGGAGAATATTTTCTCCTTTCTTATGATCAGTTGTTACATAATTGATTTGCCTTTTGTCCCCCTGTTTTTCAACATTCACGTTATGTTCAAAACATTTTGAAAGTGAAATGCTGTCTTAGCTGTTTTCTGTCTTGTTCATCTGATGATAAATATTACAGGCTATTTTCACTTTGCTTTGATAAAGTGGAAATGGGATGTTGTATGGCATGATCTTTATTGACTGTTAATTAGCTACATGTTCTTGTGAACTAGTATTGCTTTTCTTTTATATAGAGGAAACACATTGTATGCAAACCAAATATATGTAGTTTACAGTAGGGTTGTAAAGTTAAAACTCTTCAAATATTAATTATAAAAAAAGAAAATGTTCATAGAGAAAGGTTTTAAGATCATTCAAAGAAGGTATGTGGGGAAAAAGTATTCAGTGGATCACACTAAATTTGAAAAAATTAAAAATAATTTTGGATGGAATTTTTCATGTTATTTTTAGATATTGGTGCAATAGTTAGATCTTTTGGATTACAGGTTCACTGATACATTTCATACTTGTTTTGCATTTGGCATTTCGAAACAATGTTTCATGTAGATTATCAGCATTTTAACAATATATTTTTTTATTTTAAGAGCAGAATTTCTACCTTACAGTATATACCACAATTACTAATTACTGCCGAAAAGATTGCACTCTAACTCAGAGGCCTATATACAACTTCAGCCAGGCTTCTGTATTTATAAATAATTTTTGGCATATTTCTGACATCAGGTTCTCATTTGCAGTGTAAACTAATAACGTAAAATGGAATGGGAAAGACACAGAGATAATCCTCAGTGACCCTTGGGGTCACACTGTGCTTTGCTATGAAGATGAAAAGAAATGAGCTGCAGCTCAGCCCTTTAAATTAACAGCAAAAGATATCAAATCCTTAAACCATTTAACAACTTAATTTGACTTGGTTTTGTTTTTCTTTTATATCTTGTGGGAGAAGGATATGGGGAAGCTTGATTAGAGTAGGGGGAATCTGTTCTTTCCTCTCCAGTTCTACTAGCTTTTGAACTAACATTTGGAAATATGAGCTTACTTAATATTTAAATCCCTTTACTGGATATTTATTGGGTTTACATACAATTCAGTGTGTAAATAAACCAATTTTCTGATAAACTGAGTATACGCTAATTTTTAGCTTTATATTTTTGCATAATTTTAGAACAATTTTAATACTAAACTTAGCACATTGAGAGCACTTTACATTTTCAAAGTGATGTACAAACATTAATTAGACATGCAAAGATTATAGCAAAAGAAATTATTATGTTGTTGAAACATAATTTTCTATCTTTTAATCTTTACTGACTCTTTTTTTAAAATACATTGTTTTAGAAAGATAGTTCTCTCTCCTAATTTCAGTTGTTTATTATTATTATTATTATTATTCCTCTATTTCTTCCATTTGCATATGCAGGAAAAACAGTTTAGTGTGGGAGCCATTATAATCAATTCTATACAGCATTAGATTATTAGGGTAGTTTAGGGTAGCTTTTGACTTCATTCTATACAGCATTAGATTATTATGGTAGTTTAGGGTAGCTTTTGACTTCATTATAAAACCTGACAGGAAAATAAGATGGATTACATGGCTACCAGCTGAGCGAAAGTTTAGATTACTTTTTTCTCAGTATCCTAGGAATAACACTTTTTTTTTTTCAAAATTAAAACAAAACACAACAAAACTGTCATCTGATTTTAAAATTCTGAATGGCACTGATAAAACTGGTTAACTAACATCAGAGGTTCTTTGCTTCTAGCAGAAGATGTCGCAGTGGTGTGGGTTTTCAGGCACTAAAAAAGGCAGTTTTGAATATTGATTCTTTGAAGCTCCGTTAGCTATATGCTGAGCATTGCTGACATCACAGATTGATGTCTCTTTAAACTGGGTCTCAGATTGAATCACTTGGGGAATCCAGCTATTGACTTTGGATGTTTGTGCTGTTCAGCCACTGGAGAATGCCTTTTCTCTTTTTCTTTCTTTCTTTCTTTCAATCATTAACTCACACACACTCTTTCTCTCTCTTTTTCTCTGTTTAAGTGCATATGTATTCTGGGGTGTGGTTTCTGATTTTAACAGGTTATATCAACATTGCTAACTTTCACTTAATTATTACTTCTGTACTATACAGCACAAAGGCTTATGGAGGTCATCACAGTGGTGATGCCAAACTCTTTACCATTGTTTTAAAAAAAGTGTGCAGATAGCAGCCAGAAAGCTTTAAAGAAAAGAGCGCTCTCTTATCCGCTCACAGAGACCTTCAGTTCATCTTGTAAATGAGGCAACTGTAGTAACTTCCAAAGGAAAGCTAGAGGAAACAATAAAGACAAGGAACACTAAGGCATTTTGGAGGTGATGGTGGTAGTGATGTGTGTGTGGTATGAGGTGAGTCAGTTTCTGATGAAAAGGAATGCAAATGTTAAAGGCATTGATCAGCACTCATCTCCGTTCAACCTCATGCCCTCTGTTATATCAATACATTGGAAACATAATTTGTATCAGCAGTTGTTTCTTTAATTAAGATCTCTCCCAAATCTTTCTCATTGATTCATGCCATTAACTTATCGACTAGACTTGCTTGTGCTGAGATAGTACTTTTAGCTGAAAGGCAGAGTCCTTCTGTTCAGGATGCTAGTGCACTACAAATGTGTTTCTGGAAGCTGGTGGGAGCAGAGGAGCAAGTACTTTTTCTGTAATGATACAACACACCGCATATTTTTAAAGCACCTTTCATGAGAGCTTCCCAAGGTGTTCTAAGAAAATAACAAAGATTGTTTGCTATCTAAAAGTGTTTGAAAAGCTTGAGGAAATAGAACTCAGCCTCCTTGAAAATCTTGAGTTAGAACTGACCAATCTAAAGACAGCAGGCAGAGAATTCTGTAGCCTTCGGGCACCTGCCATCTACAATCTATATGTGTGAATGGTTAATAACCAGGAACTGAAGAGCAGAAAGACTGATATGGAATGTTAGTCATAATAAGGTTTATCTAAATAAGCATAGCTGAGTCTTTACAAAATTATATAGGTGATGAATAAAATTTTAAAGATCTATTAGATACATTACATAAAGCCAGTGTTTAGTTAGAATGGATGAATATTGCAAACAAATGCTCCATTATTATTTGTTCGCATTTCTGAAAGATTTTATTTCAGCTGTGCTCATGCTTCTTTTGTGTTAGTTTTCCATGAATATTGTAGTAAACAAGTTTATTGGCAAATACGTTAATGAAAACAAAATTGTTAAGCGGATATTAAGGAATATTAATGAAAGTGGAGTTTGAATGTGCAAATGTGTCTATTTGCAGCAGAAATCTGATTCTAAGAGTTATTCTCATACAGCCAGGTAATGGAAATATACTTGTTATATCATATAACCAATCCAAACTAACTAAGACAACTCAATTTTTTATTAAAAATGCTCACAATGAACTGCTCACAAAAGGGCCACAGACTAAAAATTATTCAAATAAATTATTTGGGGCTAAATTTCTCCCTACCTTGCATAAATTTCTTAATGTCCAGACAGAACTGCAAGAGAGCGCAGAGACTCTTCTTAATTATTCCTGTGGAGAGCACCCCTCAGCCCAAACAGGGAAGTAGGAGCAGATGTAGCTTCACCTCTGACCCTGTACCACCAGTGGTGCATTCCAGGCTCAAGGGAGGTTAATATTGCACCCATTAAAAAGATGTAGCAGTATGGTGTGTCCCCCGCACAGTGGGGTACCATGGGCAAATGCCTGCTGAGTTTGACCTGGGGCAGTATAACTCGAAATCACCTTCATGTAGCGTTGTGCCTAAATGACACAAACTAGACTTTGGTGAATAATTTCAAATAAATAAATGATTAGAAGACAGTGTGCAAATGGAGAAACAGGTGACATTTATATTTGCAAGTTATTTAACCACTACTAGTAGTAATTCAGGAACAAAATTTAAAGATGGTTTTCAATGATCATTTAAACTCACTCCTGTTTTCTGAATGCCAGCTGAAGTTTAATTTGAACCATATAATGGATGGCCAGCCAACAAAGGATTACAATCATCAATTTGTTAGATGAAAAAGGCACAGACTAGGATAGTGATGACAAGTTTCACACTGGTCCAGGATACCTATTCCACAGAGACTATGTCTTCTTAGCTATGCTGTGAGGTGCCTAGCATACCACTGGGAGTTGTTGTAATAATAATAATAATAGTAAAATATTGCTAACAATGAGCCTGGTGAGAGAACTGGGTGAGAAACTGATGGGTTATTTCTCTCAGTGATTTTCCCCCAAAGTAGTAGATTTGCAAAACAATGGTAACTCCCTTTGTATCTGAGGGACCTTAATATTTTGTTTAAAGCTGAATCAAATTGCCTTTTTCAGTGACTGAAAGCGTCAATGTATCCCCTCCTCACTCAAAAATATATATTTTATATACTCCTGCTACTGGCAGGTCCTACTACTCCGGCCACCCTCTTTTGAACATGTTTCAGCATCACACATTGTAATAACCCCAGAAGAGATATTTCCAATTTAGCAGTAACAATGTTTATCTCATTACAGGTGCCAAAAACATGATATGGAATGGCTGCTGTTTTGTAGCAAAAGCTCATATGAAGGCCCTTTTCTTTTTTGATTTATGCAGCACACAACTCAAATTTGTTCCTATTTTGCATGACTTTAGACAAGCTAGGGAGTTCTACCATATAATATTCAGAAATTAATATTCTGACCTTCCCATAAATGGGATTCATCTGAGGGAAGTGTAATATTTATCCACAGTACTGAGCATCCTCAAAAAGGGACATAGAATGTGCAAAAAGTGGGGGAAATGACTTAACTACATGGAAAGAAAAGTGTGACCAAGTGGAAAAATCAGGCATGCAAATTAAAGCTGACCATGTGTAGCTTTAAATAACACAATACGTGTTTATACAGGTTGTGGCTTTTCACTAATAATGGGTTTTCCCATGAGTTTTCTTAGCAGTCATATCCAATCACAAGAATAGTTGTCATCTATATATTCTAACTTTTAGTCATACTCATCAAATAGAAAAAAATATACAATTATCAGTACTCTGCTTTACATTTTAAATAACTGTGTGCCTGGAGGCCTCAGTCCAGGTCCTGACAGACAAGTAACTACAGCTATTACCACTATGCAAAACTGGTAATACTTTAATGGGGGTTGATTGTTGACAGGTGCATAAGGTAGCTGGGGAGTTGTGTTGAGGGACCCTGGTGCAGCTTACTGTGGGTTGAGGAGCCTGGAGCCACAACTGTTCTCCTCACTTTGTCCGACTGCTTCTTCCTGGCTACTCCTTCCTCTCTGGGATCCAGCAAGGGGCGAACAAGAGATGAGGCAGAGAGGACACAGGAGCTCCAGCAGCTGGATGGCATAACTGCAGGCCCACATCTCAGTAGGATAAATAAGAATCCAGCTAAGATGCAGGTAGACATGAGATGGATGCTACAAATACATCAGTGTCACGTGTAATGTATGGTACTTGGAATTCCTGGTGTGGGATATGCTTGCACTGACAGTGTTTGTGCTGAACTTGTTCTGTACATAAAAAAGAGTACTCAGTTACCAGTGGTATCAGTAAAGCACATTTCAGGAGCACTACTTAAATAATAAATAAATATTAAGGGATATACTGGATCCCACGTACTGTGTGTCATGTTGGATCGAAACTCTGCATGGAGGAACATGGAGTCTGGAATCTACGATATTC
The DNA here is from genome assembly GCF_026122565.2 of Emydura macquarii macquarii. Taxonomy (NCBI): domain Eukaryota; kingdom Metazoa; phylum Chordata; order Testudines; family Chelidae; genus Emydura; species Emydura macquarii. The sequence continues at coordinate 2,836,623 of NW_027131964.1, read as the reverse complement.
TGATATTGAGCATTGGAAAGGCTGCAAAAGCTTACTTAAACTTTAAATGTGAAAGATTTTGTTAATCAGCTGTGAAAATGAATAACATAGTCAGTACAACAGCCCAGGTGTTATTTATCTTGATATTGAATTAAATTTTTATGCTGTCTGCACATTTTAAGTTTTCTATGTAGTGCAGACTTTTGTACAGGCATAATGACATTGCGGATATTGTCAATGGGACAGCTGAAGGTTTGGCAGATGGACTGGAGATAGAACTTTTGGCTCTTAGAAGACAAGGGAGCCAGTTTGAGACTGTGGGATAAGAACATTAGCTAGATGTTCTGGCTAAAATGTTTTCCAGTGAATAGGTAGGCTTTGTCTTGACCAGGAAAAAGGTCGAGTTTAGGCTAGGTTTAGCTAGCATGTGTTAGCTAAACCTGACTTAAATGCAATCACTTTTCCTAGTCAAGACAAAGCCTCCTAGTGAATAATTCAGTGAGATGAATGAGACAGTACATAATTCTGGTAGAGCTACTGAATGAAATCCTAGATCTGCTGAAATATGAGAGTTTTGCCCAAAGCCTGTAAAGAGGTTTACATATAACTGCACCATTAGGTCAGTTGCTTTATTTATTTTGCTTTATTTATTATCCAGGGACTAGTACTGACTCAAAGATCACTGTAAACTATTACAGAATTTGGGCCCAGTAAGAGTAGGCTTTTCCAAGGGAAAGGAAAGAGAAGTCAATAGGATTTTTGCCTTTTACTAAAGTGTGCTGTGAATGTCTCTTGTTTCATGGCCTGTCCTTGTGTCCCGGTTGGTGTCATGAAAAAACAGTATTTTGTGCTATTTTGTGTAACCCTTTGAAGAAGTCTTTGGGGAGCTATAAGGGTAAGTCACAAAGCTAGCTGACCACATCTACCCAGAATGAAGAGTCGGCATCAGGCTATTCCCCTCCACACTCGATGAGCTCCCCCAACTCCAAAAAGTATCAGGAAAGATGAAGGAGGAGGGTCTGCATACCTCCCTAAACCAAAACTGTCCCCAGGCCTCCCATGTCCTATCCCTGTGAGAAGTGACCTGGTTTTTCACTTTAAATATAGCGAAAACAACGAGAGTTCTGTGGCACTTTAAAGACTAACAAATTTAATTTTAGCAGGCATAAGCTTTCATGAGGCTCAGCTCACTTTGTCAGATGCAGAGGTAGATATGAGAAACATAGGATCATCATGTACATATACAAGTGCATAGAGAACAATGGGGGAGGTGGATGAAAGCCGGGTACTTGAGGTCTAATGACAGTCATTAAGTAGGAGGTGAGAATGGGTGAGCAAAGCAATTTACCTCTTGTAATGAGAGAACCATTCCAACTCCCTGTTTAAACCCAGTTTGAATGTGTCAAAACAGATCATTTGCAGATCATTTCTAACTCTGCAGTTTCTCTTTGAAGTCTGTTTTTGGAATTTTTTTGGAGAAGTACAGCAACTTTCAGGTCAGTGACAGTGTGCCTTGGGAGATTAAAGTGTTCTCCCACTGGTTTATAGATATTATTATTTTTTATGGCTGATTTGTGTCCATTTATCCTTTTGCTGTATACAGACTAACACAGCTACCCCTCTGGAACTTTAAATATAGTCATTCTTACTTTACCAAAGCTCCTGCCTTTCACTGCCTTCCATTCCATGTTTGTCTGTTTGTTTTTCCTAATTGCCAGGCCTGCAAACTCCACCTGGGATGTGAAAGGCAAGACAGGGACTTGAAGGTGGATGCCTTGTGAAAGTCAAGGTGAATGCTCTTATGTCACTTTTGCATGTCAAATATACCCCTGAGCTCTACCTGTGCAACCTCATTGTTTTCAGCTCATTCCCTCAATTACAGATTTAGCCAATGGGGAGAGGGAGGGTATGACATCTCCCAGGGTACAGTCTGGATATTGGATCATTCTGCCTCCTTTAATTCTCAATCTTGTGTTCATTATACCCTGCTTTGCTGTGTGAGCTGAGACCATGCCACTGTCCCAAGCCTCTAACATGCAAGCCACACCCAGACATATACCAGAGTGCTATGCCCAGTCACCCTTGAATTACACATAGGGTGACACCTGTATGTCCCTAGTCCCAGCCTTGCACCCCAGAAATGTGTGTCTTACACTGCTCAAGACACCTTCATTAATTAATTCATCATACCATCAAAGAGTATGAGTATGCACCAGCCTTTGTAACCTGAGTAGATCCCCCAAATTTTAATCAAAGCACATTGGCTTAGATAAAATATTAAAATATTATTAGCTATAGAAAATAAGATTTTAAGTGATTATAAGTGGTATAATCAAAGAAGTTCAGAATTAGTTACAAAAGAAAATAAAAGATAAAAACCATGTGTTAATTCCTAAGCTTTATCAGGCTAAGTCAAATCTGAAGCATTAAGGTTTCTCTTACCCCAAAAACCTACAGCAGTCTGTGCTAACTGGAAAGCTTTCCCGTTTATGACCATTCCCCCCACTTCAAATGTTTCTTTGTCTTCCAAGTGCTTTTGTTGCATTCAGTGTAGGTCAGGAGAGGAGAGGTGAAATGGTGATGTCATTGTCCCTTATTTTGTATTCCCACTTTTTTCCAGGTGCTGGAAAAATCCTTGTTGTGTCATACAGTTAGGCAGCCCCCATGGCCTACATGAACTGCCCAATGTCCTTCATATGAATTGCAAATTCTTGCTCACACCTTTTGTCTACATGAAGCTTGGCATGCAAGGCCTATGTGTTGACAGCTCCTTTGTCATCTCTGGGGGGCATAACTTCATATATATTGATGATACATACATTTAAACAGGACAATGAGTGTCAGCAAATGATGGCGTTTCAAATGATATCTCACATAGAGTGATCAGATAGCAAGTGTGAAAAATTGGGACAGGGGATGGGGGTAATAGGTGCCTATTTAAGAAAAAGCCCCAAATATCAGGACTGTCCCTATAAAACCAGAATATCTGGTCACCCTAACCTCACAAAGCATACTTTGTACAAAATATCATAACTATATATTGTTATGTACAGAGTGTTATTCTGAGGTAAAATATGTCACAGAGTGGTCAAAATATTACCATGGAGTTTGATTTTGCCTCCTGCAGTGTCCACTGACCTGCACAAAACCTAGGAAACACAGGAAGTTTGTGGAAGCACTACCCTATTCCAGGGTTTCACTCTAAAAACGTATGTATAGGAGAGAGATGTAGTTGTCTTGAGAGAGCAGAGGAATTTAGGAAGTAAAAGAAATCCAAAGTGACGGTTGGCCTGGAACTGCCAATGCTCTCCTGTTAGCATTGTAGGACTTCCAGGTTATGTATTTCCAAAAGTTTGCTTGAAAAATTAGTCTTGGGACAATGAGAAGATTGATGGGAGTAGAGATTCTTGGCCTTCTCCCAGGGCAGAGAGAGACTGAAAGGAAAGCAGAAGAGGTAGGAGACTTTCCCTAAAGAAGAACAAGTTGCCTAATGTTTGCCCAGTTTTGTTACTTTGGGAACATACATGGATATTTCATTTTATAAAAGGACTATGCAGAGACCTCTCTCAGGAGGGGCCAGGATGATCCAGAAAGAGTGAGGAAGAAGCTCTGATGGACCTTGGTTTTATTTTAAGGAGACTTAATGGGTTGTTTTAAGGAAACACAAACACTTTTCGTGGCCATTTTTGTGTATTTAGGCTGTCACAAATAAATCTGTGATTTAAGAAAAAATACTATGCAACACACCCCTTTCAAGTGGGTATGTTAACCCCAGAAGACCTGGGAAAAGTGAAACCATAGGGAGGAGATTTCTTTTGTAGAATCATAGAACCATAGGATTAGAAGGGATTGCAAGGGTCATCTAGCCTAACCCCCTGCCAAGATGCAGGATTTATTGGGATTTTTTAGATGGCTATCCAGCCTTCTATTGAAAACCTCTTAGGAAGGCGCTTCCACAACCTCCCTAGGCAGTCTATTCCATTGTCCTACTGCTCTTACAGTTAGGAAGTTTTTCCTGAGATTTAATTTAAATTTGCTGTGCTGTAGTTTGAACCCACTGCCTCTTGCCCTGCCACCTCTGTGGCAAGAGAGAACAACTTTTCTCTCTATCTTTTTTTTTATGGCAGCCTTTTAAGTATTTGAAGACCACTATCATGTCCTCTCTTAATCTCTTTTCCAAACTAAGCAAACCCAGTTCCTTCAGCCTTTGCTTATATACCTTCTTCCATCCCTTTGATCATCTCTGTCCCTCGCCTCTGGATCCTTTCCAGTTTCTCCACATCCTTTGTATACATTGATGACCAAAATTGGACACATTACTTCAGCTGAGGCCTAACCAGTGCTGAGTAGAGCAGAACTATCAGTTTCTGTGACTAGCATGCTACACCTCTGCTAATGCAGCCTAAAATTGCATTTGCTTGTTTTGCAACAGCATCATATTGCTGACTGATGTTGAGGTTGTGATCCCACCACAACTCCCAGATTCTTCTCAGCAGTGCTGCTGCCAAGCCAGTTATCTACCGTTCTGTATTTGTGCATTTGGTTTTTCTTCCCTAAGTGTAGCATCTTACTTTTCTCATTGTTGGATTTCATTTTGTTGCCTATAGCCCAGTTCTTCAATTTATCAAGATCCCTTTGATTTTAGCTCTATCCTCCAAAGTGTTGGCAATCCCACCTAGGTTTGTCTCAATTGCAAATTTGATCAGTATGCTCTCTATTCCTACATTCAGGTTATTAATAAAGATGTTAAGTAACATTGGACCCAAAACAGTGGGCCCTACTTGAGACCTCCCTCCAAAGAAAAGAAATTGTAAAGTATTTATGGGAATGGTTCTTTGTTTGGCTTGTTGGACTGTGTATAGCAGGGGAATTTTCATGTTCAAAGTGCTTTAGGATATGGCCCTTTGTGTTTACATGGGGATTCTTATGGGTTTTTCCATCTTCTCTGCAGTTTGAGATGTTCTGTCATTTACTAATTATTATTGTTTTTAATGTCCTCATTGATATATATCTATGTGAAAAACAATTAACATAATCAGATATGACAAAAAAACTTTAAAATGAAATAATGGTTGTCAGACTTTTATACCTAACTTATTATGCTATACTTTACATATCATATTATTAATAAAGAACTGTCCATTTATGCTCAGATCTCAGTAATGGCTCTTGCTGAAAAAAATGGTTTCATTTTCTGTCAGTCTTGCAGATTAAAGAAATGAATGGTTCAGACCAGACTGTTCTAGTGTTCCACATTGTATAAAACACGATATTCTCATCCAAAACATTTGTTTGTTCCACATGTTACAGGACAAAGGAGGAGTCACTTTATCTTCATTTAAGAAGTATTTAATTTGAATTTCATGGTGGCTGCATTACAAATTGTTTTAACACATTTTGAAATGTTCTGAACTCTGTTTTCTACATATTTTCTCCATGAAGTCAGCAATCATGCACCAGCATTTCACATTTTCATTCTTTTATTTTGATAGCCTTTTAGCAAAGCTGCAGCTTGACAGGTAAAATACTAATCTAGGACCCAATCCTGTGGTATATTTGAGATGAACTTGAGCCGCAAGTTTGAGCGCCAACAAATGTGCAAGTGTTTGGTTGTCGAGTTTACTAAGGGCACATTTCCTTAAAACAAACTGCTTTGAATTGCATGATGAGTGCAGATGGGCAGATGATAGATTAGTTGAACATTAAGACTTGGTCTAAATATTTGTCACAATTTTTCTAAACTCAGTTTGATTGATTTTCTCTTTGTGACATTGCATCAAGTTTATCAAGTTTTTTGCATTTTGCAAAATCTTTTGCTGAATTTGTGCATGCTGTATGTGTAACTCACATACCTAAACTACAGTACTGGAAGGAGGGGGTAGTGGGTTAAGTGGGTAAAGAAGCAGTTGGGAGGACATACAATTTTTTTTACTCTTCTATCTCTCTGAACTCATGCAGAGACAACTTAGTAAGAAACTGCTAGAAGTAGGGTGTGGCTATTACTAGATTTGATCATTAGCTGTTTTAGAAACTGTGCAAAGGGTTTCTAGTGAGGACAAGCGGTTTTGCATGTTCCAATCCAATCCACTCTTGGGGGGAGTGAGGGGAACATTATAAATAAGGGAGTGGGAGAGAGTCCTATGGACTCAACATCTGGTAAATGGAGGACCAAGACAATAATGTGTCCAGTTTAGGTGTTCACAATTCAAGACAGATGTTGATAAATTAGAGGGGATTCAAAGAACAGCTACAAGAATTAAATTATTAGAAAACATGGCTTATAGTGATAGACTCAAGGAGATTAATCTCTTTAATTTAACAAAGAGAAGGTGAAGAGATGACTTGATTACAGTCTATAAGTACCTACATGGGCAACAAATATTTGGTAATGAGCTCTTCCGCCTAGTAGAGGAAGGTATAACACTATCCAATGGCTGGAATTTGAAGCTAAACAAGACATAAATTTTTAACAGTGAAGGTAATTAACCATTGGAATAGTTTACCAAGGTGTAGAGGATGTGGCCTGTCCCTCCCTGTCTGTCTCGGAGGAAGGTCCTCCACTGGCTCAAGTGGGTCGGGCAAGTCCTCAGGGTAACCAGGCTCCTCTCCATCTCCTCTCTGCAGCAGTGGGCTGGAGACATCCTTCCCTTTCAGCGGCTGTTTCCTGTCTGAGCTGTAGGTCCCATCCTTTATACTTCCTCTATACTGGGTTCCTTTATACTGGGTTCCACCCCTCTGCTTCTGGTGTGGTGGGTGTGGCTTCTCTGGCTCCACCTTCCCAGGGCTGAGTGGCAGTCCTTCCCTGTCTGTCTCGGTGGGAGGCCACATCCCCTCACTACACAAGGGTTGTGATGGATTCTCCCTTACTGGCCATTTTATAACCAAGATTGGATGTTTATCTAAATGGCATGAATGAGAATGAACGACAGGAATTATTTTGAAGATATTCTATAGCCTGTATTGCAGGAGGTCAGACTAGATAATCACAATGGTCCCTTCTGGACTCAGAATCTATGAATCTATGAATATCTGTAGCATTTGGATACAAGCTGCAGATTCCCAATTCTGCTGTAAACTGAGAAGTTGGCTGTTAGTTTGGGGACTGTAATTGCTGCTGACTCTAAGGATTTTCATACTGTTATTTGCTAAGGAGGTTCTAAAGTATTGGGGGGGAGGGGAAGGCTGCCATTCTCCTCGGACTCTGCAGACACCAGGTGACATGCAAAAATGCATGTTGAGGCCACATGGTAGAGACCCAGGAAAATTCCATGAAATCAGAGATACATGTCTGTATATGTATACCAAAGTATAAAAGTGTCATTGTTTTGTCAAAACTTCACAATGAAATATTTTAGTGATAGCAAAATATTTGAGTCTGTATAAACAGAATGGAAAGCAGAGGAGAGACAGTCTCTTTGTCTTCAGTGCTGACCTTCTGAGACATAGCTGCCCCTGGCGGGCTAGAGGAGTAATTGAATTAAAGTCCCTGCTTATCCCCTGCAGACCTGCTGGATGCATTAAATTTTATCAGGGCTGCAGGACTGCATAACAAACCTGCCAAATATGTGACACTGGCAACCCTGTTTATGATGCGGAAACAATTTACTAGCTTTGATAAATGAGTTTGTTTGTTTTTACAACTATTCATAGTTCTGACTGAAAAATTGGAAACAAATAAACAATGTCCACAGTTAACAGGACAGACACTTCCTTTTTATACATTTTCCCATACATTGCTGTTTGAGATTCAGTATTTTCTAGTGATAGCTTAATTCTGAAATATTAACAACCTCCCTCAGAACACCATCCTTGCCACCATGGATGTTATTTCCCTTTACACCAACATCCCTCACAATGATGGCATAGCTGCCTTCCTCAGATATTTACAAGACAATGGACAATCCTTAGATATTGACCCCAAACTCATCCATTTCATCCTCACCAATAACAATTTTACATTTAACAACAAACACTTTGTCCAAACCATGGGCACAGCCATGGATACTAGGATGTCTCCACGATACCCCACCTCTTCATGGGCCACCTTGAAGAAGAATTTCTGGACAAATGTTCCATGAAACCAATATCTATCTGAGATACATTGATGATATTCTCATTCTGTGGACAGATGACTTAAATTCCCTCATAGATTTCCACCACAGCCACCATCCATCCATTAAACTCTCTCTGGAACACTCCACACAAGCATCAACATCCTGGCTATCATGACCAATTTCAAAAATGGAACCTTGCAGATGCCTATATACAAGAAATCCACAGATCACCACATCTACCTTCATAAATCCAGTAACCACCCCCACACACTAAGAAATCTGTTATCTACAACCAGACACTCAGATACCACAGAATATGCTCCAAGGAGAAAGTCTGGGATTTACACTATAACACACCCAAACCACCTTCATCAAGCAAGAGTACTCCACCAGAGAAGTAGATGGCATCATGAAATATGCACCCAAATACTCCGAGAGAATCTGCTTCTATACAGAAATAAACCCCTCTGATTGCACACTCCTAATTGTCACCTACTGACTCACACTGGAACCTAAGCGGAATACCATTACATTACTATAACCCATACTTGATGAGGATCCCAGCCTGAAAGAAATATTTCCTGAACTCCCTCTTCTGGCCTTCAACCAATAACCCAACCTCTCCAAGCTCATCATCAGAAGCAAGCTCCCCACAAACCAAGACACACTAACTCAAAGAGGCACCAAACCCTACCAGAACAACAAATGCAAAACCTGCAGACATATCTCCACCTTTGATCATTCAACTCCTCCCACAGCACACCTTTCAAGATCCATGGGTACCAGTCATGCCTCTCACAACATATGTTATACCTCATCCAGTGCACTAAATGCTCTAATAGATACTATGTGGCTGAAACCAGATAATCACTGTGCTCTTGAATGGGCTCACACAAGAAAATGATAAAAGACAAAAACACCCTATCACCTGTGGATGAACACTTTTCAGAAACTGATCAATCTATATCTCAACTATCAGTCCTCATCCTCAAAGGAAACTTGCACAATACTTTCAAAGATGAGCATAGAAGCTTAAATTCATAATTTGCTAGACACTAAAAATCATGGACTAGATTTATGTCTTATTACAAAAATCTATAATTCACTTAAAACCAACTCCCAGGTGCTCTCCCTCCTCCCCCTCCTTCCTTTCATTCCTATAACCGGAGGGGTGTTAACGGACCACTTCACCTTGAATGGGCCCTTAAAATATGAGTTAACTACTAATGCTAAACAATCTGTTCCAGCTTGTATTTAGCTGTGACTCTCTGAGTACATTTCCCAGACCTGAAGAAGATCTCTGTGTAAGCTACAAAGCTTCTCTTTCTCACCAACAGAAATTAGTGCAATAAAATATATTATCTCACCCACCTTCTTGCTTGGAAATATATTGTAATACTAGAAATTATGTGTCATGCACATTTTTAGTTGCACTACTATTTACCTGATATTTGCCCAGTTCAAAATTTTAGCTAAATATTATGGCATAAGTAAATTTTTACATTACAAAAAATCTTTTTTGCAATTGCTTTTTTTGCAAAAATAGTTTTGCCACAAAATTTTAAAAAACTGTCCAGGCAATGATATTTTTCATCTCTAAGTTGCTGATTCATATATAGCTAATTGTTGGTGATAATAATTTCAAGTTACTATCATATAATTGCTCTTCACAGACCTATGTTGAATAGAACTGCTGTGTTCAGGTGTCAAACATTTAATAATCACAAGGATGGCAGTTCTGGGTGTTTAGCATCTCAGAAAATCTGTCCATTTATGTTTCTAAATATGGATGTAGATGCTTAACTTTAGTCACCCAAGTTTGAAAATGTTGCCCACCCAAGTTTGAAAATGTTGCCCTAAATTAACGCAGGAATCTGTTTTGAAAAAATGTGCAGTATTATGATTGTTTTTATATTATCCAAGACATCTACATCTCCTGATATTTTGTTACTGAAGAAGAAATATTTTAAAAAATTAGAAAGTGTTGGAAGGTCAGAATAAATATTGCAATTGACATGACAGAATTAAACGAAGAGTTTTTAAATAAAAAGATATTTTAGTTTATAAATTTATAAACATTTATATTTAACTTTCTTTTATGTGACAAGAATCAGTGTGGAGAAGGGACACTTTTATGTTTCTAAATCAAAATATTTGTGAGTATTTTTTTCTTTGAAATGCCATATTGCCTTTTCCAGGAAGGTTAGTGAGTGCCTAAAAAATACAAATGCACAGTGAAATTAAGAGTATATTTTAATTAGGATGTGAAGCAGTTCTGGAAAAAAAATATAATAAATACAATAATACATAAATAAAATAACAAAAATCAGTCAGGAAGAGCTCAGACTGAGAATAAGGGTCCATGATCCTTCTGGGTGCAGATGCAACTCTCCTTATTCACAGTTTGAGCTATACTGATTGTGACAGATGAGATATCATGTAATAATCTAAGAATACCTGGTCAATGATGTGAAGTTATTATATAATGGGTTATAAGATCTTCCTGTATGAATGCACTAATCCAGTTTAATATGGGGCCATGGAAAGAACAAACAGACTGGCAACACAGTGACATCCGAGATAAGAATGCCTGAGCATACACGTGAAAGAAAATGGGGGAAGCTTCAAGGTTCCTGTATTCTGTCGCCAACAAGTTGCAGACCTTGTTTTTCCAAAGCTGAGAGCCTGGAGCTTGAACGAACACTAAACAGTTAAAAAGTCCTTCTCAGGTGAAAGGATGTAGGGGGTATCAATTGCCAGGAGCTGTCAATGAAGACAGGCTGACACAAAGGTAGACTCTGCAGGTGGAGGCTGAAAAAATTGGGCCTTCCCTGATCCAGGAAATGGTAAACCTTAGGGAAAAGCAGGCATGCATATATACTGGGTTATTATTGTCAGACTCGCTGAGGTAATCACAGTTAATACACTGGGGAATGCCTGAGTGTGAGACAATCATGTTTCCCACTCAAAAAAGATGTGATAGCTAGAGGTCTGAGACTTGAGAGAGAGTGCATTCAAAGACACCTGGAGGGGTCAGAGATGCAGTTAGTGTACCATAGATGGTGTGTTTCATAGTTCCGTATTTCTTGGTTTTCAGCGCTTTAAGTATAGGGATATTTGGTGTTCAGGAAGGATATGAGGCATGCTGGTGCACTAACTCTGCGTTGACAAAGTTTTGGGCCATGAAGTTCCCTTGTTTTTCAAGGAAATGGTGGTAATGAGGGAGAACATAACTGGAGAATACCTGTGAGTGGTGGGCACAAGGACCCTTCCTTGGAATATCTCACTGCAACTCAGCTACCAGCTATGGCCTCCTCCTGGCTCCTTCCTGCCCCCAGTGAGGGGGCCTTGGGAAAAAAGGAAGATGGTAACTAATGTACTGTGAGAAGCCCAACTATCATGTGGAGGCAGCAAAGGAGATTAGAGAGAAGATCCAGAATCTGTAATCCACTTTAAGGGCTAGTATATGAGGTAGGGGTTCTGCAAAACTCTCTTCAGCACAAAAGGATTGCAGAGGTATGAAGTGACTTGCTCATCTCAATGATATCTTCTCAGATGAATGAGAACACCCCATGGAGATGAATACAGCCTGACACAATTGTTCTGAGAGTTCTGACTCATTTATCTCAAAGGGAGTTCATCTTCCACCTTTCCCAAAGTCTACCTTTGCCTTTGTAGTGGCATGCCCATATTCAAGATAATCTCACTATGCACATGGAAGTTAGAGCATGCTGAAAATTAAGGGAAACATATTTATGTGGGGTCTTATACTGGGAACCTCTTGATCAAATTATTCCAAATGTGCACCACAAATTCTAATCTAGACTCTATTGTGGCACACCAGTTTTCAAAACACCCTACTTGTGCATGTGGTTATTAGAGCACTTTCAGTATTAAAATCAGCTCTTTATTAGAGGGGACAGTATCTGAGGAACTCCTTGACCACATAGCCACAGCTTGCACCACCAACTCTACCCCTGTCTCTTATGTGGCACAGAAATACTGTGGAGGGCATGTAGCACTACAATTTCCATGTTAACAGCATGTCTTTTTGGGTTAGGGTATCATTTTAATATGTTTATTGGAGTTTGTGCTTCACTTGATTTTTCTATAGTTTATGAGAGAAAATATCATTTGTGGTTTTCTTTGACTGTTTTTTTTAAAAAAAGGACTATGTGACTAAATTTTTTCTAGTATCTGACATTTCCTTTGGACTCCTTTTTCCAAGGAACCATAGCTCTTTGAGGGATTAATTTATTAGGTATGCACCCATACTTTTTATGGATTGTATGGATTATTGTAGAAAGTTTAAATTTGTTTTTTTCTGTTCATTTTTCATGATAAATATAAGTTACTGTTTTCCAATAGACAATTTCTTACCCAGTACAATGGGAGTGTTCCCCTTTATGACAGTGCTAAATTTGGTCTGTCATGCTTCTTTTACATTCAGTGCCACAATCAGCATAGAGGTTCATGTAGTTAGCACAAGCAGATAAACTCTAACAGAGATTTCTTTATCTAAGTCCTGCTGCAGATTTCTTGTCTCACAGAGAAGATCTCACTGAATAGCAAAGGAATGCCACTTTTATGGAGGGTGAAGGGGCAGTATTATGATGGAGCCTCTTATTTGAAATCCACCAACCCATCTGATACCACCCCTGGAAGCTGTAAAGTGTTAACTATTAACCTCATCCTTTTGCAAGATGACTTTAAATGAGTAAAAGGATGTGTGTCTATATGGAAGGGGTGAATATATATTTTAAAAAATAAATAATGGTGTGATGGGGATAAGGCCGTGGGAGGCGGGGGGAGTTTAAATCTCGATGGGCCTTGGAATCAAGCCTGTTTCAGTCAGATTGTGGCCCTGCTAACAAATCCAATAGCAGTTAATCTGATCATCTGCTCTCTAGTTTTCATGCTGTGTTTTCTTCAGAGTTCCTTCTCCTAGTTCCAGTCTGTGACAGTGTGATAAGACACAAGAAATTTAGTCATCATTGCTGCTGTAAAAGAGCTCAGAGAAGGGATTATGATATTCCATAACCCTTACATTAGACACGGACAGGAGCAGCCACTGCTGTGATTACAGGCCTGAGCATTGCTTTACTTTCTCCCTCCCTTTTGCTACTTATTTATATTATTTATTTTATTTTATTTTACTTTTTTTTTCAATGAAAGCTTTACAAGATTAGCTCAGAAATAGTCATCATTGCAATCAACCTCATAAATCTCGTTGTATGGAACTCAGAAGTTGTGCAGCTCAGAAGGTTGTTACACTTCTAACCAACACTGGCAAGATAACTCTCAAGTAAGTTATCGAAAACACTCATCCGCCATTCATTCATTATTAGGAAATTCAAACAGTGTAAGCTGAACAAATCAACATGGAATACAGAGAGGAGCCAGAGGATGCACTGATTTAGGGAAAATATAGTTTATTGCTGAGGCAAGACAGAGATTTTGCTGCCTTCTCTGTTCTCTGCACATGGCAATATTTTGTGATGAAAATGTTACTAGACCTTTCACTTCTGGGAAGCAAGAAGGATTTTAGTGGTATCATTAAACTAACAGTTATAATTTATGTGAATTCATGGTTCAATATTAAGCATAATTTATATTGCCTCTGATCCCTATATAAAGGGACTTCTTGAAAACTAAGTGTGAGTCATGATAAAATTAATTTTTTAAAATGTAAGTTAGTGAGATGGAAGACAGGTTGCAGAAGCTTTATATCAGTGAAGTCCTAAAATAAAAAAGAAAAGTGTCTTTTAAAAAAATAGAAGAAGGGGGAAGGAAGAAAGAGTGGGGATTTTTGTTGTTTGGTTTTGGTTTTTACTTGATTAAAGATTGGTTTTGACATTGCAGAAGAAATGCTGATAAATTTTCACTGATTTTGTTATTTCCTGGGTGGTGATATAGTGAGGGACAGTATGCAGATATGCAGTACTTTGGCCTCTGCAGAGAGAAAAACTGCAATGGTTAAGCATTAGCACAAAATAAAAATTGTATTCTTGAACAACATACTAACAGTGAGAGGAAATCTAAACAAGCTTTTATGTAAAAATGGTAGACAGCTAAGACTGATGGCAAGGTTCCCTATTAATTTGTGAAATTTGATATTAGAAGATTCAGCACTACCTTCCATGTAGAGATGACAGAATAAACACTTAGGCTGTTTGCTAAGTAGGTAGGCAATCATTCTTACAGATAAATAAACTCTAGTACAATCGTCTTCTGCATTTTGAACTTCTGCATTGAAAGCAGCTGCCTTGGCTATGCCTAAGACATTTTAATTTGATCAGGAACTTCTGATATTTCCAAGACTTATTTTCTGTAGAGGTCCTGCTATTTCAACTAATGGTAACATTCTTTGTTTATTTTTTCCCCTAAAAGGCACAATCACAAATGACACAACACATAATCATATACAAAACAATGAGCCTGTCAGTGTTCTCTCAGTTAGTCTAGTACAGTAAGCTGACGATAACAACCTTTTTTTGTTTATTTTTATTATTTTGTTTTCTTCTATCCAAATGAAATTTATTACACAACAAATCATCCAGAAAATCCTTTCATATCTGGGGGGTTTATTTGACAAAGGCCTCAAGCTAATCAAATTGGGAACTTGGTCTGTCAAAGGTCAAGGTTGGAGATCACTTCCTGTTTCCTTTAAAAGTAAAAGAAACATAAAAAACTCCCAAACTTTTGAGCCATCACCATGGGGATTTCAGAAGATGATTGAGGCTGGAACAAAAGCATACCCTTTTGCTTCTGGGTATCAGGAAGGACTTTCATGGTATCATGACATTGATCAGTGAATTCAAGGTCACAGCCATGTCAGTGTTAATGAATTCCAAGTAGGTATATGATTGCGAAACATTTTACCATACTATAGGTAGGGAACACTGCATAAAATAAATGTTTTTAAACATTGTGTATAACAAACCATATAAAAGCTTTGTACTATTCAAGTGTACTGAGTTTAGACAAGTAATTATTATTTTCATGCAATGAGGATCCATAGAAATTAGCATCAGGTTCTGAGTTCTGATTTAAATTATTGACATTCAACAGGGTTGGAATGAACTTTTATAATTCTTGAAAACCGGAGTTTTACAGTTTTACATTTTTTGAGAAGTAAGTTGTCTAGTCCTGGCTTAGTAAAATATTGATAAGGCTGTGATTTGCAATGATTTTCTGTCTTTGCTGATTTTCTCAGTCTGTAGTCAGTCCACGTTTTCCTGTGATTTGCACACATTCAAAGTCAGATGAAATTAGGCCAGAGCTGTCTCACTGAAGCCCACAGTGACAGAGATGTCCCCAGCTACAGGAATTTGCAGTTACGTCTGCCTCTTTTCTCTGTCCACCATAAATTTTTCATTAGGTCATTAAAGGATCCAACTACACAATTCACAATTATAATGTGGTCTTGGTTTTCATTGGTTTAGACTAAACCAATTCCTTTTAATATGTGAAAGTGCATATTGCTTCCTCATTAAAGAGCACACTTTTCAAATGATTTTATCAGTGTTTCCACAAGTAGATGTATTCCTATAATTTTAACTAAAATTCAACACCCACTGCATTTCAAGTATGGTCATAATCTGAACCCAGATGCAGGTATTAGGATTAGGAGACCTATTTCTGTCACTGGTCAAATCAGAATCCCTGAACTTTAGGGAGCAATTTAGTCATCCCAGCCCAGGTCTAAGATTCATGGTATCAGCCTATCTCTAGTCAAACAAAATTCTGTATCACAGACTGGAAGAGTTGTCTGACTTTGACACAACACTGAATGATGGTTTTGTGGGGGCAGAGATAAAGAGAGGTTCAACATTATGTTTTAATGTTTACTACAAATGCTTAAAGCTTCTAGAGAGTCAACAGTAAAATACACAATTTACCAGTGGTAGAAATATCAAGAAGTGGTAGGATTCTACCCTAAAAACAAATCCTATAAAGGACACTAAAAGGTCTTGTCCACTAGACTTTTTTAACATTTCCAGTATTGCTTTAGCAGTGACGTAGCTCTTAGCAGTTAGATGACATGATGGTTAAAATGCAGGTGGCCAGTCATTACTAGTGGTTCTATGGTGAACATCATTAAGAGGCGGGGGGCAAAGGCCAGCATAGACACAACCAAAAAAATGCTGTGAATCTGTGCTGTGAACTAAGAACTTTTTGGTGACTAATGATTATAACTTTACCAAATCACTCTAGTCATTTAATTTGTGTATACCCATTCTGAATAACTGTTTACTGTTTTATTTAGTTTATGTACCATTCTTCTTGAAGGGAATGCTCAGAAAGTTAAGTTTTTTAAAAAAAATTCCAGATTCTGGTGTGTCCTGGTAAATATCTGCAGGTCAATTAAAAAATGCAGCTGGGAATCTGAGTCAAGAATTTTGATTTCATACTTTACTGAAAACAATAACCTTTCAGTTATTCCATAACAAAAGAAAAAATGCAATGCAATGCATCTTAATTTTATATAACAACTTTCATAGAAATTTTAACCCTAAAATTCTTTACCATAGCTTACCACTTAAAATGTCTTGTTTCCCTGGTCCACAATACCTGGATTTATAAACTTTCAGGGTAGGCAGCTGGGGCAATGTGTTTCACCTGTCCTTGAAGGCAGAATTTGAAAATGAATGGGGATGTTAGCATTGAATTATGAACTGCTGCTTAATTAAACAGTATCTGGTTTGTAATTTTAAAAAATGGGCATAGTGTTCATAATCTTTGTACTGGTGTTTTTTTATTGATTATACATTGAGATAAAATAAAATTTAATAAACAAATAATAGCAAAAGTATTGGTGTTGGGGAAATAGATGATTTTGGATGAAATTTGAAAGAGATATAAATGGCTGAAATGTACAGACACAGGAAGCTTTTCTAGAAGCCAGAAGCTGCAGAGGAGAAGGTTCTTCTAATAATCATGAGACTGATTGAAGGGACAGATATGAAACATATGCTAGATCAGCAGAAGAAGTGGATAGGAAAGGCGAGAGAAACAAGGTTTCTGAGGCAGACTGATCAAGGACATTTAGAATTTTAAAAGCAAATCAGGTGCATACCTACCCAGACTCAGCACATCCCAAAAGACTGCCCCTTCTAGCTAATGCAGCAACAGAGAAATGTTAGGTTTTGCAGGCGGTCATGTTTCTTCAACTAATATACCTAGTACTTGATTATTAAGGTTAGTGGTGAATTGCAAATGGTTGGTAGACAGACAGATAGATTATTCTGGTGTTGATAAAGTCATACAAATGTAAGGATGGACGGACCTTGAGAGGTCATCTAGTCGAAATCCCACACTGAGGCAGGACAAGGTAAACCTAGACCATCCCTGACAGGTATTTGTCCAACTTATTCTTAAAAACCTCCAATGATGGGGATTCCACAACCCCTGGAAAACTATTCCAGTACTTAACTATTCTTATAGTTAGAACGTTTTTCTTAATATCTAACCTAAATCTCCCTTGCTTCAGACTGTGGTGATGATTTCTTGTCCTATCTTCAGTGAACATGGAGAACAATTGATCACCATCCTCTTCATAACAATTCTTAACATATTTGAAGATTATCAGGTCCCTTTCAATCTTCTTTTCTCAAGACTAAACATGCCCAGTTTTTTTAACCTTTCCTCATAGATCATGTTTTCTAAACTTTTTAACGTGTGGCATAAGGAATATGATAATGATTTTATATATATATATATTTTCAAGGCCACAGTCAGGATCAGGACACCATTGTGCTACGTACAGTACAAAAACAAATGAAGACATGTTCCTTGTCCTAAAGAACTGATGACATTGAAAAGGGGAGCACACTGAGGATTTTAATAATTAGGACAGCAAGCAGTGTTAAAGACTATTGAGAAGGAGCTGCAAAATATTACTACCCAAAAGGACAAGATCTCTTTCCATATAGTTGCAATTGATTGGGATGTGGATGGTAGGCAGGTCCTCACTTTTCTGAAAATAATTTCTTTAAGTTTGGTAGAGGGAGAACCTGGTTTATCTTTTCAACAGCCTTGCAAACTGCTGGAGGATTAAGAATGACAGCCACATCTGGAGATCCAAAATGGAGCCACCTACCAATAGGCCACCATTCCCTTCAGAAGATGTCAAATGGTTCCTGGGGTCTGTAGTTGGCTAATGGGAAAGAGGCAGTAGGGCTTCTGGTTAATAGATTTGGATGAAAACCAGATGAAACTTAACAGTTTTTTATGGTTTCAATCTGAACTTGTTGAAATATGGTTAGCCTTAACTAACAAAAACGTAGTCATAGTCATATGTTTACTTGGTCAAAACAGACAGCACAGGCAGGAAGTAATCTGCTTATAGCTACTAGCAGAATTAAATTTGTAGGTCTATTGTTCTGTGACATCTAGTTCAAATGCCTGGACTGAATGATAATGAAGAGGATATGTCTAGATAATTTAGCCATTCAAGTACCCAGAAGCTCTACCAGATTAAATGTTCTATCTTGGAGAATTATAAAACAAACCTTTGACAGTTTTAAAAGTAAATAAAGATGCACTCAAGTGGCTAAGCTGAGTTAAAAGCAAGTTGCCATGTCTTTCCTGCTATTTTAAACTGAGTTAGCTAACTTGGGTTAGCTAACCTGAGTTAAGAACACATGCATTTTTGCTATACCGATAGTGGTTAGGAAGGGAAGATGACAGAGATTAATAGCCAGGCAAATATATGTGTGTGTAGCAGCAGTGAGAGTGTGTACATGTGTATTAAGAAGTGGTAAGGGTTATGTTTGTGCTGAGAGTCAACTGTGGCAAGCAAAAAGGGGGTTGAAGACCAATGCATTATAAAGTAGAGCTGTCTTAGAATCCTGCTGAGAAGAGGAGGGAAAAAGAGGCTGTGCACGATCTTTGTGTTCCTACAGTCCATGGGACCACCAGAAGTCAATATCATCCCTGATGAAATTTACAGCAGCCTCAAGGCTGTGTTTAACTATGTACACTTTTAAAGCTCTACCAGTGAGCCACTCAACCAGATAAATCTGGCCTTGACTCCCTCCCACCTCCTGTTATCTTCTCAGCATGTGCTCTATGCTGAAGGATCCTGCAAAGATGTATGCATGTGCTTAATTTAACACATTGTGACTTGTCCCATTGACTTCAGTGGGATTACTCAAAGTGCATAAAGTTAAACATCTGAATACATTTTTGCAGGATTGGAGGCTGTGTCTTTACTCAAGGAATTTAGCATTTCTATAGGAGGATGGCTGTGTGGTTAAACCAGAGTTCTGGGATTTGGGAGAGAGAGTTCTCTTCTTGACTGTATAACGGACTTCCTGGGTGGTTTTGGGCTAGTCAATTAACTCCTAAAGGATCATTTTCCTCATTTTTAATATGAGCTTAATAATACTTCTCCCAGAAGGTGTTTATGAGGCACTGATTGGTTTGTCATGCTTTTTCTGATCACAGATGACAAGAGCTATAGAAGTGCAAATTATTATTATTTTAGATATATTCTATATTTTGTAGTATTTATTTTTAAGGAACATGTGTCATTTACTCAGACATGTAAGACTTACTATTTCTCAAAGACCTTTGAACAGACGATACTGAAACATGCTTCTAGAAGAGAGTTCCAATAGTTCATAATGTCTATAAAAATAAAAGCATAATAGAGAGGAATTTTAATTTGTAAATTCTTTAGTTTGTAAATGTGAATGTATTTAACTTTAAAATAGTCATTTGTGGTATATCTGTCCAATGTAAAACTGTCTCAGGGAAAACTGCTGTACTGTAAAGTTACTGAGAAATCATCTCTCTGTGTTCTCTCTCTTCATTTGGGCAGAGTTGAACTGGAAACAAAAATGTCAAAAAGATTTTCAAAGGACACAGAGACTAAACCTATCACTCACATTCTGCTACAATTGCATTTTGAAAATTGCTTTCCTGTCATTGTTGTCCATTTAAAGATCTTGATTTTAAGGCTAGGAATAGACAATTCTTTGATGTATACTCTGTGGAAGAATACTGACAGAGTGTGGTCCCATATACCAGTTGCACAAATTCTACTGTATGTTCTTTGTCATTAGTACAGGAAACTAGGATCCAGTTTTTATATAAGTTTCCATATATTATCATAATATCTGCTTTATGCCTGATAGTTACTTGCTTTGTTTTTCATTCCCATTTTATAACAGCATGCCTTAAACCCCATCAATATTCAAGTTAGCACTTTAAAATGAAACTATAAATTTCAATTTGGAGAAAATAAGCCCTTATTCAGGCTCATAAGTTTTAAATAACGCATTACCATTGGCTACATTAAGTTTGCATTTCTAATGTTATTTTATGCATTTGACAATAGATGTTCCACTCTGCTCAGGAATGGAAAGCAAATACATGTGAAATGTAAGTCTGCTTAAAATGTAGGAATTTATTAGAGCTGTCACTCAGCACTGACATGAGAATTAAATTATTTTTTAAGATATTTGAGTCGATTCTTGCACTTTTCATTGTCTTCATCCTCTAAAGTTTTAGTATAAATAACTCTTTAAAAGGTTTTCTTCCTGGATTGGTGAGCTTTTTTGAAAAAAATAAAACAGACTATAAAATACTAGGTACATAAATCTGTTATGAAAGTAGCTAACTAGCATGCTAAATTTGATTATTTCATTCCAGGCCACTTCCTGAACTGGCTGAATGATTTTTGGGGAAAAGCAGCCAAGTCCCAACTATATGGGTGGATGAACTGTGATATGTTTTCCCTATAGAGCTCTTTCTTTCACAATGGACTTTATCTCCTGATAGGCTGAGCAGTATCTTTTCCCTATTGCCTGAATATTAACTGGCTTTTAAATTAATATAAAATATCTTTTGTGACAAAACTACATGTGTCAGATGGTAGCAACACAGGAGGCAATCTTCTCACAAACCATGTAAATGCAGGAGCCTCCATTAATTTCTGAGGCATGAGTGGTTCTCTTTCATTCTATACTTGTTTCTTTATTTACATTTGGATATATTTTTATGATTGATCTGGGGAATATTGTTTCCTTTTGGCTGGACCTACTCGCTATGTTGTGATATAGATCTTACTGATACAGCATTCCTAGATGAAGTCTGTTTTCTCCTAGGGAAAATTAGGATTAAGAATGAATATCTCCAATATTATCTCAAATATTACACAATCATTATGGGTGGCAAATAAGAGAAATCATGCCAATGCTTTGGGTCTTTCCAATCTGCCCTTGCTGGTAATCTAAGATCTCCCCAAGTATGTGCAATTGTTCATCAAAAATCAGATCACCTCACACCATCTACTGGAACTGATTATCTATCTGCTTACTCTCAATTCTCATATATGGATCAGGATGAAAAAAATTAGTAACTTATTAATACCAAAATTAGGAAAATAAAGAGATTTAGCATGATAATCCGGTGAGAAAGAAATGATGTGGATCAAAATTACTCACATACCAAAATAATAATATTAATAATTAATACACTCCAGCACACTGCCAACATTTATACTGATATCGTTGAGTAGCAAGGTGAACCATTTTGTAGCTATTAGAACCATCAAGATGTTTTTGCAGCTAATGGGCAAATTCAGTCCTGGTATAAATGGATGTAATTCTATGGAGCTGGATCCACTTATGCAAGCACTGAATTTAGCTCAGTAAATGGAAGGAAGTTAGTATGGAGCTAGCCATGGAGACTTGGCATAAAAAGTCACTTGCTACGTGAACTCGAAAACCATGAGCTGAGGTGGCTAACAGGAGAGTTTCAGAGGGGGTAAAGAGAGTGAGTGTGACCATCTTGGCTTTTAGCCATTGATGGATCTCTCCTCCATGAACTTATCTAGTTCTTTTTTGAACTCTGTTATAGTTTTGGCCTTCACAACATCCACTGGCCACAAGTTCCATAGTTTGACTGTGTATTGTGTGAAAAAGTACTTCCTTTTTACCTGCTACATACTAATTTCATCGGGTGACCCCTGGTTACTGTATTAAATAAAGTAAGTAACAATTCCTTATTCACTTTCTCCACTTTTCTAAACTGAAAAGTCCCAGTATTTTTAATCTCTACTCATATCTGTTCCATATCCTTAATCATTTTGTTGCCCTTCTCTGTACCTTTTCCAATTCTAATATATCATTCTTGAGATGGGGAGACCAGAACTGCATGCATTATTCAAGGTGTATGCATACCATGGCTTAATATAGTGACTTTATATTTTCTGTCTTATTATCTATCCCTATCCTAATGGTTCCTAACATTCTGTTAGCTTTTTTGACTGCTTCAGCACAGTGAGCAGATGCTTTCAGAGAACTATACACAATGACTACAAGATCTCATTCCTGAGTGGTAACAGCTGATTTAGACTCCATCGTTTTATATGTATACTTGGGATTATGTTTTCCAATGTACATTATTTTGCATTTATCAGCACTGAATTTTATGGGCCATTTTGTTGCCCAGTTACCCAGTTGTGTGAGATTCCTTTGTAGTTCTTCGCAGTCTGCTTTGGACTTAACTATCTTGAGTAATTTTGTATCATCTGCTAATTTTTCCACTTCACTGTTTATCCCCTTTCCAGATCATTTATGAATAATTTTAATAAATTTAATAAATTCAATAAATTTACTGAACACCACTGGTCCCAGAACACCACTATTTATGTCTCTCCATTCTAAAAACTGACCATTTATTATTCTGTCTTTTAATGAGTTACTGATCCATCATAATGAGTTACTGATCCATGAGAGGACCTTCCCTCTTACCCCATGACTACTTAGTTTGCTTAACAGCCTTTGGTGAGGGACCTTGTCAAAGGCTTTCTGAAAGTCCAAGTACACTATATCCATTGGGTCACTCTTGTCCACATTTGCTGACCCCCTCAAATAATTCTAATAGATTGGTGAGGCATGATTTCCCTTTACAAAAGATGACTTACAAAAAGTTGACTCTTGTCAAACACATCATGTTCATCTATGTGTCTGATAATTCTGTTCTTTACTATAGTTTCAAACAATTTTCCAGAGTCAGCTCTACATGTAATCTCAAGGTGGCCAGTGTTGAAGCTGGTGGTGACCTGCAAAGGATGTTCAATTTTTTCTTTCATGCCTAAATCCAGAAAGGACTTCCATGTGAATGAAATGGAAATTGGTAGCTGTGCTGGAGGAGAAGATTCTTGGATTGGAGGGACAAGCAGACATTCTACTGAGAACCAGAAAAGCTGAGCAGTTCATAGATAGCCAAGGTCAGGAAACATGAGTACCCATGCTGAAGGAAGAAAGAAGCTGAGCCACCAAGCTGTCAGAGAGAGAGGAAGTCAGACAAAAGGCTTGCCAGTTCATAAAGTTCAGAGGCAAGAGGTTGTGGTGTCATTCTACATTGCTGGAAATAGGCAAGGATGAGCATGCTGTGGCCACCAGAGGGAAGAGGACAAGGAGGAATTCCAAAGAGATAGAAGTTTCCAATTGACACCAGATCCTCAACATGGAAACTGTGGAAGGTACCTTTGGGGAACCAACTGGTCCAAGGGAACAGAGATATATGGGACACACCTGTGGATGGTAGCTCAGCCCAAGCTGTAAGAAAATCAAGCGTGTTCACAAAGAGTTCTCCAATCAACCAAGGAAGACAGACAATCCTTGTTGTGGATTCAATACTTAGAAGAATGGTGAGGGGAACATTCTGAAAGGGACACATAGGCAATAGGACAGAGTGTTGCCTTTTTGGTGCCAAGACATGTCATGTCAGCCTAAGACTGGATAGGCTTCTGAAGCTAATGGGAAAGGATCCATCCGTGATGGTTCATGTTAGCCCTAATGGCACTGTGTTGCAGGATATCTCACAAATAGTATATGATGTCAGGGAACTTGGAAGAAGTTGCTGAGGAAGAATTCCAAGTGATCTTCTCTGAGATCCTTCCTGTTTCAAGAGCAAAGGAAGACAGAAGGGAGAAGATTTTGGAAGTGAACTGCTAGCTAAGTAAGTGGTTTATGGTGGACGGTTTCAGTTTTCTAGAATAATGGCCCACCTTCTATAGGAAGATGGGACTGTATAATTTGGATGGCCTCCATCTCAATAGATGGAGGACCAATCTTCTTGGTTACAGGCTGACTAAAGAAATCAGGAGGGCTTTAAACTAGTAACAAAAGAGGATAGTAAAAAGAGGAAAGATATGAGTATTCATTTATCAAAAAATTGAGGTGTTAAGAAGAAAATTAATCAAGGAACCAACAAAGATAAAAAGATGAAATTCTTTAATCGACTAAAAGCAATGCCAGGAGACTAGGTAACAAACAAGAAGAATTGGAATTACTCATTTATGAGCATACATTTGATCTATTTGGTACTACTGAAACCTGGTGGGATGATTCCCATGACTGGAATGCTAAAATCAATGGTTATAACCTATTTTAGTAGGTTCAAGTGGGCAAAAGGAGAGGGGGAGTGATACTCTATGTAAAAATGGCATTACCCGTTTCCAAGTCACAATAACTAAGAAGAAAATGATCTGTTTATAGATCAATATCCTAACAGATAAAGCACAAGATTGGTTATTAGTTAGTGTCTACCATAAACCACCAAATCACACTAGGGAATAGGATGATGAGCTCCTTACACACCTGTCTATAATGTATAGAAAAAAAAGCATGATAATGGGATCTTCAACATATATGGGGGGTTTCATGCAGTACTAAAACATCCTTGCAATTTCTAAGCATTATAAATTATACCTTCCTAATTCAAAAATTGTTACATCCAATAAGGGGGATTTCATATTGGACCTCATCTTGACAAATAAAAAGGAATTGAACACAGAAATAAAAAAATAATGGTAGGTTAGGTAAAAGTGATCATGACTTGATGACATTGAACAGATGTGGGTCTGATAATTTCCTGCAGGGAAAGGTTCTTGTAAGAAAACATAAAATTGTCACTGATAAAGTTTGCAGATTATACAAAAATTGGGAGTGCTACATAATGAAGAGGACAGGTCACTGATACAGAGCAATCTGGATCTCTTAAGAAGTTGGGCACAAGCAAACAATATGCATTTTAATGTGACTAAATGTAACTATACACATCTAGAAACAAAGAGTATAGGCCATAATTGCAGGATGGGGGATTCTACCTGTGGAAGCAGCGACACTGAAAAAGATTTGGGACTCATGGAAGATAATCAGTTGAACATGAGTTCCCAGTGCAACACTCTGGTAAAAAAGGTTAATGTGATCATTGAATGCATTAACAGGGGAATCTTGAGTAAAAGTGGAGAGATTATTTTACATCTGTATTTGGCACTGATGCTTCCACTGCTGGAATATTTTGTCCAGTTCTGGTGTCCACAATTCAAGAAGTATGTTGATAATTGGAAAGGCTTCAGAGATGAGCCATGAGAATGACTAAAGGATTAGAAAACATGCTTCACAGTGATAGTCTCAAGGAGCTCAATCTATTTAGCTTAACAAAGAGAAGGTTAAGAGAAGATTCTCCATCACTGATCATTTTTAAATCAAGATTGGATGTTTTCTAAAAGTTATGCTTTAGGAATTATTTTGGGGAAGTTCTATAGCCTGTTATACAGCAGGTCAGACTAGATGATCACATGGGATATGGCTACACAGTCCATGGTAGCAATCTACCCAGCCCCATTCAAAAGATTCAGGTTCAAAAGGCTTCAAGTTTTGTGCTAAAAATTGCTGTGTAGACAGTGCTTTGAAGTTGTGGCTCAGGCTGGAGCTTGGGGGGGGTGGCATGTTCATTGGGTAAATTAATTTGTCATGCATTTCATAAAGAACATGAATCAAAATGCTACCAAAGAGGTTACTTATGACTAGAGAGTATATTATAGTAACTCCAGAACAGCCAAGAATTCCTTATTT
The DNA here is from genome assembly GCF_026122565.2 of Emydura macquarii macquarii. NCBI lineage: Eukaryota > Metazoa > Chordata > Testudines > Chelidae > Emydura > Emydura macquarii. The sequence goes on along the minus strand of NW_027131964.1, from coordinate 2,810,711 downwards.
TCAATATTAGTAGGGAGATCCATAAGAATGTCCATAACAGTTTAGGAAATCCTCTCATCCATCATCAAGAGGGGTGAAGGGCTTCTCAAACAACAAACATTTTATTGGCAAGTGGGCAATTTGAATTGACAAGTAGTTGGCAGTCACAGCAGAGTGGCTGAGGACTGGAAACTGAATTTGGCATATCATGGTAGGGTTCAGGTGGGTTAGCATGCAAAAGCACTGTTGTTGCCTGAGATGTACCTATTCCATAGATACATAGAAGATTTTGGTCTCTACAGCTGTCAGGACTGTTACTCTAGAACCTACTATAAACATGAATATTAATAAATTAAAATAAATAGCTTGGTGGATAATACACTGTCAGAAAAAAGCTTATTAAATTATTTCTCTTTAGAGGTCAATATTTCCGAATGCTGCAGCATACATTAGAGATAAGGATGTGGTGCCTTTCAAGCAGAGTAAGACAAGGTGATAGAATCGATATTTGTCAGACTACATCCTAGTCCACAAATCTTTGAAAGTTTACTTGAAAATGTTGTTCTTTGGGCTGCATCGGATATACTTCTCTGTTAAAGGGCGAGAACGTGCCTGACCTTTGAACAGATATACTGGAAGGGATGCCACAACCTTCTTCCTCTCTTAACCCTCCTCAAGAGTCACTTTCAGTTGCAGTCTCTAGGTTCAGGAGAGTTCATGGTGTAAACCATCCCACAGGGGCCAATATCCTGCTCCCTTCTCCATTCTAACGCAGAGAGCTGACCAGGAGTGGAAAGCATGTTCTTCCACTCTCTGCAGGGGATACTGTAGCATGTGTATTTCTCCTGCATGATGGAGATCTTTGAAAGGGACTGTGGCTCCTTAGTGGCTGGGCAGTTCTGAGCTTCCCCCAGTGTGAGTCAATGTGTACCAGGGACAATCTGGCCCTAAATATTTTTCTAAGTATTTCTTTCCTTGTCCATGTTCAGGTAGTGTGGATGAAGGAGCAAGCACAGAAATTAAGAAGACAACTGAGTAAATAATTCATAGGGAATAACATATGTTACAAATTTGAGCCTTTTTTTCCACTGAATAAGTATTTGTGAATAAATTTTCCATTACTCAACATGCTCTAACAGAGACAGATCAATCACTCATGACTGAAATAGTCCTTTTATTCTCTTTTGGTGTTATTCCAACATGGTGTGGAGGGCCAGAACAAGTTCTCTGTACTGCTGAAGCCCTGCATTAGGGCTGCATCAGAGAACGCAGGTGGAACAACTATGCAGCCTGAAGGGATATTTTTGCATCCACTGTACATCAGGGAACTAATCTTCTGTGTAGATGGTTGCAATTAGGGCAAAGAGCCATAAGGTTTATGCTTATGTGAATGCACTGGTCCAACCCCTGAGCACTTTGGAGTAGTTGCTGTGGTGGAGGGAGGCTCGGGCTGGGCTGAGATTGGCTAGATTTTAGCTCCCCAATAAACCCCACATCTCCCGCATAGAGGCCAATTACTCGGTCTTTATGTATGAGAAATGAATTTCACTTTTTCTGAATCAAGACCCGCAAAAAAAACACCCTCACCTCAAGCTTTTCCTTGAGATATGCCATTAGTGCAGAAATCCTAAAACAAACAACATCTGGCCAAACCAGCATTTGACCATTAGGACCAGCATTGAGTCAGAAGGGACAAACACAGAGCAGATACAGCTCCAGGTAACAACTGTAATATGTTTGTTTAGGTGTAACACTCATGGAGGAAGAGAGTCCTTGCCTAGCTCATGGATACCCAGAAGGAATTCCTTGTACAATCACAGAATGGGAGGGAGGAACACAGGAAAAATCACAAAGTGCATGTCTACACTGCAATGTAAGCCTAGGGTTAGTGGGACTCAAGTCAGCTGACCCTGGGTTACACAACCTAGGGCTTAAGTATCTACACTAATTGTTAACTTAAGTTAAGAATTTTCTAACCTGGGTTTAAAGCTGTGGTTCTGGTATCCACACTGCACCATGGAGACCCAAGTCAAACCAACCATATCCCAGACTCCCTAGCTAAACTTGGCTGCCCTGCCTGAATGTTACAGGAAGTTTGAACAGCCCATGAGCACTTCCAGCTACCAGAGCGAGCAACATAGCCTTTTGAGGAACTTCTCTTGCTTGTACTTTTCATGTCTGTGTCAGGGAATGATCGGAACTTCCATGATATGCTGGTGGATATTTCAGCAACATTTTCTTACCCACCAAAAGCATGTGAGAGAGCTAATGATGGAGCAGGAGGAGGAGGAGGAGGAGGAGGACACAGACGTGGCAGACTTGAACTGGCTGATGCTGCTCATGACATTTGCTATAGTCATTGATGATCCCTACTTACACTTATGCTTCTGGAGCACGGCCACAAGCACAGACTGGTGGGACACTTAGGATGACCAGCAGGGTGTCCAGAACTTTTGTATGAAGAAAGCTAAATTTCTGGAGCTTTGTGAGCAGCTTGTCCCAACCCTCCAGTGTAAAGATACATGCCTGAGAGTGGCCATGCCAGTCCAGAAGCAGGTTGCCATAACCATCAGGAAGCTGGCTACCCCAGACTTCTACAGATCAGTTGCCAACCAGTTTGGTGTTGTAAAATAGAATGTGGTGGTAGGGCTTTCTGAAGCAATCAGGCATGTGGTTTATCCCAAGGTGATGGGCATAAAAGATATTTCTGAAGTAATCGTTGGCTTTGAGAGCATGGGGTTTCCAAACTGTGCCAGGGCCACTGATGCCGTCCTCAAAGAGCACATGAGCACTGCTCCATTGCTATGCAGTAGCCCTTGTGGACCACAGAGGTTGGTTTTTGAATGTCAGCATGGTTGCATTGGGAAAGTTCATGATGTGTTGTTTTTTTTCATTCCATTTGGGAGTCTATATTCATGGACAGGCTGGGACACTCTTCCCACCAAATGACGTTGTCATAAACAGAGTTACTGTCGTCACCATTATTCTGGGGGATTCCACAACCCCCCTTTCACCTTGTTTTATTAAACCATACTTTATTTTAGAGGCCCTGGCAAAATACAGTTTAATTACACTCTCTGCAGGTGTGGAATGTCTGTGGAATGTGCTTTTGGCTGTTTGAAATCCCATTGGAGATATCTGCAGACCTGTTTGGATGCCAGTGTCATCAGTGCTGTTTGAGTTACTGTTTCTTGTTGTGCTCTTCACAATCATTGTGAGTCTAAAGGTGAGCCATTTCTCCCTGCAAAAACCTATGACAGCAAGGGGCTGTTGAATTGGTACACTAAGCCAGAAAGTGCAGCTCCCATAGCTGGAGCTGGATGTACCTGGGCAACAGAAATCAGGGATGCTTTGTTTTCTCACATTATGAACTTTCATGGAAGAGGGGGAATAGTACCTCTCAGAATGTGCTGGAGGGGGGGACATTGGGGTCATCGACTATAACTGATTTCAGAACTTGGGAAGGGGTGAGGATTGATTGCCATGCAATATATTTATGAATAACCTGACTGCTTATCAAATGGTTGATACGCAGTATGGATTGATGTAAGGAAATGGCTGAAGTATGGATTGACACAGACAACTCTGTTGTGGAACAGTGTGTGAATACTAATTCATAATTGTTCCTGATTGTGTTTTACCTTTATTATTTTAAATATATATTGCCTGATGTGATGCAGTAATAACAATATACTTTCTTGATACAATAAAAATGTTTATTTATAAACATATGTTAGAAAAGTACAACATTAACCCATTGCCAAGCAGGCTGGCTGCCATTACTACTCCAGCTTCAGGAGAAAGTTTGCAGCTATCAGCACCTGGAATTGGGTTGGAATTCATGAGGGAATCAACAGCATGTGTTGACTTCACCAATTATTGCTTTATGTACACATGCAGAACTCCACAGCCATCTCCTTATCTCCCCTCCCTCCACTGCCACATTTCTGGACAAAATTTCAAACCCCGGTCAAATTCAGCACAAATGGTTTTGTCATCTATGGACTACTTGGACTATCTTTAACAAAAATGGACTAGATTTGTAAAAAAAAACCCAAACATTTCCACCTCCCCCACCACAGTTCACTGTTTCCAGGTGGCTCATTACACTGTTGTGTGGTTACAGAGGATCGTACTTACAGGCATGGCAATGTAAGGTTATTATTTTTAAGAAACAGGAATGCCCTAGCAAAAATCTGTGCCTTTTCAAATAAAAAGTCACTTTCAAGATGTTTTTACTGTTTGCATTCCCCATTTTGAACTGCATATGGTGGTGATGGGGGCAGAGGGAGCAAAGCCACAGGTGACATACAATCTGCAGTTAGCAGATACACGCTACTAGCCAGGCTTCTAATAACTTTTGCATTGGTTCATAGAACAGAAATCACCCCCATTGCTGTATTAATAAATATTAAAATGGAGCCAAAAACTTACTGGGCTCACAGTGGCCTCTGTCCTTTCCATGTCTGCTGCAGACTCTGTGACAGGTTCCACAGCTGACTGTTACTCAAGAGGGGCATCAAACAACTCCTTTGAGTATGGGCCCAAGATTTGCTGCTTCTGACCCTGCTCCAAAGGTTTTTCTGCCACCAGTTTCAGCAGCAGAGTCACTCCACTGTCCTCACTCAGCATCTGCTGCTGGCACCCATCAGTCCCCACACTGGATTCTGGGGCCAGCAGGGCACCATCCCAGGTGACCTGGTCATCGTGGGCCACTGTTGACTCTGTTCTGGGCACAGTGCTCAGTACCCAGTCAAACTCATCATAAAATGGGCATGACATTGGCAAGCTGCCCGAGGTGCGGTCCTGGTCCCTGGTTTTCCAGTACCTGCTCTTGCACCAGAGCTTTACCAAATTCTGCCTGTGCTCCTGTGACCGAAGCAGCCTGCTTTGCAAAAGATTTCTTCTGTTGAGTCTCCACTGCAAACACACAAGGCTTTCTGATTTGTTTGGTGTGTTTGCAGCTTGGTATTCAAGAGACAATGGAAGGGTCAAACACTGACTCACCAAGCTGCTGCACACCATTTCCTTGGAGTAAACTGGAGATTTTGGGGCTAGAGCGGAAAAAGGAAGTTGGCTATGGGGATACTTTTGGCATATTCCCAGGACCCAAGTTGAGGGAGCTGAGTCTACACTGCAAAGGAATAGCCTGGCAGGGCCCTAGGATCACAGGTCCAACATGAGACTGAGAGATTTGTGTGTAGACGGAAGGGGGGTTTGGACTGAAGCCTGAGCACAGGCTTACTTTGAAGTATAGACTTTTGCAGAGTGGTCAGGCATGAAAAGAGACAGACATTCCAAACACTGCGCACAAAATAGAATTTAATCCTTCCTGGTAACATGGACAAGGAACAAGGAACTAAACTAACCAATAAGGATAAATAAATTAATAGCACAACATCCTGGGCCCCTACCTTGAAGTGCCCCTGGAGACATACAGGGGGAAACACCTAGTTCTCAGCTGCAGAAACGATAACTCTGTGGTTTCCGCCCTCCTGGATGTGGCAAGAGTTGATTTACATGGACTTTCTGAGTGCCCACAACTCCAGTTACTCTGAGTAAGTAACTGGATCAAAATAGTATCTAAGGGACAATATCTGGAACCAATGCCTTCGAGTGTCTGGGTTACCATTGTCTGCCCATCATCTCTACCTATTCTGAAATTTCTGAGAAATAAAAACTGAGGCAGAAACTAGACCTGCCGGAAAAGACAGATCAGAAATAAGTAGAAACAGTGTTGCACTTGGCAGCCAAAAGGTAAAGAGGGTGGAGTCTGATCTGTATGGGCATGTGAAGAATACAAACATACTGCCAAAACTTGCAGAAATCAAGGGGAAAGTGGCCAAAGATGGAATCTTCTCAGCATTCCAGGTTTGACTGGCTACACCAGGCTCTCAGCTGCATCTGAGAAAACTGCAAATGTGTCTTCAAAACTGTACTAAACAGGATAATCATAAACTGTAGCCCCATTGTCAGATCCTACAGCAATCATCCTTGCTCCATAGCTGACTCCTGTCTTTGATTCCAGAATGGCCATCAATCTTGCATTATGGGTGATCAATTTTGAATATAGAATACAAAGTTCTTGGAAAAAGAGGATGTATCACTGTAACCGTGGCTAGTAGCTTAGCTGTAATGAGCAGGTGTCTCGGAAAGGTGATTAAAATAGCCCATCTTTGTTCATGTGTGCAGGGCTCTTCTTCTGTTGTATTTCATAAGAGTGGAGAGTCAATAGTAATGGGCAACATTGTGAAATCTTGACAACAAAGTCAATGTCAGTGCATTGGTTGGTCAATGAAGAAAATAAATTTCCTATCATAAAGCTAATCATGAAATTTGAGAACTCCATTCACTAAAGCTGAGGCCGCTTTCTTCAAATAGATATGACCTTTTTTGGTTTCTAAAAGGTGCAGGAAATACATGCAGCAGAACTGCTACCTACAGGTAATGGGAAGTCACTACCCCAGTGCCCTCAGATGAGACGTCACAAGCCAAAATCAGGGGAAGGGGAAGATTAAATTGCACAAGTATGTATGCCATCCCCAACTATTGCTTTACCTGATCAAAGGCCTGGTCACATTTTCAGCACCATTCCCAATGAGCCTCTTCCTCCCCTCCCCCTTTCTGTAAGCTGCTTCCTCACATTCTTTTTTTTTTTTTTTAAATAAGGCAAAGTTACAATAAAACTTTAACATATTACATCTACCTTACTTTTCAGAATCAGTTTAATATTCAAATAACGTGGCTAAAGATTCTGGCTTATTGGCTGGAAAGCCTTCCTCCTCTGAGTATGCTAAAAAAAGGTGAGCACATTTCTAAATACATATCCTCTTTCTGGAGCTTGTCTTGTGTACGTACTTGGTGTGACTGTTCTTCTGTTACAAGGACAGTCCATATTTTACTGTATCACAATTCCATAGGAGAAGGAATCATTTTTTCAATAATGTGCAAAACAAAGTCTAGCAGTTAACAAAAATGTTGTGCTTTGTTTTGTTTCAAATGTAGATTCTTTACTGGAGCATTAGCTAAGCAAGTCTGCACTCAAGGGATGAACAATGTGGAATGGTCCTTTACAAATCAAATATAGATGTCAACATGACTAAAAAAGCCTGAAGTTTGGTAATCCTAGTGAGCACAGGTGCTATAAGGCAGGGATAATACTTGCACTGAAATTCTGTGTCCCAGATAGGACACCACAAGCTAAGAAAAGGATTACATGCTGGGACTGAAGAACAACCCTGCGTTCAGCAATCAGTCTAATAGTGTTTCCAAATTTATCAGCAGTTCCCAAGCGTCCTTTCCTGTGGTCAGCATACCATCCAAGCAACACACTGTCAAGGGTGCTATCCTATCCTCCTGCAAATCACTTAGAAAGACTTTCCTCTACTGCAGTATTCAGGGTAAACTGACTAATGAAAATGGCTGATCAGGAAGCCTGTTAATCCTTCATTGATACCTCTTGTTCACGTATGTTAGTTAAAATAATAATACAATTATGAACCCTGCAGATTGTGATTGTTCATTTAGCTAATATATATAATTTTGTACTGCAAACACTGTCAATCTTGCTGTCCTTCTCCAATCACCTTTGTGTTCTACACCCATCTGTCCACTGTGTCAGTTAGCAGCTATGGCACACAATGTAATTTACAACATTTTGCTGGGGCTTTCTACTACAGCCGTGACTTTGCCTCCACACTTTTTAAATGGCCCATTTTGGGGCCAAAGATCTCCATGAAATGGGTACAAATACCTGCAGGTACCAAACAAACCTTGTCCTAAATTCAGGAAAACCTAAACCAGTCTCATCCCTTAGCTTACAAAACTAGGAGAACCAGAAATACAACTTCGTCCTTGTATTGTACCATAACCAGCACTGCCACCTTTACCTGGAGCTATTCTTCACTGAGTTTGATCAACCCAACTGCTATGGAGTTCAATCAATATCAAGAAAAAAGTTTTCAAAAAATATTCTAAGTTAAAATACAGAATGTGTACTTTCTGTTTTTTTCCATGAAAAGTTTCCATAATTATTTCATTTTTGACCTCATTAACATAAGGTTGTACAAATTAACAAGTCGTGCAAATGGTCAAAATTTTGTGATAGCACTTTTCATAAATGCAAAGCGCACTGATTAGAGAACAATGAACAAGGGCTTTATGACAGTCTTGCACCCCTCCATCTAGCCTGTGATACATGACCTAATTAAATATTAGCAATATAACACATTAGTTGGAACATAGGAAGGAGAAACTGACTGCCTTTTACTTTAGAACACAATCACGTAGTGAAGGGAATAAAGAACAAGTAGAAAAAACGCTTTATCTATATTTTCTGGCATGAGTAAATTCCATACACTGGAATATTCATCTTAATTACTGACCCCAAAAGTGCAAAAGAGCTTTTATGACTTTGCCCAACCCATATCCACTCCTCTGCTTCTGTCACACGATGGATTAAACCAAACAATTCAGAGAGAGATACTAAGCTTCTCAAAAACAATCTCAACAGCCAAGTCTCCCCATACTACAATAGCTGAGGCAATAGGTTCATTTATCAATAAAAATTGAAAATATGCATTAGACATACTCCTGATTTTGCTGTTCTGGTGCTAAGGGGCACTGCAGCTGATTTAAAGGGCACAACAAATAGTTTTCTGAGAGATCTGAACAACCAAGGGTATGTCTACAATGCAGTAAAACACCCTTAGGTTGTCTGTGTCAGATGACCAGGGCTCACAGGACTTGGGCTTCAGGGGTATAAAATTGCAGTCTAGACATAAAGACCCCAGGCTCTGGGACCCCATGAGGGTGTAAGGTCCCAGGGTCCAGCCCAGCCTCGAACGGCTACACCACAGTTTTATAGCCCAGCATCCTGAGTCCCTCAAGCCCAAGTCAGCTGACTTGAGCAGCCAGGGGTGTTTTATTGCAGTGTAGACTTAATCTAAGTGAATAAAACAGGGGCTAGAGAGATGGACACAATCCATGACTAAGGGTATTGAGCCTGATCCTGCAATGCTTATTTCTGTGAATAGTCCCCGTTGCCTCTCTCATCTAATGGCTTCAGAATGATGCCTTTCATACAGTTCCAACACAAAGTCACAGCTGATATATATATATAATTATATATATATTTATTTATATATATATTTATATATAAAGTTCCATCAGAAGTTACCATCAGTGTACTAAACTCAGCAGATATTGTGCAGTGTTAGCTCATTATCACCAGGGCGGGAAAATGTGTTTCCTAATGGGATTCTACTAGGAACAAAGGAGTATTTCCAAATGTGATGGAGCAATGACAATATACAGGGTAGAAATGCTTTACTTTTAGGATTTTTCTTAGTGGTTACTGAATTATGGCCCAGACAGCAGTGAGTCTGATTTATTCCATTTGTGGAGGTGAGAAGTTGAAGCCACTGAAATAATAAGGATATTTTCAAGGTAAAGAATCTAAGTTACTTTTAAAGAAACCAGAAGAATAAGAGCAAAAAAAGGCAAAACATGCCTCACTGTAATGAGAGATGGCTGGATACCAGTAAGAAAGTTGGGACTTGGATTGTAAAATGAATCAATTTTATTGGCTAGAAGCAGTTCAGTGAGGGTTCACTCATCAATGGGGTATCACAATGCGGATGATCTCATCACTCCAGTCTGTTGTCTGATCTCTCTGACACTCGTAGGCAGCGGGAGGGGGCAATTAAAAGTCTGCTTTCTCAGTTTTGCCACGGCTTTGTCAACCAGGATCTATTGTTATTAGAGATGGGCCTGAGCCAAAGAATTAATATCCAGATCTGGAGTTTGACTCGCTTCTCCCAAAGATTGAGGGTGCAGGGATCTGGGTTCTTGCTTCATGCCAACCTCTAAGGAAAACATAGTGAGAATGACAGAGCAGGGGAATGGAGACCATCAGTAAAACACATAATATCACCACAGGTAAATCCAATGAGTCTCCTGAATGTAATTAAAAGAAGACAGAGGAAGAAGTGGCTGCTCGTTTTCGAGCAGTGCTATGATCATTCCCTTTGTGTGTGTGTCAGAGGAGGATAAAGAAGAGCTTTCCTGATATTCCTGAACTCATGCTCATAGAAGTGTCAGTAACACCAAAGATGGAAAACTAATATTATGTTTTTGAAGCTATACAAAGTTTGGGTATTCTTGTATCTGTGGACTTGGTTTGACTCATTATATGGATGGGGAAAGCTATGAAATTCAGATACAGAGTCTGGTTGAAATTGCAAATCTCCACAAAGACTCAAGATTTAGGTACGTATCCATTTTAGCTGAATTTCTAAGCAGAAGCTGAAAATAGCAGCTGGAGAGAAAATAAGAGGCCTGGGTTGTGATTAGGGAGGAGGCAGTTAATGAGTGTAATGCGGCAAAGACACAAGGTGTTGATGGGACATGGACAGTGTCGATCAGTATCTACTGGGTAAAGATTCAAGAAAGGAAAATAAATTCACCTCAGAGGATGGTAGGAAAAGCAGCAATGGCCTGAAGCCAAGAAATAGAATATTTAGCTGAGACAGTAGGAGAAATACATTCACAAGATAAATTGATTTGTGGAATACACTGGCAAGGGAAGTACCATTACCTCAGTGAGTCAAGGGGAGAAAAGGAGTTAGCATAAATGACATAGCGAATAAGTGGTCAGAGAAATGCCATATTTGCCATCACTCTTTATCAGACATTATCTTTCCTTTCCTTGTTGTTAGTTTCTTTGTTGCTATTCACAAAGTTTCTTTTCATTCCGTCTCTTTCCTTCTTGTTTGTCTCTTAACAGATTTGTTCCATGGATTTTCTTTCTATTCACAAACACCCTTTATATGCACTTTTTAACTTGCAAAGTTGGTTAGCTAAAGGCTATTTTGTACATATTTAAATAAAATCCCACATCACATAGCCCTCCCTGGCCCAGTGGGTCTGATTCTGTTATTTCCCTTTATTTCCCTTTAATGAAAGAGTAGGTTGTAGGTGAACTTCAAAGGACAAGTTCTTCCTTTGGATGGAAGTTGCGTGGGTGAAGAGACCCAAAACATGTATGAAGAGATGCAGGTGAAGGCCACTATTCATGAAGAGCTGGCATCTCTGATTACAGTGAGGTTCTACTATCCATTGTCCCATTCCTGTTCTCCCGCCTCTGGAATTGGGGAGGGGACAGGCACAGTCACACCCACACCCAAGCTGGTTTACTATTGTACATTGTTACTGTAACAACTGTTTTCTTTCTGCAGACCTAACAGTGCATAAGCATCCCCCATCCATTGACATAGACAGAGAGAAAAAAGAAAGCAAATGAGAGAGAGTGTGCTGCAACAGGACATCAGAGACTTTCAGCAAAGCTCTGGACCCCCAGAGGCATCCCAGAGTGTCTGCCTCATACTCACACCTTGTACAGAACTGAAGATGATTGTTTTCCTCTTTGACTGACTTATTTACAGCCAGATTGTGAATCTCTAACTCCCATAGTCACAAGCTGCCCCACTGACATGAGGAAGTGCTCAGAAGGATGAGGAAGGGCTCCATGACCATTTATCTTAAGGCCTTTGGGGCAGAGACATGTCATAACCATGTGTAAAGTGCTTATGGCATTACTGGATCCCAACATCCATATCCCATCTGAATAGTACCTTATGGGGCAGGAGCTGCCATTGCAATGAATAGGGCTTCTTGCAGGATGTGGTGCTAGTCCAGATGACTAATGGATGCATATTCTGTCTATTAACCACTTTATACTGAGTAGATTCTTACTCCTTGAAATGTCCCATTGAAATCAATAGAACAAGTCATAAAGCATGACTAATGAGAGCAGTATTAGGCCCTATTTGATTCATAATAAAAAATGCTACCAAGCACTGACACAGACACAAAGTTCCCACCCGTGGAAAGAATATTAACCTTGCCTTTGCTCCCACTGTATTAGTACCTGTATCAGTATTGACACATTAAGGAAAATTGAATCTCATGCTTCAGGGCATCAGCCAGTCACCTGCACAGGCGTCAGGAAGGATATCCCCCCTCCTCCCTCCCAGTTAAATATTAGTCAGATGAATTATTGCCAGATTTGGACTTTAGAATTACATAATCAGTACAATAAAATCTATTTGGAATATGATAAAGTGAGTCGTGTTGTTTGTATAGTCATCATTTCTGTGTAAGTCAAAGAAGATTTTCACATAATAGAACCATAGATTTTGCAGCCATAGTAAAAACATCATTTGCTCTTTCCATGGCTCTCTGGAAGGGGCTGACAGAACTAAGGGACCAAAGAAGTGTAAAATTTGGCCAAATGGATGGATACCAACATCCTGGGGAATATCAGGGACATATGACTCTAGGGCATTTCTTAGAGAGCATGTTGAAGACCCACGTGTGTGTCAATATGAGGGGCTGCTGAGATGGCTGACTGATGTGTGTCCAGGGGATAATGAGGGCCAGATTTTTAAAGTTATGTAGGCACTGAAAAGAGACCAACACATAGTAGGATTTTCAAAAATGATTTGTGCCTAACTCCTCACTGAAATCGAATACCTTTAAATTGTTGGCCTTGAGGTATTCAAAATATCAGGAGAAGAGGTATATATGGTCATTCTGCCCCACAATATTAACTTCTTCTTATAAAAAAAAAGAAAATAGAAGCTATTAGGGGAAATAGATGTTTCATAATTTTGGTAATGGGATATGGAGTCTTTCACTTCTGGATCACCATTTTGAGTCATCTGCTGGTTGTTATTTGGTCCATCTGATCAGAGCTACTAGCTTTAATCCAGTTTCCAGTGATTAGAAATCCACAACACAAAACTACTATTCAATCTGGCACTCTTGATGTAATTGATTGAAGGGTTGCTGAGGACTGAATTGACATAGTAAATGTTCCCTATGGATTCTGACTGAGGCACATTACTAGGCAGTGTGGGGACGAAGCTTACACCATTCTTTGCATTTTTTTTTTAATTTTTTTAAATTTTTTTTTGGTAAATGGATGAGTTCAGTCTTCAGGGCTGCCTATCCTGCACTTTTCACCAACATTATAGGAACGGAGGAAATTTACTGAAGAAATACCTGTGGAAGACTATTACAATTAGACCATAAAGCAATTCCACAAGCAGCAGTATTATTTTGACTTTTTTATGTTTCCTGTTTTCACTTTGTTATGCCTCACTACTTTATTAGCAATGTAAGATATGTCTACAAAAGTCCTCATTTTATCATGACAACATTAAGTTTTGAAACTAATCTAAAATAAAACCCAGGGTATGCATGGAAAACTCAGTTATGAAACAAAAGGCATCCAGTATGAAATTAAGGTAGTACATTCCATGTTTTATGTTCTGGTATTGTAGATTGTTACAGGGTTTTTTTTGCTGATAAACCTCAAAAAGCTCATATAGCCAAGAGCAGCTCTAATGGACTGAATCTGAAATTACTGACTTTCATCTGCTGAAACAAATTGGTTTAATATACAGTTGTTTGTTGTCAAATACATTAAAAACATTTCTGTCAAACAGAATTATATACTATGTTTTTGTTGTTTGGCTCTTTCTTTGGGGGGAAAACAAGCTGGGAGGGGGCAGGCAGGAGGAGAGAGAGTGGGTGGAGTTTTGTCCTATATTTGTCGACATCAGTCTAGATGGCACTAAGAAGCTATAACACAGACAATATGCATAGAGATGTGTTTGAGTTATACAGGCTTAAAGCTTTTTTCCTTCCATTTTTTAATGTTTGACCATGTGTAGCTGAAGAGTTCTAACCTGTTGGGCATTGCAAGATAGTATGCAAATACGCCAGCTATTGACAAAGGACTACAGTAATTCACTTTTTTTGTTAATCAGCGTGTGATTATCATTCTGTTCTTTTGAACTCCATCCAGCTTGCTATTCTGTCTCAACTTCAAGCAGGTGGTTTGTTGTTTCCAGGCCATGAACACAACCCTGTGCCTAAGTCTTTCATGTGTGCTAACTGTGCAGATGAATTTTGCCTCGAAACTCTCCTCAGGCAATGAACTGACTAGTGCAACATGCTCGCAGCAATGCTAATCTAGCTCAGGGACATGCACTGCACATGAAAGACTATTTTTTACCATAATTTTAATTGATATATTTTGCCCATTTCAGGTTTCCTTCTTTTTTTTTTTTTTTTTTTGTTGGAGGTGGCAAATGAATTGGAATGAAATGAAACTACAGTAGCTGGCGGATACAGAGAGAAACAAGAGTGAAGTTAAATAAAATATAAGAGCAAAGAATTCACCTTTGATTTAAAAGATTAGATCAACTGGAAAAGTAATAATCAGTAAATTGAAAAGTGGAGACTATTATGCATTAGTGCTGTGACTAGCATAACAAATAACTTTTATTTATTTATGCTTTCATAAAGATACAATATTTCATTATGTACTATAGTTTAGAATGTCTTCTAGAAAGGGGTCAAGATGAAAAATTCTAACTCTGTAATCCTAGTTTGCAGTATTTGTAAAGTAATATGATTTAGTGATGATATTCAGCATATTAAATATGTGTGTGCTTCTTATACTAAGTATTTATTTTATATATCACTTGCTGTAATTGGCATAAACTTGCTTTGTCTATTTTTAGAAGTTGCACTGGTTTCTGATTTAATGCCTTGGTTACTAAGTCTTGCTGTTAACCTTTACTTGTGAAAACATGTTTTTTATTTAGTTACTGTAAACCTTATGTCTTAGAAAGCCACTTTGCAAAACACAGATCTAGTTACTTATGCATTGAATAAATTGGTTATTTTTAAAATAGCTCCTTTTGAACTCTTAAAACAAACTAAGTGTAAAGAAGATTGGTTTGGCAAAAGGACTACAAAAAACGGGGACATCAGCTCAGGGCTCCTAAGTCTGTGTGTTTTCCCCATAGCCTGCATTTTTTCTAATCCTCCTAAAGATCTGTGAGGAAAACATCAGTCTATAGGGAAATTTGCTTTGGATTGGCTGCCTTTCACCATTTCCCTCCCTCCTGGGGAAAGGCTGCCAATCAGAGCTGCTTCATGTACTGAAAGAATTCCTTCCTCTGCATGAGGAAGTAACTACATTTAAAAAAATGTTTTCACAAGTGAAGGTTAACAGCAGGACTTAGTAACCAAGGCATTAAAACAGAAACTAGTGCGACTTCTAAAAATAGAGCAATAGGCAGAATTCTCTCTGCTGTCTTTATGAAGTTTTCAGCCCCATTCCCAAGCCATTTCTGCAGCAGCTTCTGTCCTCTTGTGATTGCAGCACAGAATATAAGAGACTAATTTAAGACTCTAGTCTTTTGGGGGAGAGGCTTGTGAGAAAATTTCTAGAAACTCCCACTTGCCCCTGCTGTGTATAAACTCCCACTTGCCCCTGCTGTGTATATGTGAAGAGACTCCAGGGTCTCTTCTTCAGGTCAGAGCTCTATGTAGGTTGAAAGCTTGTCTCTTTCACCACAGAAATTGGTCCACTAAGAGATCATTCCTCACCTATCTTATCTGTCTCATACCCTGGGACCAACACTGCTACAACAACATTGCAAACAAGTGTTAATTGGTGGTATTTGGGGAGGAAGTGGAGCTAAATTGCTTCACTAGAGAAGGATGAGGAGTGGAGGAAGGAGAGAGAGATTTGAAATGGGGAAGATAAAATAAAGTCAATGGCATTTAAGCAGATCTTAGGTGTTTTCCTGAATAAGGATGAGCTTCAGCACATGAGTAAGTGCTAGCCTGAGTCAGAGCCTTGTTGTTTAGCATAAATGGGCACAGTAGCATTGCTATGGTTCTTGATCTCACAGGACACAAACTGAAGGGTTCTAAAAACAACGAGAATCCTGTAGCACCTTAAAGACTAACAAATTTCTGCGGGCATAAGCTTTCGTGGGCTGCATCCCACTTCATTAGATGTATGAAATGGAAATCTCAGATAGGAGGTGTATATATATACACATCCAAGGATAAGAAACAACAAGGGGGAGGGCAAGTGCTAACAAAGTCAATTCAGTTAGAGTAGATGAGGCTTATTCACAACCATTGATGAGAAGGTGAGAATGTGTGAACAGTGACAACTGCTTCTTGTAATGAGATAACCATTCCAAGTCCCTATTCAGACCCAGTCTTATTGTATCAAGTTTGCAGATGAGTTCCAGCTCTGCAGTTTCTTGCTGAAGTCTGTTTTTGAAGTTTTTTTGTAGAAGTAAGGCAACTTTCAAGTCAGTACAGAATGTCCTGGGAGATTGAAGTGCTCTCCGACTGGTTTATGGATGTTACCATCTTTTATTTCTGATTTGTGTCCATTTATTCTTTTGTGTACTGACAGTTCGGTTTGGCCAATGTACATGGCAGAGGGGCATTGCTGGCACATGATGGTATATATTACATTAGTAGATGTGCAGGTGAATGAGCTCCTGATGGTGTGGCTGATGTGGTTAGGACCTGTGATTGTGTCACTAGAGTTGATGTGCAGGCAGAGTTGGCAACAGGGTTTGTTGCAGGGATAGGTTCCTGGGTTAGTGTTCTTGTTGTATGGTATACGGTTGCTGGTGAATATTTGCTTCAGGTTGCTTCAGGCTGTCTGTAAGCAAGGATAGGCCTGCCTCCCACGGCTTGAGTGAGTGACGGATCATCTGCTAGGATAGACTGTAGACCCGTAATGATGTGTTGGAGAGATTTTAGCTGGTGGCTGTAGGTGATGGCCAGTGGTGTTCTGCACCACAGTCACATATTTCCTTACAAGTCAGACTGGTGCATTAGTTTGCTTTTTGCCTGACACATATGCATTGTTCCATCACAGTTGAATATTGATCATGATACCACAGAAAACTCATACTTGCCCAAGGTTTCATGTAGATCATCATAGAATCAGAGTTGGAAGGGACCTCAGGAGGTCATCTAGTCCAACCCCCTGCTCAAAGCAGGACTAACCTCAGCTAAATAATCCCAGTGAGGGTTTTGTCAAGCTGAGCTTAAAAACCTTTAAAGATGGAGATTCCACCACCTCCCTAGGTAACCCACTCCAATGCTTCACCACCCTCCTAGTGAAAAACTTTTTCTTAATGTCCAACCTAGACCTCCCCCACTGCAACTTGAGATCGTTGCTTCTTGTTCTGTCATCTGCTGTTTCTCCATTGTTATGTCATCATCATGCTGAGATCTGGAGATGAACAAACAATGACCTGTCTAGGGTTCTGTAGCAGTCCCTGCCACCTTCACTCCATCTTTCTTTCTTGCAGATGAATACCACTTTAGTCTGTTTTTCTTCACTGGAGCCAAAGATTGACAGAGCCTTGGATAATTCTTTGCGTTTTCAAGGCTCCATTCAAGTCATGACCCAAAGAATACATTTGACTGACATCTTTAGCTAGCTCATCACTGAGGACTGCTTATATCAAAATATTAAAGCACTTTGGTTTGTCATATGTGAGTGAATTGCCAGGAAGAGCAAGATAATTCTGTAGCTTGAATATTGTCTCTTGTTGGCATTTAACAGCACGTAATGAGCCTAGGTGCTAAATTACTTTTGGGGAAGTTATATAAACCATGTCCATATAAAAAAGTTCATCTTCACTAAGTGCTTTAAGAGTCTTCCAGCTAAGCATTTGTTCCTCTTCAATACCATTAGAATTATAAAATCATAGAAGATTAGGGTTGGAAGGGACCTCAGGAGGTCATCTGCTCCAAGTAGGAATAACCCCAACTAAATCATCCCAGCCAGGGCTTTGTTAAGCCAGGGTTAAAAACCTCTAAGGATGGAGATTTCACCACCTTCCCAGGTAACCCATTCCAGTGCTTCACCACCCTTATAGTGAAAAAGCTCTTCCTAATATCCAACCTAGACCTCCCCCACTGCAACTTGAGACCATTGCTCCTTGTTCTGTCACCTGTCATCACTGAGAACAGCCTAATTCCATCATCTCTGGAACCCTCCTTCAGTAGTTGCTGCTATCAAATCCTTCCTCACTCTTCTCTTCTGCAGACTAAACAATCCCAGTTCTCTCACTCTCTCCTCATAAGTCACGTGCACCAGCATGTAGGCCAGTGGTATTGTCTGGCTTGGTCATTGCGGCCCTTCCTTGGGCCCAGGCTCCGAGGAAGGCCACCGCGCCTTCCTACAAGGGGAATGTTTTAGTGGCTGGGCACGAGTCTTAGCCCTGGCCCTCGGGCAGGGTGGGCAGACAAGTAGTCTATAGCCTCCAGCCCTTAGGCAGGGTGAGGTAGGTAAGCAGTCTGTAGTCTCCAACCCCCAGGAGGCGTGAGACTGGTAAGCAGTCTATAGCCTCTGGCCCTTAGGCAGGGCGAGGCAGGTAAGCAGTGGCTCCGCTGCCGTAGCAGCAGGGATGAGCACTTTCTCCTGGTGTGGCTAGGGAGGGGGGAGGGGGACGTAGGCACGTAGGTACCTGTGTCCTCCATGTTCTCGGGGTTGCCGGGGTACTCGGCACACGGCAGGCTCACCAGTCCCTCTTCGTTGACCGGCGGCAAGTCGGGGAGCTCCTCTGGGGAGGGCAGCTCCTCCAGGTCTCATCCGGCCTCAGGGGTATCTCCCACCCACAGGCCTTGGGGGGCTCAATCCAGTCCCTGGGGCTCAGCGGCCCAGTCCAGTCCCGGGGGCTTGGTAGCCTGGTCCAGTCCCTGGGGCCTGGCAAGTTGGGCAGTTTCAAGGGCCTCCACTCTGGGAGGCGGTTGCTCAGGGTGGCTGCCCGGCTGGGGTCAGGCCTAAGCCACAGCCGGCGGGATGGCACATCTGCGTCCGGAGGCAGCCTGTCTCCTACTGAGCTGCAGGGCCTGCCTTTTATACTTCCTTTTCCTGCGGAAGCTGCGCCCCTCTGTTGCTGGGCAGACTGCCTGCTGGACCTATTACAATCCGGCCCCTCTGTTGCCAGGAAGACTGGCCTGCCTGACCTGTTGCTGTCCGGCCTGGTCGTTGCAGCCCTTCCTCGGGCCCAGTAGTGGGGACCCAAAACTGAACACAGCACTCCACATATTATCTCACCAGTGCCGAATAGAGGTGAATAATCATTTCCCTCAATCTGCTGGCAATGCTTCTACTAATGCAACACAATATGCCATTAGCTTTCTTGGCAACAAGGACACACTGTTGACACATATCCAGCTTCTTGGCCACTGTAACCCACAGGTCCTTTTCTGAAGAACTGCTGCTTAGCCAGTTGGCTGCCAGTCTGTAGCTGTGCATGGGATTCTTCGGTCCTAAAGTGCAGGACTCTGCACTTGTCCTTGTTGAACCTCATCCGATTTCTTTTGACCTAATCCTCCAATTTGTCTAGGTCACTCTGCTTCCTATCCCTGCCGTCCAATGTATCTATCACCCCCCCCCCCCCCCAGTTTAGTATCACCACGAACTTGCTGAGGGTGCAACCCACCCCATCCTCCAAATCATTAATGATGATGTTGAAGAAAACTGGCCCAGGATGGATGCCTGGGTCACTCTGCTTATTACCAGCTGCCAACTAGACATTGAGCCATTGATCACTACCCGGTGAGCCTGGTGATGTACCCAGCTTTCCTATTCAAATTATAGTCCATTCATATAACCCATACTTCTTTAACTTGCTGGCCAGAATATTGTAGGAGACCATATCACAAGCTTTGCTATCAAGATATATCACATCCACCACTTTCCTCACATCCACAGAGCCAGTCATCTCATCACAGAAGGCAATCAGGTTGGTCAGGCATGACTTGCCTTTGGTGAATCCACGTTGTCTGTTCCTGATCACCTTCCTCTCTTTGAAGTGCTTCAAAATGGATTCCTTGAGGACCTGCTCCATGATTTTTCCAGGGACTGAGGTGAGGCTGACTGGTCCATAGTTTCTGGATCCTCCTCCTTCCCTTTTTTGAATATGGGTGCTATATTTGCCCTTTTACAATTGTCTGGGACTTCCCCAAATCACCACAGGTTTTCAAAGATAATGGCCAATGGCTCTGCAATCACATCAGTCAACTTCTTCTGCATCTCTGATGCATTGCATCTGGCCCCATGGACTTGTGCATGTTCAGTTTTTCTAAATGGTCCTGAACCTCTTCTTTCACCACTGTGGGCTGCTCACCTCCTTCCCATTGTGTGCTGCCTAATGCAGTAGTCTGAGAGCTGACCTTGTCTGTGACGATAGAGGCAAAAAAGTGTTTCAGCCTTTT
Organism: Emydura macquarii macquarii; assembly: GCF_026122565.2. Classification (NCBI taxonomy): domain Eukaryota; kingdom Metazoa; phylum Chordata; order Testudines; family Chelidae; genus Emydura; species Emydura macquarii. Next base: position 2,790,602 of record NW_027131964.1, on the reverse strand, counting down.
CCACATCATCTGTCACTAGGTTGCCTCCCCCCATTCAATAAGGGGACCACACTTTTCCTGACCTTCTTCTTGTTGCTAACATACTTGTAGAAACCTTTCTTGTTACCTTTCATGTCCCTTGCTAGCTACATCTCCAGTTGTGCTTTGGCCTTCCTGATTTCTCTCCTGCATGCTCGAGCAGTATTTTTATACTCCTCCCTAGTCATCTGATCAAGCTTCCACTTTTTGTAAGCTTCCTTTTTGTGTTTAAGCTCACTGAAGACTTCTTTGTTAAGCCAAGCTGGTCGCCTGCCATATTTGCCATTCTTTCTTTCAAAGCACATATTTCTCTGTTCTTAGCCTCTGCATCAGACATCACTAACTCACTCTCAACCATTAGAACCTCTGCAAGGCAATTTATGAACTTCAGCTGAGTCACAAAGTTTGCAGTAGTAAAATCAGTATTTGTTTCTGCTGCTTTTACCTTTTGATGCAACACATTTATATGCATTCTTGGTGTAGCACTCAAAGTGATATGTAATGTTGTTTGTGTGGGAGTCTTTTGGGTCAATGCACCCCCTAAACTTTACTTTCCATGCAACTTTCTCACTAAGACCATGTCTATACTGTTGGCGACAAATTCGCCGCCTCCAGATTGATCTTTCTGGATCGATTGAGCAGTCAGTGTAGACCCGCTCAATTGATCAGGAAGTTGACGCTGGTAAACCACCCCCTCAAGTAGCATAGCACTGCATCAACAGGAATGCTGTCGGCACAGCGCAGTGTAGACAACGCGCAGAAGGGAAGCAAAGCAGTCGACGTGAGTTACACAAACTACTCTGCGTAGTTTGCGTAATTCCTGTTAACTGCTGCCGAATCTCCAGATAAATGTAGACCAGGTTTAAGAGTGACATACAGTTTGTTACCTGCCTCACATGTTGAAACTATGATAAGGAATGCCTTCAGCTTTCCAGCTTACTACAGATGAAACAGATGTTCTTCTTAAAACACATCGCATGGGACCTAGTATAAGGAGAGTCTCTCCCACAACTGGCACTTGTCTTGGTCTTCAACTTTTTTCTCATGTTCTAGGTACTTCCTCTGCAATCCTGCCAAATTCACTTCTTATAACAGGTCAGGTGCCACTGAAAGTTGTGTTTAAACAGGTCCTCGGTGGTGATATTGTCCAAAGATTTAGTTACAAGTTGGTACTCTCTGTCTCCACACTGATACCTAAAAATGATCAAGACCAAAGTAAAAACAAGGACTTTGTAATAAATTACTCTGGGATTATCTTTTAATTAAGTTATGTAATGTATGTTATGCCACCATGTGCATACCATTTGCAGATGGATTCCAGTAATTTCTGGCTGGATGCTGATATTTTAACCAGTGCCTCATTAAGACTCTTTTGCCATAATAAATAAAACTGATAATCAATACCACTGAACTGCTTATTTTTTGTCACTCATGGCAAATCAACTGAAAGCACTCTTTCCAATTATAGTAATCTGTAACATTAAAAGAAAATAATCAGTATCATCTTCTGATCATTAACTAATAACACAGTACTGTCAGTTGAGGCCACAATTTAACTTTGTGAGTACTGCATATTTGACATGCCTCTGTTTAAAATATACATCTGCATAATTATTCTAGGTTTGTCATATTTGGCAACATTGTGCTTGTGGGGGAAAGGGCTTTAGAATGACACCCAAATCAATTCATTTCTGATGACATATTACCAAAATTTCCACCAACTGGAGGACCCGTAGTTGGGAGCCAGCAGGGGCAGCCAGTCCCCTCTGCTATGCCTCAGAGGGTCATACCATTGACATTATGATTCTGTAGATTTTTGGATCAAATTACACCTCCTTACCTTTCTACCATTAACTTGCCCATGGAATTACACATACTCCCAGAGTAGATGAGCAACGTCAGGAGAGCACTATCTTCCTGCCTATCTATTTTATATATTTTTAAATCACCCATCACTTTAGTAAACAAGTATTTTAGGCTTCCTGCACTGTCTTCTATCTCTTGTAAGCCCAGGCAGGAAGAGCTGAAAGTTTGCATCAAATCTCCAAAGAGACTACTGTATTTCCAAATAACATCATGGATCCATTATTCTTACTGCCTGCTGACTTTAGATGTCATAACTGATATTTAATTTTGAGACAAATACAATTAATAGATTAATAGATTCTAAGACCAGAAGGGAACACTGTGATAATCTAGTCTGACCTCCTGTATAACACAGGCCATAGAACTTCCCCAAAATATTTCTCATGGCTTTTAGAAAAACATCCAATCTTGACTTAAAAATTGTCAGTGATGGAGAATCCACTATGATACGTGGTAAATTATTTCATTGCTTAATTACTTTCACCATTAAAAATGTATGACTTATTTCCAGTCTGAATTTGTTTAGCTTCAACTTCCAATCATTGGATCATGTTATTCATTTCTCTGCTAGATTGAAAAGCCCATTATTAAATATTTGATCCCCATGTAGGTACTTATAAACTATAATCAAGTCACCCCTTAACCTTCTCTTTGTTAAGGTAAATAGATTGAGTTCCTTAAGTCTATCATTGTAAGGCATGTTTCCTAATGCTTTAATCATTCTCACAGCTCTTCTCTGAACCCTTTCCAATTTATCAGCATCCTTCTTGAATTGTGGACACTAGAACTGACACAGTATTCCAGCAATGATCACACCAGTGCCAAATAAAATAACCTCTCTACCCCTACGTAAGATTCCCCAGTTTATGTATCTCAGGATCCCATTAGCCCTTTTGGCCACAGTGTCACAGGTGGAGCTCATGTTCATATGATTATCCATCACGACCCTGAAATCTTTTTCTGAGTCACTGCTTTCCAGAATAGAGTCCCTCATCCTGTAAGTATAGCCTTCATTTTCTGTTCCCAGATATATACATTTACATTTATCTGTATTAAAAAACACACTGTGCTTGTGCGCAGTTTACCAAATTATCTAGATTCTCTGAATCAGTGATCTGTTCTTCATTATTTATCACCCCTCCAATTTTTATGTTATCAGCAAACTTTATCAGTGATGATTTTGTGTTTTCCTCCAGATCATTGATAAAGATGTAAAATAGCATAGGGTTTATGACCTCTTAATATAAATGAGAAGGTGAAACAGTCCATTTGATAAGAATTGTTCAGTTTAACTGAACTCAGACTATTGCATTTCACTTAAATTGCATTAATATTAATTATTTATTAATGTCTGTGGTATTGATATGCAGTATATCTTTATACAATATGATTATTAAGAGAATGAATGAAGAAAATTCACTTGGTGTATAGTATTGTTCAAGTCAATAATTTCTTCCTAATTGAAACATTTTTTTAAACTTGTCATGAGAGCATATTTAAAAATCTTAAAGCTCAATTTGTGGGGTCTAATGGACAGTTTTCCAGGGACTGCATAGGTTCAAATTATTTTAAAAAATTAAAGTATCCTTCGGATAGTGAAAATGAGCAAGGAATTAATGATGACAGCATAAATGTTACCACACAACTGTCATTCTCAATCATAGAGTGACACCATCTACAGCACAGATAAGTTGACTCAGTGCACTCAGGCTGGTATGACGACACACAAATCTCTGTGAAGGCTCATTGAATTTTGAAACCTACACATAATGTACATTTACCCCTTTCTGTGTCATGGCCTTGTGCCTTTGTTGAGGTCCTGTCTTATTATTCTTTCATGAAGCACCACATAGAGTTAATAACACATGAAGATATTATTATCCCCTTCTATTCTCTGTGTCCTAGTACACTAAAAGAGTCAATTAATAGTTATTTTAGATTACACAATGTTCGCAAAGTTATTCAAGGATGTCTTACAAATGCCTGAAGAAGAACACGGGCTTTTCCTGTCAGTTGTGACCTGCAGAGTAGTCATACAATGGATTGTAAGACTGTGATGTGGACTTGTTGGCATGTTTCATACAGATCTGGAGAATTATTTGCCTAGGCATGAAAACTGGCTGGAATGCTCAAATATCATTAGGAATGTGGAAGTAAAACTTTATTCTAGGCTGCTCAAATACTGAAAATTCAAAGTGTTTCTGGAATGCATAAACAGAAAAGCACAGGGGACATATTCTTAATATTTTTAATCTATTAAAAAACACATCCTTTTATTGTCAGTTCTTGCCAAAAAAATCCAATCAGAATATAATGAAAATGTTAGGGACCGGTAGGGTCTTCAATAGAAGTTAATGACCTTACTCCCACTAATTGGAATACCAATGAATTGGGACATTAGTTCACACAGAACAGAAGAGATTTTGCTTAATATGAGGAGTCATTCTACTGAGCTTTCCAGGGGAATCCTTATGTGAAGAAAAAGAGAATAGAGACACTTGTTACATGGAAGTGTTTTATTTCTATAGGCCAAATTCCTGTCTACCATTTTTCTGGAAATGGATATTATGCAAAGTCTTGAAAAAAATAGTTCCAAGAGAAAAGCTGTAAAAGAGATACCGAAAACAAGTATATAGTACTAAATCTCCCTCTTTCAACCATTAGGAGTGGGATTTTCAAAAGCATTCAGCTTTCACTTAAGTGAAAAGCACTCAGCCTCACCTCATTCCCTGGAAAAATCATGGAGCAGATCCTCAAGGAATCCAAAGGACTTGGAGGAGAAGAAGGTGATTAGGACTAGTCAGCATAGATTCATCAAGGGCAAGTCACGCCTTCCGTGATGAGATGACTGGCTCTGTGGATGCAGGGAAAGCGGTGGACATGATATGCCTTGACTTTAGCAAAGGTTTTGATATGGTCTCCCACACTATTCTTGCCAGCAAATTAAAGAAGTATGAGTTGGATGAATGGACTATAAGGTAGACAGAAAGTTGTCTAGACCATAGAGCTCAGCAGGTAGTGATCAACAGCTCAATGTCTAACTGGCAGCCAGTAACAAGCGGAGTGATCCAGGCGTCAGTTGTGGGCCAGTTTTCTTCAACATCTTCATTAATGATCTGGAGGATGGGGTAGACTGCACCCTCAGCAAGTTCGTGGATGACATTTATCTAGGGGCATGGTAGATACATTGGAGGTTACAGATAGGCTACAGAGTGACCTAGACAAATTGGAGGACTGGGCCAAAAGAAATCAGATGAGGTTTAACAAGGATAAGTGCAGAGTTCTGCACTTAGGACAAAAGAACCCCATGCACTGCTACAGTCCAGGAACCGTCTGGCTAAGGAACAGTTCTACAGAAAAGGTCCTGTGCATTACAGTGGATAAGAAGCGGGATATGAATCAGCAATGTGCCCTTGTTGCCAAGAAGGCTAATGGTATATTGGGCTGCATTAGTAGAAGCATTGCCAGCAGATTGAGGGAAATGATTATTCCCATATATTCTGCACTGGTAAGGTACACAGTACTCCAGATGTGGCAGTTTTGGGCCCCCCACTGCAGAAAGAATGTGGACAAACTGAAGAGAGTCCAATGGAGGGCAACAAAAATGATTAGGTGCTGATTCACATGACTTATGAGGAAATGCTGAGGGAACTGGACTTTAGTCTGCAAAAGAGAAGAGTGAGGGGGGATTTGATAGCAGCCTTCAACTACCTGAAGAGGGGGTTCCAAAGAGGCTGGAGCTAAGATGTTCTCAGTGGTGGCAGGTGACAGAACAAGGAGCAATGGTCTCAAGTTGCAGTGGGGAGGTCTTCCTTGTATATTAGGAAAAGCTTTTTCACTAGAATGATGGTGAAGCACTGGAATGCGTTACCTAGGGAGGTGGTGGAATCTCCATCCTTTGAGGTTTTTAAGGTGCAGCTTGACAAAGCCCTGGCTGGGATGCTTTAGTTGGGGTTGGTCCTGCTTTGTGTAGGGGGTTGGACAAGATGACCTCCTGAGGTTCCTTCTAACCCTAATATTCAATGATTTTATGACCAACACTGAGCACTTTTGAAAAATCTCAGCATAGATTCTTTTGCAGCCATGTGAAGACTGTCTTTAGATTATTGAGCTAGATTTTATGTCCTATTTATTGTTTATTCAGAAAGAACTTTAGACACAGCCTGAGGAAAGCATGAATATAAATGAATGATTAAGCTCCATTCTGACAGGATTATTGAGATAGCAAATAGTTTTAGAGTTTTGTTAGGCATTATCATTTTCAGTCTATGATACTAGCAAATTATCCATCATGACTCAAGGTAACTCTCTTCTTCAACTATTTTAAATTCTAGATGAGTAAAACCGGACCATATGACAAAAACATAACATTAAAAAAATTAATGATGTTGCAAATGTAACTGATAAAGATTCAACTTATCTCAGAAAGATTCAGACTAATATTGTCCAAAAGCCCAATAACATGGTTTGTAATAATGTTTCATTCTTGTTAGATTAATGTCCTTCCCTAAATATTAGCTTGGCCTCTACTAAAGCTGGTCACTCTCCAATTCCCTGAGTTGGGGGCTTTAGGGAAGGGATTGTAAGATTATGTTGGGGCAAATGTGGAGCTGGCATGGCCAGAGGGACAGAGTTGGTACTTTTAGCCAGAGAACTAAAGAAAATTTGCAAGGATGATGCAATTGTGTCACCCCATTGTGTGTCCCAGTGACCTCCATACACACTGCTATGTAAATGTTTGAAGTGGAATTGATATTAAACCTTAAAAAAGCGTAGGCTTTACAGTATAAGTAATACCATGACTGAAAGATGATTGAGGAGCTTTTGTGTATGGACAGGTGTGTGTTAGAGTCATGCTAGGAAAACAGACAGTATTAACCACAACAAAGTTCTCTTGTGAAGGCCAGAGCTGAAGTCCACTAAAACTAATTTGAACAGAAGATTAAGAAGATTTTAAGAAGATTCCACTGTACTGGTTTTAATCCATGTATTTGTACAGTGCCTAGCACAATAGGTTCCTGTGATATATTTGGAGTCCCTAGGCTCTACTACAATACATAATAATAACAATAATAATAAGTTAAATGGGAAAAAGGAGTTGGAAGAATATTTTATGTACAGATTATTTTAAAAAGTTCCTAAAATAGATTTCTCATTCTTCTGTACACTATTCGCCATACTTGAGCAAAAACAAAAACAAAAACAAAAAAAATTGGACTCCAGCCTCAAATTAAATGTTACCCAGTTTAGTACAAATATGAGTTTGTGGTGATTTCTCAACGTACTGCTCTGTGAGTTATATAAAATCCTATTAACCGTGATGAAAATTGTGCATGTAAAATCCTAGGAACTGTGATACAAAAATACAAGAAAATACAATATTTGAATTGAACATTGAAACATTGAATTCTATGATAGGCCATTTATTGACCACCTGGTGTATTTTGTGTTTTGATTACTAGTTTATCCTGAAGTGCAGCAATTTGAGATTAATCAGACACTTTACTGCTTATTCTCCATGACTTCTTCAAACCTTGTACAGTTGGACAGCATTCAATGTATGGTAACTTGAAATCTCTTTTATATAACTCCTAAAATAGGTAAATATTCATTGTAAATTACTCATTAATTATTATTACATTCATTTATAAGGCATCCACACCGGTCTATCTAGGCAAAATTTACTTAGTAAAAATTAAGAAATAACATTATATAAATGTGCTATAGCTATGAATAAGATTTTCCCCCCAAACAACGGTGAGATGTATTGTGGGAAAACAAGTATTAGTATATTTAGATTGAACATGTCTTGTAGATTCCATGGTTTGTAACACTTCTACTGTCAAGGATTACTCACACCATATACAATTGAGTTCTTCAACAAGGCTGATTCTTTTTTACTGCAGATAAATATGGCAAAGTATGCAAAGTCTTTCTAAGAAAGAGTCACACATCTTCAGTAAAAATAATTTATTTAATGCATTTCTTTCAGGTCAGCCAAAACTAGGGAGTTTTATTTTATCTCTAAAGTAGAATATGGTATACAGTTTGACCTCTTTGATTGTGTTTTGAGGTTGTTATTGTACTTTGCTGTCAGTTCATTCATTAATCTTGCGAGGTCCATAATATCATTGGGGCACAAATAATTGTTAAATATAAAAGGACCTGTTAAGACATCCACACGGGAAACAGTGAAATAGTGCATTTCTAAGATTTCCTTATTGACTGTTTAGTAAATAAATCATATGTTTTAATTGCTCTGTCAGAAAGATCCTTCAATGAGCAAAAGGTGACTGGAGCTGAATATGGGAACACCACAGGACAGCTGTTTGGTCTGGCAAAGGGCTCTGTGCACTTGTACTATATATCCAAAGCGACCTTTCAGATTCCATGTACATAGTAACAATTAAAAGTACACAATGACTTGACAATGTTCACTGTGACAGACTGCAGGTTGGCTGCTTCCCATAACAGCCTCCCAGGCAGAGAGGAACAAAGAGCCAGGGCCCATCTGTACAACACTCTGAATGCCTCATGTTCCAAAGAGCGCTCTTTGTTTCTCCAAACGCCCCAGGAAGCTCTTCAACAAACAAAACTCAGAGGTCCAGAGGAGCCCAGTCATGACATTAATATGATAATGAATTCCAGATTACTCTGACAGACGTGACAAAGAAATAGATTCTTTTGATAATAAGTTATTGGGCTGATGAGACAGAATTTGTTTGACTCTCTACTAATTGTTGTGGATATTTCAACAAAGTCAACAAACCCATACATGATATAATTTCTCTTATCTTCTTATCCTTCCCCTGTCTCACTTTAGCAAATCTAGCCTATATCAGAATTTTAATTCTTCTTTGGTGATACTGAAAATTCCATTTCCTGACTGGTAGGTTACTGTAAATCATAGATGCAAAAACATCTACTGTATGGTGTGGAACAAAGGAAAATAGCTAGTAACCACCAACAATTCCAAAGCCAAATAGCTGTTAATTCAGATATATGACTTTGATTTTAATCTAATGTTTCTATCAAAGAACTAACTCAGAACAGTTTGTAAGATTAATTTCCGGTCAGCCTGACCAATAAGGTAAAATACCTTCCTTTTAGGCCAATCAGAAGAAATCTGTTTCAGATTAAATTTAAATTTACTGTTGATTACTGCCAACATGAGAATAGATGTCTTTAAGGTTGCCATAATTATTTTTCAAATAAAATATTGGCATCCTGTAAGTTGCGTTAAAGGAAATAATACAGAAGGCTCAAGATTTGCAGAGATGCTAAGCACTCGTAACTCAGCACATCTGTGACTATTTTATCTTTTTTTGTGGATTCCCTTAAAAATATCCTGTATTGAACTAAGCTTTTGATAAGCCTCAGAAGTTTGATTTCAATGACCAAAATCATAATTTAAGCATAAGTAGCATACATGACTGAGGTCAGCTCCATGTCACACAAAGAACCACAATAGGGTGGCACTAGCCATCTGTAGTTAACAACTATTATATAAACATAATGGAATGTGCCCTGTGTTCTGAATGATGGAAAAAAATTGGTCATTAGCCACCAGGGAATGCCTGATTCCCCCCACAGCTTTCCAGCTGCGATCCAAGTGTGTTTAAATAAAAATCTAGCACACTTAACAAGGAGTTTGATAGAGTGTTAACAATCCTCAGCTTCACGTTGAGCTGTTAACTAACAAAGTAGTCATTAACTGCTGGTAATGACTGCGTTTCTTGGGATTATTGCTTAATTACAAACTTGATAAAGTGGTCCTGCCTTCTGACTTGGGGACACATTTTCCATTGCAGTATTTCAACTACAAATTTATTTTCTTAAATACACCACCTCAATTATAAGCCATTGGATATAAGTTAGACCAGAAATATTGCTTTTAAAATCAGTTGTTTGCACACTTTACAATTATGTTCAAGCCATAACTGGTCTTGGATTCACCTCTGACAGTTAACTAAGAAAGGAGAACAACAAATGATTTCTCAGGGAATATTGTTTTCTTATAAAATAAAATAGGCAGCTCTGAAAGATAGTTCTGCATTCTGATTGACTGGAAATAGCCTAGAATGTTGGGTACCATTTCATCAGAAAACTCTAGTCATAGAATACTATTGCAATTCTAACCCAGAAAACAATGTGAAATCAGTGTAAGACTATTATAAATTTTTGTTTATTATTCTTTCAGAAGATAATACATGCTCTGGTATATAAGAATTTCACTCAGTAGTCATGACCTCAAAATTCCCTAGCAATTGACAGTTCTGTGTTTTAAATATCAAAATAATTATTTCCTAATATTTCTAATAGCCATGCCTAGACATACACGTATAACATACAGAACGGTGCTCTGGGAATTTTGTCCCCATGCTGATAGCTGAGGATAGGACATATTTGTGCAAACTATATTACTTCATGAACAAAGATAAGGCAGCAGATCTTCAGCGGTGTAAATTGTCATAGCTCCATCAACTTCAAAAATGCAAGGACAAGGAGCCCATACAAGGGATTTTCTTACTCCCCATCCTGCTCCTTCTTCTGAACATAGTCCAAGTAACAATCTTAATGTATACAAGTTCCATTACAGAAATCACTAAACAGCTGAATTTCTTTTCTTTTTTATGTGAAATTTGTCCCAACTAATGAATGGCACACAAAACACTAGATACTTAATGACCGTCCCCGCTGGCACTTTCTTAACATTTTCAGATAGAGAAACAACTGCAGGAAAAATATTTTGTCCTTTAAAATTCATAGCTCTTTTGTTCACTTATCCCAAAAATAGGGTCAAACTGTTTGGAAGTTTGTAGGTCTCCAAAACACTAATTGAAGCTTTTAATATTAAATATCTAAACTGCTAAAACCACTTCTTTTTCAATCTGTTTTCTTTAGGTACTAAAAGAGGAAAAATAAAACAAATATTTTTCTTCATTGAAGCCACTAAATCAAAATTTAATCAATCACTCTTTGGAAAGAATATTGTACAAATATATATTTATGTGTGCCAAAAAACTAAATTAAACAATAATAATCTATCTATCTGTCTATCATTTTTCAAATTAATTTTTGTGCAATAAAAGAGCATTAAGTTAAACATAAATTAAACGGAGTTGTTAGAGATATAATACTGCACAAATTCTGTAAATAAATGCCTGTTAAAAGACTGTTGAAATCATGAATTATCTATGTTAATTCAAGTTTTTAGTTTCTGTATTCTATTTAAAATTATTGTCTGTAAGCATAAGGAGGAGCTAGTAGTGGGGAATATTGTTTTCCCTGTGATGGAAGGGAGACAAGAATCTTTGCTGTTTAAATCCTCTTCTCTCTTCATTCAGAAACTCAGAGTGGAATTCATGGGTGGCTTGCTGGCTGAGTTCAACAGAAACCCTGCAGCTATTCCCTGAGCCCTCATTTGTAGACATCACTTTGGCAATGGAACAATGTAACAGATTCTCATTCTAGGGATTATGATACCATATATAAAGGAAACATAAAAAGATTTACATATATTCCATGTAATTTTCCACATTATATTTTAAGTGTGGAATAGACCTTCAATACATTTCTATTCTATGACTGTGTTACAAAATATTATGAAATGGTGATGTAATTTGCATCACAAAACTTTTCTTCCAAAAATAAAGTATGCCTCTCTCAGCATGGCCCAAACTGAACTTTGTTTTACTCAGCCAAACTGGGCAGTAAGCGTGCAGGCCGGCTCCACTCCTTTACACACTGTTACTGGCTTGGGGTTTAGCTTTGATGACGAGTGCAGCCACTGCTGTCTGATACTTCCCCACTGCAAGAAAGAGCTTGGGGGATGGGGAGTGTGAAAGCTTGGATATGCCACACAACTTTCTAGCCTCTCACAGGTGAAAAAGTAAACTGCACCTCCCCAAGGACTGCAGTAACTTATTTTTCCTTGAACTTTTGCCGTGGAACAAGAAGCTAGTAGGGAGGGAACTGTGTGCCTCAAAGGGATGTCTCCACTAAAAAAACCAAACACAGTAAAAGGACTAAAAAATCCCATCATGGTTAAACAGCAGAGTAAAAGAGGCTGTTGGAGGCAAAAAGGCATCCTTTAAAAACAGAAAGTCAGAACCTATTGAGGAAAATAGAATGGAGCATAAACTCTGGCAAATCAAGTAGCAAGTATAATTAGGCAGGCCGGAAAAGAATTTGAGGAGCAGCTAGCAAAAGACACAAAAACTAACAGCAACTTTTTTTTAGGTATATCAGAAGCAGGAACCTTGCCAAACAATCAGTGGAGCCACTGGACAATCAAGATGTTAAAGGAGCACTCAGGGAAGACAGGCCATTGTGGAGAAGTTGAATTCTCTGCACTGCAGAGGATGTGAGGGAGATTCCTACACCTGAGCCATTCTTTTTAACTGACAGATTTGAGGAACTGTCCCAGACTGAGGTGTCAATAGAAGATGTTTTGGAAGAAATTGATAAATTAAATGGTAATAAGTCACCAAGACCAGATGGTATTCACCCTAGATTTCTGCACGAACTCAAACATGAAATTAAAGAGCAACTAATTGTGGTATGTAATTTATACTTAAATCAGCCTCTATACCAGATGACTGGAGGATAGCTAATGTGACACCAATTTTTTAAAACTACAGACCTGTAAACCTAACTTCAGTATCAGGAAAACTGGTTGAAACAAACAACATTAACAGACACATAGATTAACACAATTTATTGGGGAAGAGGCAACACAGATTTTGTAAAGGGAAATCATACCTCACAAATCTATTAGAATTCTTTGAGGTGGTCAGAAAACCTTTGACAAGGTCCCTCACCAAAGGCTCTTAAGCAAACTAAGCAGTTATGGGATAAGAGGGAAGGTCTTCTTATGGATCAGTAGCTAGCTAAAAGATAGGAAACAAAGGATAGTAATAAATGGTCAGTTTTCACAATGGAGAGAAGCAAATAGCGGGTTCCCCCAAGAATTTGTATTGAGACTTGAGCTGTTCAATATATTCAAAAATGATCTGGAAAAAGGGGTAAACAGTGAGGTGGCAAAGTTTGCAGAAGATACTAAATTACTCAAGAAAGTTAAGTCCAAAGCTGACTGTGAAGAGTTACAAAGGGATTTCACAAAACTGGGTGACTAGGCAACAAAAAGGCAGAAGAAACCCATTGTTAATAAGTGTAAAGTAATGCACACTGGAAAAAATAATCCCAACTCAACATAAAAATGATAGAGTCTAAATTAGCTTTTGCCACTCAAGAAATAGATCTTGGAGTCATCAAGGATAGTTCTCTCAAAATATTGGTTCAGTGTGCATCAACTGTCAAAAAAGATAACAGAATATTAGGAACCATTGTAACAGGGATAAATAAGACAGAAAATATCATAATGTCACTATATAAATCCATGGTATGCCCACACTTTGAACACTGTATGCATTTCTGGTCACTCCATCTCAAAAAAGATATATTAGAACTGGTTAAGGTACAGAGAAGGGCACCAAAAATAATTAGTGGTATGGAACAGCTCCCATGCAAGGAGAGATTAAAAAGATTGGGTCTGTTCATTGTAGAAAAGAGATGACAAAGGAGGGATATGATAGAGATCTATAAAATCATGAATGATTGGAGAAAGTGAACAGGAAGTGTTATTTACCCCTTCACATACCACAAGAACCAATGAAATTAATAGGCAGCAGATTTAAAACAAACATAAGAAAGTGCTTCACACAGTACCTGTGGGACTTTTTGCCAGGGGATGTTGTGACAGCCAAAGTATAAATGGGTTAAAAAAAGAATTAGATAAATTCATGGAGGATAGGTCCATCAATTACTATTAGCCAAGATGGTCTGTGATGCAACCCCATCTCTAGGTGTCCTGAAACCTCTGACTACCAGAATCTGGGAATGGATGATAGGGGATGGGTCACCTGATAATTGCCCTGTTGTGTTTATTCCTTCTGAAGCATCCGGCACTGGCCATTGTTGGAAGACAGGATACTGCTGTTGATGGACTATTGGTCTGATCCAGTATGGCCATTCTTATGTTCTAATAACTTCCAGGAGTACTCTTTGGTATGTGCAGTGCATACACACCTTTTGCTCAAGGCTCTGACTAAAAGCACAAAAGAGGGCCTGATCTATATCCCTTTGAATTCAATGGACTTTGAATCAGGCTCAGAACAGGGAAGTAGGGTAGAAGTGAAAGAAAGAAAGAAAGAAAGAAAGAAAGAAAGAAAGAAAGAAAGAAAGAAAGAAAATCATGTGTTAGCCTAAGGGGTGATACTGCTAGTAATAGTGTGTAAGAAAAACACAGTCTGAGCGTAGCTGAATGATTAGATCCTGAAAGAAGAGATACTGGTAGTGGATTTGTTCTTCTGGGACATCAGTGAAGATATTCATTCAAATAAAGTAACCCAAATAGCAGCTATAACAACACATAAATGCCATTGTGATGAGAATGTGGAGCAATGGACCTTCTTGGACCTTTGTGAATATTTTGTAGTGGCAGACACCATACCAAAGCACCATTCTCTTGTGAGAGGTAAACCATTCTAGCTAGGGAACCCTCGGCTGCAACCAGTCAGATGTAGAACAAAAGTAGATGATGGACTGGGGACAACATCTGGCCCCAACACTGCTATCTACTTTCTCAAGGATCCAGAACAGCACAATGAAGCCCCAGGATCTGGACTTGTCCTCCAATCACTCCTAAATTCTGTTGTTCTATATATTTTACTTGAAATTTTGGGGTGGTGGAAAGTAGAGCTGAGTTTCCCATCCTGCAAAACTTTTTAAGATTTTGGGATGAACCTAAGCCCTTTTGAAGATTTTCAAAAATAAACTGGAGAATGAGATCCACTCCAGAATGGCCAACAGCCTGAGAGTGAGGTCTCTTACCTATTATATGGAAGGCTTCACTTCAAGTCCCCATCCTACATGATTCAGAACAGAGACTTGAAGATAGGTCTGTCACATCCCAAGTGAGTAACTTAACCACTGGGCAATTGGTGCCTTTTCACTCTCTCAAATCGGAGCTATTTCACTTTATGTAAGAGTGTAACTGTACATTGAACAAGACAAGGAAACAGATTCTATAATCCTGTGGTTAGAGCTATTCATCTAGAGATGTAGATTCAAGACTCTGCTCTAAATCAGGCAAAGCAGCAACTTAACCCCAGGCTTCCCACATGACAGGGAGTGCTCTAACCACAAAGCTGTTGGCCATTCTCCTCTCTGGTTTTGACCAAAATTTCCATCCTGGACCAGAGAAATTTTCCCAGCAAAGGTTTAGTCAAATCTGGTATGTTCTCACAAAAAGTCTAATTTTAAACCAATCAACTTTTCCTAGGGAAAAAGCATTATGTCGAACAATTCTCAAACAGTTTTTTTCTGCACATAACCTCACCCATAATGAGGGATATACAGTCCTTCCCTGCTGAAACTATTTGAACAATGGGCTTTATCTAGTGTCCAATTCAGTCAGTGAGAGTCTTTCCATTGATTTTAATGGCCATTATATTGAACACTTTCTGTACATGCACAAAGGTTCTTATTTCTTGTATATGGCTCTTCAAGAGAGGAAGCTTTTATAAAAAGCTAGAACATTTTCTTAAATGCATGAGAAGGATTAAAAAATCAAAAAAGAAAGAGATTTCCATATTTGCATAGCAAGAGTCTTTCAAATTTGACAGAGTCCTTTCGAATTCAGAAATATCATCTGTACATGTAACTTCTCAAAAATCACTAAATAGAGTAGATTTTTTGCTCTGTACCAGTACAGATAATTTATTGTTCAAACATGTTGTTTATCACTTATAATTCAAACTGCCAGAAACACTGAAGAAGTAATCCAAAAAATGTTTTGTTCTTTCAAAGTTATGTTCCACATTATATTGAGCAGCACATGCAATGCAAATTAAAAGTGCCACAATAAAAATAATAAGTAAAAAGGAAGAAAGTACATATAAAAGCATTTTATATGCATCTGATGAAGTGGGTTGCAGCCCACAAAAGCTTATGCCCGCAGAAATTTGTTAGTTTTTAAGGTGCTACAGGACTCTCGTTATAAAAGCATTTGTATCTTTAGGATCTGATACCAGATATTGGTAAAATATTTATTCTTTTGAAATAAAGATGTATATTGTTTTCAAATAATAAAGGATAAAGAACCATTGGTTTATGTATATTAATTGTGTTTATATTTTCAGACACATCAGTTCAGCAAAATTCAAAGACTATAGTATATTTTATACATTCTCTGGTTTCATCTACTGAAAAAAATATCTGAAACCCATGATCTACTGCATGACACTGATCTTTGGATAAAGTACGACTCAGATTTACCATATTACCACATTAATGACAAATGCCATGTTTTCCTAAAATATTCTATTAATAGATTAAGGCACATGGAAAGGAAAGAAAGAGCATTGTTTGTCACCTGTACATTCAGAGCTTTGTGAAAGCGACTTCCAAAGTTACTACTTCTCCCTGCTCTGTAATGATATTGTACAGTGCCTTTTGGCTCTAGCACAATGTGTTATGCATCAGTGTTTAAGAGCATATTGTGCACCATTATTGCCCTCTCTCTAGAGGACTACAAACTGCATTAGTCTGAATTACCAAATCAAAACTTTATGTGCAGCAGTTCCCCCACAAGGGCTTTAGCATTTTTATGTCATAATCCCTCCATTATCCCCCTCCTCACATGCTTTATAACCATTAAGTTATTGAAAAATTCTCAACAGATGTCATCTTAAGATGAATGTTGCTGTGCCGATTGGTATCAAGGCTGGAATCTGGATATTGCTCAACTTTACTAAAAATGTCAGGGAGAGAATAGTCAGCTGTGAAAATACAAGATATGCCAGCAATGGTTGTTTTCATGTCAACTTCAACATGACTTGTAGTGTTTGCAATTTTAGCTTCTAGAAGATGCAGTTTTCATTTGATAGGTTGGCAGTAATGGTCTCAGATATATAGAAAGAAAAAGAAGGGCCATTCAAGGCTTTTTCCCCCTCTCTTTTATGATAAAAGCAGATTAGTAGTGCTTTAATCTGATTTAAGACTCAAGTTTTGCCTCTTAGCATATATTGTTCTCATTAAGAGCTTTGCAAAAATATGTTAGCTTTCCACATAGTTTTAGTAGATATTAAAGTTGGGTAATGGTTATTTTTTATGGCACCCATGGCATTGAAATTGCAAACATAAAATAATAATAATAATAATAATAATGTATTTATTTATAAACACTTTTTGTCTCCTCCCTCACTTATGCACATCTACATCATATAAAATATTAACATGAAATTCAATATAATTAAAAATCACTATAGATTTCAAACAAATAATGCAAACAACAGGATTTAATATGAAAAAATGAGAAAACGGGGATGAGAGGGAAAGATAATATATAGTCATTCCAAACACCTTTGGGTAAAACGATCTTTGATGATTTTAAAAACTGGGAAGCGATATATTGGATTCAGTTTCCATGAGAGGTGAGTTCCACATATAGTGAAGCAAAGGCTCAGTTGTTTGCATCTTTAAGAGGACATGGTGAGACCTTTAAACAATGCATGGTATGAATAGCACAGATACTCATCATTACGAGGTTCAGGAACAGAGCCAGGGCCTACATTATTAAGTGCTTTGAAAAACCAGTTCCATTTTATAGTAAATCATCAACTTTAGAAGTAGCCAGTGTAAAGAACACACAACTGGCATAGCATGCTTGCAGTTGCTGAACCAGCAAGCAGATAGGTTGCTGCATTCTGTTCACTTCAGAAGTCCTGCTGTGAGCCCTGCTAAAAAGAAGTTACAATAATCAAGTCTCTTAATCACAAAGACATGCTTTCTTGTTGTGAGGTTGTCATGGGATATGTAAGGACATAGTCTAGTCTCTGCAATCTGAATGAATGGAAAAAGTATTTTTGCAACACATCCAACACATGGCTTTCTGAGGAAAAGGCTTGGTCAAAAGTGCTACTAGGATTTTGAACATGACTCTCATGGGCTGAACAAATCCCTATGCCAGTGAGGAGACAAAGGAGAAGCAAGCTACCTCATATCAAAGAGCTCTGTCCAGCAACAAAGCTTCAGGATTGAGGACAAGATAGCCCCAGTGCATCCTGCTGGCATTATCATTCAAACATTTCTTTAGAGAAGAGGCCAAGACCTGATTCCCCATTCCCTTGCATCTTGTGTAGTCATTTGTACATGTGCAAAGTGAGTGTAAAACACTATCAGATCAGAGTGGGAGCATTCTGGTACCCACTTGGCAGAGGTGCATAGGTGCAAAGCAGCACAGAATCAGGCCTAGAATCTTGGGTCCACAGAGAAGATTTTCCAGAGCAAGTCTATGTCTTATGTGTTTCTACAGCACCTAGCACAGAAAGCGCCCTGGCCAGAAGCTGAACTATTTTAGCTACAAAGAATATAACAAATTCATTGCAGTGATCAAGTGAAGGAACTAGTATCAGGGCAAGCTGATCTTAATTAATCAGGCTGCACCCAGCCAAATGAGTTCAGCTATAGTTTCTCATAAGGTTTATGACCGAAACAACTAATGTATCTTTGATTAAGTGGCTTATCTTCTGCACATCTATATAAAAGCCTTGCATGGAAGAAGATCAGAACCCAGGCACGTTCTTAGCCATCTCTTACGATTCTACACCCTAGATAGAGGTTTCTGTTCCCAGACATTACCATTATACCATAGTCTTCTCTGAACCTAAGGAATGAATAGGGTATGGCAAAGAACCAGGGAACTGACAGTGCCCTGTAAGAACTGATAGTAACTGTCAAAAGCATGATCAATACGTTGTCTAGAAGCAAATAAAGTGAAAATTCCCAATCACAATTTCTGGGACAGTCATGCATATCTATCTCATCACTGCACACGTAGACTTCCAAGAAGATAATACACTCTAATGGCCAGATTTTCAGAAAAGCTCATTTCTCAATGGGAGATACTGGTTGCTGAGCACATTTGAAAATCTGGCTATAAGTGTTTAAAGATTTTTCATAGGGAGTTTTTAGAAATAAAGCACATAAGAATTGCTGAATAGAAAACAATCTCTGAACCTAACAAGTCTCTCCCCAACTTTAATCTTATTCTAGTACCTCTTTCCTTTATAGTCACTGTGCCCTATATGTTTTTCCCCTTTGCTCTGTTATAAAAATATTTTATTTCCTCTCATTAACCGATGTATGCAGTTTTTAATTCTGTAATCTTACTTTGAAATGTATACCATGTGAAATGTATGCCGTGAATATTTTCCTGCTCTTTTAAATACAATGGTTCTACTAAAATTTTACTTACAATTTATAAATTGGGCTTGTTAACGTGTTCATTTATATCTAATGCCTAGATGCTTTTCCAGCTCAAAGCTTTAATATTTCATGGCAGTGCTGGTATCTGATCTGAGGAAATACATTTCTGTGTGCTTTACAAGTAAGAGTCCTTAAGGATTTCCCCACTTTTATTTCAGTACAAGATTTGAGTGAGGATTTGGCCGTCTTCTCTCCTAATTTTGGATTGCATCCCTTGGTTTTTAAATCTATCATCAGCATGAGTAATTTATATCATTTTACATTATCAAAGTCCATGATTATTAGGGGCAGGTGAAATGGTTATAAAGATATATGGACTGTCCCAAACGTATGATTTTTATTTATGGAAACAAATCAAATTTGTTTGGATCAATTTGGTTAAGGGCTCTACCTTGCTCTCCCCATCTGATGTACTGCAGTTACTAATCCCTCTCCACATGTTTACCCTCATGCCACTGCAGTGGGCCAATGGTTCCCTTCCTCCAGCCTTGCAATTTTTACCAGTTAGTATTAATTCTCTCCATCTTGCGTACTTCCCTAGGCTGCCATTCTAAACTGTTGTGCTGCCTAGATGCAAAAGCTAATCTGAAAAATCTAATTTTATAGCATCTTGTATTTCCATTATCTTCCATGATTGAAATATCTTTGCGGAATTCTACCAATGAACTTATAGAGGCCTTCTCCATCTTAGGAAATTTCCAGTCAAATACTGATATTCAAAGGATTCTGCTTACTAAATACAGTTAAATTGTTTCAAATATTTCCTCACCCTAGATATTAAGATACTGCTTATAATGGCATATACAATATCTCTTGTGAAATACTTATATTTGTTCCAGTTCTCAGGCCTCAGGAATATGACATATCAGCCACCATGTTAATTAATGCTAGTTAAGGTCTATAAAGAACTTTGAAAAAAACCAGGTTTTATAAATATAGATTTAAGCCACAGCACTACAGATTTAAAGGGATTTGAAGCTCTCTGCTCTCCCTAGTGCAGAAAAGGGAAAAGCTAGATCTGGAAGACTTAATTTAGATAACTCGTAATTTTGCCCCAGTGTGGGTCTGACTGCACAATGTTTTATTCCATAGCATTTGAAGTTTGTTTGTGGAAACAATATTAAATGGTGCATATAAATGTATTTATGAAAGGAAGGAGAAATTGTGAAACGGATAGCCTGAGGAACATGGAGCACCCTGAGCTGGCAGGAAGTAGACTGTGTTTAGATTAGGAGCCCAAATTCAACAAGGGGATTTGATGGGCATTGTGTGAGACTATAGACTCTATAGATGAGTGCAAGCACTCTCTCCAGGGGTGCTGCTTTGCTCTGGGTTTCCCAAGGACTAATGCATATTTGCGAGTGGGGAAGAAAGACCTGTAAATATGACCATGGGGTTTCCATTTTAAGTTCCTAAAACCTAGGAGTAGATAAAGTTTTAAATGGGGGATCAAACCAATCATTTTATTTCTTTTAAATAGTTCAGATATACACAGACAGACAGACAGACAGATAGATCTCTTCACTAATTTGTGGCCTAATTTCCTCAAGAATATTTGGTAATTTCTGGTACTTTCTCCATCCCATTCATTTCCAGTATTACATTCACGCTGCCTAACCATTATTCCAGGTTGTGCTATTTGTCTCCCAAATAGCTTTCCATTTTCTTTCTTGGCTGTAATAACTGAAGTCAAATAATGTTTATCAAATCTGCCGTTTCCTTATGCTCTGTCTCCAATCCCCCATCATTGTTTCTAATGGCACAATTTAACCTTTGAACTTCTGTCTCTATTGCAGATATAGCTGAAGAGTCCTTAATTGAAATATTCCATGCAACTTGACATTCAGTATTATTCCTTTGCTCCTCTAATTATCCTTTTAACTTTCTTCTGCTTATTTGTATAAACTCTCCTCAATCTGTCTCTTTACCAGACTGTTTATATATTTTTAAAAGCCTTCCACTTATTTGCTCATTATACTCTTTACATAGTACATAACAACCTTGACCTCTGTAACCCTCCTCCCTATTTAGATTTAGCTGAGATGAATTTCAGTTGCAGACTCTACAACTATTTCTTAAATATTTCCCAGGGTTCAGCAGTAGACTATCTCTGCATTGTAGCTTCATCAAACACATCCATCCCAGTTTTCCCCAACTCCAGTCCCAGTGTCCTTGTCCAGACAGTTCCAGTTTTCCCTCATCTCAATTCTCAGTCTTCCTTTCAACTCCTCTGCCAGCCTCCTCCAGTCTCCCCACAAGAGTCCTTGTTCCAATGTTTTCCCCTCAGTGCTGCCTGCAGCCCCACCTCTTGTTCCTATGCATTTAAATCAGGCAGCTTCTTTCTCCATGCTTCCTGGCCACAGCAGAGATATCACTGAGAGCACGGGAGAGGCAGGCTCCCTTCTCACCTACAGTGCCCAGACCCCACATGGCTCACAGCAGTTCGGAGCTGTAATTGCAGGGCAAGGTCTTCTTAGTCCCAGGATAAAGCATGATCAGTGTGGACAGACTTTTCAGGGCATTTAGCTGCTAAAATCTAAGAAGACTCTACTGAGCATGTGCAAACTGTGATTTTTCAAAGGCTTATAACTTGGCCAAATCTGGACAGATTTTCCCTGGGATGCAAAAGGCATGTCACTGAGATGAAGACTACCTTCCTGCCAAATGTCAAGTTCCTGCTCCAAACCTCTGCAGCTTTTCAAAGAACAGGATACCAGAATTTTTTAACATGGGCAAAACATATTTTTCCCTATCCTCAGTTTCAGAAATGGCTGAACTGTTTTGGCTGAAATTTTCCAGATAAATTCAGCATGAGGTAGCTTGGCATGGAAAAAATCTGCCCAAACACATACATTTTGGAAAAGATATAAACAACTGAAATCAGGGTCTTATATGGGAAGTGTCGGGCAACCTTAAAAATAGACAATGCTACAAGCTCCAGCTATGATATTGTATTTAGCTTGTTTCTTTAGACTATCCCCAGGATAGCCTCTGACTATGTAGGCTCTTCAGAAAATTTTGTAGAAATCAATCTTTCACTCTACATTCAGGAACATACTGCTCTCCTTAGTTTTGCATAGCTGTTATCGCAATCAGTAACTGTATAATTAAAATCCACCATTATCACAGTGCCTATTTTTATTATAGGGCTCTCTTTCATGTGTAACATCATTTCTAATATACCTTCTCTAGCTGTTTTGGGGATTTACATCAACTTCCCAGTATCACCTGACTCCCTTTCTGGTCTTTAATGTCTAGCCAAACTGTCTCCAATGTGCCAGCCAAAATATCTGTACCATTTGTCTCTCCAGACTCCATAACATTCTTCACCATTATTGCCAGCCATCTCTGTTCTATCCATATTTTAGTTAAACTCTTTGCTGTCATATTTTAGATTCCAATTATTTTTGTTGTTGCTCAACAACATCTTGGTAAATTCAAATGTTATCACATTTCTACATAAAAACAGGCACGATCATTTTAAATAGGGCTGATCAAATATTTTACAGAGAATTGGTTTTTTGAGCAAATGATATTTTTTATGAAAAGTGTCTTTAGACTTTGATTTTTAATTGAAAAAACAAATGTCTGAAAACTGAAGCGTTTTTTATTTTCAGCTGAAAACTAAGATATTTCAACTGACAACTTAAAATTTCAAAGTGGATATGCCATGGTGCCACATGAGAGTTATAATTTAGTTGCCTTGTGTCTCTATTTTCCTCTATGGCTGGTTTTCCTCTATGGCTGGGATGCCCAGCTAGACTTCATCTTCCATGATACATCACCTTCCCTCACGAAGAAGAGAAACCATGGTGCATCAAGGATGATGTAGTCTAATTAGGGACCCTGGCCTATTGAAGAGAATGGGAGTCTGAGTCATCAAAACTACTAATCCTATAAGGCACCACAGCAACATTTTGAAATTGAAAATTTTCAGTTTTCTGCAGCAAATAAAACCATTTTCTCATGAACTTGAATTCTAAAAACCAGGTTGCCTAACCCCTTTTTTTTAGCAGAACAAGAGAGAAGGTAAGGGCTCTTCTGTCCTCTACATAAGGAAGTGTAAGATTTCTGCAGGGCTAGTGGTGCTCTTGGTACTAGCTTTTTGAAAGCAGACAAGGAACAGAGGTGGTGAGCCATGACCCCAACCAATTCTGCACCAAACAGCAGAGCTGGCCAGACAGAGAGGGGAGTGGTTTCTGCATGCACTCAAAAGATGTCATAATGGCTGTGCTCTTCAGAGCTCTGAAAGGCCTTGCAGCAATGTCAGACATAATGCTTTCCAGAGCTTCTATTGCACTTTTGTATCATTCTCAAAGTAGGGGTATGACTATAAATGCCAAAACTGAGCCCTAATTAAGTATTGAGATTGTTTATTTCTGTAAAAGTTTCCCTTTTGCAACACTGCTTTTCTTTACCTTGTCCCACAACTCTCTCTAATTTTTTGGGATATGTACATGTATGTTTGGTGTTTGTGTACTGTGTATATTGATATATTATTATTTATACTGTCATAGCATTAGGAGCCCATTAGGTGCTGAACAAACCCAGAGCAAAAGACATATTTTAGATACTTGTCCTAAACCATAAATATACATTTAATATCTTATAATATTGTCTATATATACTGTGGTAGGGTGGCCTTCGTGCTCCCGTGGGCAGAGCGCTTTTTCAGTGTGCTGGGCACAAAATGGCCACCCAGGGCTCCCACCAGTCTTAAAATGGCAGCCGTCTCACTTCTGCCCCATCTCCCTTCAGGCCTTCGCAGGCCAAGCTGTGCCCTCAGGACCTTAGGTTCTAAGGTTGGGGTAGGGGGTGTCCGAGCCCACCTTCTTCTTCGGACACCAGCCCAGAGATCCTGGTTGACAGCAGTGGCTGACTGCTGCTATAAGGCACTGTGTAAAGTCTTCTCTCTGGGCTGCTTCCCTACCCTGGTTTTCATTGGGGCTAAGTAAGCAAGCCCAAGCCCAAGCCCAAGCCCAAGCCCAAGCCCAAGCCCAAGCCCAAGCCCCCTTCTTTCTTCCAAACTCCAAGAGCACCCTGCCTGCCTGGCAGGGAGCTTATATCTCCTCCCAGGCAGTGCTTAATGGGTCTCAGCTGACTCTGGCCTCAGCTGGCCCTAATCAGCCTGGAGGAAGCCTTGGGCAGCTGCTAGGGGAACAGGGCCTTGTTCATTCTTAGGATAACATAGTGCCCTTCTACCACCCTCTGGTAGCCCCTGTCACAATACATGCATTATGTGGGCAAAAATGAGTCCATGCAAATCTGTATTCCAGAAACTGAAAACAGAAGCAAGGGTTCTGCAGCCCTCTAAGCACTGAGGGAAATTTCAATTTCTTGTCCCCTGCTACAGCATTAGAGTGGTTTAAAACAAAACAAGCTAACAAAAACCGAAAGTTGTAATAACTTTTTAAAAATGTAGCATGTCAGATTTGTTAGCTATTTTTCTCATTGTCAAAAAGTTGTCACTCAAGCATTCCAAAAAATATAAGGGACTAGATACAATGGGAGCTCATGGCTTTGACTCCAAAAAATTCTGTGAATTCACCAGCAACATGTACTAATGGCCAAGGCTTTTCTGCCCAGCTTTGAAAGAAAACTCCTGCTAGTTTCCCACTGCTATGTGGTTTTTGGTGCATGAACAGTGAAAAATCAGGCCCTTGAGAGAAACTGCACTAGTATCCTCTTATAAGTGAAAACATGCTTATATAAAAAGAATGTTATTAATATTAACTGGAACATGAATAATTTCAATGTAATAGAATAATTTTGATGTTCAATTTCAAAGAATTCATTTGTATATAATATACCTCATACTCAGCAGCCTTACTGCTTCCGCATTCCATGTTATACAAACAGTTTTTCATGCTTGTTATTTGGACTATATTTTTAGATACAAAGTGCATGAGGTAATATTTTTTATTGGATCAACAACTTTTGTTACTGAAGGAGGCAAACTTTAGAGTTTACACAGATCTGAAGAAAAGCTCTGTGTAAACTCAAATGTTTGTCCCTGTCACCAGCAGAAGTTAGTCCAAAGAAGTCATTAGTTCACTTGCCATGTCTTTCGAATATTCAGGAACCATCATGGCTACAACACTGAAAATAAAAACATCTTTGTCCTTTTTATTCTTAGCTTTTGGAAACATTTTTATTTTTTTGTGGTGCATGAAAATAAGTATTTTCAAGAATCATCTAATAGAATATATTTAGGAAATTATAAAATATTTCTTGTGTTCATGTAAGTGAACCACTGGATTAGTGCATGTATGTTTGTTCAATTTAGTCTAATGTTTGTATGGTTTAGGGACATGAAAGTAAAAACACTTAGGTATTTTAATGAGGTTAAAAAGAGAATTCTGGCTACAGCCCTATCATTACTATTTTTAGACATATTTAATTTTCTTTTTCAGAGATTGTTGTCAAAACAACTATTGTTTCCAGTAAGCTTCATATCACACAGAAATAATAATGCTGTTTTAATTTTGTAATGATGTGTCTTCCATAGCTGAATTAATAAGGAAATTAACAAAAAGATAAATTGGGATATCTCTGAAATATGTGCTAATATACAGGCTCTGATCAGTTCCCCTACATGTTATTCTTACTAATATTATGCTAATAACAGTAAATAATATTTTTTATTTATGTCTTTTTCCTTTTCTTTGTAAAAAAAAAATTGGTGAATTTGCATGGAAAAATATTAAGGGCCAAATTCCTTTCTGATGTAAGCAGGCAAAACTCTACTAAAATTACCTGTATTGGATCTGTTTCTACCAACTGTTAATATGACCAATAATCTTACAATAATTTCCCTTAATTAAACTGACCTTATAATGTAGCTTCTAGTGAGATCTAGCTTAAGGATAAGTACATTTATTTATATGTACTTATCAAACTATTTCTCTGCATGATATACAATTATACCATTGCCCAATTAAACATCATGCACCTGCAATACTGTGTAACTTTTTCTAGCTGTTCTATTTATTCCTGAAGTCAAACCCTTTTATCTCCTCTTAGCCCAAGTAACTGAACTGTGCCCTGAGGAGAGCTGTGTGATGGAAGCAGAACTATTCAGTGAACTATGAGTACTGCAGCCACAACTGTGTTCTCAGACCACTATTCCCTTCTGCAAAGGAAAATAGCTAATAATAGTCATGGATCCACCAAACCCACCTTTCTTAATTTCATAGGGGTTACAGTCAGAAAGGAACCGTTAAATCATCAAGCCTGCCCCTTCACTCAGCTCATACCTACACTTCACACCTGTCAGGGTTGGATCCATAGCTTGCAAGGAGTGCAAATGCCCTGCCTGGGATCCTTGCATCCTGATTTCTCCCTCCCCCTTCTTTCCCCACCTTTCATAGATGCTCCTTGACAGCAGAGCTGCTCAGAAAACTGGGGGCAGATAGGGTGGAAGGTAATTGAAAAACAAAATTTTATTTTTGTCAAAAAAATAAAAACTGAAGATTTTTGGCCCACACCACCAAATATTTTGGCAAAAAATGAAATGTTTTGGGTTTTAATAAAAAATGTTTCTGGTTTCTGGACAAAAAGATGTTGATGCAAACTGAATATTTTCTGCCGAAAGTGAACATTTTTGCCAAAATATTGTGCTTAGTCAAAAACCCAATTTTCTGCCAAAAAAAAGAGTTTTGATGGAAAAAATTTGACCAGCCCTTCTCAGCAGTCCTGTCATATTCAAGTTTCTTCATTTCAATGGAAGCACTCAAGAGAGTACCCAAAATTAGTAGCAAATGGCATTGTATTATTTTAAGAAAGGTCATTCATTACTAATATTTCTTAAACTGTGCTACTGCTCTAAAAAGTGACTAAATAAACATGGCACTTTCTTACTTGACACAGCTGCTTCCTGTGCCCATTGAAGTCAATAGAGAGACTTGGCCTCTCTAAACAGGCTTTGGATCATCAGGCCCTGTGTTCAGAATTATATCGGCTTACTTCAGAAATATGACAGAAGTATGATTTTACAAAGTTTTCCTCCTTTGAGTCTTGCAGAACCAACATAGCTCTTGGAGAGTGAATTGGACCCTATAATCCCTGCAGGAAATCTTCTGAAATGTTAATGACAACTGAAGATACCTTTCTATGCTGTGAACCATTCCCTCCTAAGAAATAGTTCTGTGTCAGCCTCTGGTAGAGGAAGTCCTGCATCACAGCCTCAGTGAAATCTTGCCAGCCAGAAGCTAGATTCAGGAGGGAGGAAGAAAATCACAGAGCCCATATGGAGACATAACAGATCAGATGTAGGGATGGCCCAGGCCTTCTGCCATCCCCCCAACATCTCACTAGGATCCAAACAGATCTACTGAATCTGGAGATTCTTATAACTGTTCATTTTTCAGGAAGACAAACTCATCCCTACCCTCTCCACCCAGCCACTGATCAAAATGATCAGGGAAAAACTCCACAAGGGAAACTATGATGATTTACTTCCCCAGGGGTCATTCCCACAAGTTTTTCTGACAGAAAGGGTGTTCCCCCATTTGTGTATTTATCTAGGTACAGCTCGATTCACATATCTGTCTCTTCACACACACACACACAAGACAAGAACCTTCCACACTTACTCAAACTGAATATTATCTAACTTGCTGAAATCAATGTGACTATTCACAGATTAAGATACTACTCAGCATGAATAAGAGTGGAGGAATCCGTCCTCTTTTTTTTTAGTGTTTAATGCAGCTGAAATTGCAATCTTTAAATACTGCTCTGAAAAAGGTCTTTGTCAAGTTACAGTGTTTTTCTTTCCTTCCCAGATTAGTTGTTTTATTGCTGTAGAAGCCAATGTAAGACAAAGAAAGTGTTCAGTTAATGCAAATTCTCATATAAATATTTTACATACATTTGAATCTCAAAAATAGGTAATATGTGAAGCATTTTTGCATAAATCATACTAAAAGCATCATTTCTGTCTTTTTCACATTAACAAAATTCCCAACTACTATGCAGAAAGTTTCCATCTCCTAAATATCTTGGTAACATGCAAAAAGCCAAAAGTTAGGTGGAGTGTGGCCAAAAAGGTAGCATTTATTCTTTCATTTTATTTCCCTTTACGAAAAGGAGGAGGAGGAGGAGGAAAGAAGGCTCATTAATTTAAAATACAATAATACAAACTCTTTTGACTTAGTGTGCCCACTTTCCCATATTCCCTTCATATCCCAGAGCATATCCTGGTTGAGACAGCATACTCAAGAGATAGCAGTGTGCAGGTATGAACATAACTGGAATACTCAAAGGGGTAAATGAATTCTATTTCTATCCTCTTAACTAAACATGTTGCATGACCAGGCATGTCAGACTAATTGGAAATAATATAAGTATTGTATTTATAGAATCATTTTTTCTTTCATTTCCTGGATATTGGAGCTGTCTCATTGATCTACCTCCTTCTGACTGCCAACTGTAGACTAAATATTGGCATAGACTAAAGTGTTTATATCTCAGTACTGACATTGTGTTGTGAAGCTTACATTGCTTCATATTGTGTAATGTTGCATTATTTAATCCTCTCACACAACAGAACACAATGGGTATTATGGATGATAATAGCAGAACTATAAGAAAAAATCCCATCCATGAATCCTAACATGTATCTCCTTTAGGTGCATAACCAAGTCCACTAAGAAGTAGAAAATACATCTGGAGGCAGTCATGATGTCTCATGGGCTACTAGCTATACCCCTCCAGGCATACAGTATTTACAGGGTGACTTGCACTTTCATTGGCTGTTTCCTTCTTGCATTATGAGAAAAATTGGGAAATCCTATTTGCCTATCTTCTCTACAGTATTCATTATTTTACATACCTGTACTGTGTCTCCTCCTGTTTCTATTCCCTTCTTAGGGTCTGATGCAAAAAGACCATTTAAGTCAATGGAAAGGGCCCTACACTAAGCAGCCCTAATATTTTAGTCTCTCCTCAGATACAGTCACATGCATGCCTTCAATTGTTTAGATTGCTCGTCTCAGTGACCCCTCCATTTCTTTTAAGATATATTTCCATAATGTCTTTAGATAGGGAATACTGATGAGGGAATCCCTGGTTAAGTGAGGTGAAGATGCCCTTTGCCTCTTGGACCCAAAGATATGTATGATTCTCAAGGAATCGCAGATAGTTGGAGCAGAATCACTGATTTGGTGTGCACTGGGAGAGGAATTCCTCAGACAATGAAGTTTCCTCTCCTCCAAATAGGTTATTGCCACCTAGGTTGAAATGAAACCCTTAATTTTCTGTTAGTCAGGCTGTAACAATTTTTTTCCCCTTTCATAATAAGTCTTTTCCTCTTGGTCCCTCATCACGTTTTTTTTCCCTTGTCTCTGAACTTCCTCTAATTCGTTAATAACTTGCTGTTATTTACACGCTCCAAAATGTAGCAGTACACCAAGAGAGGTTGCACGAAAAGAGTTTAGGAAGGGTTGATTATTTCCACCCCTCTCTGGGAGGTGATGTTTCTGAGCATGCAGCTCAAAATTGCATTGGTCTTTTCTGTAGCCATACCATATTGGAAGCTCGTGGCTGACTTACTGCAGTCTCTCATCCCAGGTTTCTCTCTGCGTTAAATGTTTCCAGCATTCTCCCTCCCATTGAATGTTTCTGATATTTTTCCCACTGATGTATTAATTTTCAGTTTTTCTAAATTGAATCTCATTTTCTTATTTCTGACCAGGTTTCTAATCTATCCTGGTTCCTTTCTATTATTTTTCTTTAACTCATGATGTACAACTCCTACCAACTCTAGCTAGTTAAACTGTTTTGTTGGTACTGTACTTGGTTTTTGCTGATCCTTCAGTCTTTCACACACTGTGTATTAAGGTTATAAGTGCTGAATCTTTTCCTATAAAGGCACTATGAAATCAGAGAAATTGCAGCCCAAGTATCAGTTTCCATTTTAACTACAAAATCAATCATCAGTGTTTTTCCATAATAAGAAATTTTCTCTGTTCCAGACCATGTACTGTTCTCCTCTGCCTAGCAACTCCAGTGCTATTTCTTTCAAGTTCGCAACGTAGCAATGTAGTGAATTTACCTTATGATCTCTGATCTAGCATCTGGTGCAAAGCTCATTTTCCTCAAGTATGTTCTAGGCATCCAAAGTCCCAAGGTGTACTCTTTTAAATGGTCACATATCTCTCTGGTGCTTCCAGAAAAGGACTGTTGAATGTGATCCACTTTGTTCCCCAAACTGCTATGAAGATTTTTCCTGAATGGGTCATAAGTGGCTTATATGTTGCATCATTCATTTTTGTTTCAGAAATCTGAACTATCTCTTCACTCTACAGCAGCGCTAAGCCTTTTGAATGGGCTTTTTGTAAGAAGTAGTCTTCTCAACTAGGGTTAGTCAATTGAAGTCAATAGAGATACACCAGCAAAGAATCTGGTGACATTTTTAAAAAATTCAGATACAAATTATGTTGTTACTTGCATTTCTAAAATTAAGAATAATCTCTGTTTAACACATTATGAATTGTATAACAGAAATCAAGCATTCAGGGAGTTTCCTATTGACTCACATAAACAGCCATTACACATGTAGGCTTCTCAAAGCCAATGGGACCACTCATGTAAGTAAGTATTTGCAGATTTTCATTTATGATAAAATTGTAGAAAACACTATAAATAAAATGAAAGACAAAGCAAAATAAATGTGGGACTAATCACATCTCTGAACAACATATAGATAATTAAAGCAAACGTGGATTCCAGAGTGTTTCTCAAGTGTATGTCAGGACTTTTCACTTTTCATCAAGCAGAATATGCCAGGGCAGGCCTAAATCACAATAAACTAAAAAATCATTTCTCTGACCTTCAAATCTGACTTTCAATCCATATCTGCCATTTAAATAGGAAAATAGCAACCTGGCACAACTAAGATAAAGCATATGCCTTAGCTGATTCCTGGAATAGAAAGAAGACAACTATGGTGTTTGCCACAGGCATATAAAATAGATAAAAGAAAGATAAAAGCTTTTAAAAAGTGGACAATAATGAATATAAGGGAATTGAAAAAAATAAGATTTTTTTTTCTAAGTAAAAGGGAAAAAAGTTTTTCAAAAAAAGAAAAGAAAAGAAAGAAAACAGTTTTCCCTGAGAAGCAGAAATCTGGTATGCTTCTTCAATCTTAATAAAGCATTTAGGCAGAGAGAGCTCTCTGACACTTGAAGGGAGTAGAGACTGAAATGTTTTACCTCTGACATAAAGTCCTACAGTAGTGAGTTTTTATATTTAATGGGATGCAGGGTCATTTCCCATGGGCTATTTAGTGGACCTTTGTAGCTTCAAAATGTGATTCTTCCCTCAGAAGTGCCTAAAGCTGATTATTAACCATGATTCATAAATTCTCCAGAAGACGATCAAGTTAGGTTTATAAATTCAGGCTGTGATAGAATACAGCCTTCTTCTGTCTGTCTGTAAATACCAAAAATGACTGCTAGATTACAGGGAAATAACCTTTTTAGCTTTATTTTGTTTTCTCATTGTCCTTTTTCAACAATAAAACAATTGTTTACATGAATTCTTAGTGTTTGCAAAGGAAAGAAGAAAGGCAGAAAGAGTAAAAAAAAAGATGGGTATTATAATTCTTTCTGAGATTCTGAATTACATAATTCAAAAACATAAGGACATATGGTGAGCTAACTTTCAAAAATACTTGTGTATTTTTAAAAAAGGAAGGAAAATAGAGAATGGGAAGGGAGTGACGGGCATGGGGGAATGCTTGATGCATGGGATCTGTTCTTGAATTCTGGGGATAATCCAAATATTTGATGATACTGAACTGATCTTAGCTTCAGAGAGGAACACATGGTCTATAGCTATACTACAAATATTTTAAAGGAAACTAGTACAGAAACTCCCCAAACATCATTGCCACGTTGCAGTGAGCATTTTGCCCAGGGCATGTGATTACTTTTTTCTCCAGGGCAGAGCTGGAGCTTTGGAAACCAAGTACAGTAAATAAATAAAGCCCAGACAGAATGCATTGACATCTGCATGTTTATGTTTCAAGAGGTAGTAAATATGAAAATGGAATTTGGCCATTTTACATTTTTTTTTACCACAAATTTTGAGACTACATATTCATCAACTACGAATTTCACTTTGCAACTATACAGGATAAGAATGCATGACTGATGGCATTGTTTCTAGTCTATTTTGCCAAACTCTTCATTTAAATGTGGCTTGATAGAACTCTTCTTGTTGATGTTGAAGGCATTTGGTTTTTTTCAAGTATTGGTTCCTCTGTTTAAATGAAGATTAGCATTTATGTGAGTTTAGCATTATGGTCTTAGTCTTATTCCAGTCTTAGTCTTATTTTTTAACTGTGACTCAGATTCTTTTGTTATATGTATTAGTATTAAGATACCACGGTGATAAATACCTAAACTAAACTCAAGAAAAACACACTTTAATTAATTCACAAAGGGTCAGATTCTGGTACCTTTACTCGTCCTGAGTAATTCAGTACTCCAAGAGTAGTTCCACCAATTTCAATTTTACATTTAAAAAAAATTAAAATATAAAAAGTATACCAAAAACTGACAAAAACAACTACCACTACATGTAAATAACACAGATGGGCCAGTTCTTCACAATATTCATTTGCTTATATGTTGAATCACCATTCCCTACCCTTTGTCTATTTTAGATTGTAACCCCCTCTCTTCCAATGCACACACACAGATAGATTGTGTTTTAGCTACACTTGTACCAGCACAATAGGGGCTCAATCCTGATTGGTTTCTTCGGGTGTTTCTACAATATAAATGGTTACTACTACTATCAATAATCTTTACAGGTCAACTGTAGAGATTGTTTTGACATTTTAAGCATCAAAATAAATGTCTCAATCCCATTGTGCTGCATAAGGCTGCCAAAATAGTGAATCCCTCTTGAATTATTAATTATTTAGATTTCTTTGTAAATCTAAATTATCTACCTGTTCAGCCCTTAAATAAGAAAGAAAGATTATTCTGTTAAGAGTTGTTTTAGTGAATTGCCTTTTCTTAATGATTGACTTAGAATAATAGTTAGATGTCAAAATATCTTTTTAACCAATTAACACGTAGTCATTAGGCCTCTTGATGAGTTATACCAGCCCGGCACTGGTTCAGCAGATGTTAATTCCACTCTGTGGGCTGAGGAGGCCACGCCCACCCAGCTCTGCTGGGCATGCTCCAGCTGAACCTGGAGATAAAAGAGAGAAACTCAGCTCAGTCAGGACTGACCTCTGAAGGAGATGTATGTATGCTGCAGGCTCCTGCCAAAGGACAGCTGACATTCCAGGACATAGAGGACAGCCAGATGGCGATGACTACCGACCTCCATGCACCTGATGCCATAGAGGGAGGAGAAGATGTGAGACCCCTGCCATGACTAGCTGCGTAGGAATGGGTAGGTAGTAACCCAAGGGAACTTAATGGGGAGCCGGTCCTAGGACCAGGACTCAGCTCAGCGTGTCCCACCACCAGCAGGGCCCATTCCCCCAGTTATATTAATTCTGGCCATTGGGCCACACAGACCTGTGAATGCAACGATATTGACTCTGACCATTAGGACATACTCCCTGAAGGCTAACGGTGGTCAAGTGGACTCAACCATGGGGTATTAACATACCTTCTCCCCCCCCTCCAAAAGGGTGATGGAGTGTAACATCCCTGCAACAGGCCTACAGAATACTCTTTTAAGTTTCATAAAAGCAATAGACCTTTACTCACAAATGATGAAATCTCAGTGAATTTGTGGAAAACTCATCAGAGTTGATATAAGTATAAATAAATGTCTTCTGTTTGGTTCTGCATTTGTAAATATTCTAGATGTTTAAGATTGTCATTTCCTACTATTTTTATTATATATCAATCCTCACAACGCTTTGTAGTACAGGATAAACAGAACTCAAATGCTACATAGCAGGTATCAGAAGACATAACAATACCCATTATAGAAATAGGAAATATGCACATTTAGTATTTTAGTATATTATATCTGGGCCTATTAGTATCCTCTAAATCCATGTGAGGAGGGA
This sequence comes from Emydura macquarii macquarii, assembly GCF_026122565.2. Taxonomy (NCBI): domain Eukaryota; kingdom Metazoa; phylum Chordata; order Testudines; family Chelidae; genus Emydura; species Emydura macquarii. The sequence goes on along the minus strand of NW_027131964.1, from coordinate 2,756,338 downwards.
ACTGTCCATGCACCAAACTCCCCTTCCACTTGGAGATAGGAGTCAGTTGTCTCAAGGGCAGATTTACCCCCTTTACTGAGACCCACACAGAATGATAATTGTTGATATGATATTATATGATATTATCTTCCTGAAAACTCCAGCACAATGAGGATCTCCGTTAACTGGAAGGAGACTCAACGCTTATATAGAGACATGGGGTCTCTGTGTGGGTAGTCTTGGCCTCCTGCTGATCTCCCAGGATTCATGGTATTTGTCATCTGGCCCCACAGCCTGTTGCATAAGGGGAAAACCCTGTTACTTCCAGGAGACTCTCAGAGACTTCCTCCCATGTGGGTTTTCCCATGAGAGTAGGGTATCAGGCCCTATTATTTCCTGTTAAATTTGGTCTGTTGGTCTAATCTATTTCACAACACTTAGGGCTCCAAATGTTCCAGGTACTTCTAGGTAGAACATGTTTATATGGCTGCTGGTTATATCCGCTATACCCTAACATGCCATTTATTGATTTCACTGGAATGTTAACAACACGTTGTAGCATAAAAGGTATAATGGAAAAGCAACACAAAAGAAGTGAAAGATGTCCTCATGAAAATCTTAGCTAGTGAATATCATAAAGCACTGATTCTTGTTTTGCAGTGGTTTTCAAACTGGGGTATGTGAACTCTCTTCAGGGAGTATGTGAGAAAAACCCTGTAATGGCAGACAACGCACTTCATTTAGTAAGAGTTGTCAGTCTAATCATAAGTATGTTAGGACCCTGTCTCAGATGGAGGCATGTGGTAGACTACATTATTTGGAAAAGGGTGTGAAGCCTAAAGAGTTTGAAAATCATTATTGTATTGTATTGGGAGCTCACAACCACCTTCCTGCCCCAACAGCAAAGCTGACAACTAAAACCGGAGAAGATTGCATTATGAAAGAAGAGCTGCAGTTTTTGCCATAATTTTCTATGGTTCTTTTGGCGTAACTTGCTATTTATTGAGCTATGTTAATTATCAGTACACCATGCTTTTTTGCTGCCCCAACAATTTCAGTCTTTTCTCTACTCAGCCATACATCTAGAAATTCAGGAGCAAATGAATATGCAGCAGGGAATCTGACTTTCAGTTTATGATGCTCCAAAATGTGCTGACATTTTCAAAACTGGGGGGTGTCTGGCACTGACTCTTTTTAATGTGACACTATTAAACACCCAGTAGTGGTATCTTGCCAGTATTTCTTGAAACTAGATATATTGCCTGCCTCCACTACTAAAAACCACATGTATTTGAATTTCAGGACTTCCTATTCATCAGTCAATTGATATGGGGCCAAATTTGGCTCTCAGTTACCTTAGTGTAACCCATTTGGCTCAACAACCTTAACCCCAACATTTCCAATGTAACTGATGTGGGAACAAGCTAAGGAAACTTCCTTTAATGTGTTTATCTGGCTAAATTCCAATAATCTCTCTGAAAACTTAAAGAAGGAGCATAGCACTCATTGCAAATTTGTTCACATCACACAAATTTGTTCAAAATGCACATTTCCAATTAGGCGGGTAAGAGAAGCACTTCACACTTCATAAAGTATTAGGACAACATTTTTAAATCTATTATCTCAGAGCTATTGCCCCCACTCTAGAAATGGCTGAAGTGGCAACTTTAGACATTCATTATGCAGTAGCTGATTTCAGCGGAATTGCATTTGCAAAGCTAGGGGACTGTATCCCTTTTAGGTGTCACTTTTCCTTTATTGAAAACATTCAGAATGTATTGGGCCTTAGAAATAGAAGGCATTGCAGACATTGGGGGAGCATGGGAGAAACAGTGGATCTAACCACTGACAGAAAAACCAGCAATCAGACACCAGATTATGTAGTTATCATACTCATTGGTTTTCTTTGTCTTCACTTATTCAAGTAGTTGCAAGACACCACTGTGAATGGTCCTGCTGTGACTGAATGTAATTTTGAAGCACTTTTAAATTTTTAAATCTTTAAGAAGAATCAAAAGCACAAAGAAAATATATTTTCTCTTCCAAGACATTGGGTGACTGGTAATAGGTGAGTATTTGTGAAAAGCATGTTGGTACACTGAAGGCAGATGGCAGATGATTCTGCATATGTGTAAAATCATAGAATCATAGAAGGTTAGGGTTGGAAGGGACCTATGGAGATCATCTAGTCCAACCTCCTGCTCAAAACAGGACAAACCCCAATGAAATCACAGTAACAGTGGAAAAGGGTTGCAAGGAATCTTTCTCTTTCACCTTGTACCTTGAATAGTTGCCAGCCACAACTGCACAGCTTATTCTCTGTATAAACAAGGATGGATACTGCTGAAAGAGGCAAGTGAAGGTCTCCTAATCCTCTCTGCACTGGACAGCAAAACTGTGAAAAGCTGAGCTGAGCTTTCATGGGGGGACGGAGAATAAAGAGGCTTCTGCATCTTTACAAAGGATGATGGATTTGCTGCGGCAGCATGCAAACTCTCAAAATTCCTCACAGAGCTTTCACTGAAGCATGGGCCCTCAACTCCCAGGACAGAGCAGGCCATGACTTACAACCACGTTCTTGCCCTCAGTTTATACATATAATCCATTTAGCATATTGGCTCCACATGGAAGTTTGCGGCTCTTTGGAAAGTAAATAGGAGGTCCAGAATATGGTTTCATCTGACAAGAAATTTTTTGGGGAATGGTTATTTCAGCAATTCTCCCAAGGCTTTGAATAGCCTCAGTAACTTACAGAAGAAAACCGACTGCTCCAGGAGCTGATCCAGGATGTTGCTGAAGTGCAGAATTCCACCAATACTGTTTGGGCAGGAAGAATATTTGGTACTGCAGTCCAAGTTGCTCCCCATCAGAAAAAGATGTTCTTTTCCAAATTTAAGATACTTCTTTAGAATTGTTAAGGCTTGTTCAGCCATAGTGTCAGTGGAGATAAAATTAAATTAAAATGCATTAGATATGTTGATTGACAACATGGCCCATGGATTTTCCCAGAGAACATAACTCTACAAATGATGGCCATGAAAACAAACTTAGTAGTAGTTTCACAATTAACTTTGTCACAATTTTGATAACACTACCACCATATGTTTCTCTGTCAGAGGACAAGATTTTGCCTCATCCTTGTGAAGAAGAAAATTGGATGGTGGTTATAAGTACAGGCACCTCTCTTTGGAATGACTCACATTAGGGCCAGGCAGATTCAAAACTCTGGGGAACACAGGACCAACTTCTGTCAGTGAGAGAGAGACAAACTTTCAAGCTTACATAGAAATTCATATAAGGTACAACTGAAATGCCCTTGCAGTAAATATGCGAGATATGCCTCCATAATGTCAGGCAGTCAAACAGAGAACCTTTTATGTTAGCAGAGGAACAGTGTAGTCATTTGGACATTCCTAGAAAACTAGGACAACCTTAGAAAGCCAGGACTATCCAGATAAACTAGTTTGTTAGTCACTGTACAATGATGATTTGGCACCTAAGTCCTATGGTATTTTTTTCTGATTCTGGTCTGAATGACCTAAATTCTATTAAGAGAAGTCTCTTTCCCCTATTATTTGAGAAAACTATTGAATTCACAAGAAAAAATTGCTTTTCAGAATGACTGTGGAACTGAGCTTGTAAAGTAAAGAGTACCCTCAACCGCCAGTGATTTCAGTATATGTCAGGATTGGGTCCCATCTGAGAACTTCTTCAAGATAGTATTCTTGGTGTGAATAAAAGCTTGTTCTCTTGAATGTTTGAAAATAATCAGAAGAAAAAGACTGCAAATAGCAGCAAAGTGAATTTGTCAAGCTTACATTTTAAAATATTTGTGAATACTTGTTTTGCTGTTCTTGCACAACTCCAAAAGGTAATGAGAGAGAGTGGAACCTGTTAAAGTTTTTTTTAAAGTGACAGAAGCCTTGCATTCCATCTGGGTCATACAGTCATGCTTTCACTCTAAATATATGATTAATCATAAACACAGAACAAGTATGAAGCATGTACTGTGAAATATTTTGTTTTGAACAAATATATTAGTCATTTTGAGTACTTTTCTCAAGTTAAGTGACATCTATTTTTTGCATAAAATTGATGTTAATGATAGTGTGTGCATGAGTGTAATGTATAGCATTAAATTATAGACTCCTTAATATAAAAAGGTACAGAAAGTGACCAAATTATTATTGTTGGGAAAGAAATCCTAACTTTTGAAATTAAGGTTAATTAATGCTATTTTTATTTTATTTTATAGTATTTAGATAGTTGCAACTTCTTGTATATTGGAATGACTCCATATAGTATAATCCCTATTTAGACCCTGATCCTGCAAATACTTAGCTATGTGTTTAATTTAAGGCACACAAATAGTTCTGTGGACTTTAAACCAGACTGAGGTTTGGATTGCCTGATACCAAAAATTTGCTAGTTGCTTTGTGAGATTTTGGCCCCAGATAATAGAATCTTATAATATCAGCCTTCTTGGTATACATTTATGAGAATGTGTATATTTGTTTGTTACCTCCCCACAAATTGAAGATTTCAGGCATATTAGACCGGAGGAAAAGAAAATAAACTATTCTGATTTCAGGTCTGTATCAGAGCCAAAAGGGAACATGTAGATTTGGATCCAGGAGTTTGAATCTGAACCCCAGCTAAAAATCTGAAGGTTTGGATACCTGGGTTCTGTTTTTGGTCAATCTTTATTTAAAGAAAAAAACATTTTTCCAGTGGACTAGGTGTGGGATTCAATCTCTTCATCTTCATGCATTGTATGACTTTATTTGCAGTCCACAAGTCATCTGAATGATGAGGTGAGAATTTATTTAGATATTGAAATAAACTCTAAGCCTCAGTGATTTTGTCTGTATCTACTGAAAATCATGTGAAAGCCACAGTGGCTGACATATATAGAATTTATACACACAAAGCTTAAAATACTACAGGTTAATATAACAAATTTGATCAATAAATATTTGTTTTCAAAATTAGTAATAAATACACTTCTATGTTGTAAATTAAAAAATAAAAATAAAGTAGTAAATTCCTAGAATATTGTTTGAAATGCAGTGTACTATAAGCAATAAGAGGGTTTCTTTTAAGAGTTCACCTTCCTGGGATTTTCTATTGTCTAGGTAGGGTTATCCATTTAGGCACTTAAGCCTCATAATTTAATAAGTGGAGATAGAAAAAGTTGGTTGTGTTGTGATCCTTATATTAATAAACTCTGATCTGTGCTAAAATTCTAAAAGGATGCAGTGCTATCTTTTTTGTCCCCTCCCCCCCACCCCTTAATACTGAATGTAAATTGACCCACTGTACATTTTCAGATCAAGCTCAGAGCTCAATTTAGATTGAAGAACATTCAAACTTCTTAAAAACCTAAGTTCCATTCAAATGTGAGTTTTTCACTGATCACACAGCTCTAATCAAAAGTGGAGCTGTATAGAATGGTTTAAATTTAATCCAAATCTCAGTGAATTTCATGAATCTGCCTACTCAAGCTTTACATGAGTAGGCTCATAAATGTTATTTCTGCTTTTATGCATGATAGATTGCGGGCTGCTGCCACTGCTTCTGGGCTTCACAACAAATACAGAAACCAGAGTTCACCTCTAGCTTCATGCATTTTTCATAGATCCAGCTAAAAGTAAAACTGTACTGATTGATAATGGCTAATGAATGTGTAAACTGTTAGTGAATGTTTTCCACAGGTTACTGTCTTGGGTCACAGACAGCTGAACTGGATAACTGATTATCCATAAAGATCCATAAATACCCAGGTGACAGAAGAAACCTGATAAAAAATGAGAGAAATTAGTTATTTATTATGTTGCATGTTCAGGATGTCCCTGCGCACATTAATAGACAAAATTTTGGATATTTTTAATCCACATCCCAACATGTTCAAACAAAAGAAATGCTATGTAGTGCCAGAGGAGCTTCAGACATGAAAAATCAACATGTTGAGCCAATTTAAACCTGTCCTTTTTTTTCCCCTAAAAAGGCCAGTTTTTCACATTCACAGTGTGTAATCAACACCAAATGGACTCAAACACACTGCTTTGGTGAAAAGTGACAAAACTGGCTGGAATTTTATTAGCACAAATTATTACAAGTAATGCCTGTGATTCAAGTGTCCTTGCAAGATGAATTTGTGGAGTGGCATGTCTTCATCCCTTCTCCCCAATGTTGTTATGAAGTGACCTCCAATTCTCAACACAGCAGGCTTAATCAGGCATGCTGTCACTGGTGAAGTTTTTAATTTTCCAAGTAATGCACTTATGGAACCAGGGAACAGTGATCAGGTTGTGAGTGATGCACCACATGTGTCACAGGAGAAGTTCTGAAGTACAAGGCCATAGGCAAGGTGTACAATACATGCCACAGGAAGCTGGACTTAATTTTTATGAAATAATTATCCAGTGTTGACATTTACGGTAATTTGTCGTCTTTAGATTTCAGATTTAAACAGATCTGTTGAATGGGGCAGCTCCTTGGAGCTATAGTTCTAAGAGGTGTGCAGACCCAAGAAGACATCACTGCATCAGTTACACTCTGTTCTCATCTTCAAGGTTTTCTTCACAACCACAAAAGGTAGAAAGTGGATCAGATCATCAGGTGAAGTGACACTGGTTTACACCAGCTGAGTGTCTATGCTATAATTTTATTAAAATGAAATAATAGATTCCAATGATTCTGTGGCAAATTCCATGACTGACACTGATAACAGAATCACAGACCTGTTGACTCAGAGATTTCATGGGTCTCATTAAATGAATCCTTTCTCATCCTGTGCTGGGGCATGAGATCTGACCAGTTCCCCTGTCATATAAGGAGTCCCCATTACACAGATCATCAGCACATGAGCTGTGCTCTGAAGCTGGCCCTGCCTCTGAAGCCCTGACTGGCTAGGGATGGGCAGACCAGAGAAGCTGGCCTCTTCACAGTCTCCATGCCAAGCCCTGGTTGGCAAAAAAGTTGGCAGGAAATGCCACCCTTACTTCATGCTGCCAACCTGCCTACCACTGGAGAATGGGGATGACATTCAAGAAAAGACAGTGTGAGGACTGCAGGAAAGGGCACGTGCTTCTGCGGCAGGGACACAGCAGGCTGAGAGTCTGAGCTCAGGGCTGGGACATAGGCCCACGGAGCTACCTGAATGTGTGGTCCCTTTAATCCTGTACTGCATGTAAGAATCAGACACTGCCCAAAGTGAAGAAGTACCTTAATTCAAGTCTAAGTCATTGAGGCTGCAGGGGCAGTCAAGACTTTTTGTGACTGATGGAGGAAGAGCTCATTTTAAGCATATTGGATTTATGTTGTATTTTCACTGACTGCTCTTCTCAATGTTGTCCCTTCTAATAAAGGCTCTGGGACATATCTATGTATTTGAATGATTCCTGGGGGAATTCCTGGCTCCCCAAAGGTGTCAGAATTCCAGCAGCCTAGAAGAGAGAGGAACCCCATCACACATTTTTGGCAGAGCTTCTACATGGGTCTGGATAAAAGGTTCATGGAAGCAAAAGGATACTATTTCTAAACAGGAAACTAGGACTGAATTAGCAAGTCCCTGCTCCTCCATCTCTGAAAAAAAATTGCTGTGGGTCTCTGGAATTGGCTATTAATTGTGCAACCCTGTAAACTCCCCAAACAATGAGAATTTCTAAAACCTGCTGTGTATCTACTTTGTGTCCCCCCTTTGGGATGACGGTGCAACCTAGGAATCCCAAGACTGTGATGTGACCAGGTTCCTTCAAAGCCTCTGGCTAGAACACCATCATTGCTAGTAATAGCTTTTGAAAGCTGTTCAGCTAAGAGTGAGACAGAAAGTCAACAAAATTATTATCCATTTTAGGAAAATGGCAGGCTTAACATTATTGATATGGCTTAGCCATGAAAGCCATTTGATAAATTATATTTATCATGTACCTTTGACTACCTGACTTGAACTTTGTCCACTGATATGTCTCCACTGGAATACTTATAACATTGCAAACATCTGCCATTTAAAATAATCATTGTGCTCCAAATGTTTCATTCTTTTCCCCTATTATAACACTGGGATGAGGTGCAAGGAGATGCAATTCAGTCCTGGATCAGTGACAGGTTTAAGAGCCGATACTACGTGACTTGTCACTGCTAAAGTCTAGGGGCTAGATTTACAAAAGGACTTAGGCACCTAACTGCTACTTTAGGTGCCTAAATCCTAGAATCAGGCCCCACTGAGATTCACAAAGCTCCTGCTCAGCTTCCCCCAAACTCTGTAGGTGCATAAACTTGCTTGGCATCTACATTTTTTCAGTAAAAGTTCCCTACGCAGTTATATTTCTGCCTCTGAATATGAGCAATGCAGTCCATGCTAGGTGTCTGGACACCTATGCCCCAGAGCAGTGCATGAACCAGGGAAAGATAGGTATTACGCTGCCTAATTCATTTGTGGGGCCCAATCCATTGAACGAGCTCAAACATCACCTGAGGGACTGGGCTCTTAAAGAAAAGCTTACACAGTACACTGGGGTTGTGAGGAGGAGATGCTCCCTCATAATTTTTAGCCGAGGGGTTAGGGAACGAAACTGGGATATGTGAGACTTCTAGTTCAAGTCCTCCCTTTACCTGAAGGAGAGAAAGGATTTGAGCAGGGATTTGTAACCAGCTAGGTGAATGCTCTAGCCATTAGGCACTGGGATAGTCTGACATTGCACTTTCTCAGTCTCTTCTGTTGAAGTTTTTCCACTGTCAATAAACAATGAAACAATCATTGGGCCAGAGAGAGGAAGAGCAAACAAACACAAGGATGACTGTAGCCTTATAGTTGGGGCCCACACGGAAGAGGTGGGAGACCCTGCATCTAGTCTCCCTGATCCAATGACACCATGCCTACATTTCTTTGTGAGTCTAGCCCTAGGTCTTTAGATCATTGGAAAGGGGAGAACTCCAGATATGAAGATGGGCTACAAGGAAGTATTTGGTATGTGGGGATCACTGAAATTAAACAGCCAGAGGATTGCCAGAGGGTCACAGAGAGACTGCCAAGATGGGGCCTTTCAAAGACTGGATAAGTTTCAGATAAGTCACTGCAATGTATGTGTAACTGAAAAGAAAATCCAAAACTTTCTCAGGTTCATCCATTGCTAATCTCAATAAGAGAAAATGTTTTATTTTTGAGAAGCTAAGTTAATCCTACACAAGATAAAGGATGTCTCCAACTCACTGCACTATATCCCTTTCAGGATGCTCTCATGTTATTTCAGATCAAACTAAATATGCAAAGTTTGTTATGTTTCCAAATTTTATGAGACTGACTCCTGGCAATATTGCCAGTAGGATATGTTTTCAAATCTCTTATGTTATCTCTTAAAATAATTCTAAAATTAAATATAATTGTTTTATTATCATGTATTTAGAAAAAAAAACAATATCCTTTATCTTTAAGACAGCTGGCTTTTATGAAATACTATGGAAGACAGAATTGTGTTATATGAATAACTGTCTGCTTTAATTCCAGCAAGTTAAAGAAGTATGGGTTGGATGGATGGACTATAAGATGGACAGAAAGCTGGCTGGATCGTCGCCCTCAATGGGTAATGATCAACAACTCCATGTCTAGTTGGCACCCAGTGTGGAGAAGTGTCCCAGGGGTTAGTCCTGGAGCCAGTTATGGTCGACATCTTCATTAATGATCTGGATGATGGGATAGATTGAACCGATAGCAAGTTCGCGGATGACACCAAGCTGGGGGGAGTGGTAGATACCCTGGAGGGTACGGATGAGATACAGAGTGATCTAGACAAATTGGATGATTGGGCCAAAATAAATCTTATGGGTTTTAAAAAGAACAAGTACAGTGTCCTGCACTTAGGATGGAAGAATCCCATGCACTACTACAGATGAGGGGCTGACTAGCTAAGCAACATTTCTGCAGAAAAGGACCTGGGGGTTACAGTGGACAAGAAGCTGAATGTGAGTCAACAGTGTGCCCTTGTTGCCAAGAAGGCTAATAGCATATTGGGCTGCATTAGTAGGAACATTGCCAGCAGAACAAAGGAAGTGATTATTCCCTTCTATTCAGCACTGGTGAGGCCAGATCTGGAGTATTGTGTCCCGTTTTGGGCCCCCTGCTTCAGAAAGGATGTGGACAAACTGGAGAAAGACCAGCGGAAGGCAACAAAAATGATTAGGGGGCTGGAGCACATGACTTATGAAGAGAGGCTGAGGGAACTAGACTTGTTTAGTCTGCAGAAAAGAAGAGTGAGGGGGATTTGGTAGCAGCCTTAAACTACTAACGGGAGATTCCAGGGAGGATGGAGCTATGCTGTTCTCAGTGGTGGCAGATGACAGAACAAGGAGCAACGGTCTCAAGTTGCAGTGGGAGAGGTCTAGGTTGGATATTAGGAAAAAGTTTTTCACTAGGAGGGCGCTGGAATAGGTTACCTAGGGAGGTGGTGGAATCTCCATTCTTAGAGGTTTTTAAGGCCTGGCTTGACCAAGCCAGGGCTGAGATGATTTAGTTGGAGTTAGTCCTGCTTTGAGCATGGGGTTGGACTAGATGACCTCCTGAGGTCCCTTCCAATCCTAATCTTCTATGATTCTATGATTTCTTGTCCCTCGGTTCTGTGCAATGCTTCCTTAGAGAGTTGAGTGCTGTGAAAATGATCTCCTGGTGGCTGTTCATCCTTCTGTGAAAGTTTGCCATTAGCTCTTTTTTTCCTCCCCTTTAACAGCAGCAGTTTATGTAGGAAGTGTTTCTGTGTTTGCTGTCTCTCTGAGCTCTGCTTAGTTACACACACCTGCATATGCTCAGTGAACCTTTTGAGCAGCTGGTAGCATTTAAAGAGACAGGTGTATAACTCTAGTTAAAGTCAACAGATCATGAGCTATAATCTTGATACAAATGAAACAGATGGGTTTAATGAGTTTAGGGAACAGATTTAGGTGGGATTACACACATGCGTATGGTTAAGCATACGTATAAGGATTTGCAAGATCGGGGTTTTGGTTTTGTAACTTCAATCCTATAGTATATTTGCATAGGCTTTTGTGTATATTAATATTTGAAAAAAAATTTTTTTGGATGTGGAATTTGAAGAAAATAATTGAATTGTGTGGCTCTCATCATTTGGATTGGATCAGATTTTCCCCAGAGATTTGACTTCAACAGGTTCTTCTTCTAAGATTTTCTTTTAGGTACTGGACTGTTGATTATATCATTGTTAATTATATTGTAGGAGCCAAAATCATCTTCATTTTCCATTTCACATTCAAGGGAATAAATAACACTGATAACAGGGTTGGCTGGGAAACATGAATTTCAATTTGTTAAAAAGGTTGTAGAAGGGAACCAAGACCTTGGGGCCCACTAGTTTTGTACCTTAAGGCATGTGGGTTGTAATTTGGGGACAGTTTAATAACCTAGTGTCGTTCCACCACACCAAGCACAGGCCTTTTTATTGAGAATGATAAAAGCTGTGGATGAAATAACAGACTCAAAAAGTCTATGGCTATTTTAGAGACAAGGTGGGTGAGATAATATCTTTTATTACACCAACTTCATTTGGTGGAAGGGACAAGCTTTCAAGCTTTGCTGAACTCTTCCTCAGGTCTTGGAAAAGTAACCAAAATGGGACAGATTGTTAAACATCAGGGTGTCACACATATTGTAGAAGACCACTTACAATGAAGTGGACAATTAATACCGCTGCTGTCATAGAACAAAGGAATATAGGCAGCACGTAGAACATAGCTAGTACAGTGTGTTACAAACTGTTGTAATGAGTCATAAAACCAGTGTCTCTGTTAAGTCCATTGTTTTTAGTGCCCAGTGGAGTTCTGAATTTAAGTTGCGAGGCTTGCTTCTGAATGCATTGCACATGTTTCCTTTAAGGATGAGGACTAAGAGATCACTTATGGAGTGATTGCTTTGTGAAAAGTGTTCATCCAGGGCCGACAAGGTGTTTTCGTCTTTTATCATTTTTCTGTGTGAGTTAATTCAAAATAGTAGTGCTTGTCTGGTTTCACCCACATAGTTGTTTTTGGGGCATTTGGTGCACTGGATGAGGTATGCTAAATGTTGCAAGAGGCATGTGTAAGACCCATGAATCTTGAAAGATGTGTTGTGGGGGGTGTTGATCATTGTAACAGTGGAGATATGTCTGCAGATTTTGCATCTGTTGCTCTGGCAGGGTCTGGTGCCACTTTCAGTTTATGTGTCCTGGCCTGTGGGAAGTTAGCTTCTAAAGATGAGATTAGTGAGGATGGGGGCTTGTTAGAAGACCATAAGAGTAGGTTCAGGAAAGATTTATTTCAGGATGGGATTGTGACTGTTTAATGATCCTGCATGGATTCTAGTGTGGTGTGGTAGGTGACAACTAGAACTGTGAGGTCAGTGTATTTTTTTTTTGTTTTTTCTGTATTGAAGCAGGTTCTCTCAGGGTATATTGGTGGCCCATTCCATGATGTGAACTGCTTCCTGGTGGAGTGTCCTTGTTTGGTGAAGGTGATTTTAAATGTTTTAAGGTGTATTTCCCAGAATATTCTTTGAAGCATATTCTCTGGTATCTGAGTGCCTGGCTATAGATAAAAGATGTCTTGGTGTGTTTGGGGGTGGTTACTGGATCTATGAAGCTTGGTGTGGTGATTTATGAGTTTCTTGTATATAGTTGTCTGCAGGGTTCCATTGCTGAAGTGGATCATGGTGTCCAGGAAGTTGATGGTGCTGTGGGAGAGTTCCAGAGAGAGTTTAATGGATGGGTGGATGTTGTTGAAAGAAATATATGAGGGAGTTTAGGTTGTCTGTCAAGAGGATGAAAATATCATTGTTGTATCTCAAGTATATCATTGATTTTGTGGTACATTTTCCCAGTAATTCTTCTTCAAGGTGGCCCATGAAGAGGTTGGCATATTGGAGAGCCATCACAGTACCCCTGGCTGTGCCAATAGTTTGGACAAAGTGTTTGTTCTCGAATATAAATTTGTTATGGTGAAGAATGAAATGGCTGAGTTTGGCAATGTGTTTGGATGGATGAATGTTGTCCATTGTCTTGTTGATATTTGCTGCAGGCAGCAATGGCATCATGGTGAAGGATGTTGGTGTAAAGGGAGTTGATATCCATGGTGGAAAGGATTGTGTTATGACGGAGGTTGTTAATGTTGCCAAGCTTCTAGAAGAAGGTGGTTGTTTCCTAAAGGAAGTTGGCCCTTTGTGTGGTGAATGGTTTAAGGATGGTTTCTAAAAGTCACATGGCCAGAAATGATGGATCTGCTTGAGTTCCCTTATCTGTGTGTTTTGAGGAACATGTAGAAGGTCCATGCGGGTGAGTTCATAGGGGGGGTGAGGTTGTAGCATTTCTCTTGGAGTTGTTTGGGGAAGGATCTCATAATATCCTTAAATTCCTGTGTGAACTGTGGTGTGGGTTTGGGGTTTTTTTGAGTTCTTTATATTAGGTGGTGTCAAAGAATTGTCAGTTGGTCTCATTGACGTAATCATCATGGTTGTCTGCTGGTTTGATCACTATCCGGTGGCTGGATTTCAGGGACTGAATAGCTATCCTGTCAACGTGGAGTGATTGTGATGGATGTAATGTTTATTAAGGTTTTCACAGTCGATTTTTTCCTGACGCAATCAATGTAATTATCAAGTGTATTGTTTTGTCCACTGGGGGGTGTCAAGTCAGATGTGGTATACCTCATTCAGTGCATCAAATGCCCCAACAACAACTATATGACCAGACAAGCATTATATTCTCACATAGAAAAATGATAAAAGACAAAAGCAGCTGGTCACCTGTGCATGAACACTTTTCACAAAGCAGTCACATCTCTCAGCCCTCATCCTCAAAGGAGACCTATACTACAAGTTCAAAAGACAAGCCTAGAAACATTACTCTGCTGGATACTAAAAACTTAACTGGTTTTATGGCTTATTATAACAATTTGTAACACACCATATTGCCTATTATCCACCTTTGTCCTATGACAGCAGCAGTGTTAATTGCCCACTTTGTTATAAGTGGTCTCCTACAACATGTGTGACTCTCTTATGCAGAACAATCTGTCCCATCTTGTATTTAGCTTAAACACTCTGATTACCTTCTCCAGACCTGAGAAAGAATACTTTGAAGTTTGAAAGCTTATCCCTTCCGCCAATAGTGGTTGGTTCAATAGAGGATATTACCTCATCCACCTTGTCTGTCTCATATCCTGGGACCAACACAGCTACAACCACACTGCAAACAACTATGGTTGTTTTAGTCAATTTTGCTTCTCCTTTATTTAAAATTAAACTGCTTTTCTTAAGTACTATTTCTATATTTATATCATATTTGCTTTATTTTTATGATGAATGAGGGGGTTATACACCGGATTTAGTATGTGTATTTTTTTCATTGCTTTTCCAATGACATATGTGGGTGAACATCTTTCATAAACTAATGTGAATGTGCTGAACTCATTAATTAATGCTAATAGGGAAAAGGCAGCTCTCAGAATCTTCCGGAAATAATGTCATTCCCTCAGGGTAGGATCAACCAATGAGAGTTTGTGTTTATGATGTAATAATATATCTTGGTATTTCACTGCTTGATTGTTCAATCATTTGATACCCTGCTGGATACTTTTGGGGATGGAGGTCTGTGGTAGCCCCAGTTTGCACTTCATCACATTCAGGTGAGTAAAGCTATTATTAAATTCAGTTATTATCTTACTCTATTCCTGACTTTTAGCTACTACTGTTGCAAACACAATAGTAAAGGATAATAAAGGACCAAATAAATAATATAAATATCACTCAATATTTAGAGGGGCTAATCATAGCAATTATAATTAGCTAAATTTCTGGTTGAGAAGGATTTTTATATAACAACTTTTCCAAGTATCATAGCGTGTTACAGAGTTAAACAAAGATGAGAAAAATGAGGTCCAGAGCCTGCACCAGGGGCTGTGAGTGGACATTACCTCTAAAAATCAGGCCATTGGTGTAGATTCCTAAATAAATAAGTGTTGACCTTCAAATCTAAGGTCCCGAATTTTCAAAAGTGAGAAGTAATACTGGGTGCCTGCATTTTTTAGTGTCCAACTGGAGATTCCTTTTAAAAAGTCTGATTTTCAAAGACGGAGTTTTGCAGTTTCTGGAAATCAGGCTATTTTAAGATATCTCAAGTGGGGCACCCAGAATCAGTTGTTTTGAAATGTTGCTCAAAGTGTCTTCTTTGAATTTAAAATATACTTTTACATTTATTTGTATTAAGAAATATTTTAACACCATCCTGAGACATGGCTGTTTTTCATACACCATTATATGTTCCCTTGACACAATGATAAAAATATATTTAAAAAAAAAATTAAACATACATGTATTGTTATATAATTCTTTGGGAATAGCAGCTCTACTTCTGTTGGGATCAAGTGGCTGGAATTTATCAACTCTCTCATCAGATAGCTGTCAAGACAGATAGAAAAAGCAGTTTGGGTGTCAAATTATATCTTAATGTCTTATTATATGTGATTTTTTTTCACTTTGTCATACAATATATGGACATCTGGAAAAATTGCAACACAATATCAGATCTTCCCTCTCTCTATTCAGCTGTACTCATTCAAACAACAAAAAGGCTTAAGTTATGTGAACTTTTGTTTTAAATCTTTACTATTTACCAGGCTTTCTCAAAAGTCAGAAATGTATAAATATATGTGATGAGATGAGAAGGTGGTGTTTAGATCCTGATGAAGACTAATTGAAAGCTAGAATTTGAGATTTGTTTGACGCTGAATCGGGGTTTAAATTCCACAGCAATGAAAACTTGTGACTTGTTTTCATGGGATTTTGATCCCAATCTATAGAAATCTCATAAGGCAAGATTGTGGTTGGTCTTTATATAGCCATATTGTGGTATGAAGAGATTTAAGACCCCTCCCTTCTCCTCCCCTGTGTGGCCTTTCCTAGACATTGGGTCCAGGTATAGGGGAGGAGGAGGAGCAAGCCCTGTGCAGCTTCTGTTTCCCCACATCCACCCACCCACCCCCCTCCAGGGAAGATGCTTAGTAAGGGGCCTCAGTAAATAACTCCTCCTGGAGAAAGGGAAGAACTGTGCTCTCCCAGGCTCCTCCAGGACTGACACAGCTAAATGTTAGAATTATAGAACCATGGGGTTAGAAGGGACTACAAGGGTCATCTAGTCCAGTGGTTCTCAACATTAGTTGATTACACCTCACTTATTTGCATCTGTAGTCCTTTACATGCCACCCCCCCGGCACTCCTGCCACACAAGTACATATACTGTTGCCCAGCTCTGAAGGCAGTGCTGCAGCCTTCAGCAGAGGAGAAGCGACAAGGGTAAGTAGAAGGCCAGCAGCCACTGCTCTCTGGCTGCCCAGCTCTGAAGATAGAGCGGCTTCTCTTCCCCCTGCAGAATACACTCCATGTCCTTCAGTTTGAGAACCTCTGATCTAGTCTAACCCCTGCCAAGATGCAAGATTTGTTCTGTTTAAACCATCCAAGACAGATGGTAATCCAGCCCCCTTTTTAAAATCTCCGAGGCAGTCTGTTCCATTGTCCTACTGCTCTTACAGTTAGGAAGCTTTTTCCTGAGATTTAATCTAAATCTGCTATGCTGTAATTCAAGCCCATTGCCTCTTGTTCTGCCACCTCTGTGATAAAAGAGAACAACTCTTTTCCATCTTTTTTATGGCAGCCTTTCAAGTATTTGACGACCACTGTCACGTCCCCCATTAATCTGCTCTTTTCCAAACAACACCTACCCAGTTCCTTCTGCTTTTTGCACCTATGGCTTGCATTCAGTATTTTTTTAATCATCTTTATCACCCACCTCTGGATCCTTTCCAGTTTCTCTACATCCTTATATACATTAGTGACCAAAACTAGACATAGTACTCCAGCTGAGGCCTAACCGGTGCTGAGCAGAGCAATACTATCACCTCCCATGACCTGCATGCTATGCCTCTGTTAATGCAACCCAAAATTGCATTTGCTTTTTTTGAAATAACATATTGCTGACTGATATTGAGGTTGTGATCCACCACAATTCCCAGATCCTTCTCTGGTGTGCTGCTACCAAAGCATTTATCCCCCATGCTGTATTTGTGTATTAGGTTTTTCTTCCCTAAGTGTAGCACTTTACATTTATCTTTCTGAAATTTAATTTTGTTGCCCATAGCCCAATTCTCCAATTATCAAGATCCCTTAAATATTAACTCTATCCTCCAAAGAGTTGGTAATCTCCCTAGCTTCATCATTGCAAATTTGGTCAGTGTGCTCTCAGTTCCTACATCCAGATCATTAATAAAGATGTTAAACAACCCTTGACCCGGAACAGATCCCTCTGGAATCCAACTTGAGACCTCCCTCCAATCTGATGTCTTTCTATTAATAGCTACTCTTCGTTGACTGTGTCAAAAGCCTTGCTGAATTCTAGGTATATTACGTCCACCACATTCTCCCACCCACCAGATCAGTTACCCTGTCAAAGAAGGAAATCAAGCTGGTTTGGCACGGTTTCATTTTAGTAAATCCATGCTGGTTGCTAGTGATTCCCTCTTCATTCTGTAGGTATTCACAAATTGAATGTTTTAAACATCGTTATAGTAGCTTCCCAGGTATTGAGGTCAGGCTAACTGGTCTATAGTTCCCTGGCTCCTCCTTTTTCCCCTTTTTAAAGATGGGTACTACGTTAGCCCTTCTCCAGTCTTCCAGGACCTCTCCTGTCATCCATGAGTTTGCAAATATTATTGCCAGTGCTCTGAGATGTCTTCATATAATTCCTTCATCTCCTGGGGGTGAAGAGCATCAGACCTCACTTGCTTGAATTCATTCAAATTGGTCAGAAGTTCTCTGACATGTTCTTTACTTATTCTGATCTGCATCCCTTCCCCTTTATTGTCTGTGGTAACTTTGCCAGTTGTCCAGTCACGTTATTTTTTTTCTGAGAAGAGTAAAGCAAAATAGGCATTGAGAAGCTGTGCTTTCCTCTCTTTGTCCTTTAAAGATGTTCCTAAAAGCACAGTCTGACCCATAGTAAGGAAATAACTTCTAAAACTTCAAAGCATTTAAAATCTCTGACTTTCCATGAGGTTTATTGTAAAGGAAGAAGGAATTCACTCTGGGACATGAATTTCAGAGACAATCAAATGTGTCATTACACATGGACAGATATGCAGTTGCAGGATTTAGCAGAACTCCCTATATTACATTGTTGAATGTTAGTTACCAAGTTGTAATTTTGGCCCTTATTCTGGAAAGACTTGGCCATGTGTTTAGCTATATGCACTGTGAGTGCTTACATTGAAGTCAGTGGGATTGTTTGCAGTGAGTAAAGTTAAGCATATGAGTAAATCTCTGCAGGATTGTGGCCTTAATTTGGATTTATAATTATTCATTTTCATTTATCCAGTGTCTGTTCCAGGATCTTGGTATTGCACTTCAGGTAATAAAGAACTACTATGAATTTTTAATCCTCAATACAAAATTTCAATTAGCCGATATTAGATTACTGAACCAGAGTAAATAATAACAACAATTTACCAGAAACTACTGCTGGGTGAAATTTTTTTTGACAAAAAATGCAGATTGGGTTGATGAAAAGGATTCATGAATTTGTATCCCAGTGGTTAAGGCCCTTACCAAAGGTGTTGGAGATCCCAGGTTTGAGTGCCTGCTGAAAAAGTTTAATTCAACCTGAAACAATTTTTTATGACTTTTTTTTCCAATTAATAAAAAATTGTGAAAAGTTTTGGTTTGACCTGAACTGATTTTTTTTTCAAATGTTGGAATTGCCAACAACTAAAAAAAATCAGTTTTATTAGCAACATTGCCAGTTAATAGAGTTGTGCTAAGGATGGAAGTTCATTTCATGAAAAATTTTGAAATCTGGCTTCATTCCAAATCTGAATTAAACCTGAAAACGTTAAAATTCTCCATGAAGGAAAATTCAAAAAAAAATATTCATTTTCTGGTCGATCCAAATGTTTCATTTCAACAAAATTGAAACATTGAAAATGTCAATATGTTTCACTCTGAGACTCAGAACTTTTTTTCTGGTTTTGTCTGAAACAAAATTTCAGAGAAATCAACCTGATTTTATGAAACTTTTCGGTTTCA
Source organism: Emydura macquarii macquarii (assembly GCF_026122565.2). NCBI lineage: Eukaryota > Metazoa > Chordata > Testudines > Chelidae > Emydura > Emydura macquarii. Next base: position 2,737,248 of record NW_027131964.1, on the reverse strand, counting down.
CAGGAACCATGTATTTCCAACAGAATATGTTCCATTGAAGTTTCTCCAACCAGCTCTACTACTTAGTGTCTATTTTGCATTTTGGCATACTTATGAAACGACTGGCAGTAGATTTTGCTGTATCACACTTTCTATATTTTATGTCTTTTACAGAGATCGTCTATACAAAGAGTTATAGATTCATGGAGTTTAAGGCCAGAAGAGACCACCAACTCATTTAGTCTGACTTCCTGTACAGCACAGGTCATCAGTACCACCAAGCATCCACACACTAAACCCAATAACCAAAATTAGGCCAAAATAGTATTATAGCCCATACGGAACTAGATTATTATGTGCCACATGACGAAAATAGGAGGGACTGAGAAGCATCAGTGCTCGAGACCCCAGCAATGGCAGCAAAACAATTAAAGGAGATATAGCCAGATAATCCTAGCAGGTGACCAGCACCAACATGCTGCAGAGGAATGTAAATACCTCCCATGGTCACTGTTAATGGGCTAGCCCTAGACCAAATGGTGTCCCAGGTGAGAAGTATCTTTGGTGCCCCCTCCCTCCATTTGTTAAACTTTTGAATACCTAATTTTTTACCATTACACAATAAAACAAGGTTCACAGTATCGCAGCTGGGCTCTCACTTCACTTCAGTTTGTTCTTATATCTCAATGACTGACTGGCAATACCCTTGCCCCTTCCACTTATATACCTGTGAGGGCATGGCTGACAACTTTCTTGGAGGTGCAAGGAAAATGTAGTTCTCAGAAACTCTGAAAGATTCTATGAGATTCTACAAAGGTCCAGAACATTCTAGGAGGTTAGTGAAAAATGAATCCACACACGGAATACCTGAAACATTTTACTTCAAACATTCTATTTTCCCTTTTTACTATTAGCAACTAAACAGCACTCAAAGCCCAGCACCCCCCCCCCCAAGCCTGGCATCCCAGGCAGTTACCTGGGTTGCCTGCCCCTAAATCCAGCCCTGAGCATGTGAGGAAGAACCAGCCAGACAAGCACCTGAGAGAGAGAATGCTCAGTGCCCGCTCAGAGCTCTGAGCCACCCCATCCAAGGCCCATCTCCAGCCATGGCCATTGCTAATGCTTCAAAAGGTGATAAATAAACATCCCAGAATACATTGGGGTGGGGGGGAAACCTTTATGACCCATGTAGCGGGCAAGTGAGCAAGAAATGCTGAAGCATGAACTTTTAGGAACAGAAGGCATAAACCACAAAGAAGCCCCAGGGCTGCTGAGCTGTGCCTTCTGCATCACAAGCAACTCTGTCATACAGTTGTATTCATAAATTTGTCCAGCTATCTCTTAAAACTAATTAAGTTGTTTGACCCCCACAAGTTAGTGGGTAGCAAGTGGAGAAGTAAATCTACAGCATTCCAGCCCACAGTGCACTAAGTCACTCTGTGAACCCTTCTCCTGTACACTAAAAGTTCCAAAAGAGCAGTAGCCCAAAGCACACTATGGAACTCTTAATGTGTTGTAGCCTCATTCATATAGCCAGTTAGTGCACGGCAGGCTAGCACACTGTAGATTCACATACCATGCACTAACTCTTCATTTAGACAAGCCCATGTTTTTAGGACAGTACTCTGGCAGATATGGATGTTTACTGCTGTTTTGGAATATTATAGAGTTAGAACAATTAATTATACCAAGTGCAAATCATACCAAATCAAGGATTAACATAGTGGAAAATGTTTAGTACTTTTTTTTAAATATACAGGAAACCTAAGAAATTCGTACAAAAACTGGTGTCTGATCCTGGTGTCATTGAAGTCAATGACAAAACTCTTATTGACTTAATTGGTATCAGAATTGGGTTCTTGTCTTGCACAGAGTGTAGTTCAAAAGGAGGTGCTAGTCATTTTAGCTTTAGTCAGTAATTGTATTACAGAAAATGCACTTCTATAATCCCAGTCTGCTTTGTGTATGTGCCACATGCTGGCTTGATGTGCACCCAACAATAATAAAACATTCAAAATGTGAAAGGAAGAAACTATTATACATAAGTCATTGTAAGTACAAAGCCAATTCTGTATTGTAGGATGGTGTCCAGAAACATACTCAAAGTGAGGAAAGAGATTTCTTTCTCTAAAAACAAACCTGAATCTTAATTTAAGCCATGTTTAGTTGAAATTTATTTTCTTTTCTTTATTTTTCCTGTATGGTTTCACCGCTGTTATGCTGCAGAACTCTTTTATAGTAACAATGCCATTTACAAGCTTCTTTCTTACTCCAAAAGACAAAATGCCATCGAAAAATTTCTGGTTCTAAAACAAAGCTTTAATCTATCTGATTACCTTAATTGCTTTATTGAAAAGTTCTCTGGCAGGCAGATACTCATTTGTTCAGACTTTCATCATTTTCACTCAGGACCAGTATTTTGAAAACTTGGTAACCATCCGCAGTGGCAGTTTGAAAGAAGAGTGTGCATAAAGGGCTAGATCCTGGAAAGTGCTGAACATTCTGGCCCTGATTCTGCAAAACACATAAGCACACACAATTTAAAGCATGAGTAGCCTCATCAGCTTCACTGGGACTACTCATACGTTTGAAGCTAAACTTTTACTTAAGTGCTTTTCTGGATTGGGCTCAGAGTGCTCAGCAGCTTCCAGGATTGAGACCAAAGAGAGCACATTGTACCGTTCATTGCAGGATATTTGAACTGAGTAGAGTATGATGACTCAAAAAAAAGGCTTCTCCTGTTGACATGTAGTATTCCCTCTTTATAAGGAAGCCAAGCATTTGATCTGGCTTGGTTGTCAGGCATTTGATGAAAGCCAAACATTTGATCTTTTATATAACAAACTATAAATCAGTAGTTTCTAATGTGTGGGAGTCACTGTAGTCTAGTGATTGGAACAGGCAACTGAAAGCCGGGACCCTTGCTCTCTCTTTCTAGCTCTGATACTGACTCACTGTGTCACTTTGATCAAGTCACTTAAAATCTCTTTGCCTCACTTTTCCCAAAATGAACCTTGCCTATTTCACAAACTGGATTTTATGAGGTTTTATACAATTTTAGCAAGATGTTCTGAGATATTTTGCTGCAAGGCACTAAATAAGAGAAAATATTGTTATTATAAAATAATAATACATAAAATGAGTTATACAACTGGATTTAAAGAGCACTGAGAACAAGAGAATAATAGTCTTTATGAGGGATAGCATTATAACTAAGATCTTTATTTGTTATAGAGCTGACAAATTATATTTCCTCAGAGAAAAATGTTTTGTTATTTGTAAAATTAAAAACAAAACTCCTGTTTTAAATGAAGGAAATAAAATGTAGGATGAACTCAGAGCTATCATCTCTATTCCCTAACCTTAAATATTATTCTGTCTCTAACTTTTTAGAAGGTGCGCAGCCACTCACTGTGTCGCCTAGTGCTCAGGCAGTAGTTAACAGGGCATCTCCCCATTAAAGCACAGTCCTGTCCTTCAGTGCCCCTGCCTCAAGGATTTGCAGTCCTCCTCTTTAGCTCATGGGCTTTGGGGCAAGGGGAGTGGGCCCTTGAACAGTCACAATCTTTTCCAGCTGGCCTATCATTGGAGGGGAAGGCTCTTGTTGTATTGTCCATTCACAGTGGGTAGAGGAGCTTGGGCCCACCCTTTCCACCAGGCTTCAATGGAGGACAGCTACAACCAATGCCAGAGCCCCCCTGAACAACTTCCTACTTCTGTCTTCTTCAGCTTCCAGAGTATATCTCTCCAATCAAGTTTCTGAACCGCTCAGTCCATCCCCTGCTTTCCTTTATGGATTTGCACAGTCTGTATTGTCAGGCTCCCAGGCAACAAATGCCACTCAGAACAGCCATCTGCTCCTTTCCGTTGCCCTTTTTTGAACTGTTCTGCTCGCCTTTTTAAAGCCCGGCCTCTAGTTTCTACAGGCTTTGTAGGTGCGTTTGGGAGGGACTGACTGGGCTCAGAGCTGTTCCTTAACCCCTTGCTCTCCCATTCGGGGTTTGTATATCCCATCAAAAGCTCACACAATATGCTGGCAAACTAAGATTTTAGAAGGCTACAAGTTCCTAAATAAAAATAGAAAAATGAAAACAGAAGTTCTCCACTGGGGAAGTCTTACATTTCCCCAATAGCTATAGATTCTATGGACATTATTACTGATTGAGTAAGACAGACTACTTAGAAATTGTATATGCTCAGATACCACAATGAGGAGCAGCGTATAGGAAATTGACTAAAATAGAATACAAACAGGATAAAATGTACCTGCAGTACAGCCAGCTGAAAAGGAGCTGTTACCCACCCCCAGGGTGGATATGAAACTAATTCTTTATGGCTGTGTATTTAGATGGTTATTTATATCTGTGCCAAATGAGCAGAATATAAATGTAAAGCACTACCATTCTCATTTGGTAGTGGTTTTGCATCAACTTTGAATAGATGTAAATGACTAAACAAGATTCATGTGGGTGGAAACATCAAGCTCATTGTGTAAATGCTGAGATGCACAACAGGTGGAGCAGTAAGGCCAACGATACCTGTATGGGAGAATATTTACTGAGAGAATTTTTACAGGTAGTACAATGAAAGTGATTTTTAAAGTTTACATTACATTACAGTTTCAAGCAAATCCAGAATGCTAGCATCTTGGCACGCAGAATCAGTTTATTTCTACAATGCAGAATGAAGCATTCTTTGAGCAGCATATGTTGTACAGGAAACAAGTATATAACAGTGTATTGACTGAAATGGGAGATTTCACAAGTCATAAAAACTGAAATCTCTCTCAATCCTTGCAAATCTGGGGCCTGATCCTGCAAAATCAGAGAAAGAGACATGATCAATGAGACAATTACATTAGTAAAGACTTCAGGACAGGGCTATTAAATTGGTTACCCTGGAACACTATATGGCTCCTAAGTTTCAACTGGTTCTTATTTCTTCTGCTTCTCGTTAGCTCTTATAGTTGTGCTGTTTTGATGTGAACTGATTTTAAGAGGTCAGGCAGGTTAAATGCTGTTTGATTAAAATCAGAACACCCAGCAAGTACTGTTTCACAGTTTGCCTTTGTTGGCCTCTTCATCTGGGAATTCAGGAAGACACCTTTAGCTTCAAAAAGGCAGCAGTATTTTTTTTTTCCTATGGCTTAAAGAGAAACAAAGAAAAAAAGCCACATTGTATATGTTTTTCTGGCAATAGGCCTGCCACTGTTTATCAAGCCAAGGCAAATCCAATTAGCCTGTGGCCTGCCTCCCAACCTTATTAACCTGCTCAGCTGTGAGAAACTCAACAGCCCCTGCCAATATCTCATTTCTCCAGCAGCTGATAAGATCAGTTCAAGATATTCAATGGGGTTTCCTTTCACTTCAGCTTCATCATAGTCACTGGCATCTTAACCATAGTGGCCGGATCTTATTTTCCTCTCATTTACTACATGAAATAGGATGGCAACTCCAAGGCCTATATAGCTTGTTGGAACAAACACTGATCAGGCCTTCACACTGTTTGACAGGATGGGCTGATTTTCCTTATCATGGTTTGCCCACAAAGGCCTAGGCCGGGCCTGGATTATTAGCATTCCTTGGTGAGATGCGTCAGGCCTATTTCTGTCACCCAGATGGATTGAGCCTTTCACTCAGGCTTGCGAATGAGTGACACATGGCCTGACTGGGAGGACAACATTGTTATTTGAGTTAAGAAATCAATTTGTATCAAATGTACACCGTAATTTATTTGTTGGCTTTGAAGGGAACCTGGCTGAGATAAATGGGAATGGGTTTCTTTTTTTCCCCCTATGCTGAGCTGATAAAGTTCTTGTGAAGCTCCAGATAGCTCCAGTCAGAGCCAAAGTGACAAACATGTTTAAAGTTGCACAGTGATCTTTAAATCTCAAAAAGAACACCTTGTCGGACATGATAGAACATTTTTTACCTTTTCCCTCTATCTGTCAGAAAGCTGCTGTGACACATTGCTTTAGTATTTTTGCTGACATTTTCTTTATCAAGCACATCTGTTTGTGGTCGAAAGATGCTTATTCCTATTTTCTTCAATCTACAGCAGCCCAGGAAACTGCCAAAAGGAAGCAAGAAAATGAGACATTCTTTCCAGGAAAAATACTTGTTTTATTTTATTTTTTTAAAATTGTAACATTCTTGATCACATTCCAAACACAAAATTTTGACTATTCTTTAAAGGAGGAAAGAAAAGTCCTGTGAATATTTATCATCGGAGCCTTCATTTTTCACAAACTTCTAGGGGATTTAGGCTGCTGGTGTGTCCATGTTTAAAAATAAAAATAATAATGAACTAGACAGAATTTAGGCTTATTGGCTTTCTGCTCTGTTACAGCTATAAAAATTATCCTAAATGTTGGCTCTATGCATAATTGTTTTATCTTTGAAATAATACGAATAACCAAGAGCTACCTTTATTGCTTCAAGTATGCCTGTAGCTATGACTGCACAATGAAGAAATGCCAACAAACTGTAGCTAAGCACAGAGGGGCTTGTTGACATTTCAGTGCAATAATCCTGTTGTTTATCTCATTTTTTTTCTTTTTAAAAGTGATATAAATGGAATATGTCATACTAGATGATTGTATAATACACATTCTCCTCCCTTTGCCTGTATTATGAATTTAAAGCTTTTGATTTATATATAGGCACTGTTTTATACATATACGTATATACATAGATGCACACACACAAATCCTACAGGGAAATAGATATTATTGATTGTATTCTGGTGTCAGTACCATGTCAACCAGCACAGGTATAACCACTCTCAAAAGTGAGTTAAATCTCAGATAGTTTAAACTGTATAACCATGATAAAACATCCACTCTGCCCTTTTAGAACCAGGTCAAATGGGATTAGCAGGGCATACAATTTCCAGTTAAATTAGTATTAGAAAGTGCTAGATTTATTAATAACTTAATTGCACCACCCCCAATTCAGGCCTGTGCCTGAGTTGTGCTGAACCAAGGGACCACAGAAAGAAACCACAATGCATCAGCAATAATCATCCTTCATCTCGCTGCCCAGTTATACTTAAGATAGCACAGAATGCTCTCCTATCTTCAGCTCGCTCTTGTTCGATTGTTTGTACCCTTGGGATGCTATCAGGCAGCAGTCTCTGCACTCTTCTTCAGACTGGACCTGTGCATAGCCCTGCACAGAGGCTTATTCTCTACCCTGGCCTTTGCTCAGGGGCCTGCTGCTTATATCTCTCTCCACATCTGCACAATTGCGGTATTGCAAATTCTTGTGATAGTTTGTGATTATTTTTAAGCCCCATCTCCTGGAACCTTGTGATTACATGAGAATATCAGTTCTCATTTTGTAAAAAGTAAGATTCTAGCCCGTGAGACCATGACTCAAGTGTATCCTAAAGTCTTAGAAACCAAAAGAGAAAATAAAATACACATATATACTTTTTAAATCTCATTATTTTTAAGCCACTGTCATGGGTTTTTGGGGACCTAAGTCATGACCCATCATTTTCTAACACTTGAGGCTGCCAATGCTGCAATCAGCCCTGACTACTAATGGTAAAAATCTAGCCCTTTATTCCTGAAGCTACTTATATGATTTGTGTTGCATTGTGAGCAGGATCCCTGAAACAGCCATGCTTTCAAATAAGAACAGTTGCCCTTACCTATATGTAATAGTTCACTTATACTTGTGTAAATTAAACAGTGTGTTACTTCAGTGCACATGAAGATTTACGTAGAATTGATACCTTTTTTTTTTTTTTTTACTTCCGATTTAGAAGTAGTCACTGGCAATAGGATAATTTTGGCCCCAACTTGGCAGGTGGGGACACAGACATTCTCCTGCACTGATGCAAGACCACCCAGTCTTTACCCCATTAAAAAAAAGACCCCCAAAGAGCTTATTTTGGCCCCTTCCTGTACCTTGTATCACACTTGCACCTGGATACAGTGTTGCCAACTCTCATTAATTCATCGCAAGTTACATAATTTTGGCCCCTGCTGGAGGCAGTCTCTCAATGAAATGAAAAGGTGTAATCTTCACATGATTTTTGGAAGGAGGAAAAGATAGAGATTCTCCTCATAATCCCCTGTGGCCTAGTGCAAGTACTATTATACTCCAGGACTGGAGACAATGAGTTTCATTTCCAGGTCTTTCACAGATGCACTTCATAACCCTAGTAATTAGTTTAGGCTTGATACCTGAAAGAAGGGGTGTAACTAGCTGTCACTCACGAGATCCCGGAGAGTTGAGCTCGGAATAGGATCCTGATCTGTAATATAAGAGAGACACAGCTCAGCCACTTTGCCACACAGCCTTTCAAACAGAGGGTGTCACGCTAGGTACTGTGTAACCCACACACTCACATAATTTGACTTTGTGTCACCCACTGTCAATGAGACGTCATGTATGACTCTGCTACTACCTTTGCATTAAGATAGCTGGCATTGTATCTTAACAAGTGGAGGCTCAAGCTGTAAAATGAGAGATCCCAGGTTCAAGCCGCACAGTGACCCAAAGAGGAACAGTGTTATAGCTGGTTATGCTAGCTAGAACCAGAAGGCCACAATCTGCTCTCAGAATTGGAGGGGGGGAAATAATCTTGTTGCTCAACCTTCCACTGCTGCCTCACAAATGTAACTCACTAGCAATGTCTGTGTTGTGTTTCAGGGTATAGGCTGGTTCACACAGGATAACAGAATGTTTCTCCACAAGTTTCTCCTATAGTTGATGTGGAGCTGAAGGTTTCAAATTCTGCTGATGAGCTGTGAGGAGGTAAAAATGTACGCATTATAAGAAGGGCTGATAGCACTGCCTATTATTAAGGCTATCTGACACTCTCCCTTATAACTTTGTCAAACTCTAACTATGGGAACTGAAATCATCCATGCTGGGTGTCTCCTCAGACTAACATTTTTTTTTAAAGTTTCAGAACAGTTCATCCATTTGCAAAAACAAGACTGGGAAAATATGTTGTTTTGCCCATTGTGATGGGGTGGCCTTCGTGCTCCCCTGGGCCGAGCGCTTCTTCACTATGGTAGGACACAAAATGGCCGCCCGGGACTCCCACCAGTCTCAAGATGGCGGCCGTCTCTCTTCGGACCAGTCTTCCCGCAGGTCTTCGCAGGCCGAGTAGTGCCCTTGGGACCTTGGTTCTAGGGTTTGGGGGTGTCCGAGCCCGCCCTCTCCTCCGGACACCAGCCCAGAGGCCCTGGCTGACAGCAGTGGCTGGCTGCTGCTCTAAGGAAATGCACAAGTCTTTTCTCTGGGCTGCTTCCCTACCTGGGGCCCCGTCGGGGCTAAGTGGCGACCCCACCGGGGAAGCCCCCCCCTGTTTTCCTCTGGCTTCTGCCACTCACTGTTCTCCTTCTCCAAAGCTCCAGATCCAGCTCCTTCTCCAAACTCCAAGAGCACACTGCCTGGCTGGCAGGGAGCTCATATCTGCTCCCAGGCAGTGCTCAATGGGTCTCAGCTGGCTCTGGCCTCAGCTGACCCTAATTGATCCCAGCTGGCTCTGGCCTCAACTGACCCTGATTAGCCTGGAGGGAGCCTTGGGCAGCTGCTAGGGGAACAGGGCTTTGATCATTCTTGGGCTAACGTAGCGCCCTTCTACCACCCTCCGGTAGCCCCTGTCACACCATGTTAAAAAATTCCAGTGGCCCAGGCTTTGGAGAAGGGACTTGAAATTGGCCAAAGGGTGGCATTAGTGTCAGCAATGCACCTTTCACTGTTCCTATGAAAATCTATGCAAATTTGGCCAATTTATAAGTCTTTGAAAAATCTCAGTTTACAGCTGCAAAATCTCAGTTTTCCAGAAGAAAAAGGATGGTCTCATGGGCAAGGCAGTTTAATGCTGCCTTAGAGAACTGGATTCTATCACCATCTCTGACAGACCTGATCTACACTTACCACGAAATTCAGTGGCAGTTGAGGGGAGATACGCAAGCTACGCAGAGTGGCTTGAGTATCTCCTATTGACTTCCTAAATTCTAATTAGTGCAGCATCCCTATTATGCTGCGCTGACGGGAAATGCCCTCCCATCGACACAGCACTATTCTTTTTCCAGGGGTGGATTTATTGAATCAACTTCCAGATCGATTGAGCGGGTCTTCACTTCTGCTCAATTGATCCCAAAGAATCGATCTGGCGGCACCAAATTTGCTGCCATAAGTGAAGACATACCCATGGAGTTCCTACATGAGGTTAATCAAATCACTGTAACCAAACTTCTACAGGTCTAATTGTGTAGTCCTCATTTTCTAGGTGCCCAACTTGAGACCCTAAGGCCTGATTTGCAGAAGTGCTAATTACTCACAGCTGCAACTAAAGTCAATGGGAACTGCATTTTGAATATATTAAGTGCTATATAATTCTAGGTATTCTGAACAATCACTTTCTAGGCATCTCAGACTGGACACCCAAAATTAATGGCAACTTTTTGTCACACTGTCTGGAGTAGCTCACAACCATGAGTGCCTAACTCAGGACAGACTGTCAAAAGCAGGGCAGAAACCCCAAACAAGTGGTGTGCTCTATAATTAGATTTTATCAACCTAGTACCAAATGTGAACTTCCAAAGTATTACAACAGTCTTATAATAGAGTTACAGACTACCCCCTTAGACACTTCAGTTTATCTGGCTACCCAAGCAAGCTGGTCTAGACTATGTGATAAATGGTCACTTAAACCAAAAATTGCACAACATCAAGTTACTAGTCCTAAGAGACCAGTCACTCACCTAGGTCAATTTGCATCCTAGATCTCACACCAGAGGCAATGCTGGTAGCCAATACTATAATAAACTAATTAAAGGTTTATTAGTTATGAAAAAGACATGAGAGTTATTGAGAGGCTAAAGCAAGTAAAATACATTTACAGGTGAGTCACAATCTATAACTCCAAATGGTTGCAGAGATATAGTAATCTGCCTGTTTCCCAAAAATCTCTTGGGGCTACCCAGTGTAACTCTGGGGAGCTGGGACTTCTTATTCAGTTATTCTGCCCTGTTAGGATCCAAACACCTCAGAGATGATGAACTTTTACTTGTGTACATATTTATAGCTTCTTCCCACAGAAAACAAGCTTATTGGGTCACTGCCCACATGGGCTCTTTCTTTGAGGGCAGAGAGAGATGAATGAATTTAGAGTCTTTGATGTCTGATCATCACACACAATGACCGCTTTCCTTCAAATACACAAGAATTAGCACTTTCCTGTTAAAGTTCATTTGCATTACCCAAGGCTTCTTTCTTGTTTGATGGGCTATTTAGTTACTGGGGTATATACAATATAAAAGTTTGCTATTACATTATAACAGGATACCAATAAGTGAAAACAATGCATGTAACATCCCATTAGTTTTCATGAAGTTTAAACACCAATCACACTCTTATACATTTAACAATCACTATGATCTATACTAATACACAAATTAATTGATCTGGCTCCCAGCTGTGAGCTTGTCAGTTGATACCTGGGCTTTGGCCAGAGCTGGAACTTGGCTTACCAGCATCACACTTTTGACCTTAATATTTCTGAGTTTTAATTTGCCATCTATAAAATAGGGACAATAATACCTGCTCATCACAAAGGTGTTGTGCAAATAAATTCTTTAATGTTTGTGATGAGTGCCATAAAAAAGGAAATTAATAATTCTGTCTTCAGAGCAGGATTCAAATAGTGTGAACAATGAGGTTCAAACAAAATATTGAATAGATCCTGATTAATTGAGCACCATCTGTCCTGTGCACTGGCTGAGGCAAGGGTTCCATGGAAAAAATAGTATTTAATTGTTTAATTAAAGACTGTATCATAATGCATATGCACAAGGGGGCTGATTTAAGCATCCCCAGGCAACATTAATTCTGGCATTTCCTAACTTTTGGTTTCTTGACTTTGCAACCTTGCTAATGTTCTTTTAATGTAGTTTCTTGCATGGAAGTTAAATAAAGGTACCCTGGATTAGTTTTTTAGGAACATTGTAAAACACTGTCTTGAAAAGTGAATTTGTATGTTGTACTAATATTTGTTTTACTGTATAAATGCTTAAATATTCATTGAGCCAGAGAGGGAATGACTCTATAGCCTGGTAGTTAAGGTAAGAATGTAAGAAGTGGGAGACCCATGTTGAAGTCCTCCTTCCCCCATGCACATTTAATTATTTATCCACAGCTGAACAGCTTCAACAGGAAAGACAGAGTCATAGCCCCGTATTTCAAGCACTTCCTGAGAGAGGGAGACCCAGTTCACGTACCTTCTCTACAGCAGGCAGAAGAGGAAATTGAGCCTGGGTGTCCTACCTCCCGGGTGAGTGTTCTTATCACCACATCCTGCTTTTCTGGCAAAAAACAGCTTAGAGGACAAACTCCAGGAGAAGGTTCCTGGCTGTGAATCCCAAGCACATGCCTAGGCGCCTGCCTCCAACCTCGTGCCTAAATCCCTTTGAAGAGTGAGGCTTAGGCTAAACCCCTTGGTTACTTTAGGCAGCTTCCCACTCAGCTTGCTGGGTTTTGTGAATCCCACTCTGAGATGGCTAACACTTCACATGCATTGTAGCCTGTGTACCTAACTTGGGGCTGAGGCTTCCCCAGGGTAGAAAGGCATCTAAAAGTTAGGCATTTCAATTCCTGAGTTCCTTTATGGATCTAGCCCTCAGAGCCAGCACAGGAGTGGATTGGGGTTCTGACATTGAAGGAGCAGAGAGAGCTGCAGTTGGGACTCAAAGCTATAGCCTCCTGTCTGCTTAGCAGGGGGACATAGGAGCCCCTAAATTTGGAAGGCTTCAGCTGTGACTTCCTGAGAGATGGGCAACTAAAAACTGATCAGTGGAGGGAGACAGTCTGCTCACTGAGCTCAAGAAGCCTCTTATTTCTCATCTGCCTTTCATTCCTTCCTTTCCCAGTTGGTAAAAAAAAAAAAAAAAAAAAAAAAGAGAGAAAAAAATCCCATGGGAAACGTTGTTCTTGATCTTCCCCAAACCCTCTTTATAATTACACCTATGGCTGCTCAAGAAGTACGTTTCTAGTGTTCGGCTGTTTATGTGGGATTGCCTGGGAGACTGATGTAGATATGCTGCAAATTTTGTTCACTTTAAAACTAGACCAGTTTAAGATAAACTGTGTGCAGGAGAACTGTGTACGATACTATCCATCTGTCAGGGTAGAACACCGTTCCTTAACATAATTGTAAAAAGATTTTGAAATACTGCTTTGGAAACCATTTAAAAGGTATTTTATTACATCAGCCTGCCACTAATAGATTAAAGAAGCTATAAGGAGCTATAACTTGTATCCAACTATGTCACCATACAATGGTTTGCTTCACAGTGCTTCAAGATATGATGTTAACAAATATTGTAGAAGTATTTGGTTTTTGACTCTTTCAGCTAAAAATAACAATGGAAAAATGCTCATTAATAATAGGATATACTATAAATGATAAGCTTTGACATGGTAATAGAGCAAAAGATGCAGAGTAGCAGAGGTAAATAAAAGGGAATAATACTTTGAAACTGTGTACTGATTAAGATGCTAAAGTAGTTTCCAGTGTTTGTTACAAAAAAGTTAATTAAAGAGTTTACATTTTATCATGCACAGTAAAGAAATCCTGACAGGCACTGTTATAATATGAAATGCTTCAGTCTCCAGTAGAGTTTAATTTAGAGCAACAACAAAGAAGGAAAAAAGAAGAAATAAAACAATTGAAATGTTGCAAGCAGACTGGCTTAAGCTCAGGGGAGGTGTTTCAGAAAACTGTTTGGTAGAAGTAATGCAAGCTGATCTGATACCTTGGGAATAATATTTTTCCTGAAATTGTTTTAGATTGAAATGTTTATAGGAGACAGTCTGTAGGTTGTATAAGTCATTGACTAACATACTGGGAAGCTACAGCTTCTCATCAAAGACTAATCAAGCTGATTATGAAAGAATACCCAGAGGTTCTAATAACCCATTCTATAACCCATTCACTAGTGAATTGGTGATTCCTTGCATCATTAGTGACTAACAGATATGCAGAAATGCTGACTTTAAATAAAACTATCTATTATATTTATGTTATTTCACAAGTATTAATACAGAGAAAAATCATGATGTCTTGCCTGGGATGAAGATCCTTTCCAGTCTTGTTTTTAAGCCTGAGATTGTCATGGAGACTTCACTAATTTTGTTGCTGTTTGATCAGCTAGGTTGCCCATACTAATTCTTTTAGATCCGTCACCAGCCTTTGTTTACCTTACCCAAAATATTTTGCTGACCTACCTGCAGACTGTAGTTTGGGTAGATGATATTGCTTTTGAGTAGTTCTTTCTTTCCCAAAAAATTTTAGACGGTGGCTTTTGGCAATCACTCATCAGCCTCAGGAGATATCTCATGTGGTATTCTGCAGTTCTCCAATACAACAGATATACAAGCGACTGCAGGAGATGGTGATCTGAACTTGGGTAAAGCATATTCGGTATACAAACTTCGTCTCATTTCCATTAGACCAGATAGCGTAGGGTCTTTGCTTTCCTAGCCCTGGTCTACACTTACCTGGAGATTCAGCGGCAGGTGACGGAAGTTACACAAACTATGCACAGTAGCTTGCGTAATTCCCGTCGACTGCTGTGCTTCCCTTCTGCGCGGTGTCTTCACTGCACTGCGCCGATGGGAATGACGCAACGCTACGCTACTTGAGGGTGTGGTTTTACTCAGTCAACTTCCTGATCGATTGAGCTGGTCCACACTGACCGCTCAATCAATCCAGAAAGATTGATCTGGCGGCAGTGACTTTGCCGCCGTCAGTATAGACATGCCCTTAGTGTCTTGCTGGGTATGGGGTTTAGATAAAAAACAACCTGTCTAATAGTTTATTTAGATAAAATGACAATGTAGGGAAGGATCCTGAATATATAGCAATATATACCATGATAGAGGGGGATTCCCCATCCTTTGTTCAAGGTGTTCACAAGCAGGGGAGCTTTTTGACCCTTGACTTTTCTTGCCATCTCATGTGGCACTGGTGGCCAGAATCTGCCTGGTTAGGCGACCATCACCATTTCCCTTACATCTTAAATTTAAAAAGGAAAAAAAAATACATATTTTTATACAGCTTATCATTGCCCTGTGAAATTCACTGCCACTAAATATCATTTAGACCAAGATTTTAATATGTTTCAAATAAGGATTGCATATTTAAATGGATAACATCCAGAACTTTATTAGGTGGGATTAAAAATGTGTGAAGTATATAAACCCTCATGCTTCAGAGTATAAGCCACCCACCTTTTGGCAGGGATAGGAAGTACCTTCTCTTATGAACATTTTCTTTCACAGTTGCCCATTATGGGGTCCCTAAACCTTCCTCTGAAATATTTGACACTGACTATTGTGATAGACAGGACACTGGACCAGGTGGACCAATGGTCTGAATCATGGCAATTCCTGTGCTTCTACAATCTAGATCTTGCCAGGTTCATTCTTATCTTTCTTTCTTTTAGACAGAATTACTTAAATATGCTCTATACTTTAGCCCACTCAGAAGCAACTCCTGGTGCAGCCTGTCTGTGGAATGGTGTTATCTATTAGAAGCATGAACATATTATAACAGTCCTACAAATATTGCATTGATTTATTTGCTTCCAGATGCAATTCACAGTGTTGATTTAGATCTCTAAAGCCCTTTGTGGATTGGGTCCTAGGGACCTCATGGACCAATCTCTCCTCTCCCTACCTCTCCTTCCCATGTATCATGCATGCACAGTTGAGGCAATCATAATGATAGACCCTATGTTTGACGGTCTGGTGGCAGTAGCACAGAGCTCTCAGTGTGAGGGGACGTCCGCTCTGCAATTTGCTTCTCCCTATGTTCAAATCTACAAACCTTTAAAGCATAGTGCAAGGTCCATTTGTTCTCTCAGGCCCTTGTGTAAAAAGGGGTGGGGCTATAAGGTATTTTGAGTGTCTATCTTGTCTTTGTGTTTTCACTTCCATGAAAAGTCCGATTTTTTGTTTTAAGTTGGAGCAACTATGTTTTTTCTTTCAAATTTTCTACATGTACTTTTAATAACTAGATGCATTTGGTAAGTGAAAAATAATTATAGAAATTGTTACAAATACCTCATTCCATTCATCTCCATGTCATGTGCCCTTTCTCTCTCCTGGCAGCTGAAATACTTGCCTGTGCACTATGCCCTGCTTAATTACTGTTACTCTGTCCTCCCGGAGCCACATTACTTCTCTAACTTATACAAAACACAGCCTTAAAGTGATCTTTTTAGTGCATTGACTTGCCCAGGTGAGCCCTTCTCTAAAAGCTGTTCACTGACTCATGCTTCTCTACTGCATTATCATAGTAAACTACTTGTCTCCAAAGTCCTATGCATATCTCTATCTATCCTTACTTATCTGACACAGGGCTAGATGCTCAGCTGGTGTTAAATGGTGTAACTATGCCCCTAAACCCATCTGGCCCTTGTTTTTAATGGTGTTGTTATCCAATCTCCTCCATTAATGATACTAGCCTAGATGTCGCCTTTGTCTATTTCTCCCAAAAGCGTGCATCTTTTTTGATGTTGCCTCTAATGGATGGAATGGCCATCTGCTTTGGTCTGCCATACCTGTAACTTCTTCTCATTTAGGGCCTGATGCAAAGTCCATTAAAGTCAGTGGAAGACTCCCATTAACTTTAATGGGGTTTGGCTCAGAGTCTAAAATCTCTCTTGAAAATTCACCTCCTTTTAGATACCCAAAGTAAATAAGTCAAGAATATTTGTTATCTAATATCTTTCTTTTCCTTAATTTACACACATAAATCCTTAAATGAGCCCTCTCGGTGAATATATTACTAAACTGAGTGATCAATGGTCGCATTGCAATAAACATGTCCTTCTTTGCCTCATCCTTTCCCTGACGTTTGTTACCATACTCATGATGTCAAATCTAACATTTAGCTTGTAAGTTCTCTGCAGCAGAGAAGTGTTTCTCTTTGCCAGAGGTGAAGCACCTAGCACACCTTTTGGGCACTATAAAGTAAAATAAATAAATGAATAAATAACAATAGGAGTGACAATTTTCCTCAGCTAAGTTATAATGGAAGTTCTAGCCACACAAGGTGGATTATGGTAGAAGATGGAACAACACAGAGCAATGAGACTGCAAAGAGATTTCTAGAGCATGAAAGTTACCTTTAAATGCTGTGGTGGCTGCAGAAAGTAGCCATCAGGTCAGTAGCAAAGGCGCTTTGTGAGTAATTTGATGTGTCACGTGGAGAGGATGGGGAGCCATGTGCACTGGGGTTCAGCCTACATATGTGCATTGTTCTCCTAAGGTAGGTATCCACGGGAGTGATAAGTTCACTAGCAGGAAGCAGAGGCAGTTGGTGTGCCAGGGCATATTGGAACATGATAGTGGTCCAGTACTTTGTCTCTAGGAGTGACTATTACCAGATGTGTTGTTGTTGTGTTTTGGGTTTTTTTGATATTTTGAACAATAAATGTCAGTCAGTAGCTGTGAGATGTAGTGGAACTTGATTAAAAAAGCTTTTCAAAGCTACAAAGATACTGTAGCTGTGTAACTGATTTTTGTAACATATCACAGTAGTTTGTTTTCAATTGCTACTACACTGGTAAAGAAAAGCATAGCTATTAACATCTGCCAACAGGATTCCATATTTCAATGTAAAATTCACTCTATTTACTCTTATTTTTTCAATGCTTTTATGCTATTGCACTTTGACATACATATTTGACAATGAATTGCACCCCAACCAATATCATTTTGGTTTTATTCTGATTTTTCATTTCAAGGAACATCCTCACAACCTTTACCTTTGCCCCATTCAGTCCTATGCTCTGAGGCATATTGTCAATCATTAGATGGAAAAATATTTCAGCTATTTTAAAGCTACAGTATTTGTCACAGGCTCAAAGGATAGAGATCTAATGACTTACCAGAGGCTTTGCTTATAAATACACACCTATACTAGTCTCAGAGCTCAGTATTTTTGTTTTATTCTTTCCATTCTTACACTTAAAACAGAAATACATTTTCTTGTAGAAAATGCTGACAGCGTAACTTGGTATCTCAAGGCAGAGAGGTTGCTTCCCCCTAGGCGGTGTGCTGGCAACTTTCACATGGACACACATGACTGAGCTGCCTATAGGCGCCCTTGCTTTCATTGTTTCCATAATTCAATATGTTTAAAAAGAGCCATGCTAACAAACATTAGAAAGATGAGTGGGAAGTGAAACTCTATGGGATTGAACTTCAGACGTACTTCAGCCAAGAGAGAGAGGTACTCAGAGCAGAAACATAGTAGGGTTTTCTCAGGAATATGTTATGCAAGAATAAGACCTCATCTGAAGATGAATTGTTAATACACACAATCAAAGGAATTAAAAAAATAATAATAATAAAGCAGAGATTATTCTTTAACACACAGTTTGTAAGTAAATCCATAATATATGTCACACAGACCTCAGCTGTTATATTATTTCTTTTTACTCCGTAGAAAACACATGTGCTTGTGAAAAGAATAAATGTATTAGATATGATGAGACTGCCTACAATAGCATGTGACCCATCGGTGATTGCTAGTAGCAAATATTCCCAATGGCTGGAAATCAGACACTTGATGGGGAGGGTTCTGAGTTACTATGGATAATTCTTTCCCAGGTGTCTGGCTGGTGGGTCTTGCCCACATGCTCAGGGTCAAACTGATCACCATATTTGGGGTCAGGAAGGAATTTTTTCCTGGGTCAGATTGTCAGAGACCTGGGAGGGGGAAGGGTTGCCTTCTTCTGCTGCATGGAGCATGGGTCACTTGCAGGTTTAAACTAGTGTAAATGGTGGATTTTTTGTAACTTGAAGTCTTTAAACCATAATTTGAAGACTTCAGTAACTCAGCCAGAATTTAGGGGTCTATTTCAGGAGTGGATGGAAGAGGTTCTGTGGTCTGCAATGTGCAGCCAGTCAGACTAGATGATCATGATAGTCCCTTCTGACCTTAAAGTCTATGAGACTAGAATATATTTTCTGGCTATTAAAAAACCTATACAGAAAAATGATTTTACTCTTTTAAATGTGTTCTTGATAAATTAGCTATATTAATAAAAATACATTTCAAATGTACCAAATGGTAAAATGAAACAGAAATGTACGTATTTTAGGCTAACTCCCAGTACCTTGTAGATCATAACAATAGTCCCATGGATTTAGACAGGACCAGAATCTGACCCTTGAAAAAATCATCATATTTCTGGGTTCTGAATCATAAAAACACTGGAACTGTTTTTGCCTGGGCTGCTAACTACATTTCTTTTAACTTTGGTCTTTTGGGGACCAATTTAGCACATGTTTAAGCAGCGCAGATCCTTAAGAACAAGACATATGTATAGTACTTCCACTATGCAAAGAGTTTAGTTTATGAAGCAAAGCCTACAGAGGTGCTGGTTTGTGTTGTTCTAAACTGCAGGCTGTTTAGAAAAGAAGTGGACATGTCAGGAAAGGCACTGGGATGAGTCAGGATACAGAGAAATTATTACCTTTTCTATACTGCACCGAATGTGACATCCAGCAATCCTGAGAAGTTTCTTAAACTGATGTTTAAAGTTATAACCATTGTTCACTATGGAGAGCCATCAAGGATTAGGGACATATAATCTAGTGACACATGTCTACTAATCACATCACCTTTCTCCCCTTCCATGTTTGATAACTACAATTCACAGAACAGAGATCATGAATATTGCTGAAAGTTGGGAATTTTTGTGTGCAATTTACATCTGCAAGAAAAAGTGTGCAAAAAGGCTTTTTCTGTACACAAACTATATGTACATACAAATTGCATTTGAGCAGGTACATACCCAGTTTGCATGTGCAAACACTGTGTTGTTCATGCACATGCTTTTGTAGGCACAACAGATTTGTATATATTATAAAGATGCAAAGTTTATGCCAAACTCTAAAAATTAGTCTATTATTATTTTGTTTTACTATAACTGGTGTGCTCTCCTCTTTCCTTGTTGGACAGTGCAAAACTTTACTATAAAATTACATAGTCTTGAAGAGAATTTTGTCATCTTTAGAAAAGCTGAAAAACCAGCAGTGATTCTGGAGTATATTTTTCTAGCATTTACGTTATGCAGATTTCTTGTTAAATGCCAAAGAATAAGCTCAATGGAAGAGATCTTAAATCATACACAATACTTCTGCTTCCCAGAAGATTCATCACAGGTCACTGCATTTTGTGAATTAATATGCAAAAAACAAAATAATATTAAATAATCAATATAATTGATCATAAACAATCAATTAAATAATCACAAAATAATCTTGTCATATTTATTTTGATAAGTGTAGTTTAATTTTACTTAAAACTTCATACTGCACTAGTAAAGATGCTATAGCATATTTTATAAAATAGGTAAGAAGTGTCTTCACAGCAGTGTTCTGCTGTTAAATCCTTGCTGAGGCTGTCCATTTGAATTAAAATAATCAGATATATTAATTATTATTTATCATTTATTGGTATTATCATAGTACTAGAAGCCAGACCTGGACCAGGACCCAGTTGTGCTAGGTGCTGTTCAAACACATAACAAAAAGACAGTCCCTACCGCAATGAATTTGCAGATTAACAGTGAAAATTAGCAAACTTCCTCCATGTTTTTACTGTATAATGATTGAATCATTTGACAAATATTCCTAATCCTGAGTACCCATACATTGTCATTGTGACTGTGCTGAACACGTATGTTTGTGATGTTATTCCTGGAGGTATAGGATTTGGAAGGAGGTGAATGATATGTGAATGATATAGCTGTAGCAACTCATTATCTCCAGTGATGTAAGAACATTAGATAGCTGCAGTTTTATGGGTTTGGTTTTTTTGTCAGTTTGGGGAGAAATTAACTTTATCAGGAATTAATGTGATTTGGTACATCGGATTTTAACTGTATCTAAGTAAAATAATGGTTTATGGGTAACACATTTAGCAGAAATCTTGTATCAGCTGCAGAAATAACTTGGGTCTTGATGTATCTCAAGAACAAAAATTAAAAACAGGTCAGATATGATAAAGTCACAAATAGCAGCTATGGTACATGCAGTTAAATTGTGTGCCTTTATTTACTGAGCTCAATGGATCATCCCATTGACAAGAAATTTCAGTTGTTAAATAAACTAAAAATGTAGCACTTATACAGTGACACTTCTAAACATTAATATAAAACGTAAGAATATTATTTTTTCATTTTTTTCTCTTTTTTTTGTTTTTTCTCTCATTTTGTTATGTTAGGCTGCTTCTGAATTGATACAGGATTTATCTATTGAAATATATATCTTATATGTTACTAATATACTATAGCACAACATCAGCAAAGCAAGAAACAATATTCTGTCTAATTGTTTTGATCAAACATGACATGGACTTTGTACTCATGGTAGACATATATTTCTGTAAGTTATAGCTTTCTCAGTACGTGCTTTCATTTTACTGTAATCCTGTCTGTTTCAGACCCTAAAGAATGCAGCACAACCGTTTCAGTTTCCAACCTGTCAAGACTTTGCACAAATGATTTGTCAAGAAAAAGTCTAATTATGTCTGGCTTAAGGCTTCCATGTTAAACAGGAACAATTGTGGTGACTGAGAAAGAACTGCCTCTTGGCACTTAAACAAAATGTGAAAGCAGCATGATTGTCCTGCCTTGTTTCTTTCCATCAACACCCTGTGGTCAGAAAAAGAAACCCCAAAATATTTTGCTTCCATTTCTGTCAGTTTGCTGAGACTGGCAGCACCTTGGCATTTGTCTTGTACTGTATGTGAGTCATACTACTAGGGTAACAAGACAGCTTGTTGAATACTAAATATGAAACCAAGCAGACTTCAAGCCAAGAGCGGCTACTGCAGCAATCAAGCAGATTAAATTTCAAGGATTCTGATGAGCACATTAAAACTCAAAGTGAGCATATTAAAATTAGAGCATATTAAAACTCAAAGTGAGTTTGAAAGAAAAGCCTGAATCAGTCCAAATGTAGGTAACCCTGTGCTGTAAAATGATAGACGAAAAATATATTTAGCTATTACTGTTCCTCAAATGTTCTGGGGTATGTGCAGGCATTGTGTTGGCTGTCTGTTGTGGGGGATTGGTTGATTTGTAATTGGAGTCATTGTACAAAAAATCCCTACAGTTACTCCACAATTTTGAACAACAAGGACATGATCTAACTCCCATTTGAAGTCAATGGAAACATTTCCACTGTGAGTTAGACTGGGCGTTAGGTAATAAAAAGCAGTCTGTAGATATAACTATTGATAAAGAAAAAAGGAATACATAAAAGATTGGATCACATGAGTAACATCACAGCCAGTTTGGATACGACAAACCCTAGGGAATTAAAGCAATATCTTTTTGTTAAAAGTGATCAGTGATTTTGGGTGTCTCATTTTTTGGGGTGCCCATCTTCAGACAGTTAAAGGGATTTGTTTTTAGAAAGTGCTCAGCACCCACCCTGCTAAAATTAGGCCCCTTTAAGGGGTCTCAAGTTGGGAACCCAAAAAAATAGAGGCCTCTGACCCTAGTGACTAAAATCACTAGCACAATCTTCATCAGGGGCAAATTTGACCTACAGAAAATTGTAAAACCATGATCTAGTCCTTGGATAACAGTCTGCCCTAAGAATGGACAATGCATAATTTGCTGTCACAGGAGCATTCCCAGACAGGAATAGTGTCTCAGAGACACACAATTACTTCTCTGTACCCCACTTCTGTCCAGGGTTAATAATCTGCTACTATCTTTACCAGCATATGGAGGGGACGGAACCTACAGGCAGAGCCAAAGCCCCACCAACACCTCACCCATTTCTCTAGGGTATAGGAGTAGCAGCTCAAGATCCAGGGAGATAGTGTAGGGCATAGGGATGCAGGGTCTTCTCTGCAGCCATGCAGCTGGGCTATAGACCGGCAGAAACTTACATTACCACTGAGAATTATTTTTGGATAACTAGGGAGGTATCAAAAGATCTGAGAAAAATGAATCATATGACTTTTTTCAAAAAAGAAGAGAGTGATGTAGTCTTTCATAGAATCATAGAATTATAGAAGATTAGAGTTGGAAGGGACCTCAGGAAGTCATCTAGTAAAATCCCCTGGTCAAAGCAGGGCTAACCTCAGCTAAATCATCCCAGCCAGGGCTTTGTCAAGCCGCAAAGCTTGTCTTTAGCCACACCATAAGTCTAATGTCTGTCCCTAGACATTACATTTGTTATTCACTGTATGCTATTTAGCATTAATTCTCCAAAAAAAAAAGCCATTCAATCAGAACAGAAACATAACCATGTGATTTATAAAACACATTGTGAATAATGAATATGCATATCGCTCAGTTTGGGAAAATTGTTAGTTTGGGTACAAGAATCGGGGCAAAGCCAGTGAATGAGTTCTTCATTCTGAATAGTTTGTTCATCTCTAATAAAAAGCATGCTCTCCAGGTGTAAAGGGACAAACAACACAGATGCAAAGGTTCTAAATTTTTTTCACTTCTTATAGGCTAATCAACTGTGGAGTGGGTGTTTGCCTATGATCATATGCTTTTGAATTATGGTTGTGGGGGTTTCCCAAATTTATGTTGGGTCCCCTTCTCCCTTTTAATAAAAGTTTTATTTTGTTTTATGCAGGCTCAGTGCTTCCACAGGGGAAGTTCACCTTTTAGAGGCACCCAGGCGTGGTGTTTATTTTCCCCAGATTTCTGGGTGGGGGCTCAAGCCAGTTCTATTTTGTGTTGTTAAAAGAAACTCTAGACATTGAACCTACCCCTTGTTGCTGCCGACTCCACCTGGCAGAAGAGTTACTGGGTTAAAGATCTCATCCCAGGTGTTTTTTGAGATCTGAAGAAACTTCAATTCCAAGATATTTCATCCTATCAGAATAAGTCTGAAAGAGGATTTTTTGAAGACATTCTGCATTCTAGTCCTCTACAAAGTAAACCTTCTGGTTGAATAAAATTAATTCTACATCCGGAATATGAGCTAAATTGTTTTTTTAGTTCCATTAATATGAAAATGGAATGGGACTGACTTTGGAAGAGCGAAGTTACTATTTTGATTTAACTGATAACATTTTATGATCTAATGAGTATTATTAAATGTCACTAGTTGAAGTGCCTACACTCTCACAAGTATTTATGCTCATAGCACGTAGCATTTATATAGCATTTTAGCACTTGCATAGCTCGTTTGCAGAGGTTTTTATTAAGCATTTTCTTTCCATTATTATTCTTGCAAATAATAATTTACAAAGGTGAAATAACACCTGTGCAGAGGGCCAGGACTGCATTCTTCCATGTTTGCTGAAGACTCTCAGATTTGGACAAATACAACTTGATCTCACAGTGAGTCTCCAATAATATATTGTGATCCTTCTCAACAGGGAAAAAATACAGAGATTCATTCCCAGACGAATTTCAGAAAAAGAAAGTAACTTTGTTTATTTGAGGAGAGTATGATTATATCTGTGTTTGCCATGCAGGCAAAATTCTGCTTTGTTACACCAGTGTTAATTCAGAGTCACATCATCGGAGTTCATCTGGATTTATGTCAGTATGACTAAAATCAGAATTTGCTTATGTTTCACACACTTCAACACATAGACATAAGCCTCTTGTTTTTCCTGAATAAGGTAAGCTTCCACTCTCTTGGCAGAAGGATGGTGGACCTGAAACCTTGAGGTCTCAGGTCAGAAGCCCAAGCAGGCAAAAAAAGTCATTTTTATTTCTCCTGAACTCATAGACACATCCTTTCCAGATGTCTAATTCAAGTTATATTTTACTTTAATATTTCTAATTTTAAATCAGGTTTATATTACACTAATGATCTCAGATATCCACTTATCTGAAATTCAGATCTGTTCCTTTCTCCAAAATTATGTAAGAAAGTGAAATCTGTGTTTTCAAACCTCCAATTTTATAAATGTTTCAGGCCTCTTCTCCACTCCACCCAACATGACCATCAGAAAACTGGGGTTTACCTCTACCTTCTTTATCATGTACTGACAATTCTTTCATGGGGGATTTTTAAGAAAAACATTCCTGGAAGCCTTGTGTTCTGGGCACCAAGATCTCAATTGATGGGAAAAATAAACCCTATATAGAAAGAGCATGTGGATGTTTTCTCATGCTACTTGTTGCTCTATGTCCTGCACTTGCTGGATTTAAATGACTAGATACAATAATCAACAGTACAAAATAATATATGTTCTTTAAATAAACATAATCTTCTGTTCCCAAAATCAAAAGTAGTATTTTTTTTCTTCCCCAATTAGTCTTTTTCTTTCCCAAGTTTGTGAGAGCCCTTTTAGTAGTTCACTTCTTAAACGCAAAATACACCAGGATTCCCGTTAGCAGCTGAAAATTCTGTTACAGAATTCCCTACTGCAGAGAACCTAGAAAGCATAAAAGGCAAATGTCACAGGACATAAAGCCAGATAATCAGCATATGGAAAGAAAGACAAAGCTCCGCAGCCTTTCTAACAGATAGTTCTGGGGAGCATGGGAATTTGCAGTGCATGTTATAAAAGCAAAGTTTATTATGAACTAGGGTTTGGCTAATATGAAAAGGAAGGGGGAAAGAGTGTCATATTTATTTGTACTTGTTTTATTTCTACAGAAGATTATCCCAGTCCATGTCAAATCTCATGCTGCTTTTAGATTTTTTCCCACTGCTATATATCTCTTGGGCAGTCTAAACTGGCAGTTTCCATGGGGTCCAAGACATGCCTTTGACATAGTAGGATGAATGTACAATACATTACCTAGGAAATTGGTCATGATAGCATAAACTTATTCTAAAAATAAAGAAAAATATACATTATAGCTTTTAATACAACATGTTTATGCACAACGTGTTCTTGTTATACAAGTCAGTGTTACTGAGCATGATTTCAGATATTAAACTGCAATGAAATTTTGTAGGGATGTAAGTGTCTGATGGAATAAACAGAAAATTGTGTATTTTTATACCCCAAACAAAAAATTGCACCTAAACTATCCTAACACTAAATTTTGTTTAACAGGTAATCTATATAAGATGATAGATGTTCCAGCATGACTAAAGGCAGTAATTCGCTCACGAGCTATTCTGATGTCATAATATAAATGGTAACGGAGCTAAGCAAGTGCCTGCAGCAATGTGATGAACAAGGAAATCCCCTGTTTTTATTTGTACTACATATCACATGCAAAAAAATACATTACAAGAACATTGAAGTTGCAAAGCCAAGCACTGTAAAGTTAAGAAATGCTAAAATTAAGGTAGTCTATATATGGGTATGCATTATGATACAGTGTATGTCTACCCAGCAGCTGTGAGGTGCTTCCCAATGTGGGTAGACAGACAGGTGCTGGCTCTGCTTGGGTTAGCTCACTAAAAATATCAGTGTGCTGTAGTGGCATGGGCAACTCCTTGGGCAAGCCAGCCTACCATGTACCCAGGGTCAGGTGAGATTGTACTCAGGAAGTCACAGCCTGAGCCACTGCCTGTGCTGGTATGGCCACACAGCTATGTTTAGCATGCTAGCTGGAGCAAAGCCGTGGCTGGTGCTGTGAGTGGCACCTTGCACAAGTACTCCAAAGCAGAAGTGTCAATAAGTAGGTCTTGTTTAAAATGTTAGGGGAGTAAGGGAGTTCTGAATCTTAACTTTTGTCTTCTGTTGTGACTATACCAACAAAGGTACCTCTATACAGTGTTTTATCTGTAACGGCTACTGTTCCAACCCTGATGGGCTCCCTCTCCACACCTGCAGAACATCTGAGCCACACAAGAAGAAGAAAGAAGAGGACTCGGGATGACGTGTTTAGTAGATCCTGCAAGCCAGTGTTGCATCAGACCATGAGAAAAGGGCCTGAGAGCAGAGAGCCTGGAAGCTGAATACTGCAGACTAGTGAAGAAAAGCGAAGAGAGAAGAAAAACCAAGGAGTCCCAGAAAGTATGAGATAGGGAGATTAACCAGGACATAATGGGGCTTCTCCAGCAACAGACACAGATGCTGCAGACATGTGAACTAACAGGTTAAACAATCACAGGCTCGCTTCCCTTTGCAGTTCCTTGAAAACTCCATTTTAGCACCTCCTTACACCCTCACCCCACATTCCATCCTTACCCCTAGCACTCCCTAGCACACCCCGCATCCCTACCCCTAACACTCCCCACTGGTGACAGTAAGGACAACCACAACTTCACATACGCTGATTTGTGAAAGCCACAATATCTGTATGT
This sequence comes from Emydura macquarii macquarii, assembly GCF_026122565.2. Classification (NCBI taxonomy): domain Eukaryota; kingdom Metazoa; phylum Chordata; order Testudines; family Chelidae; genus Emydura; species Emydura macquarii. The sequence goes on along the minus strand of NW_027131964.1, from coordinate 2,710,024 downwards.
GTAGCTAAAGTGGGCATGAATGTTCTTTCCCCTTGATAAGTTCAGTTCCATTAATTTGTTAAGGATTTAATGTATTTTGCTTTTAAATTGCACAGGTTTTTCTTTGCACTGAGTTTGTTACTGAATAAAATTCTATTATTTGGAATATAATTCATCTTTATTAGTTCACAGCATACACAGCAGAGTGCCTAGCAGTTCTGAAACCACCCACTTACATGTTACTGTACAGTGTGACACAAATCATAGGTTCAGTGACAAACTCAGTGTAATAATCATAAGTGTACAGCAAACACCTCAAAATTAATGGATGCATTGATAGGGTTATATTCATAGATGTAGACCAAGCACCACACTCCTAACAGGCCCCAAAACAGCAGGGCCAAGTAGAGCACAGTACACCACAATGCATGACTGTGGCTCACAGTTAAAGTGTTCCTTCAAAGCCTCACTGAACGGTATATCTCTGCCCTAAGCTCTTCTAATAGCCCTTGTGTCTGGCTGTTCAAACTCTGCAGACAGCTGCTTCACCCCAGTGGCAATTTCTCCCCCTTTGCTTCACAGATATGATGCAGGACAGAGCAGGCAGTTATAACCATTGGGATGTTTTGTTTTTTCCCCCACTAAGATCCAGTCTTGTGAATAAACAATGCCAGCAGACCTTTAATCTACTAAAAGCACATTCAACTGTCCTTCTGCATTTGCGGAGGTGGTAATTGATTCTATCCTTGCTATCGAGGTGGCCAGTGTATGGCTTCATGAGCTGGGGGAGCAAGGAGTAGGCTGGGTCCCTCAGGATCACTACTGGCATTTTCAACATCTCCAATGGAATCTACCAGTTGGGAAAGAAAGTATCTGCTTATAGCTTTCTGAACAGTCCTGTGTTCTTAAAGATGTGAGCATCATGCATGTTCCCTGACCAGCCAACACTGATGTTGGTGAAGCATCCCTGATGATCCACCAGTGCTTGCAGAAACATAGAAAAGTAGCCCTTTCTGTTGATATTACTCTGTGACAAGATGATCTCATGCCAAAATAGGGATATGAATGCCCTCTGTTGCTTCACTGCAGTTCAGGAACTCCATTGCTGCAGATCCATCCACTATGTCTTGCATATTGCCAAGGGTCACAGCCCTGTGTAGCAGGGGACAATTAATGGCACTTATGACAGCAGCTCCTACAGTGGATTTTCCAAGTCCAAAATGATTTCCTACTAATAGGTAGCAATACAGCATTGCACGTTTTCACAGAGTGATAGCCACTTGCTTCTCTATTGTCCATGTAGCTCTCATTCTGATGTCCATGCAGTGGAGGCCTGGAGGGATCCAGGCACACAGATCCAGGAATGTGGCCTTGCATATCCTAAAGTTATGCAGCCATGACTCATCTTCCCAACCTTTCATTAGCAATCCCACAAATCAGCACTTGTTTCTTGGGCCCAGAAGCCAGCTCTTCACCATCTGTGGCTGCTCCGTGAATATCAACAACAACTTTAACTTGATTCTACAGCAATCTGCCCTCCAAGAAATCATCATGTTCCCCGCTGATTCAATTCTTTTTGTGGCTCTGCAAATATGGAGAATCGTGGGTCTTGGTCTTGCAGCACTTTAGATAGTAGTGAAGAGATGTGCAAGCTCCATGCTTCTGTCAGAGATGGTGGACAGCAGGGAGCACCATGTGGGTTCATGGGACTTTTTAAAAAAGCCCCAAAATTATGAGTTATAGATAACGTAATGGCATGCTAGAAAGTTGACGTCTTGCTCCCAGTCACCCCTGAGTGATTTGTTTCTGCCCCACTATACATTACCAAAACTTCCCAAAAGACAGTGCACTGAATAATGGTGAGTCGCACAGGGGATGCCTATCTATGGTGCACTGCACTGCACATTGACACAAGCATTCCTAGTGAGTACACACAGCGCCAATGTAAGGAGCTAATATGCACACTCACAAGCGATATATTAACTGTGGCAGCTTTTTGCCAACGTAACTTGTGTTGACAGTGTAGACACAGCCTTACTGTTGCCCTTCACTGTTTCTTCAAAGTTCATTTTTATTTACTATGTGGTATGATTAAAAGATAAAATTAATTACTTCTGCAACATTTCTGCTCTTGGGACTGAAGAAGTGATGGACTGGCTACTGAGCAAAATCAAAATCAAAATCATTAGCTCAGGTCAGTAACAAGTAGTTACATAGGCCCTAATTTGCCATTGTGCTATACCAGTTCCAAGATGGGACTAGTCCATTTAAGATAGTGAGTTTACAGCAGCGTCAAAGTGGTGCTACTGAGTGAAGAATCAGGACCATAGTATTTAATCTAGATTTCCTTGTGTGTACATGCACAGTCTCTGGCAAAATTCTGCCCTCAGATACTCACAGGCAATACAAACATAAAAGTGTCTGAGGGCAGGCTGTAGCCTAGTACAGTGTTCTTGTTACGGTATTTTGGATCTATGCAACTACCTAAGTATATGAATGCTTGAATATTCTGGCCATGAGCCTCAGTCAATATAAGTGTGTGATTTTTACTAGCTGATGTTCTGAACTTTTCATTCTTTGTTAGGATCTCATGCAAGCTATGTGTTTGTTAGTGGCCTGATACTGCAAGCTGCTGAGCCTTTACTGAAGGAAGTTAATGGTGCTTAATTCTTCACAGTATTAGTCCTGTGAATCAACAGACCAAATTCAATTCTGTCATAAACACGCATAACTCTGATTGAAATTATTAAGAATGACATCCATGTATACCAGGGACAAATTTGACCCCAAAAGATTTTGGGGTGGGTAATGAAAGCAGGGTCTAATACAACAAACCCTTACTTGTGTGAATAATGCTCACTTCATGCAAGTAGACCCATTGATTGCATTGGGATTTGAGTCCATGTATGCCAAGGATAATTTGGCCTACTAAAGTCAGAGGGAGTCTTGGTTGCACAAGAAATAAAGGATCAGGGCCAAGATTAAACAGGGGCAAACAAAATTAGAAATGATCTGGGCTATAATATGTTTGGTGTCTAACTTTTGTTCCATGCATTGGTATTGACTCAAATACTATTGCAAAACATTCTGATAATTTTGAAAACTTTGAACATAATTTAGAACTCAAAATAATGACAGGTTTTCCCATCCCTAGTAATATAACCTTAAATTAAAGGAATAGTGCCACCAAACTACTAAAATCCATATCATATAGAATTTAGGAATCTTCCTGCTAATATGCTGCTTAGGGCCCTGATTCTGCAACTGGGTCCTTGTGAATGTTCTCTTCTGGCTGGGCAGAGCCTCTTTTAAGACATTGCCCATAGAAATCACTCACACAGATCTGATTACATAACTGTGTCCTGCTGAATCTCAGATTCTTTAACAATAGATTTATGAATCATGAGAATTTGGTTTCCCTATAATTTATAATTGAGATAAAAATCCAAAAATAATCTTTTGCTAGATTTTAAAAATTGAATTGAATTGAATGCTAAATTCTTAATTCAGTCATGAAGTTCCCTGCTATTTTCATTCTCTGCCATACTTTCACACACAAACTGTTCAGCCTGACCCCCTGTGGTGTATGACATCAGTTAAGGCTCTCTGCTGAATTAAAGTTGTATTCATTGGGGAACTATGTATTATTGTATGGGTATATGAAAATATGACTCTTTCTGCTAATCAAAGATATTATATTAAAGTCATATTTTGAGCACCCAGTGGGATTTTTTCCAATCCAGCCCTATATGATTTCATCATTAATATGAACTAGCTCAGACAATCATAATGCTGTTGATCCTTCTGTTACCAGAGCATAGTTGGGTTTTTTTCTCTGAGTAGTGTGATTAGCTACTTATTCCAAAAGGTCAAAATGTCCACAGACGCCTTCCTTGTATGGATTTACCATTCATGTAGGAATGGATATCTGTTTTGGAACGCACTTGTTGCTTGGCAGTTAACAATAAAAATATCATCTATTTTATGCCATTTTATGTTATGTTGTACATATTGAGTAAAATTAATGCAGAGAGGCCACACAGTTCTATGCACTACTGAAAGTGCTAATAATTTTATTCTACTAGGGCCAAATGCTAATGATATTTGCATCTGTATAAGTGTGTAATCCCTTTTTCCCTAGTGAATGGAGTGCTTGTGAAAGATGGCAGATTGACAGACCTGGAGACTGTTTATTCAGAAACATACATAGCATAGGGAGCAACAGTGCATGGTTCTCCAAATCTTTCCTTTGTATTTGGCAGAATAAGCTGTTCCAAGTAGCAATTTTTTATGAAATTGCAACCTTGAGGCCAGAATCTCAGCTAGTGCATTGACTTCAATGAAACTAATCCAATTTACACCAGCTGAGAATCTAGCCCATTGTTTCTCCAGAACATACGGGGATGTGACATTCAACTGGCTTTCACGTGAGTAACTGAAGTCACCCGTTGTTTTTGCTCTCATAGATTTTGCTATCTCCCTGATCTCTTCAACGTTCTGCATTTGCTATCATCATTGCTTATCCTTCATCATCATTGATCGTAGTTGCCTCTCTCTAGCTGATGCAAAGGAGATGTTTAATAATTGTCTTAAATGATATTCTAAGTACTTACTAAATTTCAAGCTCCTAATGCATTCTTTTTTAAAATATTTCCTCACTGTCCAAAGAAATGAGAAACGAGAAAGACTTCTCTTGTCTTTGCCTCAGCCAGGACAGCCTTATTCTTCTCGGTACTGGATTGCTCTTCAGGGTGTTTTTTCTGTTCTGGTTTCTCTGAATTTAATTTTGTGTTTGTTCTGGGATCAGGCCTATTTGGTTTTTAAGGGCTAGATCAGGGGGTACAAAGCTTGAGTGTCAGGGTGAGCACAACTGCTACTACACACCTTTCTGAGCTGCAGCTTATTTTCAGAGATGCATAGATTCCAAGGCCAAGAGGAACCATTGTGATCATCTAGATCAGTGTTTTCCTGATCAGTCTGTCATGACCCACGAGTGGGAAGACTCTTAGTGGGTCACCAATCTGGTGCAGATGGGAGGCTCTCGGGCATAGGGAGTCCCTGTCCCACACTCACCCCCAGTGACACATCTTGTCCAATGAGACTAGGCCTGGATCCCCACTGCAGGCTTGCAATCTAGCACCTGTGGTCACAGAACCATTCAGATTTGGCTGGGCTACCCCATGCTGAGGGGACATTTGGGCCAAATTTAAGTACAGGGATTGCAATGTGGCACACAGGGACTCAGCACCACACAGGTGCATCATGGATGGGTGTCTGGGTCAGTGTGCCAGATTGCAATGCCTGCATCAGGGAGCCAGGCCCAGCCCCATGGGACAGGAGCTGCTGCTGTGGAGTGAGTGTGGGGTGGGCTCATTCTCCAGTGGCTTTTTCCTCCCATCCCACAAGCTTCCCTTCTACACTGGGCTGGGATTAGGGTTGCAGGATGGAGGGTAGTCCTCAGTGTGGTTTGTTCCCTCTCAATGGTGTGAGGAAGAAGAGGTGGTGACTTCCCCTATACCAACAAGTTTGGACCCTGGATGGGTCACAAAAGCACATAACATGCAGTTGGTGGGTCACCTCACTAAAATGGGAACTATTAATTTTGATAACTGAGATCCTTAAGCCTATCCCTATAAGTTGTATTTTCCGATGCTGTAATCATTCTCGTGGCTCTTCTCTGAACCCTCTCCAGTTTGTCATCTTGAACTGCGGACACCAGAGCTAGACACAGTATTCCAGCAACACTCGCATCAGTGCCAATACAGAAGAAAAAATTACCTCTTCTCCTACTCAAGATTCCCCTGTTTATGCCTCCTAATATCACATTAGCCCTTTTGATCAGTGCCTCTCTCTGGCAGCGCATGTAAGGCTGATTATCCACCATGTCCCCCAAGTCATTTTAAGAGTCACCAGCTCCCAGGATAGAGTCCCCCATTGTCTGAGTATGGCCTACATTCTTTGTTCTAGCGGTATACATTCACATTTAGCCATACTGAAACACATACTGTTTCCTTGCCGGCTTACCAAACAATCCAGATCTCTCTATATCAATAACTTGTCCTCTTGGTTATTTACCACTCCCTAATTTTTGTGTCAGCTGCAAACTTTATCAGTGGTGATTATTGCCCTTACTGCAGCCATCCCAGTTTGTGAACCAGTGTGAAGAAGAGGGGCCACTGCTCTGCCTTCCTCTGTTCCCCTTTTGGTGCACTGTGCACACTCAGGGTGTAGGGGTGGAACAGTGTCTGGATTTCCCTGGGCAAATGGAATTCTGCATGTTCCTTATGTGTGCCACACAAGAAGTGTGGTCCCCCTGGACTCCTCCCCTGGTAGTGCCACTGCAAACTTGTGTAAAGTGCCAGGCAGATTCTGGCCCTTGTACTTAGATGTCTGTCCCAGAGGAGAGATCCTGTGTCCGTTTATTTTCTTAATAATTGAGGCAACATATATGTCCTTTGGTATCAACATCTTCTGACAACACAAAACTAAAAGCAAAACTGATTCTTCTACTAGGCAAGATTAACTGCAGTCTTCTCACTTTCATCTAGATATCCCCAAAGGCTGCTCCATATTGGAGATACAGATGTTGAAAGGGACTTCTCGGCACATTGCATGCTATCCATGAAATCAGTGCTTTTTTCTTGTCTTCAGCACTTTGTATTCCTCTCTCCTGTACATTTCAAATCACTAGTTTCTACAGGAAAAATCCTCAAAACAACAAAGAAGAGCATTTTAAATACATATGGGACTTTAACAGCAATAAAAGACAAATATATGTGTTTTTTCATATTTACTAATCCATATTGTGTTCATTCTTAGTCTGTATTATATAATACATTACATCAAAGATTTTTCATCCAGTAGGCAAGGTGAGGTGGTTGGGAGGGAGGGCGGGAGGAGAGAGAAGAGAAAGGTGCCGAACCACAACAAAGAAAACAAAGCTTAGAAAAACTTCTTTGCCCAATTACAAACATATCAGTGTCAAACTCTTGCACTTTTACTTTATTTGAGAAATTCTGAATGGACCACACAGGTAATTCTGAGAGTGACATTCGTTTACAGCTTTCTCCATATGTGATAATATACTTGTATCTAGTTGCTGTGTGGTGAATTTCTGCTTCACTATTTCTGTTATTGCTTATCATCATAATAAAGTGAGTCTTCTGGGGTACACTGATATCACCTTGTGGGAAGAGAAGCCTGTGAAGATTTTTGTTCTGACTTTCAGGAGGGTGGGGGTCTAATGATTTCTTACTCTTAAGAATTGGGAAGCCTTGTCTCTAATTTGCTGTCTCTTGTCTTTGCCTTCTCATTACTAATTAGAAAGTGTTTGGATTTAACTCAGCCTCACCGGCAGATGATTCACATTTTACAAATCAGCCACAACTCTGATTGAAATACATTTCATTGAACTAATCCTTTTTGTAAGTCTACTCCACAATAATTCTCCTCAGGCAATCTTTGGGACTTCCTGCAAGGAATGCCCAGACTGTTGTGCTCACATGTACCTTATCTTCCTTTAAGTGTCTTGAAAACATTGTACACCATATCCACAAAGTGAGCAGGCATAGGCTTGATTCTTCTGGCCCAAAGGTTATCTGCTGTAGTTAGTAGGCTGTGTTTATACCCAACCTAGCTATATGTTTGGGGTGGGGTAGGGAACTTTCTTCACTTATGGGGAAAGAAGCCTCAAGAGACATAATGCTGGAAAGGGAAGAACTAGGCAGCCATGGTTCTCTCATCTTGCTCATACAACGTACTTCTGACTAGTGAGCAGCATGACAGGTAAAAAGCTTTATAGCTCAAAGCCATTCCAATCGATTTCTCTGAGGAGGAACTGTGTATAGTAAAAGGGGATTTCAGAGCAGGACACAGAGGTCTGGGAAAAGAAAAGCTGATGTTCTTTTTTTTTTTTTTTTAAATCACTTTATACTTCTGCATATCTAGGTGTATAGCATATGCAATACAGTGGTAAATATATATATGATAATGATACCTCACTAATATCATAGATTTGAATGGATCCACACATCAAATACATTTCAGCATTTTGTCTAGGGTGCTCAGGAAAAAACGTTACAAATTTATATTTTTTGTGCATATGAAGGAAACTACTGGAGCTGACATCCTGCAGTGACCGTGTCCTGGTGAATTGGTTTTCTTTGAAAGCAGCCCCAACTGTGTGGGATCTTTTGGTTCAGATGGGGGGATTTTAAAAGTTCAACTTCTGTTTTGATGTTGAAAATTCTGAATAAGACTAAGAGCAGGAATGAGTGAATGAACAGAATGAATCATTTGAACATTATTCTGCAGACCAGTGTAATTTTACCTTTTTAGGTATCTGCTGAAATTAACAGAACAGGCCCAGCCAAAATGGCTGGGTAATCGTCTTTCTGCCTGACTACGTGGAGTAGAGAAAGCAAAACGTCTGGTATAGTGCTGCCCTGTTCAGAGGTTGTGGAAGATGGCAATGGAGATCTCCAAACCCATGAATATAGTCTTCCCCTTCCCACTCGATGCTGAGGAGGGTGAAGAAGATCCCAATACCTCTGACCTCCAGAGGGACATGGGGAGAAAAAAGCAGACCCAATTAGGCCCCCATCCACATCACTCCACAGGAAACCCAACCTTCCTGATAAGTCCAAGTACCCTCTTTTCATTATGTGTCTTCTTGCTTAAGGTTAGCTGGCTGGCCTTTTCCCCTATCCCACTTCTTTGGAAGACTAACCAAAAGCCTATTCCTCCAATCTTCCTGTCAGTTAATTGTACTGCAAAAGTGGGATGCAGAAGGGCTCCTTCAGTCCTGCTGCTACACAGATTACTGGTCCTGTAGCAGAACCAGTCTGGAGCTTAGATACCAAATGTGTACACTGAATTATTGAGCAATCTCCATTATTTTAGGAGATCTTGGGTTTCTCAGTAATCCAGATCTTTTGTGACAACTCAGCCCCGAGTGCATTGATGGTCAGCATGCAGAAGCAACAAGACAACGGAGTGTTCCTATCTCACTGATGAGGAATATGAGCCTCAAAGATAACTACAGGAGGATTTGAGGAGGCAAGGGAGTGGATATACAAGCTGTAGGAGAGTAAAGAGTTAAAAGCTGGACAAATGGTCAGGCCTAAGTTACAGGGAACAGGGTCATGGCATGGGCAAACCTTGTTTCTGCTAACTGGTATGAATTCTAGTTAGCATTTGTTATTTTTCTTCTTTTTCTTCTCTCCTGGCCATCTGCGCAGGGGATGAGGCTAACAAAATAACTATCGCCACTTAACTTCCTTCCCCCCGGCATGCCTTAACTTCAAAGAATGTTAGTGTAAAATTAATAGGTTTTAAGGTGATGTGCCTGCCCTCTGTATGGTAATCCTGTAAACAACAAACAGGGGTGGGTATAATTGTATTCATCATGTAGTTGTTAATATTCATTTTGTAGGTGTCAGTGTTGTTATTAACTATTTGTGGGAAGGGTGAAACTCTTTACAGGAATCTGACTCAGCAGTTCAAGTCCAATGCCTGGAACATGTTCTGGGGTTGCTGAACAGAGGGGGGGGGGGAGATATTGCAGTGATCTGCACTAAGCTCCATCAACCACCTGCTGGGAACTGTTATTTTAACCCTTGGAAACCTCACCAAAAGCCGTATGACAAATTTCGTGGGAAGTGTCAAAACCATTTTATGAAAAGAGGCTTGTAACCAGGTTCAGCAAACTTTAACAAATCATTTTGTAAACCTCTTACAAAATGCCCGTCTCGGGAAATGGCCTTCTAAACTATAGGGTACCAATGTGGCAAAGCAATTAAAAAGCTATTGGCCTTTCAAAGCCACCTGGTGAACAACTCTCAGGGAAAAGCAGTAGCTAGAGGGAATTGGACCTCTGCCACCCTATTGCAAGCAGGTTTCAGGGGTGGGTGCAAATGGGGATGTTCCTAAGAGCTGGTGTGGCAGGTGCAGGTTGGAGCAAATAACACACAATTTCTGGTTGGGCCAAAGGTATACTATCCACAGATGGGACTAATTTAGGCAAAACAAAGTAACACTTGGGAGAAATGGTCACAAAAACCACCACCATTACAATGTATAGAACCGGTATCCCTCAGCACTGGGTGGAACTGGGAAATAAAATCTGGTGGGAGGGATCAGCCGTGCTAAATGGTCAGGGGCTAAAGGATGGAAGGTGTGTAGAACGGGTGGGATTTGGACCAGGAAACTTTTCCCTGCAACTAGGAAACTCCACTTATCAAATCCACATACCGGTCATAAAACACCTCAATATTACAGGACACCCAACAATTCCAATGAACTGGACTAGGGCTGTACCAGAAACCTCCTGTATCAACTGGGACCGCCTGACACAGCTTTTAAAACAACTCCAAATTGAGCCACGCAAAACGCAGGTTTTGGAAGCCCAGGCCCTCCGAGGAACCAATGCCTTCCAACTAGCCGCTAAATTACCTGCTGACTGTGCTTGGACTGATGTAGCCTGTGCCCTTCGAACAGGCTTAACAGACTCTCATTCGCTCCTTGGCTGTATTACTCATGTTGTAGGAATATTAATTATATTAGTTGTTTTTTTAATTATGTTTATGGGATGTTTAAAATTTTGTACCATCCTAGCCTTTCTGAAAGCCAGACCTGTAATTTTAGGCATATTGTCAGGTCAGTAACCCGCCTCTCTCATCTCCCAGTAGCATGACTGGTGGATCAAGGCATTGGGCCATTTAGAGCCAGGGCCTCCTGGAACAGTGCCCCGCTGGCCAGTGTGCGGGAAGGATGGGTGCCTGGGCCTTTCTTTGAAAGAAAGCGGGGGAGTGTAGGAGAGTAAAGAGTTAAAATCTGGACAAGTGGTCAGGCCTAAATTACAGGGAACAGGATCAGGGTAAGGGCAAACTTTGTTTCTGTCAAGTTGTATAAATTTTAGTTAGAGTCTGTTATCTCTCTTCTTCTCCTCCCTTTCTGGCCATCTGTGTAGAGGATGAGCCTATTGCTATTTCTGTGCAAGGTTTTATGGTGGGAAGAAAACGTTATCTTTCTTCTCCCCCTGGCATGCCTTTACTTTAAAGAATGTTAGTGTAAAATTAATAGGTTTTAAGGTGATGTGCCTGACCTTTGAATGGTAATCCTGTAAACAACAAAGGGGCGGGTATAATTATATTCATTATTTAGTTGTTAATATTCATTGTATAGGGGTCAATGTAACCAAATAAGGGTCTATGGGGAGTTGCTGGAAATGTATACATTTACATACTGTTATGGATAAAAGAATTGTAAAGTAAACCCCTCATTGCTCACTCGCGCCGTGGAGGTGGAACGAGCAGACAATAAAGGGTTCCGTCTCCCCAGTCTGCTCTAGGAACAACCTGTTCTGTTATTTCTAACACATCAAACATGCTCTCCCCAAAAAATGAGAGAGAGTGTAATTTATCCACCCCCTCAAGAATGGAAAGGGAAGGTCACTAGAACTCTACCTGGCCTGGCCTGAAAAACAATTAAAGTGTCAATTGGGAGAAGATTCTATGGTGATTGAACATGGGGAAGGGAGACTTCAGGGAAAGGGGAGATTTGTATTTTGGGGCTTCCATACTATTTTAATATTAGATTTCCACAATGTTAAAATGATCTGAATCTGAAAATAACGGCTAAAGTCTTGTTGGCATACAAACAGAGAAGTTAGACTGATTACAAATAAAATAAACTACTTCTGCTGAAAGGTTGCAGTGAAACACTACTTTACTTTTGAGACTCCTGAACCCTAACACACACCAAGAGAGACAAAGCAGGCCACTCTTTAAACAAGAAAGGCACAACTCACCCCACATTGCTCTAAGTTGGCTTTCTGCAAACTGACTGCTGCTAGACCTTAGATTCCACTTTTCCCTACCGAGCCTGCTTGCCTGCAAACAGGAATAGGAAACCCCTTGCAAATTTAAAGTGATGGTTTACAATTTCTACACAGTTTTCAATTCACCCCACAAATGAAAGGAAAGTCTGATGTGGATGGTGCCCAAAATATTTGAAAATATCTGTCATAGAGGAGAGAATGTTGCAAATGAATGCTATGCCATTCTGGTTGATATGAGTTGTCCTTTTAAAAGAACATTAATAACCCTGAAAGAAAGTGACCCAAAATAATACTGAGAGGAGATGCAAGCTTTCTGAAAATGTATCAAACACTATCCAGAATAAATGGTCCAAGTAATTGTTTCTTAATAATGAAATGTCATCTGCTAATTCAATAAAGTGCTAAAAGATATTTTGAGTGAGTCTTTTCTATAATCTTTCAATGATTTTGGCTTTTGTCCCAAGGAATCCTTTTTCAGCTGTGCAGAGGATAACGACAATGAAGGAGGGCTTTGCAACCTTGCAATAATTCACTGTAAGACATATGTGTGTGTTCCCATGGCATCTCAAAGTGAAGCTACAGATTATGGGGTCTGTGAGGCCATAAAACTGGCTTTTCAAAAAGGAAAACTTTATCATAACTCATCTTTTAAAGGACCTTTAACAAGTGTGACCGTACTGTCATGCTCTCTAGAATATACCGTTTCCTGGTAGAAAATCTTCAGTAGAATGGAAGCTACGACTTGGGCTGGATACAGAATACACTTTTGAAAATTAAATGCAATAATAGCATTCTTATTTGTCTACTTTAAAATTTAAAAGAATACTGCTAGGAATAATTACCAAGTTCCTGTGTAGCAGTGTTCGTTTTCCATAACAATGCATAATTTAATATGTGGTGCTTTTCTGTAATTATTTAAAAGCTAGTAAATAATGAAAAGATAGTTATTTGTTAAAATTCAAATATTAGAAGAGTGGGATAACACACAGGGCTGGTAATAGGATAGAGGAGTTTTTCACTTCTAGTTCACTTCATCAAATCTAATCCAGATCAGTAGTGGCAGAAAGTCAGTGTCTTGGGAGCCCCAAAAGGCCGAAAACAGAGAGCAGTAGTCTTCATTCTTCAGAGGAGTCACTGCGGCACTTTTCACAAGCACTCTTCCTTATAGTATCCCCTAAACGCTGATTGTACAGGCCCTCACTGGTAGAAAGAATGATGGAAGGAACTTTCAGGACGCCATACTCCAATTGTATGGGTTCCTTCTCTTCAGATGTCTCCCAGATGCTTTATCCACTGTGCTCCCAGAAACTTGATCCCCACTGGCCAGTCTCCTCTGGTGGTGGTTTGTTACTCTGGTGCTGTTTCTGGATCTCTTGCTGCCTCTACTTCAGCACTCCTGCAGTCACAGCAGCCTGTCATCTGGCCTGTTGCTGGTGCTCCTTCAGTGTCTTCTGCTTCTTCTTCCTGTTTCTTTCCCTCCTCTTCCCTCATTAACTGTTGCCCTCTTCTCTCCACTTCCTCCTATCCTTCTCTAACAGCTGGGGATATGCTTTTCTTCCTCCAGTAGTACTTCCGTTAGCAGGTTATTCAGTACTATACAGTATTGACTGCTATATACGCCCTCAGTGGCTCCTGCTGCGGTCTTTCCTCTACTACAGCATGGTACAGTGTCAATTTCACTCCTGTGTGGGGTTTCCCCTTCTTCTGTTGGGTGGCTGGTTGGTGTGTAGATCAATCTGTCTATATAAACTTCATATTTTGCAATATTTACAAATTCCAGAGCGGGTAAGAGAATTTTCTTGGAATGAACTAGCAGTTAAATCAAAGGCATTTCTGTGATGGCTGGGTCCAGCTTATTTCAGCTGTATGTACTCTGTCAGATGAAATAAATCTTACTTGAATATAAGTAGCAGTGGGACTTCCTTTAAATACATAAGGAGGTGGAAAGAAAATCTATGAGAAGCTACAGACCGCAGTATAAGGCACACTGAGTTCATTCCCTTTGACTCATTTTTGTAGCCTGTAGCTTAGGATTCAGTTCAAATGTCAAAAATTATCCTTATACTTCGGCAATGCGATATGGATACTTTCCATTTTAGTGCTACCAGTATATAAGTTTCGCCCATGAGATGTGCCAGCCTTTTTGAATGTGAATCATAGGAAACCACAACATGATAATGAAAAAAGCACATAGCACAGGGGATCAGGTAAGGTAGTTAGAAAAAAGAAAACCATACCTACAGAGTCTTGCCATAAAGCATGACATCACCTCACAGAATTATGCTTATCCTGTGTGTACTTCTAGATCTCCATGCCATGTTTAAATTAAAGATAACTTGTGTAACCCACATGCCCCATTCCATCATCCTTGTATTGCCAATTTTGGTTGGATGTATTCCTGGAGGTTTCATCACATGAATGAATGGAAACTCCAGGACAATCCCGGAGGGCTGGCAATCCTATGTCACTCCCTCAAAGAATCAATAACAAGAGGGTAGTGCTACCATATGGTTATCTGTTATTTTCATTTTAAACATGTGAAGGCAAGTACAAACATTCACATGCATTTCTCTTAGACCTAATCAAACTAAGGATACAACTTTCATGGGAGATATGTGAATGGAAGGGCTGCAGAATCAGATCCTAAGTAATTATTAAGAATATGTTTCAAAGAATGTCAGACCTCTGTTCCACCTAAGTCCTCCTCTTTTTCCCTCCTCTCTATCTCCTCCTCTCCCTCTTCATGTTTTTCTTCTGTTTTATTACTGTTACACCCCCATTCTAACATGTCAAATCTATGCAGTATTGTCTGGTTTTGTATTGTCTGGTCTTCCAGATTGGACGAGATGTCAAATTGCATAACTGCATAATTCTACTGAAGAACCCATGAAGCAGGCAGTGTTTGGAAACATACACAAGCTGTAAGTCATTTTGTACATGTCATTGTCTGTTTCTTTATGAAAATCAATAACATTTAATCACAAAAAGTGTTAAATCATTTAATTTGGGTCTTAAAAGGCCAAGATCCTGTGTGAGCATAGGAAAAATGCTACAGTACTAGTATAAATGGGAAGAAAGAACGAAAGCAAATGTAGCCAGCCTTAGAAACTTCCCTCTCTGCTTTCTAACAATTACCTTGGTTTCCCTGGTGCTATTGCAGCCCTCTATGATACTTCCCTGCTCTCTCTGATGCTCTCCATTTCTTTTGATTGCTGCCTTGATATCTGCATGGTCCTGCAAGTCCTTCTAGCTCCTCCCTAAAATCACATGTGCAACTCTTTTCCAGTGGAAGTAGATAAGGCTTGTTTGAGTATCACCAAAAGGACCTGAGACTTTGGATATAGATTTCATCTTCCAGAAGTAATCACGTCACTGCAGGTGATCAATTTCTCTCTTTCCTCCCCTCTCCTGCCCCCACTAAAAGGAAAGACAGTCAGTCGTAATACACTGAGACGTTACTTTCAAAAAGAAGCGAAGTGTGGTTGTTTGAAGGCAAACCAATGAACATCTGCTATACTTTGGAGGACACCAGATCTGAAGACCTATATTTTATCCAATTAGCATCAAACAACTTGAAAATATATTATTTTACTTTCATATAAAAAATAAAGAAGGATTTCTGAGAGTTTCTCAGTCCTTCCCACCTACATTTAATTGCCCAACACATCTAATAAGTACCAAGCCTGTAGGCAGGAACAACCAGGCTTGGCATTTTTTCTTTCCTCCTCAGATAAAGGCCAAGCTCTGCACTTCTGAAAAGCAAACGAAAGAAATGAAAATAGTTCCCCCTTCCAAAGAGCTGAAGGTTTTAAAGGATACTGGGATAAAAAAAATCCTCAAAGCTGTCTGCATGGTGGCTAAACAAGATTAGGTAAAACACATCCTC
Source organism: Emydura macquarii macquarii (assembly GCF_026122565.2). Lineage (NCBI taxonomy): Eukaryota > Metazoa > Chordata > Testudines > Chelidae > Emydura > Emydura macquarii. Next base: position 2,694,320 of record NW_027131964.1, on the reverse strand, counting down.
TCTAAGGCACAGACAGAATATAAAACATCTTAATCCCTCTCCAGTAGGTACCATAAGCAGTTACTATGCAGAAAAAACTTGTGTACAGTAAGCAGTGGAAGAAATTCATGCCTGTTGGTCAGACTTTGTTACATTACCCCAAATGTGTGCTGCTGGACTTCTGAAGGCAGTAGATTAGATATAAGGCAGAGGCACTATAATGTCCTTACAGCAAGAAACAGATTTCCTTTTCAGGTCTACATATTCTGTCAAATTAAAGATATTCTGATGGCCTCACCTGCTAGAAGATTGTTATTGAAAGATGAATTTCAATGGAGACAAAATATCTCCACAAGCAGGCAGGTGAAATATTTCTCTTTTCATCAGACTAATGACAACAGCAACAAACGTTTAAAAATGCTAAAGCCCTCCTGATGAGGTAGCTGTTAGATCTTTTGTGAGCTAAAGGAACCTGGCCAAACCTCTTCCCAAATATGCCTGTCTCCCTATCTGTTGAATTAGCTGAGAGCTAAATCCCTGCACTGCAAGCTACCACTGTTAGTTCCCAGTGAGTACATCATTTACATGTATTACCCTCTTCTTTCTTCTATTGTGTTCTTGTTTTGGTTCAATGTTCCCTTTAATTTGAAATGCCAGTTTCTCTTGCTGTACATTTGGAGGCATTTGGTACTAAGACAGAAAAGGCTTGTTACAGAAGCTGAATTAACTTAACAAAAGGGGGGAAAGGAATCAGAGCTGCATACAGAGCCAAAAATTTCAATCAAAATTTCAGCTCACAAACAAAGTAAGCTTAAAATAAAAATGTTTCCTCATGTTATGGCTTTTTGATAAACATGCCATACATCTATATTTATTTACAAATGGATAGATAGATACTGTTGCAACAGAAAGATAGAATAGACCACATGTAAAGGAATATTATACCACTGTTAGCTCTTGTTTCCTATTTGTAACTAGACATTAGTTCTTCTGTACCTGAAAATAGTATTGTCAACAATACAAGGACACTAGAGTACTTCACTGCAAGGCTCAAATTGTAAGAAATCCACATATACAGTACAGTATTTGTTTTCCCCAAACCTACTGGGATTTCAAGTCACCAACCATTTATTATGCTGAAACAGTCTTTTAAAATGGATTATTTTGAAAGCTTACTAGGAATAGCTTCTCCATCTCTATTAGCAAGCTGTGGATGGTTCCCTTTGTAAGAAGCTGCAGGGGATGGAAATACTTGGCAACACATTACACTTTGCTCAGGAAAATGTTCAAAATACAATACAAGAGCTGTTTACCATAGTGTCTATTACAATATCTGTTCAGAACCCCCAAAGAACCAAGAGTCTTACAACTGAGATAACAAAATAGCCAGGAAGACAGAAATCTACTGAACACTTGATTTAGAGAATTTCTGTGGGAATCAGTGGCTCTTGCTGGAGGGTATAATGCTTCCTTTTTTAACATAGTTAATGTCCCTTGGATATTGGCTAGTCCACTACAATTACACACATATTGTATGCTGAAATGATACATAAACTCTTCGGATTACCTTCTGCTTCTTTATTTGCTGAAGAATAATTAATCTTAGTGGAAGGGGAAATTCACTTTTGCTAATACAGAGTCTGTAGTGTAATACACTTTTTAACAGGGATAGGACAGAATGAGTAGACTTGCTCATTCTCCACATCCGCTCACCCTCTCCCCACTCCTTTGCTCTGGAAATAGGGCAAGGTGGTATGCAAGTCAGTAGCCCCACTTACTTGTACTCATCCGGATGCAAGATCAGGGTACCCCACTTGAGGGCATAAGAGATCTCCTAGACCCTTATGGAGACATAGTCTGTGTTACAGTGTAGCCCGTAGTGCATTTTGGGGGGAAACGATCCAGAATACTTTTAGAGGTTAAATTAGCAGATCATTGGGACCAAGTAGAGGGGTTACTGTTTCCTGCTGCACCATAGTGGGAGAGTGACTATCTGGTCACCACTAGGAGATAAGGCCTAAATGGAATGCAGTGAAATTAGGCTCCTTCACTGCCCCTGAGAAATACTCAGTCCCAGGGAAGAAGGAATTAGATATTATTTTTCAATCTGCCGTTAAACTTTAGAAAAATTACACTCATTGCAATAGAATGTGTGATGAAGGGAGTTTCAAGTTTGAAGCCTGAGTTTGCAGCCTCCCTTCCCTTTATTTAATTTCATATCCTACCACTATTTCGATATTCAGAATGAGATATTTCCTCAAATGGAAAATACCTCTTAGCATCTCTGAGAGAGATGGTCTCCCACCTTCTCTGATCCTAAATACTGTGGTGAAGATCCTCCACTGGTGTAAATCAGGACAGCTGCATAGAATTTAAGGAAGCTACAACAATTTGCACCAGGGAGGATCTGGTTTCTGCAGAGTGGTGGCATATTCATAATAGAGTTAATTGGGGGAAAAAATAGACACTTCAAGTTCTGTGCATTAGCTATCTGCATGAGCAAAATACTGACAGCCACTCCAGCATGTTATTGGAATTCTTTTGTCCTGATAATATTCTGAAGAAGCCACAACAGATGTAAAACTATAGATCGTGAGGGGTTAATACCAGGCTGTTTGATATGAGTAGCAAAGGCAGAATGTAAATTACCCAAGCACAGTTTGTGATTAAGGGTGAATCATTAAATAATTTTAGACAGCATGATAAGAATACTTTCAAATAATAATCCCAAGATTTCTGCCATAACTGGTTCATAGTAGAAGCTCTTCTTCCACTACTCATTTATTTCCCTTTTTTCCTTCTATTTTTTAAGCATTACATTACCATAAGTCTTTATTTTTACTTTTCAGTCTAAGGCTTTGAAGTCATTGTAATAGCTCTGGGTTTGAATCCTCTCATGAAGTCCACAATATGGAGGGTATAACTTTAGAAAAGATAAATACTTATGGTGGTTCAAATCCTCTAGACAAAAAGATGTTTGCTGTGAAATAATACATTATTTTACATGTAGAACAAAAATAAAATACAATGCATAAAATGATGAAATATAGGATAAAAGTGTGCTGCCCAAGTTTGGCAAAAGATAAATGGTGGAGAATGCTCTGATACCCTTTCTTCTTTACTCTCTATGGTGATATAAGTAATTTTTTTTTGTCCATCATCAAATGGCTATGGCAATGCATGAGAATTATGTTGGTCTAAATTTCAAACTTGTTAAAAAACACATATTTTTATTTATTTTCAGGAAGAGTATGATATATGGTAGCAAAAACAATGCAAAAAAAAATAAATTTCAGGATTAATATACAATATTATTTTGATTAACAAGGTTGATTTTGCACTGTCTATGGCTCAACTGGAGCCACTGAGAGCAGAATGTGGGATATGTATGTAATAAATATATTAATGTCTATACTGAGAGATTTCCGTGACATAAATATATACCACAACTTCATCAACAACCACACATCCATCAAACTCTCTCTAGAACTCTCCCACACCAGCTTCAACTTCCTGGAATGCCAAAACCAGCTTCAACAATGGAATCCTACAGACAACTATATACAAGAAATGCACAGATCACCACACTTCCTTCCATAGCTCCAGTAACCAACAGACACACTCAAAAAATCTGTTATCTTCAGCCAGGCTCTCAGATACCACAGAATGTGCTCTAAGGAGAAAGTTGGGATATGTGCCTGAACACACTTCACCGAACAAGGACACTCCATCAGAGAAGATCACCCAAATTCTCCAAGAGAATCTGCTTCAATAGAGAAAAAAAAAATCCCACTGAACACACACTCCACATTGGAATGCATATGGGGTATCATCAAATAATTACAACTCATACTTGATGGGGAACACATCCCCACAGAAAATCTTTCCTGAATCCCCTCTTCTGGCCTTTAAACAACTCTCAGCTTTGCCAAGCTCATCATCAGAAGCATGCTTCCCACAGAGCAGAACACATTATCTCAAAGCAGCACTAGACCCTGCCAGAACAAGAGATGCAAAACTTGAAGACATATGTGCATTGCTATTCTGATTAACACCTCCCACAACACACCTTTTAAGATCCAAGGGTCCTGTACATGCTTATCACAGCATGCGGTGTACCATCAAATGCACCACCAACAACTATATAGGTGAAACTAAACATCACTATGTTCTCAAATGAATTTATACAAAAAAATGACAAAACTATAACCCACAAAAACACTCTTTCACACATAAAGCGATCACCCTATATCTGACCTCTCAGTCCCCATCCTCAGAGGAACTGTACACAACACCTTCAAAGGAGGTGGGAGCCTGGGAGCTTAAATTCAAACTTTGCTAGACACTAAAAAACATGGACTGAACACAGATACTGGATTTACAGCTTATTACCACAATGTGTAACCCATTAAACATCCGCAACCACAACATTTTTCCTCCTTTCTCCCTTATAACTGGAAAGGGGTTAACTTGCCACTTCACCTTGAATGATCTGTTGAAATATCTGTTAACTCCTTATGTTCAACAATCTGGTCCACCTTTTATTTAGCTATAACAGACTATATTTCCCAGACCTGAAGAAGCGCTCTCAGTAAGCTCAAAAGCTTGTCTCTCTCACCAAGAGAAGTCGGCCCACTAAAAGATATTACCTCAGCCATCTTGTCTCTCTAAGTGAAAAGCATGTCAAACACTTGCATTTCCACTGTGTTGCACCACCTTGTCTTTGTGAGCTAGCTAAAATCAGGACAGTGACATGCCCTTCAATCCCTGCATGCCACAACAACATAGAATGCTGCAACTCCCCGCTGTTTTCTCCTTTGATGCTACCCTCTTCATGTTGACAATACAGAGTACACGAGTTAATGGGGAGTGTAGCACTGGAGTTGCAGGTTATCTTTCAATGTGCCCTTTTACATGTATGTATTTCTTTCCCATCCGTAAGGGCAGACACTTTCATTTGCACACAGCCCCACTTAATCCAGTGCGACTCCACTTGGACACATGGGCCCATCTGCACAGAGCTCATTGCAGAACTGGAGCCCTTATTTGTATAAATTAAAATGCTGTTCAATTTCTGCCTCAATATATGAAGTGGGAGTTCTTTAAAAGTTTCCTTTCCCCCCCACCCCGCCTTTTTTCCATGAGATAAGGTATTACTACCAGTCTCTGTAAGTATTCCTACTAGGGAAAATGCAGAAGACAGCTAGTACGTTAACACCTTACCTAATGGTAAAAATCTAAAAGGAAACTTTTAAGGGGATCCACAGTGTGTGTAGGGTGAGTTAGTTATACTTGCTGTGGGAACTCTAACTTGAACTTCTTACATTCACTTACTTTCTTGAATTGAATTTCTTTGGGTTTTTTAAATAAAAAGAAGAAAACAGTGACAAATATGAAAAACAGAAAAAAATGTGAATTGACTATACGTTCAGGGCTAGGTGGTGGCCAGAATCTTGCTCAGGGAATCCAGTGGAACTAGGCTGCACCAAGAGGAATACCAGTGAGATCTGCTGGGCTATACTGTCAGCATGAGGGTGGTGCAGTTTGCCCCACCTGCCATGCTCAGACACTCTGTGGATCAGTATGGGGGAGAGAACAGGACTATGACGCCACTCCTCTCCAGTCTATTTTCTTCATCTTGCTTTATGTGGGAGAAAAGGAGTAAGCAATTTTAAGTGTCAGAATTGTTAACTATTTCACTGTTTACCATTTTAGAAGAAGCATCCAGCCAATGTTTATTACAAACTCAAATTGCCTCTAATGACAGCCCTATTGTCTCCTTTCCTGATTCTAAAGCTTCTATCTGACAACATTTACAAAAACAACATCCAATGGCTGGAAGTTGAAGCAAGGGGCACATTTTTATCACTGAGAGAAATTAACCATTTGCACAACTTTCCCGGGTTTGCGATGGATTCTCTATCGCAGCAATTTTAAAATCAAAATTGGTGTTTTTTCTAAAAAATATGCTCTAGTTCACCCACAGCTATTGAGCTACAAGAAGGAATTAATTCAGGGAAATTCTATGGCTTGGGTTATACAGGTGGTCAGGCTAGATGATCACAATGGTCTCTTTCTGGCCTTAAGAACCTATGAAGTGATACGTTGTCATTACAGACACGTGCGGCATATTGAACACTGAGACACCATAAAAGAAATGCTATACAATCAAAATAATAATAAAGTGGATCCTGTGCTGATTTCATTATTCATGTTCATGTTTAAAACAATAAAAACTCCCCTTCTGAGATTATCTAAATGGGCCTCAGAATCCAGTCTAGCACACTGTGGTACCATAGAAACCAGGTTATTTGCCACAGAATTGACATAAAGCATTAGATCCTCAGCTAGTGTAAATTGCCACCATTCCATTAACTTTGGATCTGTGCTAGTTTACAATAGCTGAGGATGTGCCCCAGAGAACACAGGGCTTTTGCTTATTATCCACATAAGCACACTTTTAATTATTGTTGCTCTAAACAAAAGGGTATCACATAATTGCTGATGATTAACTGAAGTTGTGCCTGTCAGCTGAATGCCTCACTTCCAGAGGCAAGTGCAGTAGCCATTCTTTTAGATGTACTCCTGTGTGGTGCAATTTATACCCAGGTGTAATTGTCAGATGCAGAATTTTTTTCAAATGCAATGCTTGCAGGCATTTTTTTCCTAGTACATACAAATAATAGTCGCCACAAGTTCTCCAGGAACCAACTGTGATACAATAGGGTTTCTTAGCAGTGGCAGAAATGACTGAGAATTCTATATCTCCCTTTCCCCCATCTTTAAATATTATTTTATGGCACACAGATGTTGACAGATGTAACCAAGTGTAAAGATCCATGAAGAGCCATTTCTTCAGTATTGTGAAAGAGGAGTGCTTTCCTGTAGAAGACATGGCCCTTCCAGTGTTTTAGAGGCTGTTCATCTAAACTCATCAATGCTTGACCCCTACAACCCACTGAACAGGTAGGGTGGTAGTAACTTGTGAATGCTGTCCTAATGCCATCCTAACAGGTGGGCATGAGTATCATCAGCCAAGAAATCATGTATATGTACCACATGTAAAAACTGAGAGCATGATTCCAAGTCAAGAATATACAAAGGTCAGCCTTGATCTGGTATATCTGTAGTTCAAAGATGTTTCATTGCTAAGCTCTTGGTTGGATGAACTTAAAGAAAAGCTGCCTAGACTATGTAAGATGAAATTTTGGCCCATTTAACTTGGTAAAGAGAGAGTAGTGTTGGTGTTCTAATGAAGTCTCCCCACTCTTTTGTCTTTCTGAAGGAGCTCTCAAAGGCAGGACTTTATTCTATGTGTCCGTTTTTGGCTTGATCCTGTACAGTGTAGGTGCAAAAGGCTGCGTATTTAAGTACAGGGTAAGAAGTGATAAGACAAGGAATGGAGAGGAATCTGATCCTGCATTACTGATTGCTGCTGTACAGCTGCCAAGTTCTTCCTACCTAATAGGAGTGAGACCTAAGATGGATACACAAAGCTAAGCACCTTATTAGGATGTTGTTGAGGTTGTGGCTAAACCCATGTCTTCTAAAACACACCCATTCTTAGCTTACACTCTGTCCTTTTTTACCCTGCACTCTGTGGAGTAAGACAGTGGGTATACAAGGAGCTTGAGATTTACTGCCACTCGGTACCGAGGAATATGCTAAGTGCTTAACTTTCCTTTTTCCCACAGTTAGCATCCACCTACACTTGCACCAGAGAGCACAACCTTATACTGCCTTTTGTGTACCATGCAAAGACATGAGGGATCAAGGCCTTTTTTGCATACTTCTATGTTGTACGCAAGGATTTCTTCCGATATTAGCCCCATTTCTCTTTTTTTAAAATGGCCAGCAAAAGAGCAAATACATATCAACAGGTAATACAAACTTTGAAACAAATTGATCTGTAAAAATTTCTCCATTTAATATATGAATATTTGGGTTTTGAAAGAAAATGGAAATGGAAAATGACAAATACAATTCAAGTTCTTCCCAAGAAGTCTGAGAAGGCCAACTACTCTGCCTCTTAATATCATCCTCTTTCCCTGCTGTAAAACATATAAAAATCAGGTTATTGTTCCTTTGACAGAGGTATTTCTCTTATTTAATGTACAGAAAAATGAGGTACATAGTACAATATATAAATATTGCACATGCCAACAACTTAGTACTACTGAGCTAAGGGCATAGAAGCAGCTTGTAAATAAGCAATTCTAAATTATTTGTATGCAATTTATTTTCAGTGTTATTTTAGTATTTATTCCATATGTAATATATCAACAATTAAGCCCCATTTCTGAAACTGGATCTACCTGGGCAGATCCTGAACCTGTGCAGAGCTTCAGTGAAGTCAATGAGATTTTGTGAAGAAGTAAGGGTCTCCCTGTGCAGATTCCATTGCAGGATCAGGGTCATAAGATTTAATGTCCATAATCTGTGTCAGAATTAAGACTAGAGTTTAGCAAATAATCGCAACAAACATTTGACAAATTTCTCTTCTTTTTCTGTTTGTGTATACATTATTTGAAAATATGCTTATATTTTTCATGAACGTCGTGCTCTCTATTTGAAATTTGAGTTGTGTACCAGACTTGTGATTGGTCATATAAAACACACAGTATTGTTTCCATTTCCCTTTAGGAGAAGTGTAACCAGGTTTCTGGTGTAATTACCTGCAGAAAACAATATTAATTTTGTCCCACATTATTCCAGCACATAAGCTTACCATTTGCTTTCCACAAACACTTCTGTCTGTAGAACTGAAGTGTCCATTCAGACCCAGATTTTTAAACATATTTAAGCATTGCCCTGCTCACAGTTGTAAGGTTTAACTGATTAGGACCTTAATTCTCATTTTCAAAAGAGACAAACACTTAAGAGCCTAAAACTCACTGAAAGTCAATGGGATTTAGGCTCTTACATTTTTAAGTCACTTTTGCAAAGAAGACTTAAGATCATAAGTCAGTCAAGCTATACAACAATAAATTATAGAACACTTCTGCATGTTGGGACAAAAATCAGGAAACTTTAAGACTTTAGTTATTTCTCTGTAGTGAGATGAGAACCACATTCATTTTGGAAAGTTCCAGAGGGGTAGCCATGTTAGTCTGTATACAGCAAAAACAATGAGAGCCTGTAGCACTTCAAAGACTAACACATTTAATTTCTGCAGGCATAAGCTTTCATAGGCTACAACCCACTTCGTCAGATGCAAGAAAGAGAAATCAGATAGGGGGTATATATATACATCCAGGGGTAAGGAACAACAATGGGGACTTTCAAACAATTTTTGATTCTCAAAATTAGTTCAACTTTGTAACGTTTTTCAACCTGTAATATAAATATTTAAACTTTTCACCAAATTATATTATATATATTATTTATTATTAAATAACTCTTGGAGGAAATGTATAAACATGCATCCACACAGATTATTCTACATAAAGGGGACTTCTGTGCAGTGGTATGTTAGAATAGAACACATTTCTGTTCTCACATGCACACACAATGTTTGCAAATGGGTTCCCTCAATCTATATGATATATATATATTCTATTCATAGGTTTTCTCTCTTCACTTCCCAGTTATTTTTTGACACTCTCTCCATATTTGTTTTTCTCTTTGCATGCTTTCTATTCTATTTCACACTGCTCTTTCATTTAGTCCCCCCCCCCCCTTTGCCATCTCTCTCTTCCATTTTCAGTCTCACCTAAGTTCCAAGTGTGTAATAATATTCAGATCCAACTTGAGTTTTCAAAACTCTGATGATATAGGGTGTTCAACATCAGGCAAAATGAAGCTGCTCATGCATAATGCTATGTAGACATTCAGACAGACAGGATATGTTCAATAAAGCAGATAGTTCTCTACCTTCAACCAAATTTCGGTGTATAATTCAAGGCTCTCAGAAATCTGGGATGCAGCATGAAGCAAACAAAAGGCAATTTTAATATACTGTAGTCTCCATATAATTTTCTGCTAGCAAACAATCTAGGCTAATCAGAAGATTTGTCTGAATGTCTTCCTCCATGAAAGGTTGATTGTTATCCAATGTAGATTTTTCCACTAGGACCAACAATGAAACTATCAAATGATTTTATTTATGATCTGTCATTATAAGCTGTTTATAATTATGGCTAAAACTAGTAATTCTGCAAAACAGAGTTTATATTGTAAACTTGTCTTTATATCTTTAAGTAGGAGAGATTTCATTTTGTTTAAAAGAAATTTGAAAGGGGCAGTGTGATTTTTTTCATAGTCTCTGCAGTAAAACACACAGTGATAAAGCCATGTGTGAACATTTTGTTTTCCCCTCCAGATTCCAGTGCTAGCAAAAGATTTTGCCCTTGATCATGCGGTTTTAGACATGAAAGGCTTCAAATATATCCAAGCTAAAGATGAACACAGAATGCTAATTTTGGGTTCACATGAGGAATTGGACAAGCAAAGTCTTTTATTTTAAATTGTTAAAAATGCACTCTTCTTGAGGTCCTTTTTCTACTGCATGTCACTGAAGTACATAAAACTGATCCACTGATCCCTTATGAAATATATATTTATATATATTTGTTGACACTGGAATGTTTCCAATGTTTAAGGTGTTTACAAACTTTGACTAATTAATGATCAATGATTAATTTATTATTACAAAAATTGTGTATATTATGATCACATTATTATTACACATTGGTAAAGAGATGTAAATTTACACAGCACTTTGCACATATAGAAAAAGACATAAACTCTACCATAAAGAGCTTACAATCTAAATAAGACAAGAAAAACCAAACTAAGACAAGACCTAGAATGATACTCCTGGAGAAACAGAGGCTGGTGGAGAATACTGGTGAAGAGAATGAAGGGAGTTATCAATTGAATAATTTCCTTATTTATGCAACTATGATGCAAATTACAGAATGATGTATTAAGTCTATGATACATGATCGTATGGTGTGAAATAAAGTTTTTATTATTGGGAGTTTGGGCTAGCCATATCAAATCTCTCTGTCTATAAAAATACCATAACTTTAGAGTACAATATCTTGGGATGTTACAGGTTCTGGCAAGTGCCGTTTATCCCACGGGAATGCTGGGAGTCTCCTCCTGCTAATGGTGTAATGCTTTTAGCTGTCTAGGACTGCAAGACATCAGACCTCAAGTTGTCACTGGTGCAGGATTGATCCTGGCCATTGTGCAGTTGTAATGTGGAGGGAGAAGTTTCACCTTTGGGGAAAGGTAGAATAATTACTACCCTGTAATTCTGCTTCTCAGAAGATCTTATCTGACTAGATTCCTACTCCAGAGTGTCAGTCACCTGGGAGAGATATGCCAGAACTACCTAATTTCTCTCAGATTTTTGGCCTTCAAAGCTCCTCCAGTTCAGTCTAATTCTAAGACCAACTGCCATCCTATCTGTGTTCCTATATAGGCACTAGGAGAGAGCATTCCCTATTTTCAGTGTAATAGTTGCCCAAAGAATACTTATATAACAGGAAGGGGACAAAAGAAAAAAATATATTTGCCAATGAAAACAATCCTTCTCTTCCCAGCTGTAATTGGAAGTGGATAGATAAGTAGGCATCCTGTCCAATGAGATAATCAGAGAATCAAAATTAGAGCCGAGTAATTATTCCTTCTGAATTCTTGCTGTTGCAGGCTATAAAGCATAGCCTCTTTGCACTATTTTGAATTTGTGTCTTCTCTGAAAGGCAGGCTGAGTGAAATATGGCACTGAGGCATTGCCACATCAGGTTGAATTGGGATGTTGTCTCATTATGCTGACATGCTCAACATCAAAGATCATCTATGCATAGTCAGGTGTTAAAAACAGAAGGCTTCAGTTTGCTATGTCTCCTTTTCTGCAGCATTTTGAAGTTACTAGAGAACCTTAAGTAATCAAGCATTAGAGCTGTTATAGCTATAAATGCAGATCCTTTTGCTCCTTCATGCATCAAACACTGTAGGAAGCTAAGAGAAATCATGCTGTACTCTCCAATGCTGACTAACTACTCTGCAAATCCTTGAAGATGCTAGATGGTGAAAAATTGAGAAGTGTGACGATTCAAGTACAATAGAATATGCTTGACTGGATGTAATGGAAATGAGAAATGGCCATCCCTTAAGGTCTTGGAAGAGCAAAACATTTTATCTCTGAACTCTGGGTATGCAACTCTTCATGCAGCCTTAAAAGCTAAGTTGCGGGTAACACACATTAAGAGCAAATCCCTTGTTATAAGGAAAGTGTTGATACCATGTTATGCAAAAAGAAGAGGAGATTCATCCCTAAATATACCACCCCAGAGAATCTTCCAGCTGCCTGGAAGACAAGAATACAGGAAAATATATTAATCCTAACTGAAATCTGGAGCTTTAGATCTGTGATAACAAGTAGAAGTATTTAATAAGTGTCACATTTGAGGTGAAGACCTGCATTGATGAGTATCAGTCTGAATCAAACAAGTTGCACTTGGACCAGACCTACAGTTCATTCAAGTTTCTGCATCAACACCTCCAAACCTAGTATGGCAATGTGTCATGAAGATTCCGAGCCAAAAACACTCTAATGTATCTTCACATCAAACTGAATGTACTGGTTTTTTGTCCTTGAAGCCTAAAGGAGTTGGGGGTGGGGTGACTCCATATGGCATCGTATACTTTATAGATTCTTTTGACCTTATCTGAACAAGTGACAAGATGACAACCTCTAAGTCACAGCATATGAATTTGACCATGAAACAGTGAGGCGCAATTCAGAATCTAATTTACCTACTTCAGAGTCTTCCAAACATCAGTAATCCTGGCTAAAGTAGCATAATTGCCAGGGTTCCAAGAAGTGCAATCAGGGCCAAGGGTCAGAGTAGGGGCAAACCTGAGGCTGGGAGTGGCTGAGGAGTTCATAGTCGGGTCCAGACCAGTGTTGATACCAAGGGTCAGAATCCAAGTCAGGTTTCAGGATCTGAAATCCATATGATGCCAAGGTCTAGTCAGAAATGCAAAAGCAAAGAGCAAGAATGGTCATGGCAGCTACAGAAGATCCACACTATTGCCTGGACACTTCTTGGAACACCCCTGGGGTTTATCTAGGGCAGGGAACCAATTAGAAGCCATTGTCCTGCTATCGATCAAATCCTTGAGGTGGAACTTCCCATGATCAGCATCCAGAGCAGGTCATGGGAAGTGGCGCGCAAGTTGATTACAGCTTCCACTGGGTGGTGTTCTAGAGATGCCAGGTGCCTGGTACCTCTGCAGGCCTGGGTTCTAGACCCTTAGGCCTTACAATATCTACACCAAAACTACATGGGAGTACTATGCTTTCATGGCTAGCTGCTTTTCATGGAAACCATGCGTCAGACCTACTCATTTCAGGTTTTAAAGTGTGGATGGCCTAGTTCCATGGGATTAGTATGCTTGTATCCAACAAACAGGGGTCTTAGTTGGATGCTTTAGAGCATCTGGGGTCTTGCTTTGTGAGGAGGCTCTGTGTTGAAGTCACTTAGCAAAGTTTCAGTGCCTCAACTGTCAAGCTTGAAGCAGTCAGAGTTGATGGTGCCAAAGATAAATCACTAGTGACAACATGCCAGATCTTCAGCTGGTGTAAATTGGTTTTGATCCACTGGACCTATGGTAATTTACAGCAGCTGAAGATCTGGCCCTTGGCATTATCCTACAGAGTAGCATAGAATAACTACTGCCTCCAAACACAAGCAGTGTGGGGAGTTGGAGTGGGACGCAGTCATCCACCTTCTAGTTAACTCTATTGACTGTCTTTGCTAAGATCATATTGCATTGACTCATACATGTGGAGTAAGAAGGACACTGATATCTCCGAATTTGGAGCAGATCTGCTCTGGTGCCACCAGTTTTGAGCTCTGAATCATGTAAGCTATCTATGTTGATACCCTGAAGTGCACTGATGATTTAATATGGAAACTTGAGCTCATTGATGCTTCAATTTCACGGTGTGGCTCTGCGTTCATAACATTTATATTAAGCTCCATAGCCTTGATACGTCCTGCATCAAAGGCTGCTTTGCATTAATATGTGGACTGCAGGCTGAAAGGCCAGTTCTGCATTTATGTCCCAATATCCAATGCATTCCTGTAATAAAGCCCCTCTACACACTAATCTCATTTGGAAGCCTCAGTAGATGAGGTGTTCCATTATCTTCAGGGAGCTTGGAATAATGTGGTCAAGACAAGGAGAGATCCCCAACACAATTAATCATGATTCTTCACTTCTGAAAGTCACTTGAATCAACTATAGAAGACACAAAGAGACAATGACAAAAAATACAGAAAAAAAAATTCCCATGGGCCTACAAAAGGCAATGAAAGTATAAACATAGATGGGGGAGTTTTTATCCGGGGTTTCTCAGCACTCAAAGCTGTGGTCACTTAATTATTTCTCTTCAGACAGCGTCAGGAATGAATTAATGGGGGAATAGCTCATCCGTCTGATAAATGATTTATACAAACAAGTGTTCTCTTACCTAAAACTACTAAAACTATTTATTAGATTTTAAGCACACAGACACATACACAATAGGTTTAGGACATCCCAGGTACAGTTAACCACAGTCTGTGATGGTTTCAAGTGATCACCTGCCAGGCTTCCAGGGGCTTTCTTTCCATCCAGCTGATGAAGAGTTTAGATGTCAGCTCCTTGCCCAAAGAAAAGCTCCCTCGGACTGCTCCAAAACAAATTCTTTCACCTAATCTTTAATAGCTAACTTCAAACAAAGCACATGACCTAGAGTGATTCCTGGCGGGTCACCATAGTAACCAAACCATAATCACCAAATCTCCTAATTTCAGCAAAACTACTCATTATCTCTTATAATTAAAACATTTCAACTCATAACAATTATGTGTCAGGGGCACTTTAAAACCAAAATCGCTATTCACTCACTCTCTTCCATACTTATAATCTGTTAACTTTCTGTCCCATCCTTCCATTCTGATTAACAAACTGCAAATATACAGCTGTCTGACCTTGCTTCACAAACATTATTCCTCACTATATGGTATTTGGTTTTCCTCAGGCAGTGGTTGAACATAAAAAATGGCTGCGTGCAGTACTGTCAAGTTCTGCAATACATTCAGGAATGTCAAAGTCTGGGGTAACATTCCCCACCTTGCAGATCGTATATCTTTAATATTAAGATCTGCACACACATACATAACAAGATCAGTGAGTTTCTAGTGAGTCCCAGCATAGGCTAAAGTCTCTCGACCAAGACCGAGCAATAATCTTCTCACTGGCACACTCAGTTTTCACTACTGATTCTGCCTTGTTATAGACCAGAACTCATGTAGGTTCTCTTGGGGAGTGCTCATGGTTTGGAAAAGCGTGGACTTTGCAACTGATTGATCTTCCTTCTAATCTAGCGTATCAGCACCTGGAACAAAACAACCACCACTGTCTGAAACACCAAAATCACCATAATTGGATGTAAAGCCAGATTAAAAATCCGTGGTGCCACAGGGGACCATCCCAATTGCTGCAGGGTTGATTGAAGAGAGACATTGAGCCGGGTGTCACACGCGTCCAACAAAATGAGCCCAGAATTTACTACTTTACAACTTTTATCTAAAATAATATGCAAATACAACACCCCATAAAACCCCTATTTGATAATATAAATTTTTATAAAATGAATATTAATGGCTAGGAAAGCATATAATCATAGCCGCCGCTGTTTGTTCTTTACCACGAAACTTGCGTGGCATATGCATTTTTACTATAAATTTAACAAACTAGCAATAAGGGAAGAACCAGAGGTCTGGGAAAGAAGAGATAACACTCTTCTTACTACATTCATTGTCCAGGTGGTGGGGGGAAGAATGGAAGGGGGAATATAGCCTACTCGTATTACAACCTTGTTACTATGGTACCAATCGGGTAGGTCTGCCCTGCTCCAGACACTGCTAGAACGTTGTCCTGATTTGCTTCCTCCTTCCCTAACTTCAAGGCTAGAAAGTTGCTGTGGTTTGCTTCCCCACCCAACTTCAAGGCTAGAAAAGTGCTGTGATTTGCACATGGACTATAAAATGGATCGAGAACTGGCTAGAGCATAGGGCTCAACGAGTAGTGATCAATGGCTCCATGTCTAGCTGGCAGCCGGTCACAAGCTGGGACCAGTTTTGTTCAACATCTTCATTAATGATCTAGAGGATGGGGTAGATTGCACCCTCAGCAAGTTTGCAGATGATACTAAACTAGGGGGAGTGGTAGATACCCTGGAAGGTAAGGATAGGATACAGAAGGACCTAAACAAACTGGAGGATTGGGCCAAAAGAAATCTGATGAGGTTCAACAAGGACAAGTGCAGAGTACTCCACTTAGGACGGAAGAATCCCATGCACAGCTACAGACTGGGGACCGACGAGCTAGGCAGCTGTTCTGCAGAAAAGGACCTGGGGGTAACAGTGGATAAAAAGCTGGATATGAGCCAGCAGTGTGCCCTTGTTGCCAAGAAGGCTAATAGCATATTGGGCTGCATTAGTAGGAGCATTGCCAGCAGATCACGGGAAGTGATTATTCAAATCTATTCAACATTGGTGAGGCCACATTTGGAGTATTGTGTCCAGTTTTGGGCCCCTCACTACAAAAAGGATGTGGACAAGTTGGAGAGAGTCCAGCGGAGGGCAACAAAAATGATTAGGGGGCTGGAGCACAAGACATATGAGGAGAGGCTGAGGGAACTAGGCTTGTTTAGCCTGCAGAAGAGAAGAATGAGGGGGGATTTGATAGCAGCCTTTAACTACCTGAAAGGGGGTTCCAGGAAGGATGGAGCTAGGCTGTTTTCAGTGGTGGCAGACGACAGAACAAGGAGCAATGGTCTCAAGTTGCAGTGGAGGAGGTCTAGGTTGGACATTAGGAAAAAGTTCTTCACTAGGAGGGTGGTGAAGCGCTGGAATGGGTTACCTAGGGAGGTGGTGGAATCTCCATCTTTAGAGGTTTTTAAGCTGTGGATTGACAAAACCCTTGCTGGATTTTTTAACTGAGGTTGGTCCTGCTTTGAGCAGGGGGTTGGACTAGATGACCTCCTGAGGTCCCTTCCAACTCTATGATTCTATGATTATTGCTTGTGTAGTACATGGCCTTTTAGCCCAAGTCAGGGGTCCCGCAGAGGACAATTCATGTCCAAATCCTGGGCCCAACCCCCAGCTCCCCAGGAATGTGGCCCAGAACTGACATCCTTTGTCCCCGCACCCACAACAATAATGTCTCCCGCCTGCCATCTGTGTTCCAAATCTTTGCTAACCCTCTCAATTACTTGTTTAATCTCATTAGTGGAGTAATCTTATGTGCCTCCTGTTTTACAACATGTAAATAATTCCTCAAAAAGAGATGCTGAAGCAATATCTGCTAAACAGTTAAATTCATTCCAATGGGCACAGATATTACATTTGAATACAATATGTATTTCACTTTTAATTGGCCATATTTCAACTCAGTCACTTGAAATTTAAAATCACATACTTCAATAGCTACAATATGACAAAAACATCTATTTTCATGGGGATTGTGAGGTACATGATGCACATAACTAATTATGAGCACCAGGCACCAATTTCTAAGACATACACAATTATTACCCACATACACAATCACAGATTCATTTACAAATTGATTAATAGCATAATATCATTTTCCCTCTGTTATTTCGAAACACACATCCTGTGGCTGCAAGGTATTTGTGGTGCATTTATATCCAGTCCCAGGTTCTTCTAAGCAAGATCCCAATTCTATTGTATTCTTCCCCAGGCCTCTTTTGTTACCCATACCCTGTGATCTATGGGCTCCATCACTGTTTGGTTAACATCAAGGCCCAGAGCTACAATGGGGGAAACCAGCCTTATTTCTGTATCTGACATTCATAAAACAAATACTGTAATTTTTCTAAATCTTTTATCATAGGTAAAATTTAGATTTTCCACTAGGATTGTAAATCCCTCTTAGTTGTGTGGAATTTTTCTAAATAATGCTCTGAATTTCCCATGGGAGTATCCCACTCATATCATCTTGTCCTTTACCACATCAGTAATCCACATCTGCATTTGCAAGCATGCCAGGGCCAAGGACACATTACTCTGGACAGCACCAACAGTCTGAAAGAGGTGGAAATGATCCTTTTCTTGTGATTCCTCTAAATCCTGGAATTTAGCTGATCTAAGAATACCCTCAGGAGCGTTGCTAAACCCTTTAGGTGTTGCCCCACTGCATTCATTTTATTTGTAACCACCTCCTCATTTATACTATTGAGAACACCTACCCCCATGCCAAATGTCACCAATATATCCATTTTTGCTCAGTCCTTATGGAGTCTAGAGACATCATGAACATTATCCAATTTTTGGAGCTCTTATATAAGGCTGGATAAACTTTTCACAATAGGATTCTATTGCCAAGGTGTTTGTTAGGTGAGGTCCACAATAACCTTTTTCAGAGTGTGGGTTAGATTAATCACCAGTTGCTTCTTTACACTGGTTTGAACCACATATGCCCAAATCAAATTAATTATAGGTGGTTCCAAAATCCACATTTCTATAACTTTTACTCCAAGGTCCCCTGAAGGAGCAGTTTTCCTGTTATATTGGATTGCATATTAATAACCATTTTACCAGGGCACCATTTAACCATTTTATTATCCATACATCCTTTGTCCCTATTATAAATTTCTTGAGAACCCGAGGCCTCCAGAGTTCAGGGCTTTTTAATTTTAAGTCCGTATCCTGATTTTGTGTCAAGGGTGGAAGTTGCCAATTGGCAGGGTATCATTGTATGGTGGACAATCAAATTGATATTCCCATTCAACATTTCCATTGACCCATTGTATGACACACTCAGTTCTTCCTGAGATTTTTCAGAGTCCCCCGGTGATGCTTATTTTGGAACCATTCACAGCACTCTGTACTGTCCTCCATGGAAAGTCTCCCCATGCCTCGAACACAATAGGTTCCAGATTCACATCACCAAAGGAGTAGGCCTGTGATCCAAATGCCAGCAAAAGCAGCACATAGGAGTGCATCATCTCTAAAATCTTCCCACATCCATGCAATTAATAATCTGAAATAGAAAGCAAAACAAAACTGTTCTCCTTCCTGTATAGTGAAAGGTATCACTAAAAAATTAAGCTAAAGTATTAACTTTTACTCAGATCCATCCAGGCCTGAGTCCCTCTTGTCCCCCCACCCTCTGCTTTTTCCCCAGGAGAGGGTTCTTGAACTGTTAACTATGCTTTGAGCACCCACTTGGGGCTTAGCAAGTTCATCTGCCCTGATTTAGTTAGGGCTTGCTGGAGCTGGTTATGTGACTTCTGTTAATCTTGCCAGTAAACACATATTTCACTGGGGAGTGGGCAGTTTTCAATAACACAGGGGACAATCCCACCAGATATTACCAACGCTGCAAAGCCCAGACTAGTGCTAAAACTTCTTTTCACAGGGGGTGAATCCCCTCTTTACTCACTTAAAGCTTTGAAGGTATAAGCCACAAGGAGGAGCCCTGTTCCATAGTTCTGATTTAGTACAGCTTCCATCCCCCTTTCAGTAGTAGCCAGCTGCAGCACAAACGACTGTCCCATTCGAGAATATGCTAAAGTTGAAGCCTGAACCCAGGCCTGTTTTAACTGGACCCTGGCTTCCTGCTGCAGAAGGCCCCAATTCCATTCCACCCCTTTCTTTAACAATTTATGCAACGGGGCTCATGAAAATCCCTCAGTGAAATCTCAGCTCCACTCTCTGTTAGTCAGGGGAATGTCCCTGCTGTCCCAAAGTCACTCCAAGATAATGCACTCGTTGGGCACACAACTGGGCTTTCTTTGGGCTTACTTCAAACCCAGCTTCCTGAATCTTTTGTAACATCGGATCCAATACTTCCAAATTCTCTTCCCTGGTCTGAGTGCAAAGTAGGATGTCATCCACATAAGAAATCATACTGTTTCTTTCAGGCATCTCATCCAACACATCAAAATAATGCAATCAAATGCAATCACTACATCTGAGGAGTGCTACACTTCATCACAGTCCCTAAGCAATTTTTACAGTAATCCAATACAGCATTGCCTATATCTTCTCTTTTGTTATCCATCCTAGTTTGGCTAATCTTTACAGATAAGCTTCATTGAGCTGTATGCTAAGAAAGCACCTGTATATGGAAAGTTTGCTGACATTTTCACTGCCAACTTGAGGTCTGTATCATCAGCATCAATACTAACCGCTGCTGAGGAATCCCGTCACTCTTTGGGTCAAAGAGACAAACACATAGTCCAGATTCTGGCCAATTCCAGAAACACCCCACAAACACAAAGTTAGTGTTTATGTTTACCTGAGTGGCAGCAGCTCTCAGGTGCAACTAACATAAGTAATCTCTAATGATGCTTGTCCATTGGAGCCATTGCTAGATGTCCCGGTGGGAGGTGTGCATAAAGACATGTAGATCAGGAACTCCCCTTTGCATCTCCTGTCCCCAAATGTCTGCAGGACTGGAAATGACCTGCAGATGTGGCTTTTCTGACAAGTGCCTTTCCATAGTCCTTTACAGGGATTTGTGCCCCAATGAGAAATTGTGACAGAAGCAGTAGTAACCTTATTTCTTCCAATACTGTTTCTTTTTATAGGAAAAAAGCAAAACAAAGAAAAAAAAACCTGTAGAGGAAAAAGACAAAAATAAAAGATCTTTAATATTAGGGTTAAAAACCTGTACTGTACAAACGTATAGTTTTTTATTTTATATGAAATGTACAGTAGGTCTGCTAATCAACTATACCTGGGCCACTGGTATTACTAACCACAACTGAAATCATTTGCCAGAAAAAAACAAACAGTTTCTTTTAACCCTCCAAATCTGAGCTAATAGAATAATAGAATCATACAGTTGCAGGATTGGAAGGGACCTCGCAAAGTCATCTAGTCCAGTCTCCTGTACTTATGGCAGGGCCAAGCATTATCTAGACCATCCCTGACAGATGTTTGCCGATGATGGAGATTCCACAATCTCCCTAGGCAATTTATTCCAGTGCTTAACTACCCTGACAGTTAGGAAATGTTTCCTAATGTCCAACCTAAACTACCTTTCCCAAAATGTCAGACCATTTCTTCTTGTCCTATCCTCAGAGGTTAAGGAGAACAATTTTTCTCTCTTCTTCTTGTAACAATGTGGCTCCCAGAACTGGACAAAATACTTCATCTGAGGCCTAATCAGTGCAGAGTAGAGCAGAAGAATTACTTCTTGTGTCTTGCTTACAACACTCCTGCTAATACATCCCTGAATGATGTTTGCTTTTTTTGCAACAAAGATACACGGCTAACTCATATTTAGCTTGTAATCCACTATGACCCCCAGATCCCTTTTTGCAGTATTCTTTCTTAGGGAATCATTTCCAATTTTGGATGTATGCAACTTCCTTCCTAAGGGGAGTACTTTGCATTTGTACTTACTAAATTTCATCTTATTTACTTCAAACCATTTCTTCAGTTTGTCCAGATCATTTTGAATTTTAATTCTATCCTCTAAAGCACTTGCAACCCCTCCCAGCTTGGTATCATCCATAAACTTTCTGACATTATCTAAATCAATTATGAAGATAGTGAACAGAACAGGACCCGGAACTGATCCCTGTGGGACCCCACTTGATATGCCCTTCCAATTTGACTGTGAACCACTGATAACTATTCTCTAGGACTGGTTTTCTAACCAGTTATGCACCCACCTTACAGTATCTCCATCTAGGTTGTATTTCCTTAGCTTGTTTATGAAAAGGTCATGCTAGCTATATTATCTTTCCAGGTACTGAAGTTAAGCTGATTGGTCTGTAATTCCCCAAGTTGTCCTTATTTCTCTTTTTATAGACTGGGACTATATTTGCACTTTTCCAGCCCTATGGAATCTCTCCTGTCTTCCATAACTTTTTTAAGATAATCATTAATGGCTCAGATATCTCCTCAGTCAGCTCCTTGAGTATTCTAGGAAGTATTTCATCAGGCCCAGCTGACTTGAAGACATCTAACTTGTCTAAAATAATTTTTAACTTGTTCTTTCCCTACTTTAGCCTCCCATCCTACCTCATTTTCACTGGAATTCACTGTGTTAGACATACAATTGCAACGAAAACTGAAACAAAAAAGTCATTTAGCACGTCTGTCATTTCCGCATTTTCTGTTGTTGTTTTTTGCCCCTCATTGAGTAATGGGCCTTCCCAGTCCTTTGTCTTCCTCTTGCTTTTAATATATTTGTAGAATGTTCTCTTGTTACCCTTTATGTCTCTAGCTAGTTTAATCTCATATACATTAGTATAAATATATACAAACAATATACATTTATACTAAATTGTTGACTATTTATGTTGACACTGATAAAGTTCATAGTCTCACTGTTCCTTCCATTTAAGCAAGTTCATTTATTTACAACAGTGGTCTATATGACTTGGTGAAAGCAACTTAAAGAATAACTTTTTTTTTTGGAACTCACATGGGCAATTTGGTTTGGGTTTACACTTCACTGTCTAGTTAACAGAAAATCAGATTAAATGGAAAAAGATATAAACAAAATCATTTTGAAAGAGTATTCGATGATTTACGGTACTAAACTTGACTTGACATGATTGGCAGCACATTAAATAGAGCTTTGTGTCAGCTGCAGAGTGGGCTCAGTAAAAGCAGGATGTCAAGTTACGAATTGCAGACTTTGCGACTCCAAATTAACTTCTTGTTACATTTTACGATATTAGCTGGGAGAAAGTTTATATCAACAGCACTAGAGAGATTTAACACACAAACATTGTCATTTGGGCCAAGTAAAAGTTTGACCAAGATAAAATAATAGTGAAACAAAACTAAAAAGAGAAACAAAAGAATCCTATATATATATATATATATATATATTATATGTTATATATATGGTATATGTAGGTTATTTCAACAAGAGCTATATAGAATACAGAGGCCCTAGAGTAAACTGTAGCATTGGTTATGGCCTCTTCAGTTTGACAATCTTCAGTTAATTGATTGCTAAAGATTACCTGATGATTTGTAAACCAGCTTTCTTCTTTGACACCATCCGCTACAGTACAATATCACCAGCCACAGATAAAAAGTCTGGTTTATATACAGAGCTTTGAGTTTATTTTATTTATATACTTATTTAAAAGATTTCCTCAGGAAATACCTACTGAGATCTAACTGAGTTTTGGAAACATATGAGAGCCTAAAAGATGTGGCCATTGGAACCAAATCACAAATATTCCCTGTTGATGATAACAATACTCTGAATTTCCATAACTCTTTTCATATGAGGATCTCATAGTGCTTTACAAACATTAATGAGCTATTTTTCATTTACAGCAGCCCTGAGAGGTAGCTAAGCAATATTTTGGGGCCTATTCCTGCAGTTCTTTTTCAGTCCATATTCAGGCAAAGCTCCCACTCTTGCTCTTACTAAGTAAGGATTTCAGGAATGGACTTGTAGGTATTTTTGTGATCAGTTGTTATTAATTGTGAATTTCAAGATGCTGAATAAGCATTATATATATCACATATATAAACACCCCTGCATTACTGCAGCTCCACCTATAATGTGGCCCCAAGTAATGCTTTGTTTGCTTGCATGGATATTACCTTTAGGCAGAGCTGCAAATAAGAATGCTATAATGATAGAGAGACTCAAGCAGAGAGAAACTTGGCTGGTGATATGCTCAGCACCTATGAAGAGCTGCAGATTTTAACAGTGAAGGTATTTAACCAATGGAACAACTTATCAATGGTGTAGCAGATTCTCCATCACTGGCAAAATTTAAATCTAGATTTGATGTTTTTTTCTAAAAGCTATGCTCTAGGAATTATTTTGGAAAAATTCTATAGCCTGTATTATGCAAGAGATCTGACTAGATGCTCACAGTGGTCCCTTCTGACTTTGGAATCTACAAATCTATGAAAGATTTTTCCAAGTTCTAATTCCTATATGCTCAGATAAACAAAATTAGTAAAATCATTTGGAAGAGCAGGAGCTGGTGACTGTCAGTAATGTTACAATAAATTTGTAACATAAATATTTCTTTTAAAAAGTCAGTCTTTGTAGGATTAGTAAACCATTTCATTATTGCTGAATACACTGTAGTCAATGGGAGCTGTGGATGGTCAGCACATCCAAAGATCAGACCCTAGTTGTTTCGGTTCTGTGGTAAGCAAAATGAGCGAAAACACTCTGCCTGCTCCCATTCCTATTTTACAGTGGAATTTGCATTTTTTATATAAATGCTGCTAATAATCAGAGATACTGTGTATGTTTTGACCAATATTAATTCACTCTCAGGACTGGCCATGCAGCAAAGTCATAATGCTGATTATTTAGCATCCCAACCATTCCCTATACAATACACTTTTATGTCACTAATACAGAGCTATGACTTCACTTCAGGATGCTGAAGATGAAGGAGAGTTGAGAAGGAGAAAGAATTTATAGTAACCCAAGAAGCATAAAACAAATGGGAATCTGCAAAATTACTGATGAGAGTAATTGATTTTCTAGAAATGTTCTTGTTTTCTCATTTGACCCCTTCCTTCTTTACTTTTCTGATACCTTATTCTTTATATAAAGTCAGCGTAAGACATCTTGACCTTTAAATTTATTCTCCACCACTGAGGAGGCTTAATTAATCAACTTCTTTTAGATGTTAATGTGCTATCCAGAAAGTGATATGCTTAGATGCTGCCCCAACAGAATCTTAGAATTTCTAAGACCCCATAATTTCAAAGGACCTATGTATTCCCTGATGGTTTAATTTTCTAGTGTCTAGATGTACAGTGATCAGAAACACACTTTGTGACACAGGGATCCATTTGTGATTCTCTATTCTGTGACAGCAACTCTTGGCAGGCCTGACATGCTCACTACACCTAACACACTGTTGTCATGATATGTATCCCTAAGATGCCATATACGATAACACTGGGAAACTAATAACGTGCTGATCATTAATATTTCTGTGTGATGTATGTACAGGGTGTGTACAAAGAGTTATGTATAAGTGTTAGAATTGTCTTCATAAAATGTGTTTGGCATGCAATGCATAAGCCCAGTCTACCTTAATCAAAGGAATGTGTATTTGCTTCTTGTCAAGCAGAGACAATGAAGGCACATTAACATAAAAGGTAAACAAAGCCATCAACCTAGTGAGTTGGGGAGATAGCCTGTGGACTATAAAGGCAAGGGGTCTGAACCTCAGATCAAATCAACTGATTGTATATAATATTACTGTGTTATAGAAGTGCATCAGGAAAGGTCTTTTATGAAATCACGAGAGCACTTTAATCTCCCTGGACACTCAATAACAGACTTGAAAGTTGCCATACTTCAGCAAAAAAACTTCAAAAACCAACTCCAGCGTGAAAGTGCAGAGCTGGAACTCATATGCAAATTTGATACAATCAGACTAGGTCTGAATAGAGACTGGGAGTGGCTAGCCCACTATAAAAAATAATGTTCCCTCTTTTGACATTCACACCTTCCCATCAACTGTTGTGAATGGCCTCATCCACCCTGATTAAACTGACCTCGTTAACACTTTCTCTCTTTACTGTGATGTAACTCACCCATCCTTGCATGTGTATATATATCTACCAAACTGAAGTTTCCACTTCATGAATCCGATGAAGTTGGTTTCTGCCCATGAAAGCTTATGCCCAGATAAATTTGTTAGTCTTTAAGGTGCCACAGGACTCTCACTGTTTTTCTTTTAAATGTAACCCTGTATCTTGATTCATATGTAAAAAATCTGGTCTTTAAAAATATACCTATAGTAGAATTTTTCCTTGACTTGTTCAAGCTAGAAAAACAATTATAAAATGATTCACAACATGAGAAGAGTGTATTTGTTAATTTAAAAATATACATGGCAAAAGTCCATCGTTTGCCTTGTCCTGTTTCTTTAACACTCCTGGAAAAAATTTCCAAGTGTTTTTTATTAAAGAAGCCTAGCTATGGAATGTATTTTTTTTCAGAAGACATGTCTTTTTTTTAATGTTACAGTGTTACAATACACAGTTAAGATGGCACACTTACCATTTCAAAATGAGGAGAAAAAAAACATTAGCATTCAGCAAAATCTCAGCAGATTCATGTGATAAATTTGTCATGTACCTTGGAATGCTTCACCTGCATTCTGCCCACAGTGATTGCCTTCTACATTCCAAAATTCACAGCTGCCATTTTTAAAAATCAGACAAAAAAATTTGTTTTTTGAAAACTCCCCAAATGTAGAGTGTTCCACTCAGAAGTACACATCTCAGGCCAAGGCCAGGAAATATTCAGCCCTCAACCAGTGACAGGTTTAAAAGTTGATATTGTTTGTGCCTACAGGGAAAGAAAAGAGATTTCCAGCTTTACAATGGGACACAAAGCACTTGCTTTTGCATTGGTCAGTCCTGGGGATATCAGGCCTTAAACTTGAAACATATTTTTGTACAGAATAGGCATTTTCCATTCTTTGTAGAGGTTTTCATAGGCCCCATATGCATGGTAGTGACGGACTGAAGGAGTCAGAACATCCCTTACTATGGGGAAAGGATCTGTAGGATTCATCCTTTGGGGATTCCCACACATTGCTCCATTCCCATAATAAACAGTGCAAGTGGCCCATCCACATGCTTGGTGGATCCCTTTTCCTGTGCCTCTGCCACTCCTCTGGACACCAGATACGCCTTCCCCGGCTGTGGCAGTGTGGCTCCACTGGACAATCACAAACTTTGGCCAATTTTAAAATTTGGTCTCAGTCAACTTTGGGTCATCTCAAAATTTCAGCTGTCTCAAACTGTGAGAGTTATCAGACCCTGAGAATCTCTATATTTTGACTTTCTGAAAAACTATGGGCATCTCAAATTTTTGGCCATCTTGAAATTTTCAGGTTGCAAATTTTAAAGTTTTCCCATTTCAGGGTGTTTATGTCAACTTTAAACATTTATAATTTTAAACCCACTTAGCTGTGTGGGGCAGATTCTTAACTGATCTAAATCGGCATAGACTTACACCATCTTACACTAGCTGAGGAGATAAATTAGATGTTTATGTAATTGAATCTTTCAAATATAGCTATCTTCCAAGAAAGTTAATTCACAAATTTTAAAATTAAGAGCCTTTAAACTCAGCAAATGAACCCAGTACTTGTGTTAGTTTAAGAAAGAAAGAAAGAAAGAAAGAAAGAAAGAAAGAAATTCTCTAATTAGTTCATCTGGAGAAAAACAAGTGTTTTTTTCAATCAGTTCAAAAATAGAGAAAAAAATTTTACTCAAAATTAAAGGCAATTATTTGAAAAAATTATAAGCAATTGGTAAAAATGGCAGGGTGGTTAGAATAAAAATATGGAATTCATCCTTAGTTATCGTATGTTCAGCTTTAACACAGAGACAGAAATGCGCACACATAATATTTATTCACATGTGTTACAGTGTGCATGTTCATTATGCACATTATTATAGTTAAAATTGACTTAGATGTTGAATATATATATAAGACATTAAAAGTGTGTTTTATGCATTTTCAAAATAAGCCCCACAGAGAACAAATACAATTGTTATACAATTCTTTCTTGAATTCTGTCTAGAATTATTAATAAATGATCATGAAATGGAGAAAAGAATACAAAGCAGGTGTCTATATATTTTTTCATTTCTTTTATCTGTTATTTATCTAAAGTACATTCTACTGCTGACAGCACAATAATAACATCGCTAGAAAAGGAAAATCAGTAGATTGTTGCAGGTGATTTGTGATAAACATTATATAAGCAGGGATAGTATTGTAATTCTACATTTCTGGTGCTTCACAATTTGGGTGGGTGTTTTTTATTAAAAAAAAAAAAGCTTCATGTTTATTTAGAAATTAAACATTTAAAGGCCCTAAACTCTTTGTAAAAATGAAATGCCTCTTTTATAAAGCACAAAATGCACAGAATTTTGTGGAGTTGAAAATTGTGATTTTTTTTTTAAAGGGAATGAAGAAAGAGAGAAAGAAAGACCAAAAGAAATAAAGAAGCTTTTAATTTTTTTTTTAAAAAAAAATTCCCCACAGATAATGTTTAAGGGTTGGAAAAGTAATTCCACAATTTTCAGATAAATTGCAAATATGTGTTAATTCCAAAAGGCCTAATCCTGTTCCCAGTGAAGTCAATGGGAGTCTTTCAATTTACTTCATTGGGAGCTGGATTATGCTCCAGATATAAAACTCATTTTTTAATGATCACCATAGGGGGAATTTTCAAAGGTGAGTCAATTACTTAGTGGGTGTGAGGAGGGGGAAGGAGCGTGGCCACTGTGATTATGGCATGATTTTGCAGAGGACAGCTTTTATAAGAATCTTTTACCAACTAGAGAAATCAGTAAAAATCAGGAGAAAATGACAGTCATTCCTTTCTAGCTGGTAACACTAGTGACTCTAGTTCTGTAAAAAAAAAATCCTTTAAAATTCCTCTCTGTGTATATTTTTAATGATAAAATTTTTTGATAACTGAATCATTTAATAGAAACACACCCAAGTTTAAAAAAAATCTGATGCTTGTTTATTTAATGGCAGGGAGAGGGGCAAGAGAGAGAAAATATCTGGATGGAGCGAGCAATGCTAGGATGCATTCTCTCTCTCTTTCAAGATGAGCTGAGAAGTATTACATTTTTTTTGTTTGTTTTTGTTTTGGTGTTTTAGAAAAGGCAAGTCTGGCCTAAAAATGATACCCACACAGTGATATAAACAAGGAACACACATCACTGCACTTAAATGGAACAACAATACTAACAAGGAGCCTTTCTGAGAACACTGGGTGGCAAGAGCTGGGGGAAAAACATGACCAATTTACAAGTTTAGCAGAATTACCTCCAATGGAAAAGGGCAGAGCTCTTACAATCACAGCATGAAGACTCTATACAACAAAAACGTTGAATAATCTTGAAGGATACACCCCTACTCTTTAGATGTACTAATACAGGTCTGTGAGAAATTCTTAGCCTCTGTGTGTTTGTGTGGGTGGTGGGGGAGGATGGTTGAACTAGCTGGTCCTGGTGGTCCCTTCTGGCCTTGGAACCTGTGAATCATCTGTTCATCCCCTTCTTTCATGGGCCATGCATTGCCCTCAGCATGCTCATGACACTTTCAGCTCTGCATTAAGACAATGGCTATAACCAAACTCATGCTTCAGGGCTTCAGCAGGTTGTCTACAAGGATCAGGAAAGAATATTTTCCTCCCTGCACAATTGGCTAGAAATATCCTGGTACTGAGTACTGGCAATCTGTGGTGGTACAGCGATCCTTTTCTAGATGCTTGGCTGGTGTGTCTTGCTCCTATGCTTAGAGTTATATTGATTGCCAGATTTGGGGTTAGGAAGGAATTTTCCCCTAGGTGACACCGGCAGGACCTAATCAATTCCCTGCCATTGCAAGGGCTTCAGGCGCTGGGAGCTCTGCAGTCTCTCCCATTCTCTGTCTATGGCACAAAACAGTTTAATCTCCTAATGATTGAAAAGCTTTAATCTAACTAAAGTCTTTGGGCTTAACATAGGTGTATTTGGGTGAAAGTTAATAGCTTGTACTACACACAGGAGTCAGACTAGATGACCTAATGGTCCTTCTGGCCTTAAACTCTATGAAACTCTAAGAATCCTCTTTGTGCCATTATCATCCTGGTCCCCTTCCTGCTTTCTCTCACCTCCCTCAGCACATGGAAAGGAATCACAGCTGGAAGCCACACAATACACCCCCAGCCAGAACAAAATGTGGTTATGCTGTATACGGCTGGCTCTCAGATGACTGTGTTAATTTGCACCTGCTGAGCTAGTCTCACCTGAGGCGCCACTAAAACTAGAACACCTGTCTGGACCCTTCTTAGGAGTTTTCAAAATCTTACATAAACAGTCACACCCTTAAACATATCCCTATCCTGAGCTTTTGCTCTACACCCCCACCAAGGTGCTCAGGGCATTTTAGAGCCATTATACCTCATATTTTGAAACTGCCACCCCTTCCAGCTATTCAAAATGCCAGTTGTACCCACACAAGTATTTAAAATTTTGGGCCCATATGTACACTGTAGACATCTAAATATTTGACTTTTCCATTTTGTTAATGTCCATTCACTATCAAACTAAGAAAACTGGTATTGTTATTTAATATATTTTGAATAAATATCTGCAGTGTAATATGTATGAAGAGTAGGAAAATTATTTTAATTCTTTAATGTTGTTTTGTTGTAGTGCATTAATTTTATAACACTCATAATTAAGTACATGATTTGCATTAACAAATACTTCTACTAAAATGTGTGAACATAAAAAAAAATGAGTAGGTATAATTAAAACACATTAATCTCAAACTTCCGTCAAATTCCCTCTCTCTTTTCGCAGGTATGAAGCTTACAATGTTATGTGTGAAAATCAGAGTGTTTATAGGCCTTTATTTATTTATTTATTTATTCATAATATAGCTGTCTTGAAGAATTTCTGACAGGAAAAACAAGCTCACTGAAGCAGTCTTTCTAAGTTGTTTAAGGCACCTAACAGTGATCTGAAGCCATTCTCTATTCAGTGGTGTCATTATTAAAAATAACCTTTGTTGCTCACTGCTGTACAATTAATAGTGTGCCCATCAGTGGTACTTTCTGCATTATAAAATTGTTTTAGTTAGTCATCACCCAAAGTAAGTAGTGAGTCTGCAAATCAGTGGGTGAGATCCTCACTTCCTCGGTGACCTTTTTACTCCAGGTAAAAGGGTTGAAATGGCATAAAGGAGCCCTAAAAGCTCTGAACCTGGCCTGGGAAGAATTCCCCTACTGCAGGAACTGAGGAAGACAGAGAATGCTCTCATATGCACTGACATAGTGTACAAAACTGAGGCAGGCTAAGTGTTGGAGGGGTATGAAACGGGCAGGGGTGCAGCATATATCACTGTGAAGATTCTTGACCTGCTGTCACCCACAAGGACCCCTCAGGGCTGCCTAAATTATGTTAGGGTCATTCTGTCCCCCAGAGCAACCCAAAGTCAAGAGGGTGCAAGGGTGGCTCACAGCCACCTGAGACCCCACTCCTCTTAGGTTGTACAGAGGTACAGCACAGAATCTTACCCAACTTCACTCTGATGTAAAGCTGGAGTTACACAAAGGCGAAACCAGGCCCAGTGGGCTGAGTGAATACATTAGGATAGTATGAGTTCAGCTCTTTCACTAACTCACTTCTTACCACAACGACTGCTCTAAAAATCTGTACCTCCATTTTCCCTGTAAAACATATCTGTAATACTTAAAAACTGGCCAGGAGTGTTGTGAGAATTGGTTAGTTAATATTTGCAAAGTGCTTGGAGATCTTTAGATAAAAAGTACTGTAGAAATGCAAATTATTATTCATCAGACTGGTTATGAAATAGCTTTTATTAATGTCATGTCCCAATAATAATCATAAGAATATCTTGATTGTTATCTCATTTACATCAACAGTTTTCATCTCACAATGTGTCAAATGAATAGTCACCTGCCTCCTGCATGAATAGTCATCTGAGGGGACTTTTGGGCAGAAACTTTGTGCAAGGACTATCAAGGGATTCTACAGGACTGGAAAAGTAAGGAGACAATCCTGAAGAGATGTGGTTGCGGGAGAGCCCTCACAGTCTGAGGCACTGGAACCAGGTCTAAGCTATCTGTGGAACTGGAGTTTGATCCAGCCCTAAATAAAGATCTTTAAACAATTTAATTTTAGGTTTTCATAATGATATGTGGGAAAATAGCGATGACATACATTAGCCCATGTAGAATTGGGTTATAATGTCCTTGAAAATGAACATTACACAATGAAATATATTAATAGGCTATAAGTATATGTATGCAGTGTTGTTGTAGCTGTGTTGGTCCCAGGATATTAGAGAGACAAGGTGGATGAGGAAATACCTTTTATTGGACCAACTTTTATTAGTAAGAGAGACAAGCTTTTCAGCTTACACAGAGCTCTTCTTCAGGTCATTTCTGTAAGCTTGAAATTTTGTCTGTCTTTCTCACCAACAGAAATTGGTCCAATAAAAGATATTATGTCATCCACCTTGTGTCTGTCAGTATATGTGTCATGGATACACTGTGTGCGCTAGCCTGACTTTTATCCGGTCTCTCCAGGAGTGATGCTGGCAAACCAGCTCTTGCCAAGGCATTAGGTCTCAGTCAAGCACTGACAAAGTCATTGCTAGTAACCAGTCTGTTTCACCTGTGCGTTAGTGTGGTTAAGATGGGTATTGCACTTATAACAATGTGTTTAGTATTTAGACTGTATGAAATGTTTGTAAGTTGCTGCATGCATTAATTTCACTTTTAATATCTTTATCCCATGCTCTAATGTTTTTGCTTTCTAACTGTAAAAAATGTTTGCTCTGAAACTGTGAACCTGTCAGCAAGGATCATCTCCTGCTCATCAAGAAGGCAATCAAAACTAAACGGGCCATTGTGGGACATCACAATACAAAGACTTTGTTAATTGCCCCTTCACATCCATGAAGAGGCTATGTGCAAAAAGGCTCATCCCATCAGCTTGAATTCTGGATGAAGGAAATAAAAATAGCTAACAAGAACATTTTGCAACTCTTTTGCTGTTTGGACTCTCATAGGGCTGGAGCTAGGAAACAGAAGAAAAGATCCCCAAGGTCAACCTGGGTTAGCCCTAAAAGATATTCAGAACTGACAGATGACTACAAATCTGTCATCTTCTAAAATCATGGACTTCAACTCATTTGTGTATATATGCATGCCTGCTTTAACCTTGTAATAACTCTCTCATTTTTTTCCTAGTTAATAAATCTTTAGTTAGTTTATAGACAATTGGCTACAAGCATTGTCTTTGGTGAGAGAGCTAAGATACAAATTGACCTGGGGTTAGTGACTGGTCTCTTGGAACTGGGAGCAACCTGAATATTTTGTGATCTTCAGTGTATAGCAGCCAATTATCATTAAGTCCAGTTTGCGTGGGTAGCAAGGTAAATCAGTATACCAAGGGAACTGTCTGTGACTTTCTGGTAAGACTATTACGTGCTTCAGGAGTTCATATTTGTTACTAGGTTGGTGAATCTAATTATAGAACATACCACCAATTTGGAATCTCTACTCTGTTTCTTCACAGTCTGCCCTAAGGCTGGCACTCACAGTTGGGAGCCACTCCAAACAGTGTGACATACCTAGTTTAGTGTTAGGCTTCATGCCGCCACTTTTTACAAGGCTCCGCTAACCTGAGACTGGGTCATTGGCTCTAGCACCTCAATTTCTCACTGCGATGCCTTCAGCTGGGTCTAAGGGTTTAGACCTACTGTTGAAGAATTAACCCGCTAGGCCATCATGTAACCAGCAGAGGTTTGCAGTGATATAGGACAGCCTTTCCAAAACAAATCAGTATTTGTTAGTCCACAGTGTGTAGGGTCCTTAAGTTAGAATGGAAAAACAAAGCTAATACACGTGTCCATGCCGGCAGCTCAACTTGCTTCTCTTGTCCAAGATTCAAATCTCTCCTCCCTGCACTGGGCAGAAGAGTTCTGCCTTCCTTGGCTGGCAGCCATTAAAGGTTAATGCCCAGTCACTTGGTCTTCCATTATATCTCCAGGATAACTCCATTCATTGACAGTTGACAGTTCTTGATAGTTCATTCATATCAACCCAGACATGCTTCCATGATCAACATCCATCTCTTATTCCCCTGTCTCAGATGAGAAATTAACCCCTTCCTCCCTAGTAGGCCACAATACAAAAGAGAGGGGGAAATTGATATCTGTATGATCTATTTCTATGAAGCCTTTAAAATAAAAAAAAATATTTGTACCATTGATTGTCAATGGAGAGGCTCGGGGAGGAGGAGACAGCCAATAAAATGCAAAATTCTACCTTTCTACATTTTAAAATACTAACATTAATTACAAACACCAATAAAAAAATTAAAAGGAGTCCAAATTAGGGAGTGGCTAACTCAGAAGATTGGCACTGGAATATCACACCTTTCAGCTCCAGGGTGGTGGTTCAAATCCATCTCAGGTCACTAGTGAATAAAAGTAGCTACCATTTGATTTATATTTGGTGGGCTTGGTCCACTTCTATAGGTACAAGTGCCAACTTAAACAAAAGTGCAACTTACTGATAGTCTCAGCAGAGCAGCCAAAGATTGCAGGGGAATGGAGAATGTTATACTTTGGTGCTTAGAGGCACTCCCACCAGGTCAGGCTTAAGGAACATTAGGAATTGCCTCTCCCCTGGCGGCAGGGCCTGTCTGAATAAACAGAATTTTTGTTTTCAGGCCTGGGAATCATCCTCATCTATAAACTCTAAATTCCCAAATTAAACTTATTAAAAACAATATACTATATTTTTACTATATTTTACTATATTCTTCCATTCTTCCTCATTTTTCCTTTCTTTGTATTTTTAAATATTTATCATATAAAATGGTTTATTTAAACAGATATGCAATGTTAAATGAACATTTTTCTTATATATAAAGTTAAAAAAAAATAACATCATAAAATAATCTAAATCATGCATTAACGTTATATTCAGATGGTTAAAATCACCTGATCTTTAACTAGATGCTTCATGATTGAAAATGCACATGGTCAAATGTCATATGCCCCACCCCATGTCACATCTTCTTCCCATACTAAGTTCAGCTGTTAGATAAAGGTTCAGCTGTTAGATTAGGTTAGCATGTATTTATTGATATCTCTTTTTAATGAGAAGAAAATAACTTTCATAATCTTGCTGTTAAAGATTTGCTGCTGTTTTTTGTTATAATTGAAAAAATAAAATTAAATG
The DNA here is from genome assembly GCF_026122565.2 of Emydura macquarii macquarii. Classification (NCBI taxonomy): domain Eukaryota; kingdom Metazoa; phylum Chordata; order Testudines; family Chelidae; genus Emydura; species Emydura macquarii. The sequence goes on along the minus strand of NW_027131964.1, from coordinate 2,659,537 downwards.
AAATCACATTATTTTGGTAAAAGAAATCTCAAAAGTAGTATTTTCATCCTGGATAAAAGCATGAGAAGGGATGTCATGGCACAGTGCAGGGGTGCTTACTGTGATTTATAATCAATATTAACTACGTAATATACTGGGAAACACAATATTCAGAGAAAAGGCTTGGTTGGTACTGTTCTTTTCTCCTATGAAGGTCATAATAAGATGGGTGAAATGACAAGAAAAATTGATGGAACATAGTTTAAACTACAATGGAAAAGATACATCAGTTATGATGAAGAATTCCCTCCAGAAATCTTGCAAAAGGACTGACCTGTGCTGTAAATTTGCTTGAGAACTAGAACGGAAAGTTTAAATGAGATTTTTAGTGATTTCTGGCCTCACTGAGAGCTGGAAAATGAAAATTATTCAATTTAAGAATCTCTCTGTCTCAGAAAGGTAAAACAAGAATCTGGTTTTATGGCTCAACAGACTAATGCTACAGTCTGTAAACTTTCTTGCTTCTACAAACTGATGTTCTAAACACTGCTAATCACGTCAATACATTTGTTCCTTGTGTCAAGTAGTGGAAGGCTTTGTGAATTGATCTTAATTTCAGTTGAAAGGGAAAGAAGAAAAAAGTGTTGATAAAAATGTCTTAGGAATTTTCAGGTAGACATATTCAAGTAATTTCACTAAGAAAAAATTCCCATAGAATCTTTAAAATGTCTTAAAATTTCCCTTAGTTTTGCTTTCCCCTTTAATAATGCCTTGTGGATTTCCTTTTGGACAAATTCTAAAGTACATTTAGGCCAAAAAAGGCCATCACTATGAACTAAAGCCTTATATTTGTCAAGAGCATGAGAAAGCTAACCACATTATGAATGACCAATTTATGAACTTACCTATGACTTCTAACCTGACCAAGCAACTAAAAAGTTGCTCAATGGGTCTGTCATGAGTCTTACCTAAGCAAAGAATATCACAAACAACATTGAGGAAGATCATAATGTGCACTGCTAAAATTCACAGTTGCCCCATCCATTCATTTATAAAAAAAATAATAAGAAATTGTCAAGACAATGAACTCATGTGAAGTTCGAATTCTTCACATTGAAGGTAAGAGCTGCAAATTGGGTGCTTGGGGAAGGTAATGTTTATTAAGGATCGTTCCCTCCCTCACTCCCACTCCTTAATCCCGTATCTATTCACCGGTAGGAAATTATGTCCTGTAATTAATTTAATTCTACTGAAGAATTAACCAAAAATAAGCATCAAAATAATGATATATTGTAAATAATCTCCTTTGCTGCATGGTGTTAGTTTAGATGATCGAAGCACGTGGTTGGTTCCCTTAATCACTAAGAGATTCTGACTAAATAGAGTGAGTTTGTTAGGCCTGCCAGAAATAAAAGGTGAAAATCCCCTAGGCACAACTGTTTTAACGATTACAGTAAAGTGCAATCCAGCAATGGCTATGCAGGCCTCGAGGCTGCCTGCTTCCCAGCCATCCCTGTGCAGCCAATTCTGAAGCACTGCTCCTGTTCCTGCTCCCATACAGCCTCTCTCTCTCTCCAGAGCTTGCTCTCCTTTGACCTCAGGATATTGCTTCCTTTTCCTGTTTGCTTGGACTTATGGAGTCCTTTACTACCTGGATGTTGAACAGAATAACATAGTGCCCTCCAATGGCTAGATCCTTTCTCTCCAACTAGTTTAAGGTTCAGGGAATGTATTTAGGAATGAGACAGAATGTTCATTAGAATATACACAAATCTTTGACAATCTTTGCTCATGCTAAACATAAAAATTGAGGTCACCATCTTCCTTCATTTTACAAAGGCAGTAAATCACCAACTGAAATGCCAATGGTGAGTTCAGTCTGAACTATTTAAAGCGTCTCCACTATGAGACGTTCAGCCCATGTTAACCCACACTGCACACCTGAACTTAACATGCAGATAGAGCTGCTTGTAAAATGAAAATTTGGAAGTAATATTTGCTTTGATGCTTTAAAAAAACTAAAATATTAAAACAGAGCAAATTTTCAAAACCTCTTAGTTTCGAGTTTTTTTCATTTTTTTGTTTTGTTTTTCAAGTTTGTTGTATTATTTTAAATTGAACATTAAATGTTAAATCTATCTATTGCCATCTTTTTCAATTAGTCTCTTTTAAATTTTAAATTAAACCAGGAGGCAAAGAGCTCTCCTGCAAAATTAATACAACAAACTAAAATCCTAGAAAATTACACCTTCATATCATTTGTCACTACTTAGCTGTGAACATGAGCCAGGCAGCATCAATAAAAAGGATTGCTTTGCTTCCAGTCATAGCTGTAAACGCTACTAACCAAAAATTGCCAGCCAGTTAATGTACAGTGGCCTATTTCCTGCTGGGACACAAGATTGTAGATGAAATGTTATTTCTCTCAAATTAAATGTAAAGGGCACAAGCACACAAAATATTTTCTTCCCTACAGTGCAAAAGCTTTATTAACATTCTTCAAACATTTTATCTTCTGGCCTCAAAAGGTTCAAAAAATAAAATCAATAACAGGATGTTTTCCATGTGTTTAATCAATACCTTCTACAATTTCTATAAGGATATTTACACATTTTCAGCACCAGAAAAGTTTGTTTTGGAAGTTTACTTAAAACTATCCTTGAAGCAGGTTATCAAAAGAAAGAGATTTGAGCTTGAAAACTGCTTTAAGTTCCATCTGTTCTGTGATGCTGCAGCAATTTCAAACTGCATTTGGCATAGAATATTGCAAACATTATTCTGCAATGCCCTTTATGCAACATAAATGTGCTAGCAATTCAGTAATGAAGTGCCACAAAGCATCTGTCTGTATTCCCATACAATATAAGGCCCTGCTTTCTAAAAAGGGGATATTCAACATCTGGTTGAAATGAACTGTATAATTTTTGTATTTCAAAGATACTTATTTTGCCAAAAAAAACATCCTTTTTATGTAACAATGCCTTTTTAAAATCCAAAATTTTACATATACAATTATAATTGTAGGTGTAGGTTTGCCATTAAAACATGTAGGACCAGATTCTCAACTGGTGTAAATAGAATGTCTCCAGGACTTGGCTCTTCATATTAAAGCCATACAAAACACATGGCTCTTAAAACATTTATCTGTCACTTTTTCCAGTAGGAGCTAAAGGCCATATCTTCAGTTTAAAAAAAAATCCAAAAAGACCTTTTTATATTCTTCTACATAAGCTTTTTAAATGGGAATTTTTATCCACCACAGTTGCATTCTCAGAGTTCAGATCAGACATGATTTTCTTAGCTGAACTCTAAAAACTGTGTCTAGTTTGTCCCTTAGAATTTTATAGTATTTACTTCTTTGTGTTACATATCATACCTCCTGACCTAAATCTGAAGATTAAGTTCCCCCAGGAGAAAGGAATCCTAAAGTTTCGATAAGAAATACACAGTCAGAACAAAGCTCCTTCAGCAAAGAAGTTAACCTCTTGGCAGGGCTTAATATAATTCTTCTTGGGCTCACAGGTTGATAGCAAAATGTTGTTGCTACAACATTGTCTGCTATCAGAGGTCATGTGGCATGCAAATATATTTCCCTTCATTGAGTGGCCTTTTAATTGTCTGTCAGTTCTGTCTGGGTTTCTGCCTGTATACGCTCCAAATGCAAATATGAAAAGCATGAAAGCTGGAATAGAGCCCACACTTTCATGTGTGTATCACTTTCCAACCCAACTGACACTGGCCTGTCATTATATTACATCCTAGGTATTAGGGGCTCCTGTTTCACAGTAGCGCAAATCATAGTGGGAATAGGGGCCAATCTGTCAAGCAAGGCTTCCAGGCAAATTCTTGTGCAGCACAATTGGAAATGGTACAAAATTCCTTTCTTCAACCTTTCTCTAAGAAAGGTTGCAGGCCCTCTACTAATGCTGACAGTTTGGCTGTGTGTGATGCCTAGATGAGTCGTACTGTGGTGCTACTGTCAGATTGAGGCTCTATGATCTCTAAGTGTGTATTTTTTGTTTTGGTTTATTGTGTATAGAACTTTTCTTAATTTTACCAACAGTGAACACAACCTGTTTTAACACAAAAGAATAAGTATACTTTTTGCATTGGTTCCCTGTAAACAAAGTACAAGTAGCTCTTTTCTTACCATGCTCTTCAAATTCTCTCATTGGCATGAGGCTAGAGACAGGTTTACATATTTACAGCAATCCTTAAAACATGTAAATGCTATTGTCTGAGGGCTAGATCCACAGAGGGATTCAGGTACTTGACTGCCATTTTAGGAGCCTGAATCCAAAATTTAGATCTTCAAAACCCCTGCTCAGCTGCTATTAACCCCCTAGCTGCCTAAGCTGCCACTGGTAAAGTCCCCTAATTGCCTAAATTTCTGCAATTGGGCCTGCAGAAAGCCACCTAAGCCAAGATACCCAGGCACCTAAACCCCAGGGAGATCCTCAGACTGTGTTCCCCTGCCTATCTCTCCTGCAGGGCCCAATCTGCTAGACATTTTCAGATACTGCCTATCACAACAGCCCTTGCACAACACTCATTATAACCTTTAGCCCAGTAGATAAAACAATCACGCAGGACAGGGGAAACCTATTTCAAATGATTTCTATTTCAATGATTACTGCTATGAATTCTAAGTAAAGAGAAACACCTCACACTGGCCCAGAGTTAGACACTTAAGTCCTGTGGTGCTTCGGTTCTACTCTCTTCTAGCTTTGGCAGCATGCCGGACATTCAGCTTGCTGGCTTTTGAGGATCCCATTTTAGGCACCTGATTCTCCCCAGGCATTATATAGTGAGCTTGGGCAAACTAATGCAGCTCTGTGGATTATACTAGGTGTCAGGCCACCTGAATGGTAGGTGTTGTAACGCTGAGTCTAAATTTCCTTTATGGATCAAGCCCCAGAGTCTTGAAACTGCATTTCTGAAATCAATGGGAGTCTTGCCATTGATTGCATGAGAGTAAAAATAGGCCACATAGAGGCATCTGTTGTTATCAGCTGATCTATGCACAAATGAGTGAATTAATTCTGAAGACTAATTTTTCACACTGTTCTTGCACTACAGCTAGACTGTGCCTTTAGACATCTAAGACTGGTATGTAAGCTGCACCACCAAGTAACCCTGGGAGACATTGTGCTTCAGAGACATGCCTTGGAATAGGCCAGCAGCAAATTATGTTACCTTTTATGTTTGTTCTAGCTGCATTGGCTAGCTTATTTCTTGCTCAAGTCCCCGCCACCTCCTCTAAGGAACAGTGAGCATGAAAATCGGGCGGGGGCTGTGCAGGGGCATCAAGGCACACAGTCCAACTAACAGCCTAGCCCTATGAGCCTGATTCTGCCGCCTTTGCTCACACTGGGTAGTACTTTACTCCACAAATGGTCACACTGACATCAATCTGAGTAAAGATGGCAGAACTGGGCCAGATATGAAAACTTTACAATCTTACCTTTACCACAAAATATCTCTTCACCTCCTGCAGGCAACTTTAAATGAAAATGAATATGAAATAGCATTATAGTTGGACTTTCATTGAAAGAGCTGGAATTTTAGCATGTTGTCTGGTGACATGGGTTTAAATATATATAAAAAACCCCAGAAAGTTGTCACTCATGACCTTTGACTTCTCTTTTCTAAAAGTGATAAAGTAAGTGGTTAGATTTGGAATCCTCCTAATAACGAACAGACTACTGCCATATGAACAACTGAGTGATTTTTGTGGGTATAAATGATTAACATGTGTGTGAACATATTCCACTGCATATGACGAACAGTGGTGTGACAAACATAAACAATTTTGTAGTTACTGATCTGTAAACTAATCCATGTAATCTGCTCAGTATTAGGCTTCATAATAATGAACAGTCAGATATGACAAATGGCGTGAAGAAGGAATGCAGAAAGCCATGATCTAATGAATGTCTGTGGGTTGAGTAGCTTTTTTTTTTACCCAACTTGTTTCTAATAACTTCTGTCCCTGTACTATGCATTCTCTGCTTGGTGCAGATCACTTGAGGGAGCCTCTCTGTTGAATTAAGAAATGGAAACAGCAGATCCAAGTTCTGTACACTCATTTCTGCCAAATACCACAGCTATTTTAAAGACATTTGCCAAACCACTCATGAAAATTTCCATACAGGAAAAGGAGATCTAGTAAAGTTGCAAATCACAAGACAAGTAGTCTTCATTTGATAGATTTAGTTTTCCTGTGGTCTGCAAGTAGGCAATGAGTGGTTCAAAGTAGCCATGATGACTTGACTTTTCTTTGTTGTAATCAGCTCACTGGCAGTAAGATATTTCCAGGAAGCCAAGCCTGGTATACATGCAAATTTCCTTCGAAAGCAGGGAAATCAGTCATTTCCATATAAAACTTTACCATTCCTTCTTTGGGGTTAACAAAATAGCAGATAATTATAGCACTATCCAAGATGGCCAACGTCTGGCTCTAGTTTGTATTGTTCTGTGTTGGCCGTTGTCCAGAGAATGCATTCAATCCTCTCTACACAATAACTTTAAAACTAAAATCAGAAAGGTGAAAACAATGGTACCTACTGGGAAAAATGATGTTACCAAACTAAATAAACTAGCAGGGGCTTTTAATTTTGACAAACAGTTATGGTTATTTTTTTATCTCAGCACTGATCTCAGTCTTTACTGACATATTTAGAACACATGTCAGGAATCTTCTTGAGCACAGCACTATTCTTAAAGAATGAACTTCTATATTCATATATGTGTTTTGTTTCAGTTGATAGCGATTTGATGTAAACTGTAGATGACCATAATTTTCCGCAGGAAACAACTTTGCTATCAGACATCCACCTAGCAAATTCTTCATTGGAAAAGTTCTGCTATCAAGATTTCATGCAAGAGACAGAGCTCTTTTGAAAGTCAATGGTTCTAAAAAAAAAAAATAGCTCCACTTGCTGTGTGTTTTAGATGCAAGCTTCAAATTGTCAGTTTTGTTATTGTTGATAAAATTGGTCTGGGACTGATGCCTAGGGGAGGATCTGAGTTGAAATTCTGAGACAAAACTTGCGTTTAAGTCACTGGTAGTACAAGAAAAGAGCGAAGAATACAACCCATTCACCACAATATTAATTGATAATCCATAATGGCTATTGGTCACTAAATGTCTCACTTTCCGAAGCTGAATGACATTTTCTCATATGAGAGAGACAAAGTGGTGAGGTAATATCTTTTATTATATGCTTACTGTTTACCAGGATAATATTTCTACAGAAATATTTGTATCCACCAGTCTCAAAAAGCACTAATAATACTTCCCAAGGCCAGAAGGGAACATTCTGATCATTTAGTCCAGCTTCTTGTATAACACAGGGCATAGAACCTCCCCAACATAATAGCTTTTAGAAAAATATCCAATCTTGCTTTAAAAATTGTCAGTAGGGGTGAATCCACCACAGCCCTTCGTAAATTGTGCCAATCTTTAATTACTCTCACCATTAAAAATGTATGCTTACTGCATGCAGCGTGCATGCTACCTAAATGCTAAATGTCTTATCATGCTATAAACATGGCTATCTTCGAAAGTAAAGCTTCCGAAAAGCTGGTTGAATATTACATCATAATATTGTATGGATGCAAACATTTTAACTTTATGACCAATGAACAGTTGGGTATAAACTGGCCATGAACAAATTTAGGCTGGAAATCAGAAGAAGGTTTTTAACCATCAGACGAGTGAGCAGAGGATCAGCCTCTTAATAGCAATAGTGGGAGCAAACAGCCTCACTAGTTTTAAGATGGAGTGTGATACATTTATTAATAGGATCATATAACAGTGGTTGCCTTTGATAGCATGGGCCTGAACACATTCCAGTCCTATGTTCCAGTGACAAATATGTAGTTGCTCCTGCTAAGAAGGGAGTAATGAAATCTGCTCATGATATAAGCTTACCATTGCAGGAGTCAGGAAGAAATTTTCCTCACCAATTCTCCCAGTGCAATACAATTTTTCAGCTTTCTAAAAGCACAGGAATACCAGATTTCATTGCCAAATTTGCTATGGAACAGTATATACTTCCTACATAGGGCCCCAATTTACCTAGGTACTTAAACACTTGTTTAGCTTTAGGCATATGAGTAGTCCCAGTGCTTTCAATGGGAGTCCTCACCTGTTTAAAGGTAAGCATTTCCTTAAATACACTGCTGAATTGTGGCCTACTATTGCAAAGTAATATTTCAAATCACTCTCCACTGTAAGCACATCTGGGACCAGAGCTAGTTGAAGGGATCAGGTTAAGTTCATCAAACCAAACCTTTAGGACTAAATCTTAAAGAACAAAATTGTTGTGTCTTCCCATAAGAGAGCTTATTTCATGATATTGTGATGTCTCTTCATCAAGGCTTGACAACTGCATTGTGATGCAAACATCTTAATCTCATGCTGCTGGTTGATGTGCCTGCTTTAGAAGAACCCTCACCACTGGAAGCTTCCCCCTCATTCCCTCCAGTATGGAGAGTTACATTTGGTGCTAGTGCTTTGACTTTAAATTTCTTGCCTTTCTAGGATTTAGATCTCACTATTAATGCTTAACATTTAGGGCCGGTTTGTGCCTGGCTCATATCTGCATGTAAAGATTGAGCACAAGGGGTATTCCCCTGCTGCTTGTTCAACCTCCATAAGACCCAGGCAAGACTGCAATCTCTATATTCTGGGACACACTCTCAGGCACATTTCATGAAGAGTTTCTACAGGTATGTTAGCAATACGAAGGACAGTGGAAGTGTGGATGCCTTAGAGAATGGGGGAGGCAAACTAGTGACAGATGATTTAAAAAGTACACAATGCTTTTTTTGCCTCTGTCTTCACAGACAAGATCAGCTCCCAGACTACTGCACTGGGCAGCACAGAATGGGGAGGAGGTGAGCAGCCCTCAATGGTGAAAGAACAGGTTCAGGACTATTTAGAAAACCTGGACATTCACAAGTCCATGGGGTCGGATGCAATGCATCCGAGAGTATTGAGGGAGTTGGCTGATGTGACTATGAGCCATTGGCCATTATCTTTGAAAATTCATGGTGATTGGGGGCGGTTCCAGATAACTGGAAAAAGGCAAATATAGTGCCCATCTTCAAAAAAGGGATGGTGGAGGATTCGGGAAACTACAGATGAATAAGCCTCACCTTAGTCCCCAGAATAATCATGGATCATATCCTCAAGGAATCCATTTTGAAGCACTTGAAGTAAAGGAAGGTGATCAAGAACATTCAGCATGGATTCATTAAAGTCATGCCTGACCAATCTGATTGCCTTCTGTGATGACTGACTCTGTGGATGTGGGGAAAGCGATGGACATGATATACCTTGACTTTAGCAAAGCTTTTGATGTGGTCTCCCACGGTATTCTTGCCAGCAAGTTATAGAAGTATGGGTTGGATGAGTGGGCTATAAGTGGATAGAAAGATGGCTAGATTATTGAGCTCAATGGGTAGTGATCAATGGTTGGATGTGTAGAAAGGTGCAGTGGCCTTCCTCTGAGCCAGGGCCCGAAGAAGGGCCACAAGTGCGGGGCTGGACAGAGAAAGGGCTGGCAGCCCAGTCTGCCTGGCAACTGGGAGGCCGGCTCGCGATAGGGCCTGTTGGCCGACCAATCCAGCACCAGAGGGATGGAGTCTCAGCCAAGGCTGAGAATACAAAAAGCAGGCCCCACAGCTCAGAGGGAAGGAAGCTGCCGCCGGAGGCAGACGTGCCGCCCCGCCGGCTACCGCTGAAGCCTGAACCAGGCCGGGCCGCTGACAGAAGCGAGTGCCCCCCAGGGCGGAGATCCCGGGAGCGGCTTAAGCAACCAACCACTAAGGGTTGGGTAGGACCCCCAGGACTGGCCAAGGCCTACAGGCCCCCAGGACTGGGCCAAGCCTATAGGCACTAGCGATTGGACTGAGTTCCCTGAGCCGGAGGGCTGGGAGACCCCTCCTGAGGCCAGACCTGACCTAGAGGAGCTGCCCGAGGCCGAGCCATTCCCCGAGACGGGACAGGATCTAGAGGAGCTGCCGAAGGCCGGGCCATGACCCGAGCCCTGGGACCTGGAGGAACTGCACCTAGCTGAGGAGCTTCCCGCCTTGCCACCGGTGGACACCGAGGGACTGGCGAGCCTGCCGCGGGCGGTCTACCCCAGTGACTCTGAGGAACCCACAGATGCAGGTACCTGGAGATACGGGGAGGCAGTAGCCCAGGGGTGGCCATAACTGTGGCTCAGACAGGGGCAAGCCCCAGTCGGCGTGTTGCGGCAGGAACCCCGCTGACTTAGTGGCACGCCTTTGCCATTGCTAGGACCCTGGGCTGGGACGCAGTGGAGTTGGGTGGGCCTGCGTCCTTCTACCCTCCCCCTTACCCTTGCCACCCAGAGAATGAGCACCGTCCCCTGCACTCTCGATTTGAAACCACTGCTTGCTCGCCCGCCCTGCCTGAGAGCCGGGGCGATAGACTGCTTGCTTGCCCGCCCTGCCTGAGAGCCGGGGCGATATACGGCTTGCTTGCCCGCCCTGCCTGAGGGCCGGGGCGATAGACTGCTTTGCCTGCCCACCCTGCTTCAGGGCCGGGGCACCAGACTCATATCCACGGCAAACATTCCCCTTTTTGGAAGGTGCAGTGGCCTTCCTCTGGACCAGGGCCTGAATAAGGGCCACAACTGCGGGGCCAGACAGGCACCCGTGCTACAGATGTCTAGTTGGCAGCCAGTAACAAGCGGAGTGCCCCAGGGGTTGGTTCTGGGGTCAGTTTTGTTCAACATTTTCACTGATGATCTGGAGGATGGAGTGGATTGCACCCTCAGCAAGTTAGAAGATGACACTAAACTGGGGGAAGTGGTAAATATGCCGGAGGGCAGGGATAGGATACAGAGTGACCTCGACAAATTGGAAGACTGGGCCAAAACAAATCAGATGAGGTTCAAGAAGGACGATGGAAGAATCCCATGTTCTGCTACAGAATGGGGACCGACTGGCTAAGCAGCAGTTCTCCTGAAAAGGACCTGGGGGTTACAGTGGACAAGAAGCTGGATATGAGTCAACGGTGTGCCCTTATTGCCAAGAAGACTAACAGCCTATTGGGCTGCATTGATAGGAGCACTGCCAGCAGATTGAGCAAAGTGATTATTCCCCTCTATTTGGCATTCCCCACATTTGGAGTACTGTATCCATTTTTGGCCCCCTCTCCCCGCTACAGAAAGGATGTGGACAAATTGGAGAGAATCCAGCGGAGGACAACGAAAATGATTAGGGGGCTGGAGCACAAGACTTATGAGAAGAAGCTGAGGGATCTAGACTTGTTTAGTCTGAAAAAGAGAAAAGTGAGGAGGGATTTGATAGCAGCATTCAACTATCTGAAGGGAGGTTCCAGGGAGGATGGAACTAGGCTGTTCTCAGTGGTGGCAGATGACAGAAAGAAGAGCAATTGTCTCAAGTTGCAATGGGGGAGGTCTAGGTTGGATACAAGGAAAAACTTTTTCACTAGGAGGGTGGTGAAGCACTGGAGTGGGTTACCTAGGGAGGTGGTGGAATCTCCATCCTTAGAGGTTTTTAAGGCCCGGCTTGACAAAGCCCTGGCTGGGATGATTTAGTTGAAGTTGGTCCTGTTTTGAGCAGGGGGTTGGACTAGATGACCTCCAACCCTAATATTCTATTATTCAATTATTCTAAACTGAAAGAGGAATACTCCATCCCCGAGGCAGAATTCCTCCCCATGCTTCTTTGTGTTGGTCTGACTTTGCCTAAAGTAGGGCTGTTATTATTATCGTTTTCATTTATTAGTTGTATTACAGTAATACATAGATCCCCAGTCCTGGACAAGGACCCTGTTGTGCTAGATGCTGTGCAAACACAGAACAAAAAGTTGGTCCTTGTTTAAGTTGCATAACTGAATTCATATTAAACAATATTACGTAAATACATAAAAAAAATTACTTGGAAATATCATGTTCGCAAAAGTTAGCTTTTGCCAGACTTAAAATTGTCCATGGAATCAGATCCCCCAGTAAAAATATGTTTTTTAATGCTACAAGTCAGCCTTAATATTATTCTAACATTTTTATCTGGGAATTTATCCATTGGAATAGTTATTCCTTTAGGACTTCACAGGAGAAGAAGGTTTAGACCAGTGATTCTCAACTTGCAAGTCATTTGCAGCCCAATTAGCACACAGCTGTGGCCCAGCTGTGTGCTAAAAAAAATTCAAAGTTTGCTGCTCCGGGGTCCTGGTAGGGGGTGGGGCTAGCTGAGGGGGAGATGGCGCCATGCAACCCTGCCAGCAGGGATGGCGAAGCAGCCCCTTGTGTTGGGGGAGGAGCTCAGCCAACAGGCAGCCGGGCAGCTATAGCAGGCGGGGTGGGAAGGAGCCTTCTCCTTCTCCCTCTCACTCACCCCATCCCGTGCAATCTTTGCTACAGAATTCTAATGCTCTCTGCAGTAGTGAGCTTCTCTGGACTGGACAGTGCCCCTGTGATTCACACCCCCCTCCAGAGTTTATATAACATGAGTCAGGTACTGTTTGTCTCCCATGACTCACATACAAGTTCTTTCTTACACACACACACATTTCCCATCTGTTTCAAACAACTTTCACCTACACACACTCACTCATTCTCATACACATGCAAACCCACTCAGCCACACCTGTTTAGACCAATGTGTTAACAGAAAAAAACATTTTAATCCAATAAATAGATTGGCCTACTTTGGGCTAGTTTTAATGTTAAGAGATTTAAACAAGTAGTATATATTATATATTGTGTGGATGTGGCCCACGTAACACACAGAGAGTTGCATATATGGTCCACAATGGTAAATAGGTTGAGAACCACTGGTTTTGACAAACGTAAGACAAGATGGCCATTTTGGATCATTGTAAAAATACTGAAAAGTCAAACACATAGGAGCTGGAATGACAAAAACAATACCATCTGTAAACTTTTTAGCAAGAGACTTATTTCAAACAATTATAATTTACAGATGATAGTCTAAATCAGTACACAAGATGTTTTTTTCTTTTAGATGCATAAATAACTACCCCCACATGACTACTATTAAGTGTTAATAATTTTCTCTCATTTCCAGGAGCTATAGATTTTAGCAGTATAGGTATCTGGCTCAATGTCAGAAATGAAAAATCATTTAAAAGGCTGGTTTCCATTTAATTCCTTAAAAAGTCAGTGAATGTGGGATTTCAAATACCACAATTTAGATGTAATAGAATTTCTTAACTCAGTCAGCCAACAATAACTGGGTAATTTAGGAATGATTTGAAAACATCCAAACAGAAAACAGTTGGTTTGGGAAATGTTGTTGTTCTTTATTTTGATGGTTCTTTTTGTTTGTTTTTTAATGTATAAAAGTTTACAGAGTCATAAATTTAGTGATGGAAAGGACTCCTTTATTTATCTCTTAGTCATCTTCCTGCCATTATATAAAGAAGAATGTATTGTTACCCAGGTGGAATAGAAAACTAATCAAAGTTATTTGTTGTTCTCTGGTATTATCGAACAGCATTAAATGACCTTTAACAATTTTTACAATAGATTTAAAATGAATAATGATTAAACCATGATGTGCTACACATATTTTTTTAATTTGAAAAACAGTTATTATAAGTGTTTTTTTTAAATAGAAGTCAAAATAAGTTATAGCCAAACTACAACGAACAAACAAGAAATAAACATTTAACCATAAACAAAATCCCGGATTGCTACACCATTGCTGCAGCATACCTCCATGGTGATCTCAGCTACCTTTCATGTGAATGTCTGTATTAATCTTTATTTAAGCAATAAATTTCTCCCATAGAATATAGACTAACACAATTGTGTCATTAATCTTATAAATGAAATGCTTATATGACACAATTTCCACAACATCAACATACCAGACTTTCAAAGATGGGACTCATGTACTCTTCCAATTTCTCGGGATTAATTTCATTTGCCAAGGCAAGGGTAATTGCAAGCCATTTTTAAAGGGGTTTGTACTCTGACTTATTGATGAGAAATCATGAAGCAAATATTGGTTTGACTCGAGATACAAATAAATCTTTAAATTGGAATTTGAACTGTTGAAACATTATTACGTTGTATAAGGAAGTTTAAACTTTGTTCCTCAATGAAGCGCTAGTACCTTGGATTTTCTATTTATTTCTTTGTTTAATTTGTCTAATGCTTTTTGTATTGATTACTGCTATTGTTGAATGTGTTTACTGTATTTATAAATAATAATTAAGACATCCCTCATACCTTCCCAGCCCATGCTCCCACCACCTTACTCCAATGCCCCCCAAAATAACAAAATCAACCAGAGCACTGGGAAAACTTCAACTAGAAACTGTCTTCATTTCTGGTCATCTTTTCACAGGCAGTACAGGCCTGTTCTTGCATGCCCTCTAACATGGAACTGCCATTGACTTCAACAAGAGCTCTGTACATTGGTATAAACTTACATCGATAGAAATCAGTGGCAACACTCCTACTGACTTCAGTGCAGGATTGAGTCCATGTAGTGTTATTAGGGTCACAGCCATATTTAGCACTTCACTGAGGGAGTAACTTTACATTATCAGGATGATTCCACACTTGAGAAATAAGAAATGTAGGTTGTAAGGGAAGACTAAAGAGCTTCAACATATTCTTACTAGCGAAGAGAATCTTTTGTGCTTCCATGTTTCAAGGACAGTGGATATGACTGAAAGAAGTGATCAGATTACTCCATTTTTCAGTGTCCCAGTTAGCAAGACTTATTACTGAAAGTGTAAATTGGGTACCAAGGGAGCGTGGGATGGTGAAATCTAGAGGAACCTGCCTGTTAGTTTGCTTCAAAGTTAAAAAGCAGTTGCTTTCAGATGGTGTCTTCTGAGGAACCAGTCTCAAGCAAAGTGATTTTGTCATGCCTGAGCATGTCTCTTTTACAAGAATACTGCTGGAATGGCACAGAGTTTTAAAGTGAAATATTTTATGTCAATAGTTAAAAGAGGTGGCTGTGGAAATATAACCACTCACTTCTCAGGAAAGCTGAGGCTTCCATTTCCTCAGTAGGCATCATCAGAAAATCTGTCTGGAGTTTTCTTGTTCATTAGGAATTAGAGGCAGCTATCTCCAGTCAAGTAAGCGGGAAATGTATCTACATTTTAAAAAATATTCTTTATTTTATTGTGGATTTAGTACTTGGGAAAGGTGATGGATTCACAGTCCTGGTAATACAAGCCCTACGTTAAAGGGACTACCTCTTGGAGCAAGAGAATAGTTCAGTCTCCATGTCCATTCAGCCCTCTCTGCTGAGACATCCAACAGAGGTGTCAATTATGGTAATTTTTTGTGATGTGCACACCTAACTGTTCAAAACAGAATTAGTCAAATAGCTTAACAAACTGCCACTAGATGCCGGTCATCATTGATCTGTCCTGGAATTGAATGATTGATCAAAAGGTGAGTTTATATTCTATTTGCAATCCCATACATCATCCAGTCCATTTTATTCACTATTTTAGTAATCCCACTGACAGACTAGGACATACGGTAAAGAAAATGCACTCACTTTTCCTGTTTTTCAAATAATGTCAGTGGGGCCTATAAAACTATGGTGGAATTGTTTTTTTAACACTAAAAATATTTAAAAGCAGAGTAAGTACTTACAGGTAAAAGATATGGACAACAGATCATCTGAAGAGAAACAAATTGCTAAGAAGGGCCATCAGAATAAATGGGCCAGACATTTTTCAGAAGAGCAAAAGACTAGAAGGATACAAGGACAACACATAGAAGAGGAGTAAGATCAGCTTAAAGCAGAAAGGTTTGTTGGACCTAGGGGCCTTTTCCTGTCTTTGTCAATATTGGCTCTAATATAATATTGTCCCCAAGCTACTATCATTGCTAGTTTGAAAAAATATGCTTTATTAAAATCCAAGAAAGGTTTAGCTTTTAAAAAGTAGCTTTACTGGAAGGCTGAACTAGAAACTGATCTGAAGCACTTAGTGACAAACAGTTTAGTGTTCTCATAAAGTAGTCTGTGTAAGGGCCATTGCATTTTGGCTCTCAGCTAAACCATAATCAGCTTTATTATAAACACCCTTGTTACCCCACTCTAATGTCACTAACCATTGTGTTTGTTATCCCATTGTGATAAGGGCATTATTGTTGTACATATAATCAGGTTTTTGTTTGTGTTTGGATTTTGACGGTTCCTATGTAAGTAAAAGTACTTATGAAGGTTACAATTTAAAGCTCTGTACTGCTGTTCCTTCAAACAGCAGTAATTAGTACATAGGTTTAGCCACAGAAAGGAAGACAACATTTTTCCTGTGCAAATATTCTGCCTTGTTTTAACCTTGGCAATCAGTACAGCACAGTGACTAACCTAATGCATAAAACTTGAGATTTGAGACAATAAATATTGACTGTAGTTGCTTCAAATCTCTTTGTAAACAATTGACAATTACAACTTCAATTTGATGTTTTTACTTGTAGCATCTGCAACTTAGTGCTTAAATGATCATGTTGTAAAGGTAAGGATTGGCTTTCATAAATTTGGAGCAGTGCTGGCAAGTATATTTTTTATTGTCAGATAACTGCTCATATCCAGTATGAGTTTTCACATTTCCTCTTACTATAGCTACAGTAGATTCCATGTTGTATTTTTTCCCACTTCCTGTGCACCTGTGATTGGAGATTGTTGGTAGCAGTGACAGTTCAGCCTGTGCATGCGCTCCACACATCCTCGTGCCCCCCACCGAGGCTATATGAGGCTGCATGGGCAAACTACCCTCTGTTCCTTACCCACCAGCTTCAGCCTCAGATGGAGTTTACTATGTGTCTGTTCTCTGTAGTATTCAGTTAGTTAGTTAGCATATAATTAGCTACCTTATGGTGGTTAGACTTGCTGAAACAGTTGTTACCTTTATTTCTTCTTTCAAAAAACTTTTCATAGATATAGTTATTAAAATCTTTACCCATCTATGTGCCATTTTTGCTATTTTGGGGGGGATGCCAGGCTCCTGGGGATTTAAAAGTCACCTCTCCCGCCACAAGGCTATCCCAATCAGTGATGGGCATTCCTAGTGCCTCTGTTGTTTGGGTGATTCTCGTATCTCCAGAAAATGCAAGATCTGCACTTCCTTCAAGGGTAGATACTGAAGAAAAAAAAAGGAAGATCAAATTTAAACCCCCCTGATGATGGAGCAAGCTTTACAACCAATTTTGGATCCAGGGGCAGAGGATCTTTCCCTGTACATAGATCTCCCAGGATTGCTGGTGCCCCATCCAGATCAAGATATCGGTCACTGAAGACTGCTAGAGATATAGACAGTACTGCGTATCTAGTACATTTATGGTACCTCAGCAAAGGTAGCCTCGACATCAGCTTCTAAGCAGAGGGAGGTAAGGAGTAAATCTGCAAGAAAATCTTGGTCACCAATTTACAAGAAGGCTATAGAGACCTTAAGTCCCAACGGGAGTTCCATGCAGGGTCTGAGTGGTTTTGTTCTACAAAGACAGTGAAGAGGAGTCAGTTGTCAAAGACAGATTCAGTACTGAGCTCAGGTACCCATACTCAGAACAGCAGAGACCCTGTTGACAAGAATTCTAAAGCCATCCCTGAACAACAGGCGGTACTGATAACATGGAAGGCAATGATATTGAAGACCACTCAACTACCAACAGCACTGATGGAATTGGAGTTACCTCACTCTCAAGCATTCAGTACCAGCTACATTGGTTCTGAAGCCATCCTACCCCTCTCGCTGCTTAAGTTGCTGACTGTCCTGTGTTCAGGCTTCATGGGAGTGTTTAACATCAGACAAATGGGTTTTGGAAGCCATAACATCAGGTTACACTATTCATTTCAAAACTATCCCTCCTATCCATTCTCCCTTCCCATAGTTTTTCAGGGACCTTTCTGACAATCAATTGCTGATGCAAGGTGTTGTCTCACTTCTATGTATAGGGGCAACCAAACCCGTTGCTGTACAGCACAGGGGAAAGGGATTCTATTCAAAGTACTTCCTGATCCACAAAAGGAGTAGAGGATGGAGGTCAGTTTTAGACCTCAGGTCCCTAAACAGATTTTTGAAAGAGCAGAAATTCAGGATGGTGACCCTTGCAGCAATAATTCCCTCATTAGATTTAGGAGATTGATTCGTGACTCTCAACCTACAAGACACCTATTTTCATGTCCCTATTCACTCTTCACACAAGAGGTTTCTTTGTTTTCTAATCAACAACAAGCATTACTAACACAGAGTGCTTTCTTTCAGCCTATCTTCTGCCCCAAGGGCATTCTCAAAGATTCTGGTGGTAGTTGCCACCCACCTATGCTGTTTGGGTACAATTGTTTTCCCATATCTGGATAATTGGTTGATCATGAGCAGATCTGACAGCAGTTGCTGGCAGGGCTGGCAACAATAAAGATGGCATGTCCTCTGTTTCACAACCTGGGGCCTTCACCTCAACCTCAAGAAGTACGTTTTGACTCAAATACAGTGTCTAGAATTCAGAGGAGCTTCCCTGGACACAGTGACAGGCACAGCTTACCTCCCTTCCAGCAGATTTCTCACCAGCGAATCACATCGCAAGTAACGGTAAGAGACTTCTTCACTGCTGGAACACATTTATCTTATGTTTTTGTAGAGCATCACACCAGATTATACCTCCAAGGTCTACAGAGATGGCTTTAAATGGTTTACCACCAAGAGAGCACAGTGTAGGCAAGTTAATGTCTGTTCGCCCATTGGTTCCACAGTCACTCAACTGCTGGAAGGACTCCACCAAAACCTGCTCAGGTGTTCTGTTCTTTCAGAAGCCCATTGCCATAGTGATGACATTAGACTCTTCACTTTTGGGCTCGGGGGCACATCTGGGACCTCATAAGGCTCAGGGTAAATAGGCACTACAAGACCAGCTGAGAGCGGTCCAAAACACTTGCCTACACTTTCTACTACTAATTAGATCCAAGTCAGTAAAGTTAATGACAGATAACGTGGCATGCATGTATTATATTAACTGTCAGGGAGGAGCACGTTCCCCATCTCCCCACATTAAAGTGATAAAGCTCTGGAATTGGTGCATAGCCAAACAATAGTCATCTCAGCTTCTTACCTCCCAGGTGTTCAGAACACCATGGCAGATATCATGAGGGCATTATCCTTTTACCTAGATGGGACCAAACCATTTTGAAGATCTCTTAAACTATAAGTATCCATTGTGGACAGAAACAAGGGTTTGGTCATTTTGAAACAGAAGTTATTAAGGAGGATCGCCGGATGTATTAAGTTATGTTATGACTGAACTAATATTCAGCCACATTCAAGGGTGATAGTACATTCCACAAGAGCACTATGTATATCTGTAGCCTTGCTTAAGGACATACCATTTGCAAAGATCTGTAGAGCTGCAACTTGGTCCTCAGCACACACCTTTTCTAATCATTATGAATTGATGCCTGCAGCTAGATTAGATGCCACTGAAGTCAATACAGTTCCCTCGTCTGTATTTAACTCTGCTCCGAACCTCTTGCCTCCTTAGCAGGTACTGCTTGGGAATCACCTGAAGTGGAGCACCCACAGGTGCTTGAAGAAGAAGGAGAGGTGACTCACCTTGTGCAGTAACTTGAGTTCTTTAATATGTGTGTCCCTGTGGGTGCTTCACTACACGCCATCCTTGCCCTCTGCTTCCCAGGCTCCCTTGGGAGACTTTGCAGTGGATAAGGACCTGAGGGGGTTTCACCTGTGCAGTCCCATATAGCACAAGGATGTGTGGGGCACATGCGTGGGCTGAATGGACACTGCTACCATAATATCTCTGATCAAAGGCACAGGTGCACCTGAAGTAGAGCACCCAGAGAGACACACATCTCAAAGAACTCCAGTTACTGTGCTAGGTGAGTAACCTCTCCTTCTCCTTATTACTTTGGGAATGCATGTTTTGCTTTCAGTTTGAATTTGTGGTGTTATGTCCTTTGTCTTATGCTCTAAAACATAAGACTTCATTCCATTCTGTGGTTGCTCAAACAATGGCCAAGACTTT
This sequence comes from Emydura macquarii macquarii, assembly GCF_026122565.2. Taxonomy (NCBI): domain Eukaryota; kingdom Metazoa; phylum Chordata; order Testudines; family Chelidae; genus Emydura; species Emydura macquarii. The sequence continues at coordinate 2,639,522 of NW_027131964.1, read as the reverse complement.
CAAAATGACTATCTGAAATTAGGCTCCTAAATCCACATTTAAGTAGTTAAATAAATGGCCTGGTTTTCAAAAGTGATGATCATTGAGCAGGTCCCACTGAAGTGTAGTTATGGCAGCAGAGAATTTGACCTAAAATGTTAATTTGCCTAATTTGGGAATCTAAATTATTATTTTTTTAAAAAAATAAGATAAAATAAAATTAAAAGGTGAATTTACTATTCACCTTTAAAACTTACCAAGACCTGTGCACAGACTGCAGTTTCCCATTACTCAAATTTCCTTCAATTTGGAAATGACCAAATAATTATCAAATGATAATTCTCTGGGTATGTCTACACTGGAATTAGACACCTGTGGCTGGCCCATGTCAGCTGACTCAGACTTACAGGGCTCAGGCTGTGGAACTGTTTAAGGTGTAGACATTCCAGCTCAGGCTTCTGGGACCATTCTATCTCATTGCACTGAGCCAGGACACTCTGCAGTTAAACAGCCACACAGCCGGGCCAGCCTTGGGTTTTTAATTGCAGTGTAGACATACACTCAGTGGCCTATTGTATGTGAATGCTGTAGTGGAATCAAGATCCAGATGCAGAAAGGTAGATGTCCACATCATAAAATACAATCATTCCTTGTGTGACTCCTTCACAGACAGTTTCCCCAGAGAGGTCTATGATTCAATAGGTATGGAGAATAAACTAGTGTCTGTTCTAGAAGGGGCTCCACCAGAATAATTATGGGACTAATTAGAGAAGCAATGAGGTGATTACATTGCCATTGCCACTGCTGTATCTATTCTGCAGGGATAGGTAAGAAATATAGTGTGTGCTAAGTAAGGCCTCCTCCTCAGGTAGGAAAAGTGCACACAGACATTAACTACAGCTGTTCTAAGTGTCTGAGCCAGAGAGGTGGCGAGCACCTGCATCTCCCACTGAACCCAGTGAGTTATGAATCTTCTCTGGATCAAGGCCAAAGTTTGGGGAGTATTTAATAACATTTTGTGGAAAAGAGATGAATGATTCTCCTCCACTTTGAATGTTTGAAAGATTTACAATAAAGACACTTGCCAGGCCTAAAATCTATTTGAGTACTAGTAAATTGAAGTCTTTTTGTATGTGCTTTAAGAATATCGTGATAGCCATTTCTTTTGGCAGGGAATATGGTAATCTCTCCCCACATTCCATGAGAGTTATTAGTCAAAGTAATAGTTTATTTTTTCACCAGAAAAATAAACCATAATGTACTCAGCGCTGCAGTTCACTAAACCATACTTCTGCTTTGTTTGACTTACAAAGTGCTCTATATTTTGAAAAATTATTCTATAATGGATGAGGAATCTGTGAGAAGTTCTACCCCACAACTTTAATTTACTTGTATTATAGGCATTGCCACGGAATAAGACCACCAACAGTTATCTCTAAGACAGCATTACTGACAACAGGGAGAAAATATAAAAAAACTATATCAAAATGAGTTTTAATTGCACTGACTAATCTTTTTATTGCAAAGTAAAATCAATGCAGTACTAAAATTATACATCCTGAAAAAATCATTCTTGTTCTCTCTAGAAGTGTGGAAGACATACCTAACACATAACAGAGGGCTGGACCAGGTTAATGAAACATGCAAGTGTAGATAGATAGAAAAAAACCAAATATTCTTTATAGTATGTAAAACTTCACATATTGTATCTTATTTTAAGATGCATAATATAGTTACCACTGTAAACTGTAATTGTTGTCAATAAGTACTTAAAAATGTAAAGAAAAATACAGCTGAGATGCACATATTTAGCAAAACCACACATGCCAAAATCAAATCAATAGTAAAACTAGCCAATGAATTTGAGCAGAATGCCCTTTTATTTTTCTTCTTCAAGGAGATAGTGTCCCTTCTGCCCTTTTAAACATAACTATATAGCTAACCTAACAGCAATATATTTAAGAAGTTTTTAAGAAATATAACTTTATAAAGAATGAGCTTTATTAAAACCAGATCACATGACTGTGTTAAGGGACTACTGCTGGATTCAACAATCCTTACCAAAATTTAAAAGGGCTGTTAAAACAAATAGCAATTGATCCAATTGTGATAGTGATAAAATGTTTTGCACTGGAAAAAATATTTTATTTACTCAGGGCAATACTGTGCCTCTTGAAAGGCTCTGAGGACAAAGGACAACAGCAATGCAATACTGTCCTTAATACTGTCCTTCACCACCTCATGGGTGGTGAAACCACAAGTAAGTTTCTCATTTCCTTCTGAATAACAGCCAAGATTTATCACACCCCACCATCATGTAGTCTGTATATTTCACTGTGATGGGGTGTTGCCTCCACACACATTCACAGCTAGGGTTAATGAGGGCCAAGAAGGAGGCTAATTTAGCCCTGGTCTACAATGACCTGGCAACTCAGCTGTGCTTCCCTTCTGCGCGGTGTCTTCACTGCACTGCGCCAATGGGAACCACGTTGCTGTCGACACAGCGCTGCGCCACTTGAGGGGATGGTTTGCCAGCATCAACTTCTGGATTGGGTCTTCACTGACGGCTCAATCAATCCAGATAGGTCGATCTGACGGCGGTGACCTTGCCACCATCAGTATAGACATACCCTTAATCTGACAGGCCACAACTGAGGGGAATCAGGTAGGCAAGCAATCCCCTGAGTGGATAAGGGCTCCCAGCTGTGGAAAATGAGCTGGTCAGGATGTATACAGATAGAAAATTGGAAACTGTGAGGGCTGCCGGGAAAGGGCAGACACTCAGAGGAGTGTTTGAAGACTGAAGGCTGTATTGGCTGCAGTCACTCTCTGGGAAGAGGGAGGAGGCTTTGGAAACTTGTGACAAAGAAAGAGAAGGAGAATTAGTGGTAGGAAGCAGCCCAGGAAGAGAGCAGTGAGGCTAGAGAGAGAAAGCCTGGACTGCTGAGCCGAGGGAACCCAGGCTGGAACCCAGAGAAGAGGGTGGACCCAGGTTTCCCTACCAGCCACTGGGGGAGTGGCTCTGAGGTAGTGAATTGAAAGACTGCCTAGGACTGCTGAGGAATTATACACCAGAAGGGGTAAATTTGAGTGACCTAGCCAGAGGGCTGAGTCATGGAGAGGACGCTGCAGTTCCTGAGACAGACAGACAGGGTTGCAGGCTGGACAAATAGTTGGAGCCATGGCATGCAAACTGCGAAAGAGGGTTTGACTGAATGACCTAATTGCTAGAATGACCTGCAAGAGGCACCCACAAGCAATGAGCAATGCACCCCATGACAGTCACATATTTTAAAAAGAAAATATTTTAAGAATGCTTTAGAGATTTTTTTAAAAATCTTTATTGGGATTATCCCTTGAACAGCAAAGACAGGTGCCTTAACCATGAGTTAAGGCTCAGAGGGACCTGTAAAAACTTCTCCAAATGATCTAAGATAGTTTCCTGCACCTAAAATTGTCATGATTTGAAAGTTTGTTATCTTGTGCCTTTCCAAGAAGAAAGTGCATGTTGTTGTGTTGAGAAGCTAAGAATTTTTCTCATCCTGTGGTAAAAATCTCTAATTTTCAGTGCTACAGATTCTGGAGAATGTGGTAGGGTAAGGACTGGAATACACATTTAAAAGGAAGTGGAGGAAACTTCTCTGGTAGGAAAATCTTTTTTTTTTTTTTTTAAATCGGCTTCTATTTGAAGTGGATTTGGGATTTAGAGTTTTGGAATGAATCCAAAAGGAAATAGATAGATGGGCAGAAAGCAGGTATGGTGATCAAAGTTCCATGATAAATTCACTTATCACATGGCTCTGCAATTTGCTGTATGTGTATCATCTCTACACATGTGGTAAGCAAACAAACACGTGTACACATGGATAAACACATTACACCCCCAAAAAAACTGTTAAAAATGTTATTAAGTTGCATAATCAAGCACTTTAAAGTTAGAAATTGCCAGAATTTAGGTTGCAACTGTAATTTGGCCCTCTAGTGAATATGCACTTAAGAACCTACATTTTAATGGCATTTAGACTCCCAATTCATTTAGGCATGCTAAAAATTTCACCCATATCCTTTAGTTCCATGATCAATTATTTTTTCCACTAAGTCCCTGCCTCATTCAGTATACAGAATAGACAAGCACACCCCATAGCCAGCCTGGAGCTTTTTTCTTTTGTATTGTATGCATGATTTCAAAACAATGCACTGATTCTTTCAGTTATTATATTACTATCTTTGCAAAATCTATACCCTATCTTCACTGGATGAAAATATAACATATAGTGAAACATGTTTAATATATTGTCAATATCAATTGAATTCAGTGAAAATGTAACGTATTTTCACATTTTATATGAATATGTTGTCTGTTCTCCTTGCTTCCCCCTTACAAACTGCTTCCCACCAAGACAAACAGCAGTAACTCTACCCAGTAAAGTGACAGTGGCATTGCTACAGGTTTTTTAAACAGGGAAACTATGCCACTACTTGCCATTTTTCTTGTGATGTGAGTTAGTTCTATGGTAAAAGAATATTTCAAAGTCAGCTAACCATGTTGTTTTTCCCCCATTCCTCTATTCTGGAAGAGGAAGATACTGACTTTCTCGTCATTTATCAGAAGATCAAAAATTTGCTCCCACTGCTGTTAGTGCTCTGTGCACAAGTGGTAATGGTTAGATTTGCCCAGGCCAGAACTACATGTATTGTCAGAAGCAAGCAGTGAAATTCTACCACTTGCTTACTTTCCAGCTCCAAGAGAATGTCACATAAATACTATACTTACTCATTATTTTGAATCTATTATTTTATTCACAATTATTCAGCACAGCTTGATATACCTTATGTTTCCTAAATCTGGATACCACTATGGAATCGAAAACTGAGGGCTCTGTTAAAGATTAGATAAACTGTTCAAAGGGACAGTGGAGCCAAGTAGTTTGCTGCAATTCTGTTCACAATATGAAACAAGCCATTTCATATTCTTCTCTCCTTAGTTAAAATTCTGTTCAGTCACTTCTCCTTCTACCCCCCCAACTCAGCTGTTTGAGCATGCTTGGCAGGAACTGTGACAAAGAAACATTGACAAAATTTCAATAAAAAATGACTGAATCATAAGATAAAGGAATGAAGTTGTACCTTGTGAAGCATATATTTGAATGTAAACTAAACATTTTTTTCTTGTATCACTCAAATTGCTTTAAAATATATCCAGAGAGGATCACCTATGGAAAAGAAAACACATAGAAAATAGGCTGTGTTTGAAAATTTTGCTTCAAGTATTTGGCAACACTATTTCCCTAGCTAGGTTACAACTAAACATCATTTAGATTGTATAATCATTTGCTTTATTTAAAAGAAGGAAAAATAGTGTGGGCTTCTATGCAGAGATTTAGTTGAATTTAATAATTATGGAAGTATTAGCTTGCGAGTGAAGAAAAAATAAGTTGAGCTACAATGATCAGTGCTGCTGATTTCTTGAGGAAAAATATATTTATATATCATTTACTTATGCAGCTGATGCCAGGAAAGCATTTCCATGCATTTACGATCCCAGAGTGAAAGACAGAAAGCCTTTTATTAAATACAGTTCACCTCAATGCGTTACATATGTGTAAAAAGGAGTGGAAGTTGTCCCATTAGTTTTTATTTACATGCCATGCAGCACAGTATTCAGACTCACTGGGCCTGATACACTACTGTGTTACTCCAGTTTTATGCCAGTGTAACTTTGGATAGAGTTCCATGCTTCCAATGGAATTAGACCTGTGTGAAAATGGAGTGATGCAGTAGTGAATTAGGTTTTAGAATGTATATACAATGGGTAAAATTTACTTTGAGGCAGAGGGTCAATGCTTCCCCACTATAGTGAGGCTGTACAGGGGGCTTGTATTTGGGCCTCCATGCAACAGACCTCTGTACCTTCTGTGAATTGCACAGACTACCTCTGCACTGAACACATATAAACTTCAATGGCAATGTGGGAGAGAATATAAGGGAAGTTCACCAGATATTCAGTTATCTGAATCCTGTGACCCTAACTCCTTATGCAAGTGATGCAAAGGTGTTGGGGCTGGTATTCTAGTACACTCCCTGAATTTGAGCTGAAGTGTGTGGATTTCAAGCCAAAATCCTCATAGTTACTTTGTTTTTATGTGGGTGAAGTCCACTTCATCCCAAAAGAGTTTTCAATGATGGCTAATGTGTTTAATTTTTTCTGTCCTTGCTTAAATGAAAGGAGATGCACACCATATATGGAAACAGAAGGGCTGTCAAAAAACAAGTTATTTTATTTTCAATGAGTAAATTTAAAATGTCACTTTGACTTCAGATAATGGAAGCACAATCTTGGAATAATGGTTACAAAGAAGAAGTACTAGAGAGACAATTTCATATACAGTTATCTATTATAAGAATGAAAAAACAATCATACTGGGTCAGACAAATGGTCCATCCAGTCCAATATCCTGTCTTCCACCCCCAATCCAGCCTCTCTGGGGTCTGGTCCACTGATCAGCTGTTGGTATTAACTACTATCAGCAGATGTCTGAAGGTATATGAAAATAACCAGTCTGCCAGAAGGAAACCAGAAAGGCATTTGCTGATCAACATCTCCCAATAATCCAAACTTGTTTTCAAATAATTTACATTAGAAGTCATCAGTAATTATATGAAATACAATATAATGGTGCCAGACTGACCAGATGAGAATGGCATTAGCACAGATTTCAGGTATAATGATGACTGTGCCCACCAGCTCAGGGTGAATGAAGTAAACAAAACTCACAAGGTTATCTTGGGCCTCCAAGTTTTCTCATGTTTGAAAGTATTTTCATTGAGAAAAATCTCTTTGGTCCTTTTCCATTCCTGGAAACTATGAGAAGTAACTGTTTTCACTGAATCACTTCTCCTCATTTGCAAGATATAGGTTTTTCGTATGTGTGACAGTGAGATTGTTTATAGGAAGGAAACTAGCATTTTTAAATCTATGTATTTTGAATCATATTAACATGAAAAATATACAAGATCAGAATGCAGTACTTCTTTTGAAATACGGCAGCCACACGAAAGGGATAAATCCTGACATGCATACTCAGTTTGTACTGATTGTCTACATGGAGAAGTTAGTTAGCACTGTTAACTAGGGTGTGAATTTAAACCGCATTAGCTACGTTGCACTAATTACCTGTGTGAACATTCTTACTTTGCTGGTTTAGACTCTTGCAGAGATGGAATAATTATGCCAATGGGAGAGCGCTCTCCTGTTGGCATAGAGCACCTTCACCAGATGTGCTATAATGGCATGCAGCTGTGTCGATGTAGCACTTTTACTATAGACCTGCCCTAAGTATCCATCTATCCACAGAAAAAGATACTCAATATCATACCTAGACAAATGTTATGGGTATATTCGATCTAATTACAATAACAACTGAAAGCAGATTTCAAGTTTTTGAACCAGTCTTTTGGTGTCTAATCAATCCAGTCTGACTTGGATTCTGAACATCTGTAATAAAGATTTCTTTTATGCCAAGCTACTATTGATCAAAAAAATCAAGAATAAATTTTATGTTCTGAGAACAGAGGGTGGTGAAGAAGTGGTTGATGTGCTGCAGCGAAGTCTCTTCCTTTTCTTAGCAGAAATATATTTACTTTTTTGGATGTTTTTCTACAGATTTGTAAAGGGTCATTCAGGATAGTCAAGGGTATTAGCATATAGTAAGGACCTACTAAACAAGGGGAATAGTAAGTATGAACAAAGCAGTTTGACCCAGCCATATTTGAGGTTAAGTATTCTGCATACTTTTTTATTGTTAGAATTGATAATAGACAGATAAAATTACCACAAACATACAACACTCCAAACATATTTTAGAGAAGTGGAGAAACTTTTTTATAAAAAAAATGTATCACAAACTGGAAAGAACATAGATGTTTGCAGTTACTAAACACAGGCTCTGAATGTATTTCAATAAAAAGAAGCAAAGGAATATTTTTACCATGCTCTTGTACTGTCAATTCTCATCTCACTAGGAAAATAAACTGTGGCTGACCATGTTGTCAATGGCAGCTCCTATCTGGCTTCCCCTTGCCTGATGCTGAAAATGTTTGAATGGGTAATGTAGATGGGACAAGACTATTTCTAATGCAGTCAGGAGTGCATTTGATCCTGAGAAGAAGCATGTGACATCATTTTAGAAGGTGAAATGAATAACCAAAAATCAGAAATGAGACATTTGGGGGTGGTCTGTGGTGCATGACCATGGCAATGGCTGTAACAGGCAGATCGTGCCCTAGAAAGCCTAAGTCTAAAATCCCTCCGCCTTCACATCCTCATCACTACAGTTCCCCTAACTACAGTGGAGTTACCCTGTTCACACTGTGGCTGCCTTTAGCTCAGTCAAGGGTTTTTTAACTCTTCAAATTAAAAATGAGTATTTGTATGGACTTTTTTTTATTTTAACTGTTGAATAAAGAAGATATGTGCGCTCTGGATACATAATAGCTATTTATATAACCTTTCTCATCACATTATAGATGGTCCCTATTTCATACCTGATAAATATATTATTTTCAGTATTTTGTATATAAATTCAAAACATGTCACTGTATTTCTCTGTATTGAATCTGCATTAAAATGGTATTAAAGTTACAAGAATTTAACGTTATTTTTTAAAATATATATGGTAAAATTCACCTATGCAACACTATGAGATTACTTTGCCTCCAGATAATACCTTACTCCCTAAAACATCAAATTCCTTAGCACCAATTAGAGTTTTGGTGATTACATACAGTGTATTTCCCCACGGAAAAGGAAAACGTGAAAAAAGAAAGTGAAAAACGTATTGCAATATTAAAACTATGTGCTTTTTAACACACTTCACAAATGGAGTAAACAAAGAGAAAGATCATTCATATAACTTGACAGAGAAAGCTTTATTGACTGCTCCATTAAATGTAATACATAACTAAAGCATTTGTCCAACACTCTTTACGAAAAAGAGCTAGAAGAAGAGAAAAAGAGCAATGATTTCCTTTGCTTGCCAACTTGGATAGCATAGACTTTATTGGCAATTAGAGAAATAGGCACTGAAATGTGGCTTCTCCCCTATTCTGGCTTATCTTCACGTAGCAACAAAGCATGAACAAAGTTGTTCAATTAAAAGAACATGCATTTTAAAAAATACAATAACTGATTTCCATCATCTGAAAGATTTGGGATTGATGTCTTGTACCTTTTAATAACACAGCTTGATTATTCAGTCCTCAGTGGATCTCTTGCCCATCATCAGGCTTTTCCAGCTGCAGACTGTGGTCATTTACAGAGTTTTACTGACACTGAAGAGGTCTGTCTGAAGGATAAGAAAACGCAAATTAGCCTTTTCAGATTGGCCTCAATCAATGCTGTCTTTGTGCTACAATATCCTTATTCAAACAGTTGGATGGATCATTTTAGGCATGTTGTGTCAAAGAATTATACCCCTTCTCTTCCTAAAAAAAAAAAATCCTAGAAGGATGATTTTCTTTTGTGTTATTGTTTTTGAAGCTTTTGAGGAGTTCTGAACGTCTTTGAAATGCAATGCTACATGTATACTTCGGAAAAGGGAGAGGTAGCTGAGCTGAGAATTTGAGGTCAGGCATTTTGCAAAGAAACAATGAAATGGGACTCATTTCTCCAATAATTGTTAAAATAACATGAGAACATGTTTTCTTTTTACTACTATTATTCTGTTGTATAGAAGTGTGTTGCCATGGATAATGTATTTCCAGCATTCACCCATTATTTAAGTTATATACTATATGGGAGAATCTCATTGAAGATAAGACCATTGGATCCTTTAAATATTTAACAGCACTATGGGTTTTTTTTTTTAAATCACTGTCATTCCTGTTTATTTATTAGAGATAATAATGGGGCAGAGCGAAATCCATGAGTATTTAGATGTAAAATTGAATTCAGAAAAATTCCTGTGATCCACCTTGCACATTTCTGAGTGCTAAGAAGAAGAATGCTATTATTACCCAAACTTCTAGTGGTCTACTTAATTATAGAACTCACAATTAGAAATTCAGATTGTGTGGGTTAGTTACAAATATCATTAATGCAAGAAACTGAAAGACTATCACCTGACCTAAGCAAGTAACCAACAAAGTAGGAATTTAAATATAACAATGAACTGTACACAGTCTATAGACCGAGAATTATTCACTGAATGTATTTGTGAATAATTTTAAATAATGAACATATCTCATAACTTCATAATTTGTTCATGGGTAATTTGCAAGAATAAATAAGATGGCATTCATTGACTAAATAATTAATTGCAAATTATTCACTCAGCTCTATTACTCATACAACAGTTTTTGAAACATTTGAAAATCTTTTAATTTTTTTAAATAAGTTGTATTTTGAAATTGTTGGAAATGACTGCTTATATTTCTGTGTAGACTTGCAGTGTTGATGCTGTCTTTTCAGGGGAAACTAAACTAAAAATAGTGCCAAGACAATTTTCAGTGTAAGTGGAGTTGACAGATAACTCATACCAGTGGTGTTTTCTATTGCTCTTTGAAAAGATCCTGGTAACAGAAACCCTAGAGTAAGGGTCACCCTAAAAATCATAACTAGCTAAGGCTTGGCTAAAGTGACTGACTCTTAAATTTTCCTTCATATTGCCTTCCAAAGATTAGCATTGTCTGTTTCTCAAACATCTGAAGCACTTGATTTTCTAGCATAAAGTTGGATCCTTCTCTATGTCTTGTATGCTGGAGATCACCAACATTTCTGCTTTCTCTTTGTCATCCTTCCCTTCCTCTCCACTGAGTCTAAGTCATAAGAACGGGCAGCACATTGCCTCTGTTCCCATTTGAATGGATATCTGTTTGCATCCAACCTGGTTTGGCATTCTGAGTAACTGATTAAAACAATACAGGTTAGCTATTCCACAGTGGGCCTGAGAAGAAATATCTGCAGCTAGACAACTGTATCTATTTAACTAGCTTTAAACAGTGCTCATCTAAGTATTCAGTTAAAGGTACATTTGAGGCTCCAGTTAGAGAAAGCATCTAAGCAAGTGCTTAAGTCCATCCTTATTCAGGAAGGAACTTAAGCAAGTTCTTAACTTTAACTTTGTTCTCAGTGGCACTCAAGCATAGGCAGACAATGCTTAATTGTTTTCCTGAATTGCAGCCTTAGACCCACACACCAGGGCATGCTCATTTTGTCCAGCACATAATTTTGATAATGCAAACTAAATACACCTTTGTTTTGACCAAAGATAAGAGTTGGCTGAGGATATATTTTGTACTTGTAATTTTGTACGCTGGGGGTATGTGCAAAGGCCCAGGCTTGTGGAAGTAACTCCCAGGAAATCTAGCACAAGTGTATACAGGAAGCAAATTTGAAAAAAAGAATCAGTGAATGGTTTTTTTCCATGTTAATATGAATAATTATCTAGACTGTAAATTCTGAAGAGCAGAACCATCCCTTCATATCTGTCTATAAAGCACCTAGCATACTGCTGGCATTGTACTAATAATTCATGAAAGAAAATAATACATGAATAATAAACACATAATTATAATAATAATTAAAAGATTAAACTAGCAATGATTTTAAAATGCTGTATAAAATGGACTTTCTACCTTTTATTTATCCTTCTTCCATCCTATTAATAGGTTTGATCGTACAGTAGGGTCAGTACTGCAAATACTTTAGAAATGTTTCTTTTTAGCACTGAAACGCCTTTGTTCCACAGGGTTTTTTATTTGCTTACCCTGATGTTTCCCTTTGCATGAAAAGAAATCCCATAATCCTACAGATCAAAGTGATGTGGGTTTATTGACTGACTTCCTGGTGTCAGAGGTTAGAATGCACTGTCAAACAAGGGGGATATTAAGAAATAGAAAGGTTTACAAATATGAAAGCAGGGGATAAAGTGCCAGCACTAAAAGAGATATTTAACACTGCTATAAGCTGCAGTAGGTTTAATATACAACTACTGTAGTCTTTCAAAAAATCTGAATAAGAAAGCTAATCATATGCTGCTTTGTGAAGCTTTCTTTATAGGCACCTCTGTTTCTCGGTATGACGAGCTCTTGGAGATGGAAGAATTTGTTATGCAGGTATTGTATAGGTTTTCCTAATTTCAGAAAGATTTATTTTTAAATTCAAATATACTTCCGCTATGTTGACTTCACAAGTGTTGACCCTGGCTATTTCTAAAGAAGTCAAGGAGATTAACATATGTGCATAGATACTTTACGGGTGCTACTATTTTGCATGTATACTTGTAAAACTGTACAGCAGAGAAGGGGTTAGTCATCTAAAAGGGAAATTCCAGAAATGCCAGAAGGACTTTAGTGCTTCTTCCAGTGATTGGTGTTAGCTTTTGGTGTTGGATTGAACTGGACTCTGATTGATATGTAAATGCAGACTTTCAAGACTTTATGTATCCATTAATGTAATATTACAATATGGTTATGGTATCACAAATGTGTATGCAAATGAAGGTAACATTTGCCATAATTAAAAAATGAACATTTTACCATTTAAATATAGATCCCAACTTCTTATTCTGAAGGAATATTTTAAACATTTTAGACTCCACTTTTGCCTCCTCCTCCATATTTCTATATGCTTCATCTGAAGAAATACCAGGCGGGATTAAATGCACTAGCAATGGTAAAATAAAGTAGTTGAAATTAAACTGCAAAACGACAGTACAGTGTGTTTAAATGGTCACACTCAAATCTATTGTTTAAATGCTTGCTTCTTTGCATCTAGAAATATGCTGTCTCTGAGAAACACATTAGAACATACTACACATTTTTATCATAGATTGTATTGCACTGTATGCCCCTGTGAAGTTCTGTTCTCAATCCAGTTTTTTTGTGTTTGTCATGCTACAATACAGCACATGGGCCAGATTTTTCCCACAGATGACTATGCTATTCCCCCTGATATAACTGAACAATGACATTTGGCCCATGTTGAAAAGTGCCATTAATAGCAACAACAGAAAACCAGCAAAGCTACTGATACAATGACTGTAATCTAAATTTCATTGTTTGGACGGGTTTAGTAATATGAGTTCTATACGTAAATCCCTGAATGTCAAATTGAGAAATTTCCTATAGATTTGAAGTTAGGTAGGATTCTTTCCTACATTTTTTCTGCCACCGACTGATGATCACCACATTTGTCATATCTCCTTCTCCTTTAGGGCAGCAATATGTGATTAGACATTGTCTGTATGCAATATATTTTATATTTAACAAACACTTCCAGCTAGTTTTTATTTATCATTGACAGTTTGTTATCTTTCTACAGTTACATTGTTGTTGTTTATATTATCTTAAAAATATAAAATAATATAAAAGTTAAATATAAAATATAGATTTCACATATATGTAAATGAAGCACAAGCCCTTAAGGTTCTTAATTAAAAAAACCTTTAAAACTAAACTATCTCCTTACACAGCCCACAGTCTTTGTACAGTTACTATATATTGCTGTTGTAATTAAGTTATTTCCTACAGGTTTTAGATAAAGATTAAAGTGAGACCAAGTTTGGAATTAGAAATTCTGTCACATTAATGAGTTTTAGTCATGTTCTATGGAAAACAGTAGTTTCTGTTGTTATTTGCATAACATATGTTGTAGCTCACTAAATAACTTACATGGAGCTCAGTATGAAAGTAATTAAAAATACTGTTATGGTAAGTAAAGATTCCAAATCAGCAACTTGTTTCTCTGCTTCTCCATCTTACCTTTTTCACTTAAATTCTTAGCACTTGAAAATTCAGCGACAATTGATGGTGATAGGATTGGTAGGAGGACACGGATCCAAATACCCCGAAACACTATTTTTCTACAGCAATTGTCCAAGACACTATTCTAAAGCTTTGTGAAATACGTTTGGGGCCATTTCTGCAGAATGAAGTAGTGTTTTTTTATAAGACAGCCCAGGACAGTAATGACTAAAAGTTGTTACCATACGATAGTTTTTCACTAACATATGTGAAATAAACAAGTAGTTTGAGTCCAATTCCCCTATGTTTTAGTACTTCCGCTGCCCAGAGTGGGTGGCTAGTCATGTTCACCAGGGATGCCATAGAAGAATTGTAGGTTTCCTAGACTATTTGTCTTATCACGTCTGCTGTGTTCCAGTCAGCCTTTTCAGTGGTCACCCCAGCTGCCCACAAAAAATATAGATGACAAGTTAAGCAATTGCTCAATATAGTGTGAGAACACAGAGCAGGGAGCAGTCTGCATCTCCTATCATTCCTGTCAGAGTGTCGAGTTTTTGCCATGTTTTGTAAATGTGATCATTGTATAGCTTGTGTGAGTTTTGTTTACTGTTATGTTGGCAGCTGTGTGACTCATTTGCAGTTTTTTCTGACTGTTTTCTTTTTCCTGTATGAAATGATGATCATTTAGCCCATAATCCAACAAGGCATGTGATTTTTATGTTAGTGCTTTTCTGGATTGGACCCAATGTGCAAACATGGGTATTTTTTAGAATGGCTTGGCTATCATTGTTTCCGATAGTCACAACTTTTGGCATGCATAGTGGAGAAAGCAGAGTCCTCACTTCTACTTCATGAGGAACTGGGCTTGGTACAACATAGGAGCACTGTTTGCTATTCTTTTTGAGCATTACATATTGCTCCTGGCAATGGAACTAGTATTTATTTTCCTGCAGCTAAGAATAAGCTTGCATACCAGACTGGGAGCTAGCCATGTCCCTTTCTCCATAAAACCACACTGGCTTGGGTGGTGGCACTGGCCTTCATATATTTAATGATCATATGGTATGTGTCATAGGTTGGCTGGGTCCTGTAAGGGGAGATAGGCTCCAATCTACCTGTGACAAGTTTAGTCTGCTTCCCAAGGTGGAGGATGAGTAATAATGAGTGCTATCATGTGATAGATGGGTCAGGTGTCTGAATCAGACCGAAGGTAGATAAAGAAGAACACAGAGGTAGAAGGTGTGTATTGGCAGGTGCCTGCAGACACTTCAAGGAGTTAAATAGCTCCTGCAGAACCCTGTGTCAACAGGGGTTAAGGAAAAGACACCAGCAAGAAGGAGAGCTACCTGCTGACCTCTCCCAGTCCAGGGAGGAATAAGATTAACAATAAGCAGCCAGTTTAGGGAAACTAATGGGAATAAGCACAGCCCCAAGGGATATTAGAAGGAGAAGACTTTGGAGACCCAGAGAAGACAAATTCTCAGGTAGGAGAAAGTTGGCCCAGCACAGAACTAGGCAGAAGCACTTGCTTGTGTTTGAACTCTGAAATGAACTTCACAGAGCGGACAGACACTCAGGAAGGAATGGCTGGCTCAGCTTGAAACTGCAGTGAAGACTGTAGGTTTGAGTTCTATTTTGAAAGACTGTGCAAGACTTAATAAATTGGACCCAATATTTGGAATATCTACACTGTGTTGACTTTTGAAGGGGCTCTGAGGCAGGACAGCCCCTGAGGAAACTGAGGCAAGGGCACCCCAGAACCACTGCAGAACATGGGGATGATTGGGAGGTGGTGATCTGTTTACACTTAAATTTGGGTTTGACTTTATTATATTTAACTTGATACCATCCAGCTAATTTTATATTGTTTAAAGAATTCTGTGTATATGAGCCCAGGGTAATAGGCTGCATTAAATAAATAAATAAAATAAGCTTTATTGGAATTGGAATTGCAATTTACACAATGCAGTACATTGTAAGCAATTGGGACTCTCTTCCAACATAGATGACTTTTCATTGTATCTGAGCTACCACACACAAATTCATAAACATCCTACTAGTAGCAGTAGAACACAAATTGTATGTATGTAAATAATTGCACTGAAGTTTTTGATACAGTCTCTCACAGTATTCTTATCAGCAAGTTAAAGAAGTATGGGTTGGATGAATGGACTATAAAATGGATAGAGAACTGCTAAAGCATAGGGCTGAACGAGTAGTGATCAATGGCTCCATGTCTAGATGGCAGCAGGTCACAAGCGGAGTGCCCCAGGGGTCGGTGCTGGGGCCGGTTTTGTTCAACATCTTCATTAATGATCTAGAGCAGTGTTTCTCAATTACATTTGGCCACGGAACCCTTTTTAACTTCTGCGGGGCCATGTGATACCCTCCGCTGAAAAATCCGGGACATCTTCCCCTTTTCGGCAGCGCGGTATCGGCTGTTCGGCAGAACGCGCTGTCAGCTGTTTTCAGCGGCACGATTTCCACCGCTTTTGGTGGCGCGGTTTCAATTTTTCGCCGAACCCTGAAATTCATCTCGCAGAACCCCAGGGTTCCGCGGAACACCAATTGAGAAACACTGATCTAGAGGATGGGGTAGATTGCACCCTCAGCAAATTTGCAGATGACACTAAGCTAGGGGGAGTGGTAGATACCCTGGAAGGTAGGGATAGGATACAGAAGGACCTAAACAAACTGGAGGATTGGACCAAAAGAAATCTGATGAGGTTCAACAAGGACAAGTGCAGAGTCCTGCACTTTGGACAGAAGAATCCCATACACAGCTGCATACTGGGGACCGATGAGCTAGGCAGCAGTTCTGCAGAAAAGGACCTGGGGGTAACAGTGGATAAGAAGCTGGATATGAGTCAGCAGTGTGCCCTGGTTGCCAAGAAGGCTAATAGCATATTGGGCTGCATTAGTAGGAGCATTGCCAGCAGATCATGGGAAGTGATTATTTCCCTCTATTTGGCATTGGTAAGGCCGCATTTGGAGTACTGTGTCCAGTTTTGGGAAAGGATGTGGAGAAGTTGGAGAGAGTCCAGCGGAGGGCAACAAAAATGATTAGGGGGCTGGAGCACAAGGAAAAGCTGAGGGAACTAGGCATGTTTAGCCTGCAGAAGAGAAGAATGAGGGGAGATTTGATAGCAGCCTTTAACTACCTGAAAGGGGGTTCCACGGAGGATGGAGCTAGGCTGTTCTCAGTGGTGGCAGATGACAGAACAAGGAGCAACGGTCTCAAATTGCAGTGGGGGAGGTCTAGGTTGGACATTAGGAAAAAGTTTTTCATTAGGAGGGTGGAGAAGCACTGGAATGGGTTACCTAGGGAGGTTGTGGAATCTCCATCTTTAGAGGTTTTTAAGATGCAGCTTGACAAAACCCTCTCTGGGATTATTTAGCTGAGGTTAGTCCTGCTTTGAGCAGGGAGTTGGACTAGATGACCTCCTGAGGTCCCTTCCAACTCTATGATTCTATGAAGTAGATAAAGTTCAGCATTTGTGCAAATCTTGCAAAGTTGGTGCTCACGGAACAATAAGTATATATATGTGCAGAGAAAGAGAACAAAAATAAGCAATTTATATACAATTCAATTCATGAAGCACCATGATGGAAGTCAGTCTTTAAGAGGGGCTTAAACAAGGACGTGGTATCATGGGACATGCAAGTAAGCTCCAGGGAGGTTGCACCATGCATAGCAGACCATTTGGAGGAAAGCATAGAGATGATCATGCAAGAAACTGACAAATGGCTGGATAAGAGTGGAAGAATAGGCAGAGCAGAGGAAATAGCAGTATTGCCAACCCACACATTCAAAAATCATGAGTCAGACACCAAAAAATCATGACAATTTAAAAACTACATTTTTGGTTATTTTTATTTGCCTTCGTGTATTGAAACTTTCTTATGCAACCATGAGGGCTAGAAACTATTAAATGAAAGCTGAGACTCTCATGTAGTCACATGTCTCCAGGAGTTGGAGGCTTTCAGGTAAATATCCATTACCACAAAACTTACCATCATATTGGGAGAGTTGGAAGCCCAGACTGGGGCAACACAACACTAGGCAAGGAAAAGTCAGCAGCGGAGGGCAGCATTGCTGCTGTTAATTGGATACAGAGACATGAAGACATAGACATATACATGGATTTAGTATCAGGCTGCAAGTTTATTAAGGTCAATAGCTGACATTCCTTCAAACTACCAGTGAATAATTGGGCCCAATGCAGAAATGATCTCATGCCATACAACCAAGGAATGAGGGTTGTCTCCCTTAGCCAAGCCCCTGCTACTGAATTAATGATTCAGCCTTCTGCTGAATCCCATTACCCTCCCTTTGTGAGGAAGAATGAGAGTGTATGGCATGGGAGAGGCCAATCTCCGAGGATCTAAGATCTCCCATCACGCCCCATTTTCACAGAGTCCACCAGTCCCTCCTGAGCCCTATGCCTAGGGTTACCCTGGGAGGTGAACACTTGCAGCCTCTTACCTGCATTGGATACACCGGTGCCAAGTTATTCTGATATTTATTAACAAGTATTATCCCCACCCCTTTAAAATAAAATGTGTTGTACAATCTCTTCTTCTTCCTCTCCCCAGCTACCAGACCTCCTGGGTGCTGAGGGGAAGATGAAAAAACAAACCAGACACTTTGCCAATCTTGCCCAGAGAGAAAAATGTCTTCCTCAAAAAATAGATGATCTAGTCAGAAACACAGCAATCCTGAATAATCTAACTGTGATAACTACATCACCTACAGGTCAGAGCTGGTATGGCAGTTTTCCACAGCTGCATGTCCAGGAATGCATACACACAAGGGTGGCGGGGAGAGAATCAAAGTTTCCTTGAGGCAATCAGCAACCTCCATGCCCTCCAGAACTTGTTAATGGCTGCAAAGGAAAGGCAGAGACTTCACTCTACTCTGTTTTTCCACAGCCATATCCATTGCACTTCCCACACACAGTTCTCGCTGGGGTGGCAGGGAGGTGAAGGGGCCATGTTTACAGGGGCATGCTCTCCCTCTGACCAGGATCTAAAAATGGCCTCTCTCTAGCTGATCCAATCATCCACTCCTCTCCAAAGATGGAAAAGGGAGTTAGAGTTGCTGATCAGAAATACAGGCATACAGTCCCAAATAGGGTATGAATACAGAATATACTCTGATGCTTATTTGTAAGGAATTGAAAAACAAAACAAAATCTCAAAAATTTGACAGATAGGGGATATTTGAGAAGATCACTCACAAGCACAGCAAAATCCCTCAGTTCTAATTATCCAGGGGAAAAACATGGTAAAAATACCCACACCTTTAGTAATTCTACTCATAAACTTTAGTATTTCCACAGTGTGACGCTGGCAAATCATGTGCCAGCTCATGATGAGGTCCCCATCTCTCAAGTGAACACTGACAGATGTATAGCTGGAATCTCTCTGGTTCATTTGTGAGTTAATATTGATAGAACAGGTATTAGAATTACAGTATAAGAAAGAGTGTAGTGTTTGAACTCTGAATGCTTGTGAGTTGCTGTATGCATTAATCTTACTAGCATTTATCTGTATTCTGAATTGCAATGTAATACTTTAGCGAGTGTATTGTGAGCCTCTGTGGCTGTAGGAATCACTAAACAGAAGGACATTAATTAAAATTAGTTTAAAGATGTGCTTTTCTACAGAATTTGTTATGACCCTCCTGAAAGAGGAGACCCATCGATACCAGATGGGCTATGATTGGATCTTATAACTGGAAACTCCCTTCATCTGGATTAAGAAACTGTCAACAAAAGAAGTGAAGATTATTACTGTAGTTCTTTTCTCCTCCTTGTGAAGTCCGTGTGAGTAGATTCATCCCATCAGCTGAGTTTGCAGCTCAGAGCACCTGGCAGGATGGGGATACAAACCCCAAACCAAGGAACTAAGCTGCTTGGACTCTGGGTTTCTAGGCATTAGCAATAGATCTCCAGCTATTAGCCTGGGTCAGCCCTAAAGGACAAATAGAGCTTCCTGATTATAGAAGCCTGTATTCCTTTTTGAAACCTAAGACTGTAACTCATTCATGTATCTATGTTTGTTGCTTTAATCTTGGAAATAACTTTTTAATTCCCTTTTCTTATTTAATAAATTTTCATATAGTTTACTATAGGATTGGCTACAAGTGTTGTCTTTCATGTGAGACCCAAAGCGTAATTGAGCTGGAGTGAATGACTGGTCCTTTGGGATTAGGAGTAACTTGCATATTGCTGTGATTCTTGGTGTAAAGGACCATTTATCACAGAATTACACTCACTTGGGTGGCAAGATAGATTGGAGTACCTAGATGGACTGTCTGTGAACTCAGTGGTAAGGTTGTTAAAGTGCCTGAGGTGTTTGCACTTGGTTGGTTGATTGGTGAAATCTAAGTTTAGAAGTCACAACCAACTTGGGGTTTGTGCCCTAGTTTTTAAATAGTCTATCCTGAGGTTGTTATTCACATTCAGGTGTCACTGTTGGAAGCATCACACATGGTATTTAAAAATGGCTGGAGTTCAAAACAGTTTGTCAAAAATGATCTTTTAAAGACAAACGGGTTACTTTTTCTTGTCTAAAATATAATGCAGACATAACATGAAGAAAATTTGCAGATGTAGGCCCTGATTCAAAAAGTATCCCTATTTAGGAAGGGCCCTTTACTTTGTGTAATCAGTGGGACTTAATTTTATATGTGTTATTAAGCCTGTGCTGAAATGCTGTCCAGAATTGGAACCTTAGCTTTTAATTCAGGAAAGCATCCCTATACAGGAAAGCACTGCAACATGCACTTAACTTTAAGCAAGTCAGGCATGATAAAGTTAAGCATATGCTGAAGTGCTGTCTTGAGCAAGAATGGCTTAAACATATGCATAAGTGATTTCTTGAATTGGGGTCCTAGGCTTTGATCCTGCCAACATCTACATATGTGCTTAACTTTAATATGTGTGTCAAAGTCTGCAGGATCTGGGCTTTAGTGCACATTTTGATAGATTGTTTAGGCTCTGATTCTCAAACGCTTAGGCAAGTACTTAATTTTAACCTTTTTAATAGTCCCACTGAGCACTTCAGTTGGAATACCCATATGCTTAGCTAAGCAAATGCCTAAGTGTTTGCAGGATTGGGCCCATACCTTTCATATTACTACCCACAATATCATTGCAGTTCTGTTTTGGATATGTCAATAGTACGACAGTTGAATTATATCTTCGCTTCTGAAAAAGTTATAAACTGCTAAATACTTGATCTAGATGAAGGTTTGGAAAACAAATAAGCAGATCTTTTGGTAGAGTGTGATGTAATATGAATATACATCTTAGTAAGGGTTGCAGATTAAAAAGCTGTAGATTTATTTTTAAATAGGCAACAGCTGCTTCTGGTTTCACCAAAATAATGGCAGGTAGCAGTTTTTCTGATATCTTAAATGTGTGTGGGGGGGGGGGGGCGGGAAACAGATTTTTTTTGTCAGATTAAACCCTCCCTAAAGCCAGACAAGGTTCCAAGTGCTGTCTGTGTTGCTGTGGTTCACTCTGAAGAGGTAAACAGCAGCTAAAGACCCTAATTCATGGCTTCTTGAACTTCTGAACTGCCATCAGCCAAGCATGAGCTCTAGAAATATTAATAAGAGCAGTACAAAATGTTCCAATAAATGTTTAAGATAAAAGAATGAAAATCTGCAAGACTAAAATATTTTAATTCCATAAGGGACTTGAATAGGAGAATTACACTTTTATCTCATTAGCTATGCTTTTGCACGGAGGAATGAAAAGAAAGTAGTAGCAATTAAACAGAGTGGGCTAAATTCTGCTGTGTTACTCAGTGTAAATTCAGAATAATTTAATTTCAGCGTAAGCTATTTTCAGTTTATACCAGTATCACTGAGAGTGGAATTTGGCCCAATTTCTTGAATAAACTAATTTTTGAATGGGAGAAACATACAGAGACTATGACAAACATTCAATTTGTTTTTGTTTCGATAGCCTGGACTGCAACAGAAGTTGGTGCCCTTATGTTTATCATGTTTATAACAATTTACGTATCAAGTTGTCATGTCAATACTGTGGTCTTTACCCGCTGACTCCAAAACCCATGAAAGGAGGTGCTGGTAAAGGAAATCTCCACGATAATTACCCCTCAGTTTCCTACACATTGACCTATCCAGCACCATTACTTTTATCAATCAAACTTGTAATCTCTTAAAAATAGATTCAAGTTAGTTTGACAGGTTCTATTTTCCATAAACACATGTTGATTGGCTTTTAATTATATCACCTTTCTTTAATTCTTGATTGAGGCCCTTATTAGCCACTCAATAATGTTGCCCAGAAACAAAGTCAGACTGACAGGCCTATAATTACTAGAGTCATCTCATTTACCCTTTTTGAATACTAGCACACCATTAACTTTCTTCCATTCTTCTAGAATTTCTTAGTGGTTCAAGATGTATTGAAAATCAACCTTAACAGTTTAGCGAGCTCCCCAGCCAGCTCTTTTAAAATGCTTGGATCCTAGTGATGTGGACCTGCTTTTTAAAAAATGTCTAAATTTGGTAGCTGCTGCTCATGAGTTACTATTGGAATAGAGAGAGTGTCATCATCATGATATTATATGACTACATCATGTCTTTATTCCTAATTCTGAACAGAAATATTTATTGAACACTTCTGCCTTTTCTGCATTATTATAAATAGCTCTACCATTTCCATCTAGTAATGAACCAATACCATTGTTAGGGTTCTTTTTGTTCCTAATATAATTTTTAAAAACTCTTTATTGTTCTTAACTCAGCTGTCCACAGATTTTGCCTTGTGTCTCTTTGCTTCCCTTATCAATTTTCTACAATTCCTAGCTTCTAATTTTATTTATTATTGTCAACCTCTCCTTTCTTCCATTTGTTATATATTGTGTCTCTTCCCTCGTAGAGCTCCTCAGCATTGTTGTCAGAGCTTTGATGATACCTTTAGGGGAGTCAGGGTACCCTACAGGTCAAGGTCTACATGGCACATATAAATGCTGCTCCAAACTTGTCAAAACAATTACTCTGAAGTGAAATGCAGCACCCATTCTACATCTTTAGAGGTTTGGTAAAATGATTACATGGGGTTTCTAGCCAGAGACTAAGATTGAAAAATCAAACCTACATCTCTCCCATGTCAATCAAAGTTCACTGCTATAGTGTAGTTAGCAATGCACTTCATGGCTGGTAACTTCAGCCCAGGATTTACAATACCCTGTATATTGCTAACTCTAGTCTGGTTGCAGTATCTAAGGAGGAGCTCTCAGTTGTGTGATAGTACGAAGTGCTGAAAAATTATCTTTTTTTGTCTTAGCCAAAATGAAAACCAAAAATAAATCACTGCAGGACCTCATTGTCTGTTGGCTACAAATACTTTTTATATTTATGTGTAACCCCCTTCTTTTTCTGGGTTACTAGGGAGCAGGTAACACTCACTGGTGTGCAAGGGCACCTAAGGTTGCTGACAACAAAGGAGATCCTGAGTATCCCAGTGGTGATAGGAATCCTCTATCCACCCCTCTGCTACAGTCCCTTTACTCCTAAAGGAATTTAAAATTGGCGATGTGTCCACCTGGTTGGCCCCTGCACATGCTCAATAGCGGGCCTTGGGAGCTTCCAGGACTAAACCTAGTCTAATAATTAAAATAATCTGAGACATAGGTACATAGACATAGGTACATAGACATAGTCTAACTCAACAATTGCAATTATGCTAACTAAACATCCAATATACTTAAATTAGAGTTAACACACCTTTACTCAACAAATTAAAGAAATATGACATAACAGACTGAAATTAAACATCACTACTACTTTAAATCCACAGGGCAGTTGAATAAATCAATTAATAAAAATAGTATACAGTAATAATGAAACTTGTCTAACTGGCATCTACACTGCCACTGTTCACCCCACCTGCAGAGTGTACACTCCCCTAGAGTTCAGGCCCTAACCCCTTGCTTGCGTGGGAGCGCTTGAAGATCTGAAGAAGGAGACAGCACTCTGTTAGTTCAGTGTTCCAGTTCCAGTTCAGCCCAGGTATCAAGTTGAAGGTTTGGAGTTGGCCCAACCAAATGTCTGCAGTCCTGGCCCTGCTTGAAGGGACTCTCTCTCTGCCTCTTCTCAGGCCCAGTCAAAGTCTCTCTGCAGTGCCCCTTCCTTTACATGCCCTGCCCCAAACAGAAGGGAGGGGCACTCACACTACCTTCACTGCAGGCCCACCTCAGTCAGCTCCCGGCTCAGTCCCTGCCCTCGCTTGGGCAATGCCACCAATCTCCAAAGCTCCCTGCTCGATCAGAAACTCCAGCATGCTCTCAGCAGCAGCTTCAGGACCCCTAGCACCAGACAGCAGCAGCTTCCAGCTTTGGTCAGGCTCCACCCCAAAACCAAAATGGAGTCCACACATGCTTTTTTCTGAGCTCCCTGGAAAAGGAAAATTCTCTCTCCTTTTTCCCCAAGGCATCATGGGAGTTGTAGTCTCACAGGATCTTCCCAACTGTAAAACTCCCAATTAAGTCCTGAGGCCCCTGAAGTACAGGTTGCCTAGATATGTATTTAAAGATGTAATATTTAAAAGCAAATACCTCTGAGTTTGATATGCATAGGGTTCACGGTCTCAGACTCAGACTTTAAGGTCAGAAGGGACCATTATGATCATCTAGTCTGATTTCCTGCACAATACAATTATGAACCAGGCCCTGCAGATTTGGAACTATGAGTTCAAAGTTTCTCCACTGGGCTGGGGCTAAGATGTCCCATATCCCTAGCTTGGCGGCTGGGGAAGTCTATTCATTTTTTAAAAAACAGCTCTGTTAATCTTTAAGTGAAATTTGGAATTGAGTGTAAAATTTGCTGTGTTTTTAAACTGCTCCCTGTTTCACCCAACCCTGTAGAAGCACCTCTGTGGATGATCTGCAGTCATGGGACTGTGCAGGAGGAGATGGGACCAGTCAAAGGTGGGACATGGGGTGGCTACTTTCCCTGGTATGATTCCTGATTAAACCCTGCAGGGATTCCAGGGGTAATATAATATAATATAATATATAATATATCTGTCGGCATGAATTTATGTCATTTCCCATAGCATGATGTGCAATGCCCTCATGACTGGTAGATTGAGGGCAATGGTAATTGGGGACACAAAAGTAACATGAATGAAGAATTTTAGTGTACGAGTGTAGAACTTCACCAAACTCCTTGTATGTAGTCATTTCGGAGTCTTTGTGGGACACATTTATCCCTAATCTAAATCCATTGATTTCTGTGAAGTTACACCAAGGATGAATTTAGCACACTGTGATTTATGGAAGATTTTCATCCATCTTATTTGAAAAGAATGCACTTTAATGGAAAGTATATATTTCTGCAATTCATAAAATTCTTTAACCAGCATTGGCAAGGGTCAGGATTATATTATATACCTAAGGAAAGTTTTGATCAAACAGTTGAATTTTAGTTCACAAAATTCACACTTTAAAATATCCAATGTTCACTAAAGAATGTATTTATTGTTACTACAACAGTTTTGCAGTCAATCCACCTGTTAACTCTATTTTCCTAAGGCGTTTATGCTATGCAAGTCTTAACAGTGATGGATTCTGTTCTTCCACCTCTTATTTTGACAATGACAGCATAAAATAGTCCTTTGTTCAATACAGGGGAGTGCAGAAACCCAGGAGCAGTTAAGCCTGCCACAGAGTATAAACATTTTTAAAAGAGTGATGTCATTGACAAAGATAATAATATGGTGTACGGCTTTTGTTTAATGTTGTAAGACACTTTAAATAGTCACAAATCATTCTTTAAGTACTGAGAGATGGTATTCACTGTAATCCTTTAAACACCAACTCCTCACCCTGTTTTTCAGCACATACAAGCTACCTTATGCTTCACTGTAGATAATGACTTTCCTAAGTATTTTCAGCAAGAAATGCACTTTTGAGGATTTCACTAAGGGATTCTCAGCATCTTCCAGGAAATCTTCACCTCCTGCTGATAAAGGGAGTGAAAAATCACTGTCTTCTTCCCAAAGATTGCAAAAATAATCAGAAAAAAGAAACAGGAAGTAGAAGTTAAATGACTTAGTAATATTAATTATTACTTTATTATTATTATTATTATTATTTTATTAATTTTGTAGTGCTAGGTTTTGTACAGATTAAGTCCCTTGTCCAAAAAGCTCAC
Source organism: Emydura macquarii macquarii (assembly GCF_026122565.2). Lineage (NCBI taxonomy): Eukaryota > Metazoa > Chordata > Testudines > Chelidae > Emydura > Emydura macquarii. The sequence continues at coordinate 2,613,601 of NW_027131964.1, read as the reverse complement.
AAGCTAAAATGGAAAGTCAGACTATATGGGCACAATGGTCCCTTCTGGCCTTAGAATCTATGGCTCTTCCACAAATATGCAGTTTTATCGTAATGTGTGTAATATGTGTAATGTGGATTTTTGAACAAGCTAGTACTATAACTCACAGTACTGTGCCATAGGATCCTATATCTGGACAAAATATAAACCGTGTGAAAAATCTTGTCCCCATATGGTTCCGTTGACAAAAACGTTTCGGATGATGATAATGATTTTTTGTGTTGCCCAATGTCAGTATGCAGCTCGGGCAACAAAAAAGTCTAGTTCTTCCTAAAGTGGTACATGACATTTCTCTCCCTTAAAATAAAAAGGATGGCAAAGCCTGGAAGAAGGCTTAGGAACAATCATTTAAATATTGTAGCTCCAACCACACTGCTTATAAAAGGGGTTTTAAATAATGAAGCTCCCTGCTCCCAGGAGCTGCTTTTAACTTTTAAATGAAGCATGACTAAATTCTAGCAAAGAAGATTTGATGTTTCCAATTAGCTCAGAGAGTTGAAAATAGTTGTGATATTATCGCAGAGTGAGTTCTGTGAATGAGAATTGCATCCTGACATAGACTGCAAGGTGGTAATAATTTCAGAAGAACGATAAAAATGATATAACATTGTTGTGCATTCAGGCTGCATACCGCTCCCCCCAAAAAAACAAACAAAAACTGCTGCTTATAATTGCACATCTGTATTCTATTGTCAGGTCATATTTTTGCCAGACAATTTGTGGGTTATGACTAATAATCTCTCTTAAAACAGTAAGCCTGCATAACATTTTCACCTAGGGACTATTCCAAAGCCCACTGAAGTAAATGGGAATCTTTCCTACTTTTGTGTTATTAGAATGCTTTAGAATATTCACAATGTCTACAACTTGACTGAAGGTAATAATACAAACTAAAACCCCAATCCTGCCAAGGTTTACATATCTGTTTAAGTTTAAGCACATAAGTAGCCCCCTTGAAGACATTGGGACCTAATATAGCACTTATAATCTTATGCTTTTCCTAACACTGAATAATGTAAACAGAAAATGTATGCTCCTGAAAACTCATTCTGTATTCAGATTCATACAGCTATAGATTCTAAGGCCAGAAGGGACTAGTGTGATCATCTAGTCTGACCTGGTGTATAGCACAGATCATGGGACTTCCCCAAAATAATTCCAAGAGTATATCTTTTAGAAAAACATCCAATCTTGCTTCAAAAATATTAGTGATGTTGAATCTACCATGACCCTTGATAAATTGTTCAACTGATTAATTGCTCGCTCCATTAAAAATGTACACCTTATTTCTAGTTCTCTGCTAGATTGAAGAGTCCATTATTAAATATTTATTCCCCATGTAGTTACTTAGAGACTGTAATCAAGTCACCCCTTAACCTCTTTGTTAAGCTAAATAGACTGAGATTTTTGAGTCTGTCACTAGAAGACATTTTTTCTAATCCTTTAATCATTCTCATGGGTCTTCTCTGAATCCTCTCCATTTTATGAACATCCTTCTTGAATTGTCAGCACCACAACTGGACACCGAATTCCATCAGTGGTCACATCAGTGCCAAATACAGAGGTAAAATAACTTATCTACTCCTACTTTTTTCCACTCCCCTGTTTATTGCATCCCAGCTTTTGGCCACAGCTTCACACTGAGAGCTCATGTTCAGCTGATTATTCACCATGACACCCAAATCTTTTTCAGAGCCACTGCTTCTCAAGGTAGCTTCCCCCATCATGTTGATATGGCCTACATTTTTTGTTCCCAGATGCATACATTTAAATTTAGCTGTATTAAAATGTATATTGTTTGCTTTCACCTAGTTTACCAAGCAATCTAGATTGCTCTGAATCAATGAACTGTCCTCCTCATTATTTACCACTTCCCCAATTGTTTTGTCATCTGCAAACTTTGTCAGTGATTATTTTATGTTTTGTTCCAGGTCATTGATTAAGATGTTAAGTAGTGTAGGGCCAAGAACTGATCCCTGCAGAACTCTGCTGGAAACAGACTTGCTAAATAACAATTCCCAGTTTTAAGACCTATCATTTAGCCAGTCATTAATACATTTAATATGTGCCATGTTAATTTTATATTGATCTTGGTTTTTAATAAAAAGATATGTTATCTTGAAAGGATCTATTTGCCATAAACCCATGTTGATTAGCATTAATTACATTACCATCCTTTCGTTCTTTGTTAATTGAATCCCATATCAGCCACTCCACTATCTTGCACAGGATTGATATCAGGCTGACAGACTTATAATTATGCAGGCCATCCATTTACCTTTTTAAAAATTGGCACAGCATTAACCAGCCTCCCCCAGTGCTCCAACATGTTGGATGTTCCATTTTTGTGGAGTTTTACATTTTATTTTCAACAAAAAATTTACAGACATTTTTACCAAAATCATTTTAGAAAAACATTAACAATTTTTTTCACTTTCAGAAAATCCATATTTCAACGGGTAATTGCAATTTTCATTAAACAGAAAATGTTGATGTTTTCTAAATTATTTTTTAAATCAGTAAACATTTTAGAAAAAAGGGTTTAAAAATATACTGAGAAATGTCATGGAAATCATCATGGAAAATGGCTCAATTATTAACTTTGCCAAAGTGGAAACAATTTTGAAATCTTGAATTTTTGGCAATTTCCTCAACCCTCCCATCCCAATTTTCAACCATTTCTAATGGCTTGTCTCCTGGAAACCTGAGGGACGGCTTCTTTCTCCCTGTGTACTGACACAGAATGTGAGAGAATCTAGAGTAGTTAAGACTCTCTAAATGTAAAGTTCTTGCTGTAATACTATAGTGGTTATCTGGTACTGACAAATATTGCAGTGGTTATCTTATATTATAGTGGTTATATTGTGGTTATATTGTGGTTATCTGGTACTGACAAATATTGCAAATATTGACAAATATTGCAATATTGCTGTAATACTATAGTGGTTATCTGGTACTGACCAATATTGCAATGTGTCCCAGCCTCCTTTCTCAGATTCAGTCACTGTGCAGCTTCTCAGTCATTTTCCTATGAAATCTGGCTCTGCGTTTTGTAACTACACCCTTTGCAATTTATTCCTTATTCTCTCATAGATTCCATGCTATTTGGGGGCCACATAAAAATATCATAGTCACTCAGTTGTAACTTACTGGGTTTCTGGAACTTTGTGAGCATTTTTGCTCCTTCCACACTTTTCTTCAGAAGGCAGGGTTAATTGGCCAATAGGTTAATTCAACTAATGGTAACTTAAACCTGTGACTTTTCAGATTCTGTTTCTCACATTTCAGTCTTTAGCAAGCAATACCAATAGCACCAAGGGAGAGACTGTGGCTGATCCATGGCCGAGTGAGGGAGGTGGGGAGATAGGAAAGAGCCTCTTCATCTCTCCATGCCCCCGCACTAGAGCTCTCCTAAACTCTTCAGCTTCCACATTTCACCAACCAGCACAGTCTGCACAGACCTGCAGGATATAGTAATGACCAGCCTCTCCTTTGCACACCCAAGACTGATGTTGACAATAGTATGGAGGCTAGATTGGTTGGATGAAATAAAAAAGATGGATGATTAAAATCAAGAGGAGAAGGAAGGAGTGCAGAGAATCAAGATGTAATCCCTGCCCTGACAAAAACGTGCTTTCCCGCAAGATCAGTACATCTCTAGTTCTGAGGATTTTTCACATCAAGAAAAAAATGTATATTATACTGGGCTTACAGTGATTAATGGTAACCAAACAGCAAACTGGTCTTTGGGGTCTACAAGGAAACAGTGCACCGTAATTGTCAAAATAGAGACGATAACATTCTCCGTCCATACAGAGTTAGTTCACTGATAGGACAGGCACTGTGCCTGACTGAAAATTATTGAAGGAAAACATTAACCAATATAACCCTTATTTAAGAGAGAGTGCAAGGGGAAAAAGTCACAGGCTCATGGTCTCCTGCTATATACATATGCCAAAGCAAAGCTTATCAATAAAAGTTTATTTATAAAATTATGTTGCACATTTTTAATAAGATTTCTGACTAGATTAATTTGTACTGTTATTTTAACAGTAAATAATGTTCAGCCATCCAGCAGGCTAATTGGCCGACCCAGTTTCCATGTGGAACAATTTACTAAACCACTACATCAGATATTATGTAATGATTGGCTGGCCACAAGCATTATTTCACACCACTGGCACAACTAAACTAAATATTAAGTGGGCAGACAATTCACATTTTTTCTCATGTTTGGCACTGGTGAAAAATGTTATTAACTAAGCTCATTTGGGCGTAATCTCATATGGGGAGCTGTGTAGATTCACACTGCTCCAGAGGGAGCAGCACCAGACTTTGTGTCCCAGGAAGGAACAGCCACTTCTACCTCCTGAAGAGTTGCAGCCTGCACTCCCTTTACTGTCTGGGAAGGGGATTCTTTGGTCCCCAAGACATCTTGCATGTGGCCTGTGGAGCAGCAGGAGGCAGCAGGTGGAGCAGAGATATACAACCTCCTCTTTTGAGTCTAAGGAGAAGCAAGAAGAGTAGGAAGGATAATCCTGGATTCTACTGACATCCAAGTCTCCTGCCAGCAACATCTCCTGCACCCAGTTACCCACCCTCTTTCCTGTAGACCTTAGCAAGACTGCCAGACCTTTTGGACATTAGATAGTCATCAGGAAAGAAGCTGCATTCACATGGATCAACTAGTGTCTGACAGGAATCCTGGTCTCAAACACACTAAAGAGCTTTCCTGTTCAAAGGAAGGCTGTAGTATCAGAACACAATTTTTTTGTTAACAGGAACAGAGATTTAAAATTGTTTTTCACCAACTTGATAAAAAAAGCCACAAGCCGTGACTCCTCTTTTTCTACCTTCCCTTCATTGCTCATTTCTATATTTTAAAGGCTTAGGTTTCTTAATTGTAACATTCCTTAGTTATACCTATATTTTAACTTGAATGATCATTAATATCCTTACATGAAATTGACAAATATTTTGTTGGATTAATACAAGAGTTCCTCTCTTCACTCTCCTCCTGATCCTTTGTCTGTACTGTGACTGATAGAGCTCCTGTTGTCGAAATACAGGCAGACAGAGCTATTTATGAAAGAAAATCCAATCCACACTTCTACCTGTCATTTCTACATCTTCTTACAAAGTTCCCCTTTGATCTGTGTCTCAGAATTTAAATCATGAAGTCTGAAGCAGGGACCCTGCCACTAATTCTCCTATCACACAGTTGTATGTCGAAGACTCAGAATGCACCACTTGGATTTAACAAAATACTTACCTTTTATTAAACAAACAAACAAACAAAGATTTCCAAGTATTTTAGAGAGCAATCACATCTCCACTACCAGCTTCCAGATGCTACCCTATGTAGCTGCTCTTAGAACAGCTCTGCCTAGTAGTAGTTAGTGATGGAAAAGACCTATCAGACTGAGTCCATTTTCCTGCAAGGGTAGGATATAGTCCCCTGAGAGGTGATGTATCAGATATTAAAGTGATACTACACTTGATCTGAGTCAAGAGGTCAATACTAATGTTTATTGTACATGGCAGTTCTATAAGGTTTGATTGCTTAGTCACCTTGCAGTAAATAGACAAAACCTCTATGCAGGACCTTCCTGTTCGTTGCACTGTGTCCTGCAAACTGACCTCAATTATAAGAGGTTTGACATTCAAGTGAACTCAAAATCCTGGGAATCTAAACAAGGAGTCTGTCAGAGGTAAATTTTCAAAGTGATCACACAGCTCCCATTAACATCAGTGGAGAGTAACAGAGCTAAAGTATTGTGCACTCTTTTGCAAGTGTACCCATAGATTGCAGTAGAGCAGGGATCATCCCACATATGTACAAGCATATAATACCGGACGTGAAATGGCCTCTATTAAAATCCTGATATAATGTGTTCAATAAAAAGGCTATTTAGAAATAAATTAAAAACAAAACCTAGTGAATTAAAAGCCACAATGGGGAAAAATAATTTTAAGATGTGGAATAACGAGAACAATTTTCATCCATGAAATGTTTTTATCTTCTGATAACTCACAAACGGTAAAGCCATGAATTTATGCATAAGATACAATACACAACAAAGAGATAATTCATATTCAAATCTCATGGTCCTCCATCACACATCCCTCTGTTTATATGTAGATAGTCTTATGAGAAAATGACACCAGGCACAACCAAAATTATGAGACAGCAAGTCAAGCCTGAAGATAATAATTGCTTAGTTCACACAGGCACAGTGAGATTCTTCAGCTCACAGGCTTGATGGCCTGCAGTGGCAAATGTATCATGTGAAACTAGTAAATTAAAAGGACATTCTTCCTTTTTTTCCTCTGAAACACTTAATGAACTAATAACTGTTTGACAAATGTTTCACCAATCTAAAAGAGGGAGGGAGAGCATGAAGCTGACTGAAAATGTTGAGGGCCAAAATCCATTCTTATTTACATTGGTATAAATCCAGAGTAACACCATTGATGTTAGTTGTGTTATTCTGGATTTCCACTGATGTAAATGAGAACAGATTTTGGCCCAGAACCACGCCTAGTCTGCTTTTTGAAGCAGATGTCTGTTTCTTGAAGAAATGTTGATTTGAACATACGGTATATGAATTATATAAAATTCTTAGTGTCCTAGTTAAAGACATACAGTATAATAAAACACTAAAAAATTAATCTAATCTCACATAATAACTGCATTAGAAAGACTTATATACAGCATTTTCTCTTGATAAAAGGGATTGTTTATCATTTTGTCAAGTTGTTTAGTTACTCAAGCTTTTCCTTAGACTAGCATTTTGAGATATTTTTAGCAGTTTACACAACAAATGCTTTAGTCTTCACCCTCCCCCTGAAAAAAAAAGTTTCACTATTTACAGTTTCTTCAACCATGAGATTATCCTTTTTCCTCAAAACAGTCAGAAGAGCAATTAATTATGACACCTTTCTCAAGATGACTGCAAGTAGGATAGTGTGCAAAGTGTCTGTTTAATATACTGATGCAGTTAAACTTCCTAATTGCTAGAATCATGAATTACAATATTATTCTCTCATTGAAATTATGATTAAATAGTCATAGTGTGTCTAAGAATAAAGCAGTTTTGGCACTTCTGTTTAACATCAAGAAGATTTTGTTCTAATGAGTCTTAAAGCAGGAACATGTTACTGTTAGAAAGTGCCAACATGTAATCCTGCCTCAGGATTATTAAGTGTAGGTGTGTGTTTTCCTCTCTCAAAATACTTTTTTAAAAAAACATGTATTTTCTTTCCATTCCCTCTTTATAATACATATTTTGACCATTATGTAAGTGACCTTTCATTCCCACTAACTGATATAAAAGAGATTGACTAATACTCATACTGGAGAGGTTCTTACTGTAGAAGTTCATTGTAAATCTATAGATAAAAGGATTTCTTACACTTTGGTTTGACACTTTGCTATTTCACTATATTGTCAGTACAAACCACAGGGCAGACTCTCAGCTAGTGTAAATTTTCATAGTTCCATTGACTTCAATGGGACTGTGACAGATTTACAAGAGCTGAAGATCTGACCCTTGGGTTTTCATTGGTTTCTGCCATTCCAAAGGGTTGGTAAACAAGAAACATTAAAGTTAATGAGTTCCAGAGGGGTAGCCATGTTAGTCTGTTTTTAGCAAAACAGCGAAAGTCCTGTGGCACCTTAAAGGCTAACAAATTTATTTGGGCCTAAGCTTTCGTGGGCAGAAGTGGGTCTGACAAAGTGGGTTTCTGCCCAAGAAAGCTTAGGCCCAAATAAATGTGTTGGTCTTTAAGGTGCCTGCCACAGGACTCTCCTGTTTTATTAAAGTTATTGTTGCAATGAAATCTTTCTTTTTAAATTTAACATATAATTACTTACTATGCGATCGTGTGCTTGTGGTAGGGGATGTGGTGGTACTGTGAGGCCAGAGGGAGGTTGAATGTAGTGAATGTACACACAGGAAGTGAAAATCTGGACCATATGATTGGATGAGTTAAACTGAGCAAAAAGATATTATCTGAGATTGAAATTCATGACTAGTACTGTATAAAATGATCACAGTGAAACACAAACCCACACAAAACTCTTAAGTTTGAAACTCAGAAAGTTCATTAATAGATTAGTTCACCTTTTGAGTAAACGTGCACTGACATATGTGTTTGCATGAGACACATTTCAGATTTGTGGGTGACTTCAGTGCAAAATTCCATGAAAGCTGATTTTTTTCTCCGAGATTTTTTCGTTCATTTGTACCCAAATTAATGTAGGAATTTTGAGGTCTAAATCCACGCAGATGGAAACTGAAGATATAAATTGCAGTAAATCAGAAAATTAGTGCAGTAAACCTTCTTAGTTTCATACAACTTTACTGACCCATCAAATTATCCATGATTTTTCAGGTAAATTGTGATTCATTGTGGTGTATTGCTGTAAGGACTATATTGGTATTTCAGCAGAGTTTACATTTATAATTTCAAAGCTGCAATGAAACTTGACAACATTTCAGCCTATGCATTCAACTGCTATTAGTTCTCTTTTCGAGGCAGATAAAAGAAATATTATTCCATACTGAATAAAGAAAGTTAATCTATATCTGGAAAATTTTAATAAGAAAACACTAAGGTCCAAATCCTCGAAGGTATTTAGGCTCGTAACTCCCATTGCATTTAATGGGAGTTTGTCACTTAAGTATCTTAGAGGACTCTAGACTAAGTGCTAACTAGCTGGCTTGTTACCAGTTACTGTTCTTTTTATTACCCCACTTTTACTTCATATTTTTAATGAGAAATACACATTATATAGATAAGGTATAGTCTGGAAAATCATTAAGTATCAAAATACTGTCATGTTTAAAAAAGAGAAAGGCATATCACTTAAACACTAAGCATTTCATAACAAAGAAGATGACCTTCAAGACAATTGAAAAACCCAATTCAATTATCTGAAATTCATATCCAAATCTAATAAATCTTTCACAGAGATAAGCAAGTAATTCAGAAAGAATAATTTATTTGACTTATTTCACCTATTTTCCATTCATAAATTGGCTGTGAACAGATCATAATATTCTTGAATGTATCTGTTATACAAAATCATTAGCTATTCTAATAAATTGCCAGCAAATAATGTTTGTCTGTAGATTCATTTTTGAGCAGCTTCTTTTAAATGTTCAGTTTCAAAATTCAAGTTATTTTGATTAAATGTATAACTCACATAATATGTTTGTGTTCCTAAACTAGACGAGCATATCTCTTAGAATCAAGTTTCTTGTGCAAGTAATTACAGTTACAAATTTTAGATTCACTTACGATTCATTGTTTGAGTGAGGTTTCCTGCTCACTGGTATACTTGCAGAAAGCAAATATTTAAAAAATGCCAACACATTTTAAGTGAATTTGCTTAAAAATTGAACAAATATTTGTGAAATATTTTTGCACCTTTCACCAATTTAACAGAGATTTTTTTTTGGAGGGGAGGGGGGCAAATCTTTGTCCAAAGCGAAAATTTCCATAGGAGAATCTACTATTCCTGGGTTCTGAAAATCCTGTTGTATTACACAATCACTTCAGTCTTCCTCTACCCCTGTTAACTAATTATTGCCAGTAAAAGGGCTGGGACATTATGTCTATTTGTGTGTCATAAAGTTAACCCCTCTTCCATTTTACTAGGTAGATGCATATCTAGCTAAAGCAATCAGCACTATGATGAGTCAGACAATCACAAAATACAATCTGAAATCAGACTGAAGAAGATATTTAGGGCCAGATCCACAAAGGTATTTAGGTGCCTAACTACCATTGATTTCAGTGGACGTTAGGAGGTTAAATATCTTTGGGATCTGGGTCCTAGAAAATCACTGGATCAGCAATGAGATCCACAAAGCCTGAGTTAGGTGCCTAAGCTCCTATACAATTAATGGGGAGAGATAGGCACCTTAGAATGTGATCTACAAAAGCCACCATGCTAGGAGGGGAGCTGCATAAAATAACCAATGGGAGATGCTATCCAGGGGAGTATGTCCTAAGGCCTGCCCTTCTTACAGAGCTTAGTGCCTAAATGCAGGCTATGTGGAGGTGCCTACCTCTGCTCACAATCCATGAACCGGGGGAAGACAGGCACTCCTGAGGAGGGGGTCGCTGTCTCTTATAACCATGGTCCAGAGATCAGAGAACTCACACAGGAGGTGAAAGACCCCAAATTCAAATCCCCCCTCAGCCAGATGAGGGGAAGGGATTTGAACAGGGATCACCTTTTAGGTGAGTGCTTTAACCACAGGATGATAGAATGATTCTCACTCTTGATATGCCCCAATTAATATTTAAGAGTTCCAGAGGGGTAGCCGTGTTAGTCTGTACACAGCAAAAACAACGAGAGTTCTGTGGCTTTCGAAAGCTTATGCCTGCTAAAATTAAATTTGTTAGTCTTTAAAGTGCCACAGAACTCCAATTAATATTTAGTTATTCAATTATTAATTAAGGTGGAACAACTTCAATAGGAGAGACTGAGGGAGACCCACTCAGTTCAGTGGCTAGGCTCTTAACCTGAAAGATGGTAAGTTCCTCTTCAAATCCTTTCATCTCATCTGGCTGAGGGAGGATTTGGGGTACGGGTGTCCAATATCCTAGGTGAATGCCCTAACCATTAGACTAAAGGTTATAAGGGAGGGCTAACTCATTCTTCCTCGTCTTGTGAAGAATGAGGTTGCCTTGGCATGTTCCTATTGGATCAGTCCTGGATAGCTCTGCGGTTTAGGTGGGAAATGGGTGCCCAGACACTTGAGTCAGTAGTGTGGATGTCCAGAGGCAGAAATACAGATGCCAGGGGAACTTTTACTGCAAAAATGTAGGCACTGAGTAAGTTTAGGTGCTTAGAGGGTTAGGTGGCAGCCAGGTGGGGGTTTTGTGGATTGCATTGACACCTGTAACTGGTATTTATGCCCCTAAGTACCTTTGTGGCTCTGGGCCTTAGCCATGATATTGTTAAATGCTGAAGAAAATAGAAGGACAAGTAAAAATAATTTCTTCTCTGAACATCATTCTATCTTTCTATCTTTTAATCCACACAGGAAAGTTTTATCCATAGAAGAAAGTCTTTCCCCCCCCACAAATGAACTCCTCTTTAAGGGCAAATTTCTCTTCAATCTGCACTGCTTATCTCTTATCAGTAGTGAATGTCTTTGCTACATTTGTGACATCTGCAGAATTCCAATGATGTCAATGTGAGTTCTGCATGCAGATCAAGTGCAGAATAAGCACCTGAGATCCTATTTCCTGACTTATTATGAGACTTTGAAAAGTATTGCCACTTCACTCAAGGGCCTTCACTCAAAGTCAGGAGTTCAAAAGCAGGAAAGTCATGGTAGCTACAAAAGATCCACATTATTGCCTGAATGCCTCCTACATAGCTGCTTGGATTTATCTAGGGTGGGAGCCAATCAGGAGCCATGAGGCTGCTGCCTATCAGACCCCTTGAGGTGGGACTTCCCATTTTCTGTGTCCATAGATGGTCATGGGTAGTGGAGGGCAAACTATTTACAGCTATTGCTGGACGGCTGCATGGAGATGTTTGTTGGCTGGTAGTCTTAGTAACCTGGGCCTGAGGCCTCTTGGGCCTTACACATCTGTCAGCAGCAATTAGTACAATTGCTGTGTATGTGACCCCTGATTTATATAATCTTTACTACTGTGGTTGTCTCTCTTTTGTTTTGTTTGAAAATCCAGTTGAAAGTTTGAAGACTCTGTACCAAGGAAAGGGAAGCCCTGGTGTAGCCCTGGACCCTGTCAAGATGTTACACATAGCTGTATTCTGAGTTTTCCACTTGGCTCTGAATGAAACCATTAAATAGATGAATCTCAGCTTGCAAGTTTGGCAAAACCAATTTACTATACTGATTGACAATTAAACAAATTGCAGGGCACTAAATGTAGCACTGGTCCACAGTGACCAAATGCTGTTAATATCTAACCTCTGTTTTGTGCCAGAGAGTATGTGAAATGAGTTGCTCGTCTCTGACCACGTTCTACTGAAGACGAGACAACATCACCAAACAAGCACCAATGCAACTGATACATACTGGCACTCTTATTAGCCATCTCAATGAAAAGGCCAAGAATGGAAGAGAGATGGAAAACACTCTTTACAAAACCATGAAGGCTGTCTATCAATGTGATTTGTGTTTGTTTATAGGGCAATAGGGAGAAACTGTACTATCACTGCCCTGCTGTAGCAATTCCACACATTAAAATCAGTTCCCAGGGCTGACAATCCAGCATTTTTAACATGAGTAGTACATTCATTTTAAAACAATTTGAAAAATTCATCACACTAACAGCAACAAATCTACCAGATGATACATCCATAGCATGTTTCTCCAGAGCTTCAGATCTGGCTTCAAAAGCTGTTTGCAAGCTTGTTGGTTACCTCACCAAATTAACAGCAAGATCACAGCTGCATACAGCAGCAAGGTTCACTTAATGTCATGCTGGTCTACTATAAATGTCTCTATGTAGAGATTAGAAAAGAACGGAGGAGCGATTTAATTGATAACATTAGAGGCATCCCACCTTTTTTTTTATTATATAAGGTTAGTTCTGCTTGACCCACTGCTTTGGCATGGATTCATTCAGTTTATGTGTATTTTTCATTCCTCCCACCAGTTCTGAGAGCAAAGAAGAGGTTTACAGCATGCTATAAATATGTAATAAGAAAGCTATGCTACCTGTGAGAGAATATTCCAGTGTTTAATGACAGTTTTCAAAATGTAAGGTTTACAGATCTCAGATACTATAGGTACCTCAGCCAGTGAAATATAGTCATGCTTCTGCTGTATTTATTTGAATATTTCAGTATTTCAAGCTATATGCATCCATCCAAGACTAACCAGAGCCTGAATCTTATAGTAGTAAGTGCTACTAACAAACCTTGTTTTGGAGTCACAAAGGAATAAAGTTAAAAGTAGAGTCTGAGTGAAAGGTCTTTAGTGGAATATCAACCTTATCCTATTGAGGAGACAATACTGTCAAAAACAAAAGTTGCCCTACTTTTCAAAATCATTTGGAAGTCTCCACCTCCGCACACAAATATACTAAATAAAACACACGTACATGCTGTTAAATTAAAGTAGAGTCAGAAAACATTTTCCTAGGAAAACAAGATAATAGAAAAAGTTAAAGATTCTTATTGACTTCTCACAGTAAAACTGAACACTTTAGACTACCATAGCTCAGAAAGTCTAATTATACTAACACTGCTGTAGTTAAAATTCTGTCATATCAAACATAAAGGATTTACGTTAGCTTTAAAACAGGTTTTGGATTGAAGTTTTCTGCATATTTTTTCCTTAAATTTAATAAAATTATGATTTTTTAAGATGCCTGACTGCTTTTTCTGTCTTCTGTACTTTAGAAATGCATTTCCTTGTAAAATGAAATATGCAGCTTGATGCTAATTCTAAACAGCTAGTGTAAAAATTAGAGAGCTGTAAATGGGATTTTTTCTTTGCATTAGGTATCATGGATTCATGATACTCAAGTATACTTTACTGATCCATCACACATCTTATTTTTAAAAGGGAACCAGTACAGTCATATGCTCTGAATCAGTATTAATGTGAAATGCTGAGCTTCTTTATGCTCTGAGGCCCAAATCTGGACCTAATGCCTAGCCTGAATAACTCTATTTGTGTGCTAGAGAACCCTGTAGGGACAACAGAGGAAGGAATCTCTCCCATCTCTCCTCCTCCAAGACTGCATAGCAGGAGGAGAACCACTCTGTAGCCAGTATAACAGTCTACAAATTGGAGATATTACACATCCCATATACTGCAATAGCTAATCACACCATTTGGGGTTAAGGATGAATTCTCATGAAAGAACTCTTGAGGTGATTGCTGAGACTTCCTAAACCATAGAATTAAGTCATATTATTGATTTTACAGGGAGTTTAGCCCAAGTGAAAGCTGCAGTATCACCCCCTTAGGGTTTATTGCATTGTATTTATTAAGAGTTAATACAAATGAAATTCTACAATGGAAATATAATTTAAAATATGCAATAAATTGAGGAACTCAAGGCAATCTGAATTTCAGAAATGTTTACAAATATAGCCTCAAATCAAATACCTTTATATCAAAAGGAAGGAAGGAGATTAAATAGACAGAAAACAATAAATTCAATACTATTCACTCCATTCTTGTTTTTTATCTATATCATCACCTCTACCAGAGGTTGGAATGTGCTCTGTCTTTATCTAAATGTAGGAGGATTCTGAGTATATTTTTAAAAATGCACTGCAGATGAATAGTTTTCATTCATCATTCAATAGCATTCTTCCTCTTCATTTTGGGGGTCCCCCCTCCATCCTCTATCTCACTGTATATAAATTACATGAAAAAACAAAGCAAAATGTAAATGAATAATACAGTAAAGCAGTGGATTATTGCAAAGAATCTGTGATGGTCAGAAATTGCTCTTATTCTTAAATATAATTTATTCTAGTTGACAAAAGAGGGATACAGCCTTGTTTTTAAACTATTCCTGAAGCAATAGATGAATAATGTCCAAACCAAGATGTTCTTTCTCAGGATATCAGAAATAAGAAATTTAGAATCTGTGAAACTGATGAAAAATGGGTATTGGCATGAAAAAACTGAAACATTCAGTTCTCAGAAACAGCAATAAATGAATTCATTCTAAAAATCAAAACAAAACAAAAAACTAACAATGTAGCAAATCACATTGGTAAATTAATTCATATTTTCTCATCATAATTTAATGTGATAGATTATTGCTACTATACAAAATAAACATAAATGTATGAGTATTAAAATATCATTATAGGTTTATCGGTATTAAAATATAGCACAAAACACCACCTGAACAATTTCTTTGTATCACTGTTTCCAAAAGCACTGTCTTCAGAAAGCAACACTTCCAAGATTATGTTAGATGAGGTAAGCAGAGCTCCTTGTGGGTGTAATGTCATTCATGGAATTCCAGTTGCTGTATGTCCTCACTTCTCCCATCCTACTAAATTAAATTCCCTACATTTAAGTGTTAAAGCTATAACTACCAACACATAGGCGGCAAATGGACCATCAAACAGAGGAGGTAAATATTGGAGGTGTGACTGCTTCTGGAATTCAAGAAGAATGTTGATAACTTGGAAAGAGTTTAGAGAAGGGCCATGAGACTGACTGAAGGATTAGAAAACTTGCCTTATAGTGGTAGACTCACTGAGCTCAATGTATTTTACTTAACAATCAGTCAATGTAAGACTCAGGCCATCTTATTCCACACTGTCTAGAATCCTTTCTTTCCATAGTGATTTGCCATTGCACTCGTCAGAGAAGGGAAAGATACTGAGGATGTAAAGAAATAATGTTAGAGGTAGATGGCAAGCATTAGGTGGACAAGCTGATGTTTTCTGTTTAGTTTGAGCATTGATTCTCCTCTTTTGTGAGAGCTGTTTGTCATGTCATACCTATTTTCTGTTTCATTCCCAAACTAGTGTTTTGTTTTTGTTTTTTAACCTTCATCTTATTTCCTTTATACCTGTGATAGGTCTGTCTCTGAAAAGTAAGGTGGAAATTATCTATCCATCTATCTATCTATCTATCATTATTATTATTATTATATATTATATATATTATCACTGGATGCTGATTGGTGTAGAAGACCAGTCATGTGGCTTTCTTCATTAAGACCCTGACCCAGGCCACACTCACTAGATGGGTATAAAGGGCTTTACATGAAGTGGATTTTATACTGAATATTTTGTTTCTTGCCTTTGAGGTCCCTGAAGACATGATAACTACAAAGAAACCCAGAATAACAGGAATGAAGGAACAGATGTTATTTAGGCACTTTCACATAATAAACACTTCTAAGAATCCCTGATGCCCAATTATCTAAACAGTTATTTTTAAGTTTTCTTTCAATGTCTGATAAATTTAGTCTATTTTAGCTGAACAAAAAACAAGAAAGTAGCTAGTGAGCAAGTGATGTCAATCAAAACAGATACATAAACACACTGTGTATCACTTTATCTCACAGAGCACACATGACATAACCAAATAATTCTGTAATGAAATTAGGTCAATTAATCATGTAATAATTATACTACATAATCATATGTATGGAGGGTAATTATTATCTGATTATTTGGGTATTATAGACTAAAAAATTATAATAAACTTTCTATTCCAAAGTAAGTTCAAATATTAGTAGCAAGTAAATTAAGGCCCTGTCTATACTAGGACTTGTAACACTGTTTGAATCCACTTTTAAACATTTACGGTTGTAAGGTAGGGTTTAATCATGCTTCCTTTGTAATCAATAGGAAATTCACTATTGACTTCCATGACCACAGTTTTGAGCTCAGTAATATTTGGTTGAACTTCCTATACATATCAATGAACTTTTTGTAAAATGTAAAATATGCTGATATTAATATATTGGGTAGCACCCTAAAATATTCTCAGGCTACATTCCATGGTGGAAAAATATTGACTTAATACAAATGTGTTATAGTGCTACAAAAAAAGTTTATATACATCTATAAAAATTTCTTTTCAAAATTCCACAATAATACATGTCCCCATATCTCTTTAAACCTCTCCCTTGGATTAAAAACAAAAAGGCCCACTACTACCATTAGACCCCAGTCCAACTCAGAATGTCAACTCATAAAACCATTACCCCCTACTCTTTCCTCAACCCCATCCCAAGGGCCCAGGGCTCATGCTAGCCAACTGACCCAACCAGGACCTTTACTGACAAAATTCAGTAGGAGCAAAATAAATAAATAAAAACGAACAAGAACAACCCAGGATTCTCGGAAGGAAACTCTTTATGTCTTCCCCTCTAAATTATATGGAGGGTTCAGAAAGCCCTCAAGAAGACACGTTTCTCTCTTGGCCTCACCCCACTTAGATTTACAGAGAGTAGCCCATAAACCAAGTTATATTTTCAGCTTCCTTTTTCCTATAACAGGCTGCTCTACTATAGCCTATCAGTTTATGTATGTATGGAACTCATAGACCTAGTGTGACCTACAAGGATCGTAGTGAGTTAGAAATGAGCTACAGATATGGCAGGTGACCAGATTGGTGTTAACAGAGAAATGTTCGGTGAGCTTAAACACAAAAAGGAAGCTTACAAGAACTGTGAGTTTGGACAGATGACTAGGGAGGACTATAAACATATTGCTTGAGCATGCAGTGGTGAAATCAGCAGGGTCAAAGCACAATTGGAGTTGCAACTACCAAGCAACATGAAGGGTAACAAGAAGGGTTTCTTCAGGTATGTTAGCAACAAGAAGATGGTCAGGGAAAATGTGGCCCCTTACTGAATGGGGCAGGCAACCTAGTGACAGATAATGTGGAAAAAGCTGAAATACTCAATACCTTTTTTACCTCTGTCTTCACAGACAAAGTCAGCTCCCAGACTACTGCACTGGGCAGCACAGTCTGGGAAGGAGGTGAGCAGCCGTCAGTGTTCAAAGAACAGGTTCAGAACTATTTAGAAAAACTGGACTTGGATGCATTCAAGTGTGCTGAGGAGTTGGGTGATGTGATTGAAGAGCCATTGGCCGTTATCTTTGAAAATTCATGGTGAGCAGGGGAGGTCCTGAATTATTGTAAAAAGGTAAATATAGGGTCCATCTTTAAAAAAGGAAAGAAGGAGGATCTGAGGAACTGCAGACCAGTCAGCCTCAACTCAGTCCCCAGAAAAATCATGGAGCAGGTCCTCAAGGAATCCATTTTGAAGCACTTGGAAGAAAGGAAGGTGATCAGGAACAGTCAACATGGATTCACCAAGGGAAAGTCATGCCTGACCAACCTGATTGCTTTCTATGATGGCTCTGTAGATGTGGGGAAAGCAGTGGTCATGATATATCTTGATTTTAACAAAGCTTTTGATATGGTCTCCCACAGTATTCTTGCCAGCAAGTTAAAGAAGTATGGGTTCGGTGAATGAACTACAAGACAGATAGAAAGTTGGCTAGATCATTGGGATCAATGAGTAGTGATCAATGGCTTGATGTCTAGCTGACAGGTGGCATCAAGTGGAGTCCCCAGAGATCAGTGCTGCAGCCAGTTTTGTTCAACATCTTCATTAATGATCTGGATGATCGATGGATTGCACCCTCAGCAAGTTCACTGATGACACTAAGCTTTGGGGAGTGGTAGATATGCTTGAGGCTAGGGATAGGATACAGAGTGACCTAGACAAATTGGAGGATTGGGCCAAAAGATATGGAATGAAGTTCAACATGGACTAGTGCAGAGTTATGCACTTAAGATGGAAGAATCCCATGCACTGCTACAAACTGAGGACCGACCGGCTAGGCAACAGTTCAGCAGAAAAGGACTTGGGGGTTACAGTGGACAAGAAGCTGGACATGAGTCAACTGTGTGCCCTTATTGCCAAGAAAGCTAATGGCATATTGGGCTGCATTAGTAGGAGCATTGCCAGCAGATCGAGGAAAGTGATTATTCCCCTCTATTCGGCACTGATGAGGCCACATCTGGAATATTGTGTCCTGTTTTGGGCCTCCCACTACAGAAAGGATGTTAGGGGTTTGGGGTACATGACTAACGAGGAAAGGCTGAAGGAACTGAACTTATTTATTTTGCAGTAGAGAAGAATGAGGGGCGATTTGATAGCATACTTCGATTACCTGAAGGGGGATTCCAAAGAGGATGTAGCTAGGCTGTTCTCAGTGGTGACAGATGACAGAACAAGGAGCAATGGTCTTAAGTTGCAGTGGGGGAGGTCTAGGTTGGCTGTCAGGAAAAACTTCTTCACTGGGAGAGTGTTGAAACATTGGAATGGGTTACCAACAGAGGTGGTGGAATCTCCATCCTTAGATGTTTTCCCTGGCTAGGACCATTTAGTTGGGGTTGGTCCTGTTTTGAGCAGAGGGTTGGACTAGATGATCTCTGGAGGTCCTTTCCATTCCTAATCTTCTATGATTCTATACTTCAGAAATGATTTATCTATCTGCAAACTGCCAACACATCTACAGGTATGTGTCTGTTAAGAAAATCCGCCTTCACAATTCCATCTCAAACCTCATTAAACTCAGATTTTAACCAGTTTCTCTAGACCGTATCTTTCAATGCATGGATAGACTATTTCTAGTGACAGAACCTCAGTGATGGAACACCTGACCAGGGATCAGGCTTATGTTGGCCATATTCAGATTTATGTGCAAGACAAATCTCTTTGATAACACCTTCTCCCAGTAATGCCATCTTCTCAGAGAAGATGTATCGGAGAAGAAGAAGGGGAAAGAAAAGGAAGAAAAAAGAGATGGCCTGGTATTTGAGAGATGGTTCAGGTTGCCTTGTGAACTACTGTTCCAAAGCTATTTTGGGCTATTAATGATATCTTTTCCTTGTTTCTGTGATAGCACACAGAAATCTCAGGAAGTCATGACCAAATAGGTAAGCCAAGTTTCTCTGAAGACATCATATTATAAAAAGACAATAAATAACTTTTACTGTTGCTGTTCAGTAACTCCAGGAAATCCAAATTGGTTTAAGAATTCACCAATAAGCAATGGTGTCAGGAAGCAGCAGATCTGTGAGCTTTCAGCTATCCACATATGATCTACAATTGTTGGAGGAAAGAAATATAAAAGGATATAAATGAGGAGCCAGAAATTAATAGCCCTATCTCTCACTGCCCACTCTTATAAAAATAAAAGATGGAGGAGGAATGGAAAAATATTTGATAAATGAATTATTTTAAAGTCAGTAAGAATTTTACCTCCATGGGGCTTATTTTTAGAGATTTGTGTCATGAATGGGGGCCTGTGACAATGGCTCAATAAGCACCTGTAGCATGTCAAAGGAAAATAAATGGTTAATAATCTCTATCAACTTTAGCCTCTTTTCTTTTTTTATAACAATGAAGACCCAAACTATTTTGGAGCAGGTGAGATGATTCTCAGTGTAAAATTATCTTTTATCTTAACTTTTTAATATAGTGTGCTCACTAAGGGTACAGTTCCCAGAGGTGCATGCACACATGCATGCATGAAACCCTAAATCCATGGTGGCTTTCCTTGACAGCATACATGAAACTGATACAATAAATATGGATTGTTTTCTATACATATATAGATGCTAGATGTGTGAAGTTCAAATAAGGACAAATAGAATGAGGATAAAATGAGGTGCTATCATTAATGAATAAATTGTCTTTCATGAATATAAACCCAAGAATTTCTCAAAAGATGTGTGTATACATTAAAAACACCTTGAAGCAGTTCTACATATGCAACACTTTTGATATGGAAAATCTATGTAGGCCTTGACCTTGGGAGCAGTAAAAGATAATAACTCTTGACCAGTTTCTTCAAAGTTCCTTATTTTTCCATTTATTATTGCAGAAAATGCATTCATTTACAACAGGTGTTTGTTCCTCAAGCACTTCTTATACCATCTCATGTATTAGCAAAAGTAAAGGAATATTTTCCATGGGTAAGACATAATATTCCTATAACATTTATCTCCAAGACAAATGTGTCACAGAATAATCTATGTTTTGTGATTATCCATACCCGTACTTGTTTAGCAGGATTCTAACTGATTTTCTTCAGATGATCTCATGAAGATTCAAAGTGTCCCCTTTGACTTTTCCCTTGAAAGTGGCCAGTAGTACAGCATGGTAGACAGTTAAAACATCTAATTTCAGGGCAGAAATAAAGAAAAAATAGTGCCAAAGCACTATTCAGTGATATAAAATCACAGAATAATAGAGTTGGAAGGGACCTCAGGAGGTCATCTAGTCCAACCCCCTGCTCAAAGCAGGACTAACCTCAGCTAAATAATCCCAGAGAGGGTTTTGTCAAGCCGCAGTTTAAAAACCTCTAAAGATAGAGATTCCACCATCTCTCTAGGTAACCCATTCCAGTGCTTCACCACCCTCCTAGTGAAAAACTTTTTCCTAATGTCCAACCTAGACCTCCCACACTGCAACTTGAGACCATTGCTCCTTATTCTGTCATCTGCCACCACTGAGAACAGCCTAGCTCCATCCTCCGTGGAACCCCCTTTCAGGTAGTTAAAGGCTGCTATCAAATCTCTCCTCATTCTTCTCTTCTGCAGGCTAAACAAGCCTAGTTCCATCAGCTTTTCCTCATAAGTCTTGTGCTCCAGCCCCCTAATCATTTTTGTTGCCCTCCGCTGGACTCTCTCCAACTTGTCCACATCCTTTTTGTAGCGGGGGGCCCAAAACTGGACAAAATACTCCAAATGCGGCCTCACCAATGCCAAATAGAGGGGAATAATCACTTTCCACGATCTGCTGGCAATGCTCCTACTAATGCAGCCCAATATGCTATTAGCCTTCTTGGCAACCAGGGCACACTGCTGACTCATATCCAGCTTCTTATCCACCCCCAGGTCCTTTTCTGCAGAACTGCTGCCTAGCTCATCGGTCCCCACTCTGTAGCTGTGTATGGGATTCTTCCGTCCTAAGTGGAGGACTCTGCACTTGTCCTTGTTGAACCTCATCAGATTTCTTTTGGCCCAATCCTCCAGTTTGTTTAGGTCCTTCTGTATCCTATCCCTACCTTCCATGGTATCTACCACTTCCCCTAGCTTAGTGTCATCTGCAAACTTTCTGAGGGTGCAATCTACCCCATCCTCTAGATCATTAATGAAGATGTTGAACAAAACTGGCCCCAGCACCGACCCCAGGACCGACCCCGGTCCGCTTGTGACCAGTTGGCAGCTAGACATGGAGCCATTGATCACTACTCGTTGAGCCCTATGCTCTAGCCAGTTCTCTATCCATTTTATAGTCCATTCATCCAACCCATACTTCTTTAACTTGCTGATAAGAATACTGTGGGAGACCGTATCAAAAACTTTGCTAAAGTCAAAGTATATCACATCCACTGCTTTCCCCACATCCACAGAGCCAGTCACCTCTTCATAGAAAGCAGTCAGGTTGGTCAGGCATGACTTTGCCTTGGTGAATCCATGTTGACTGTTCCTGATCACCTTCCTCTCTTCCAAGTGCCTTAAAATGGATTCCTTGAGGACCTGCTCCATGATTTTTCCAGGGATATGGTGAGGCTGACCGGTCTGTAGTCCCTGGATCCTCTTTCCTCCCTTTCTTGAAGATGGGCACTATATCTTTTTTTTCCAGTCCTCAGGGACCTCCCCCAATGCCACGAGCTTTCAAAGATAATAGCCAATGACTCTGAAATCACATCAGCCAACTCCCTCAGCACCCTTGGGTGCATTGCATCTGGCCCCATGGACTTGTGTATGTCCAATCTTTCTAAATAGTCTTGGACCTGTTCCTTCAGCACTGCGGGATGTTCACCTCCTTCCCATTCTGTGCCGCCCAGTGCAGTAGTCTGGGAGCTGATTTTGTCTGTGAAGACAGAGGCAAAAAAGGCATTGAGTACCTCAGCTTTCTCCACATCCTCTGTCATTAGGTTGCCTCCCCCATTCTCTAAAGGGCCCACACTTTCCCTAATCTTCCTCTTGTTGGTAACATACCTGTAGAAGCCCTTTTTGTTCCCCTTCACGTCCCTTGCTAGTTGCAACTCCAATTGTGCTTTGGCCTTCCTGATTTCATTCCTGCATGTTCAATCAGCATTTTTATACTCCTCCCTAGTCATCTGACCAACCTTCCACTTCTTGTAAGCTTCTTTTTTGTGTTTAACTTCACCAAAGACTTCTTTGTTAAGCCAAGCTGGATACCTACCATATTTGCTATTCTTTCTGCACATCGGGATGGTTTGCTCCTGTGCCCTCAATAAGGTTTCTTTAAAATACAGCCAGCTCTCTTTTACTCCTTTCCTCCTCATATTAGCCTCTCAGGGGATCCTGCCCATCAGTTCCCTGTGGGAGTCAAAGTCTGTTTTTCTGACGTCCATGGTCCGTATCCTGCTGTTCTCCTTTCTTTTGTTGGGATCCTGAACTCGACCATCTCATGGTCATTACTGCCTAGGTTGCCACCCACTTCTACTTCCCCTACCAAATCTTCCCTGTTTGTGAGCAGCAGGTCAAGAGAAGCACGGCCCCTAGTTGGTTGTTCCAGCACTTGCACCAGGAATGAAACCAGGTGCTGTTCAATATGCATCACTTCTTTGTTGCAAAATCCTATGTTAAATGGTCCAGTTGTTATTAAAACTTGTGTTGATCTTTGTACAGTCTTATTATTATTATTGATATAATTTATTATGTATATTATCATAGTGCCTAGGATTTGGACCGTGGACTCAGAGCGGCCTGAAAGGCCTTAGCTTTAGGAGTGTGGGTCTCTGGAAGCAGAGAAATTGCCTCAACCGAGGGGCGGGGGCAACTGAACAAGAATTAAAATAGAGCTTTAACTGAAGAAATATGGCTCATTTATTTAGTCAGTAGTATTAAATAAAGTGCATAAACGTAAATAATACAAACATGAAATCAAAGAAAGATACAAAGGCCTAGTATTTTCCTATGTATGCATCCATTCCTTACAGTGCACAATCCAACTTTTAGTCATTTTATGTTTGCAGACAGACGGTCGCTTGCAAACTCTCAATTGTTCCAAAGTTTACAGACAAATGGTCACTTATAAATCCTTAGCTATTTTAAAGCAAGTGTACTCTCATACATTACCAAAAAAGCGCTTCTGTTCCTAAGCCCCTTGGGCTGAGTCGACTCTAAGAACTATAGCTGTCCCTTGGACGCTGCTGGTTCATAGAAGGGCTCAGTCCAGCTACCAAGGATCCCAGCGGGCTGCAGTCCAAAGTGCAACTGATTTTGGGGGGGTTTAAATAACCTCAAGCTGACCAAAGTGACAACTTCACTTGTTACTTATTGCAATTTATTAACTAAGCTGACAAGCTACTTGTCACTTTAAACTGACCAAACTGACAAGTTTATTGTCACTTGCCTCATTATGTGACATAATTCAGTAACGTTTCTGAACAATTTGTTCTTGCACATGTTGTCACCCCATTTGACACAATTTAGCAACATTACAATTTTAGTTGGCAACATTACAAGTTTAGGTGTGGTCAGCATTCGTTCTCATGTCTGCCCTCTATCTGTGCTGTGCTAAGTGTCCTGACAGCCCTTATTAGGTCCTTTTGGCCCTTTTCCCAAACTATATACTTTATTATTCTATCTTAAAGCACAAACCATTAACTATGTTTTCATTTTCTATGTGGACTGGGATCCCATTGTTCTGGGCACTGTACAAACACAGAACAAAAAGACATCCCTGCTCAAAGAGCTTACAGTGTAAGGCCTGATCCACACTGCCGTGCAGGGTCGACATGAGATATGCAAGTTACATAATGTACCTAGCATATCTCATGTCAGTATACCTACTTCTATGCAGAACAGCGTCTTCACGACGCTACGTCGATGGGAGAACATCTCCTGTTGATGCTACCTTCCCCCGTTCATGGAGGTGGACTAATTCAGTCAACAGGAGAGTGTTCTCCCATCAACTGAACGGGTCTACACAGATCTGCTCAATCGAGGTAGCTGCATCGATGCCTGCCACTGCGTCAGTGTAGATATGCCCTAAGTTTAAGACAAAAAGTGAATACAGACAGACTGATTGGGGGAGTGCAAGGAAGCAATGACCTTATGCGCATATTAAAAACTAGTGCTCCAATACTAAGTTTGGCATGCCAAACAGAGATATTAGGACAGAATTCCATGATAAAAGAGTTTGGTTTTTTTATATATTTTTTATACAAATAAAATATTTAGGGTGAAATCTTAGTCCCATTGAAGTCAATAGCAAAACTCCCATTGACTTCAATGAGACATGATTTCACCATTACTTTAAGATTTATTTAAGTCTCACTTTTGTGAATGTGGCCGTAGACATATTTATGTGTATAACACAACTATGTTCTCAGGCCCAAAATGTAATCTACTTTAAAATAGTTAGGATAAAATGTCTAATTTATAACTGTTTTGGTGTAGGTTTTTTTCTTAATTCCACCCTTCCATCACCAAAAAAAAAAGGAAAAAGAAAAAAGATATTTTTGTGTTTCCTCCACTTATCCATTCCAGGATATGTGAGGCTTTTGGGAGCACACTGTCTGTCAATGTACTTGTTTTTATCTATCAAAAATTACTGCTTCTAAGGATTAGAAACTAAATTCTGCCTTGAGTTATACAGGGTAGACAATGGAGTGCACAGAGGGTTATGAGTTAACATTTGGCTAGTCTTTTTTCTGTATTTATTTATTGCCATAGGCACGTAAATATTTTACTTTCTTTGTAAGCTGTCCCGTGTTCCTATAGTTTTTTTTATGACAGTGGTGTCACTGTGAATCCATCCT
The DNA here is from genome assembly GCF_026122565.2 of Emydura macquarii macquarii. Lineage (NCBI taxonomy): Eukaryota > Metazoa > Chordata > Testudines > Chelidae > Emydura > Emydura macquarii. The sequence goes on along the minus strand of NW_027131964.1, from coordinate 2,588,244 downwards.
CAATATCACTGTGATGTCTGCAGAGTAAATAGTTTCACATAAATAAAAGTCACACCAGCTGCAAATCAACAACAACATTTTTCTTTGCTATATTTCTATAAAGAGAAAATTGCTAATCCCATCCTGTAATTTAGGATAGATTGTTAAAATAGACTTTTTTATTTGGGACCCAATCCTGCTTCTATTGAAGCCAATAGACATTTGCAATTTACTTAAATGGGAACAAAAATGTGCTCTAGTATCAAAGCCCACAAAATATAAATACATAACATTAAGTTGTTAGAACTGCAACAGAGTTCTACCGGCAACCATGGCTTCCTTACTTCAGCCAGGGTGACATTCTACCCTGACCCCTTCCCCCCAACACACACAATCCCACATCCATAACAAGAACCAGCAAAAGTTGGCCAAAACAAAGTCAAAAAGGCATGGAGCCACGTGTAATGAATCACAACCAAGTTGACGATACATTATCTATTTTATTATATTTTTTAAATTTAAATATCTATGTTTAGAGTTAGACATAAAATATTGTCACTTTCTTCAGGACCGTATAAAAGTATTCTCAATAACTGCACACAGAAAGACTATTTCCCACACACTACTTGTTTATTTATTTGTTAAAAATAAGTAGACTCACAATATACTAAACAATGGATGGTCCTAAATAAAATCTGGCATCCATATAGTGCCTCTCATAAGATAACAATTTGCACTATATATAAAGGAAGTCCCATTGTGCTAGGCACTGAACAATCAAACAGAAATACACAGTCTCTGATCTGAATAGCTTATAATATAGACATTATCAGTTTTCACTGGACATCATGGTAGAAGTGTGTTTTGAGGAGAAGTTTGAAAGAGGACAAGGGAGTTAATATTTAGACATGTTAAGTTTAAGTTGACAAGACATCCAGGATATGTCAGAAAAAGAGGAAGACTAGAGGGAGGGAGGGAGATCAGTAGTGAAGAGGGAAATTGGTGAGTTGTCAGAAGAAACATGATGGCTACAGCTGTGTTAAGTGTACATAATCACCTAAAGAAAGGATGTACTGGGATTAAAGGAGTGAACCAAATATAGAATATCATGGAAAGTGGGTGAGAAGAGAAGGAAAACTCCCAGAAAGAGACACTGAAGGAACAACTCAAGAGGTAGGAGGAGAACTAGGAGAGAATGGAGTTGCCAAGGGAAGACAAGATTTAGAAGGAAGGTTTATTTACCAGTTGTATAATTCTATTTTGAGAAGTACAGGCAAATGTTCATCCAGATATATCATCATAGTAGATTGGAAGGTCTATAAATATTGCTGAAGTACACATAGGTAGAGGTGGGAATCAGATAACATCATGTCTTCACTTCTTCATTGGTGATTGTTCACCTTATGCAATTGAACCCCTTTATAAATATAAATATAAATATTTTATTCAGCATTGTGAAGAAAAACTTCCATCGCTGGGATGAAGGAAGAAGAAACAGGAGTAAATGTTACACACAGTAAAAATAAAATATCAGCTGTATGTGTAAATATAATTGTAGCAGATTACTGTAAGAAAAAAATATATTGAGTGTGATCATGCTTATCCATATATGAAATCTGACTGAGGTCAGCAAAATAAAAGTGGAAATGAACTTTTTACATATTAATGAATCCTTCATTTTCACTAGAAAATTTAAAATTCAAAAACTGAATATGGATTGAAAATCACAGTCCGGCTTCTTCTGTTCCAAGAAATAGCACATATACATACAGCACATTGGAGTGGCAAACTTACAGTATCCATGGTTCATGGTTTAAAACACATTAAAGGTACATGAATGAGACACAGAACCAAAGAACCACATGATGATGTTAATGTCACTTTTCATCTTTTAAAAAAATTGTTCCTGGCCTTTATGATTGTGAAGAAAAGCTTGAAAATGTAAATTACTCCACTGATGGCCTGAGTCTGCAGACAGCCTCTAACAATAGCTATGAGAAGCGTGAATTACCCTATTCATCTCAATAGAGAGTTAACTCTGCAACCAGTTTCTCTCAGGGGGCTCTTACTGTCACCATTCCAGCAAAGAACTCTGTGGGCCCACGGGTGCGGCGCTCAGATACTGCCACCTTATAGTGGCTGTTCTATGATGATGTTGACAGAGGCCCCTACAAACAGAGTTCTCTGCTCAGATAGGTACAAGCTATCCTCCAGAACAGACTTCAAGAGGCCAAAAGACAAGGAGATTTGGTTTTGTGAGGAGGGAGGCCCAGCCTGCAAAAAGAGGCCTGGTTTTGTCCCCCTGCTACCGTCAGCTCAGAAAGATGTGTGTGAGTAGTTCCTGTCAATATTACCACCACCTCAAGGGAGGAGGTTTTGGGAACAGAGTAGGGGCCCATTTAGGGTGTGCCTAGGGACCTGAATTTCTCTAATCCAGCTCTGGGAAGAAGAGTCAAGAGGTTGCATGGGACAAGGGTTTCTCCACAAAGAAGTGATAATCAAATGCCCATACTTGGTTACCAGGGGTATAAATAAACCTGTCAGATGTATCCAAAACCTTTTGGCAACATAAAAAGCAATACCCATATAACAACCTCTCTGTTTACTCGTCTGAATCAAAAGTGCCTGAAAGAAGGGAATTTAACATGAGTAGCTCAGCACATTCCAACAGTGATCAGTGTAAAAGTTCAAGACATAGATGGTCGCTTGTTTGTACATGAAAACTATGACAGTGATGTAAATTGAATGTTTCCTGTTAGAGGCATAAAGATATTTACCATTCATATCTGGGGAGGAAAACTAAGGAGGGTGGAGGAGGCAGTGATATAGAAAAGTCACCTGATGAAGTAATCCTTGTGCCAGCTGCCTGGCACTTATACTTTCAAAACATCTAGCCACAAGGCAGTGTAAAACCACAGTATAGCTGGGTATTCTGAGTACTGCATGAATACTGCAGAAATATATTTCCCCAGGTTAAAAGAAAAAAATCTAAACCCTCATTGTAATCCATTGTCATTTTGATTACTTTATTTTCCTCTGGTGAATTAGGAAGTTTAGACTCTTTTGAGGTACTTTAATTTTGATATAAAGACTAACAACAACTTTTACCTGTGCTGGTATTTTAAAGTCAACACTGTCCGTTAAGTTGTCACAGCTAATGTAATAGATTGATTACTAGGTCACATCATCGTGACATAAGCTATTCATTAGCCTCAAATACCAAAAATCAAGATTATTTTAAATTTTATTTGTAACATTATTGTCTTCCATTTATGTATAGCTACTTTCATGCCAAAAGACTGTACAAGAATCACTTTCAAAATATTCTTTAAGACCAAGTTAATTATATTTTGTTGTTTTACTTTAACTACTTTTATTGTGGTTCACAACAGAGAATAATGTTTTGAAAATAAATGGATGTGTTATTTTATAAAGGATCTACATTTCTACAATACATCGAGGTGATAGATGTAGCTGAAAAAGTAACACTGGTGTTCAAGGCAGGCCATCTTCTCTACTTTTCCCTTGGTTAGGTCATATTTCTTAGGGAATTCCAGAAGGAAAATATTAAGAGAAATAAAAGACCTGTGTGACTCTTGTCGTTTTGGGTTTTTGGTTTTGGGGTTTTTTGGGTTTTTTTTTTTTTTTTTTTTGCCTATTTTACTGATAGGAGGCCTCAGTTAAGAGCTATGAGTTGCATCATGTTGCAAAAGATGCAGAAATAAACTCTTCCTGTTCCCAAGTGGTAGGGAAGAACAAAAGGGCCTCCAGTAAAGTCTCCTGGTTAATGTGAGTATTACCATGGATTCCATTGACTGCATTGTCTCTGTTGCTTATAGTCATCTTAGTGTGATGCAAAAAGACAGAGATCTAGCAATAGTCTTTGCCCACAGTTATGAGGAGATCATCCACTAACTAGTGAAATCCGTGCCCTCTCCATGCCGTACCCCAATCTGAAGCTGAAGGTTCTATGTTTTTGGAGATCAGGTGCTATGAAAGTTTCTTTGCTACTATTTTCTCAATAACTTTGCCCAGGAAAGGGAGATTAGACACAGAGGATTGCTAGGGTCCAGCACTGTTTCTTTCTTCTTTGTTTTACTTGCAGGAATATTGCATACTTCAGGGTCTCTGGAGGATTACCTTCTTTGAGGAAAGCATTGGCAAGCTTTGACAGCAATGGAGGTAGTTGTTCCTTATTTGTCTTGTTACTTCTCTTGCCAAACATGAGACAGAGGAGTCCAAAACATCAGCAATATACAGAAATAGATCAAGTGCAGAATGCCTGAACTAACAGGACTTTTTCATTTCCGTCTTTGTCAGCCAAGCCCCAGATCCACAAAATAAAAGGAAGCTCTGTCTCCGTGCGTACACATTGCTATAAAATTGGCTTGTCATCTTGTATCTAAATTCTAGCTCCAAGTAAATTCTGTCTTCCAAAGCTTATATCATTAACATTTTGCCTGAAACATTACAAAATATAAGTAGAAAAACAAGTAACAGTAAAAAAAAAATTAAAAAACCTTGATGTGGCTTGATAGAAAATTTGCTTCCACATAAAGAGCATAATGTGTAAAATATGATTCCTGCCTCTTTACTGCTTTCAGAGACAACCAAACACAGCTATAGTACATCTGTAATGGTTGTTAATTTTTTTCATTTTGGTTTCTTGTTTGCTGTTTTGTAAAGGAAAACAGATAGCAGCAGACCAACAGGGGGAAAAAAAAAGAAAAAGAAAAAGAAACAAAGCTTTAATCCTGCCCTGACTGGCAGCCTGGAAAGCTCTAAATAATTTAACAAAAGACCTAACTTCTAACAGCATAGGAGTGACATGTACAGAGGAAACCTTCAAACAGGTGAGAAAGCACATGATGAAAAGTAAAAACTGCATTCAGTTGCATCCCCTTCGTCCTGAGCAGCGCTTCATTTTCCTACTATTGAGGCCTTTTTCTGTCAAAAACCTTCATGGCTTTGTGGTGACTGTTACAAGGGATAAAGTGTATTCTTTTTCTTCATAATTTCAAATGTTAAAGTTAAAAGGAAATGTCTTCCAAAAAAAATGCTTTATATCAGATGTGAAAGCATCTGAGAGTTACAATTGTCCCTGCTATTGGAAATTCAGGCAACCTCTGGTAACCAAGAAATGGAGAAATGACACAGTTGTAGAAAAAAGAAGCTCAACTTAATCACATTCCTGAGTAAACAACCCACGAAAGCTTCTAAATAGGGCCATTTAAAAATTTTCGATCAAAACAGTTTTTCATCTGGTTTTGTTTGATGAAACAAATTTTTTTTTCAAGAAGTGTCTGCTTTCTATGGAAACTTTATTCTTGTTTGAAAACTCTAAAACCCAAAAACTTTTTGGCCCAAAAATTTCAGGTTTCAGTTTTTTAATTAAGTCAAAATATTGTGTAGAAGGTTTCAATGGAAATTACCTGTTTTCATTTTCATTTAAATTCTCCATAAGGGGTTATTCCCCCTAGCTGTAGTTCTAACTCTCTAAGCTGCTAGCAATTTGTTCTCTTAGTCCCAACTCCTTGAGATGTATAGAAGGAGGTTTTGAAGAGGACCTGAGCAGGTGGGTGAGAAGTCTTAAAATACAGTATCACAGGTACACAGTTTCATCACATAGTGAGAGTTCTCAAGAACAGCTGGTCATAATTTTGTAATCTAAACATTTTTCAACAAAAAGGCTTTTTGACTGAAGTGAAAATTTTTATGGAAAATTACTATTTTGTTTTAAATAAAATATTTCATTATTTTCCCTCTTTTCTCCCCTTTTTGGGGGAAACACATAACAGTTTGTTAGTGTCTCTACTGCTCTGTTTCCCTACTTAACCTCGCCTCCACAACACTCACTAAACAATGTTCTTGGACCTTTACAAGAGAAGGGTAGAGTGGAACCAGTGAGTACAGACAATTCACAGTTATCTACTCATGCTGCAATGCTATTAACCATGGTTCATTTCTTAAGGACTACACGTGACCCTTGCATCCATGAAAGAGAGCTGACTTCAGGCTTGATTCACAGTTCCTTGATTCCTCATGGTCAGGAAAGTACAAGTGGGGATGTAGACTGCCATATCTACTACCACTCTGAGGCAGGCTCCCACACAGGACTAGAAGACGTCACTTCTTCCTCCACTGCGTCTTCATGTTGTGGGCAAAGAAGGGTCAAGAGACCACAAAGACTACTGAAGTCATGAGACATAGAAGATCCCAACAAGTGATTTGCAAAGGGAGAATACATTTGGGTGACAGCAACTGGGGAAGGAGACACAGAACCCTGAGTCATTGAATGTCCTTGACTAGCTAGGCGGCAAGATAAGTCATTACAGAAGGGCTGTATGAAGTGAACAATAAGGGTACTGCTGTTTATTTTGCAACAAGAAAAGTAATGAGTGTTTTTGGAGGTACATGAGCAGTCTGGGATATTTATTAAAAGCCATGAATGATTAACACTTCTTCTTCTTCCCTCCATCTTCATTAATTGATCTAGTTCATTTAGTTTATTTCAATAATAAAATTTTAGGTATTATTTGGGATAGAAAGAGCAAGCCCAAACAATGTAGGTAAACACTGGGTACTGTATAACTCAAATAAAAATCAATGGGTAACACTAGACCTAGCTAAGATTATTGTCTATATTTATTATTGTTTAATTAGCAAACAATTATTTAAGACTGTTAATCAAAGTGGAGACAAGTAGTTTTATTAGCAAAATAATACCTTAGATGTAATTATTTTTCCATTGCATCAACTTCTCTCCACAGGATTTAAAAGAAAGAAAGAAAGAAAGAAAGAAAGAAAGAAAGAAAACTACTGAAGCAATGGCCAAAGAGATCTGGTTTTGAACCTGGTGAGCAATCAAGAAATGCAATATTTATGTAAACATACTATAGGGTTAATGATGATGTGTATAAATAAAGCAATCTGTTATATATAATAACAATAAAAGTGGATTGGTGTATCTAAGGTTGTTTGGACAAGATTCAGTTCCATTTTCAAGAGACTTCAATTTCCTTTCACATAAACCCTGTGAAATACTGTACGTGACATGTTTATGGCTAGCTGTTTTTATGAACGTTATACTTTCATACCTCTTAAGGTGGTTAAATGTAGTGCTGCCCCTTCACCACACTAAACAAATAAATAGATGATTGTGACAATTATTAGCTGCCATAAAAGAAAAATGAATTCTATTGTACTAGATTACAGAATTATGTTGTGTCTCCCATAGTACTTAAGCTTTCTTACAGCTCTCAATAACTATCACAAAAGCTTTTGTTGAGATCAGCTCTAGGTAACTGGGACACTAACCATCCCTGTATTCACACCCTACACACTATTCTAATAATCTTTGTACAAAATATGCCTTGTGATATATCATTTGAAATCTAATAACTCACTGGATAGTTAACATTCTTGCATGATGTATCTATGCGGTGGGTATTAAGAGTTATGGATATATGCTAAAACTATGTGTGTTTAAAGTATGTTCAAACCAGATATATCAGGAGTCACTGGTAAGCAGGTCTGTAGTAGACAAAGGATTGTGTTTTCCCTACCTGGGAGTTGCTTCCAATATATCTTGAAAGACAATGAGAATGTATTTACATATCACATAAACAGACCTATCAAGCTAAAAAGGGGTGGAGGCAAACCTCACACTAACAAGTGAGGAGAAGACAGCATGGCATCTAAACCCAGCAGGAGAGAGAAGCTTGGTCTGGGTTTTACTTTTCAAAGAATACATTGTAAAGGTTTAGCGAGCTATAAACGTGGGGGGCAGGGGTAAACCTCAAGTATTAAGCAATTGAATCAACTGATTCTATGCTGAATTACTGTATCATAAAAGCATGTAGAGGTCTTTTCTGAAAATTAATGACACTATCACTGTGAATTTTATCTATTAACACTATATGAGGAAATATTCTTAATGATATTATGTTTTAAAGTCTGTGGCCAAACAGGGAGAAACAATACCACCCCCCTCCCCCCGCCACTCCCCAGACAGGAGAGAAGGCAGCTATTTGCCGGTATCCTATGTAAATTAAGCAAAGAGGAATCAAAACAATGGAAGCCACATTTACATACAGGGGGACAGAAAGCTGACAGGAAGGGAAGAACAGCATGAGGTCATCCAGCCCTTGAAACAAAGTCATTGAACTTTGGAAGATATAAGCAAGGAGGAAAACCATCTCCGGCAACCATCACAAGCTAGACACAAGAGGACAGAGCTCTTGCAAGATGAGAAAGATAGGTCTTTCAATCAAGTTGAGGCTGAAGTTTCTGGGAACTGAATATAGGTGAGAAACCTGCTTAGACAAAGATCTTTCACATAAAAAGACAAGGGATGCCACCACCTTGTGCTTTTAGGGAAGGTCCTGACTGACAGAAAGTCAACCATGACTGGGAAGAAGGAAGAATGGTGAGAGAAATCATCTTGAAATTTTTTTTATCATGCTACTTTAAATTTTAGACTTCAGATGCATGTTTTGATTTTTATTTATTTGTAACCATTTCTAACTTTATTTCTTTTACTTATCATCACTTAACCTATGTCCTATTGTTAATAAATTTGTTTTATTTTTACTATAAACCAACTCATTGCTGTGTTTAAATGGAAGGTGTATTTACCTGATTAAGTTAATAAGAGGTGATGTGTCTTTAGAAGAACAAACTGGACATATTATTCTCTGAACTGGCCAGGAGAAGGCTGGACACCGCAGAGCACATGGTTTTGGGGAAATTCTGGACTGGGAGTGTGTTGGGGTCACCTTGCTAATTGTAACCAAGGCTGGTGAAAGCTCGAGAGGAGCTCTGGGGCAGTAGACAGGCTGCTGGGATCAGAGCTACTAAACCAAGGCTGTCTAGCACACAGACACTCAGGTTGTGACCTGCATGCTTGTTAGCTGGTTGTGAGTGTTCCAGGCTGGGAACTATAGCAGCAAAGTGTTGTAAGGTGTCACGCTGGCTGGATAAGGGGGCCCTTGAGGTGTATTCAGGAGCTCTGATTACTCCCTTCTACACCAATCTCGCGTTGGGGGTGTCACGCTGGTTGGATTGGGGGAGGGGGGCATTTATTATATTGTTTAACATCAGTATGATCAAAATCATAATAATTCATGTGAGATCTGCCATGTCAGGTACTGTTAGAAAGGCTATATGTGCTAAGTAAGATGATGTTTATGTTTATCTGTTATATGTGTAATGGAAGTTATGGATATGTTTGATATATCTGTATTTCAAATTGTGCTGTCTGGGTAACACCTCAGACAGGATGGCTGCAGAACAATAGCCTGCTTAATGGCCCATTGAGACATTCACAGGTGCAAGGGGCCCAGGGGGACAAGCCAGGAATATACCTGATGAGTCACCAGGACTTGCTCATGTGACTCTGGACTCCATTTTGGTTCCTGTGAAATTCCACAAGCAGCATGGCAAGGATCCTGTTCATCTTTCAGCCACCTATCTACCTATGGATCAGTTCATCTGCAACTGAACTGAAGCTGTGAAACAAAGGACTGAGGCCCATCCAGGTACTGGATGTATACCAGAGGGACTAAACAAGTCTGCTAACTCCACAATTCTCCTAGAACCTGGTATATATGGACTTTCAAATCATTTGTATGTATCTGATTGCTTTAATCCTTTAACGTTTATCTTATTGTTTGTTCCTTTCTTTTTATAATAAACCTTTAGTTTTAGTTACTTAAGGATTGGTTGGCAGCGTGGTATTTTGGGTAAGATCCAAACTTATATTGATCTGGTACTATGGCTGACCCTTTGGGGTCGGAGAAACCTTTTGGTAAAGAGCATAGAGTTTAAATAACTGGTCGCTTTACTGGACCTAGTGGCTGATTGAGAGCCAGAGACTGAAATGCAGTAAAGGGGGCTGTGTATATTTTATTTTGGGCTTCTTGATAACCAGTGTGGAGAATCAGAAGCACTGTTTGTGGCTGGTTGGGAAGTCTGACTTCAGTGTCACCCACCAGTGTTGGGAGAATCTGCTCTCCTTTTGCAGCCTGCCCTGGCCTTGGCATTATCAGGTGGCTAGGCATGGAAGGTCACATAAAGCACCCAGGGTTGCAGGGCAAATGGTGGCACAACCTCTCATTGGAGTGGATTATCTTCTGAACATCCATAACAGTAATAAAGACAATATTTGGAATCATCCACTCATTTTATTCAATTTATTTCATAAATATAATATATAAATAAAATCTAATAACTTCCAAAATCAGTCATCAGATTAACTGTATATGAACTACAAATCTTGTCTGCATGTTTCTCTTTCAAAGGGATTGTAATGCTTCTTGAAGAAGGAAGTAAAGAATTCTTTTAATTTTTTCTTTGCAAATCTGTTTTACTTTGTCAATGGGAAGACATTATAATTGTAAAAAATTCTATTTAAAATTATGGACTATATTCTGGCTTTGGATGTATGCTCTCATTGTCAATAATCATATATTAAAATACAGTCCATGTCAATTGTCTAACTTAAAGCTACAGAAACTTTTAAAGATAAAAAAAAGGGCTAGATCCACAAAAGGATTCAGCATTGCAACACGTAACTTTTAGGCACCCTGCCACTGAGTGGAATTTTCAGCCTTAAGTTATGCACCCAGGCTCCTTATACAATTCACTGGGAGAGCTACGCACCTAAGAATGGGATTCACAGAAGCAAGCGCACTGAGTGGGGAAACACCTAAGCCAGCTAATAGGAAGTAGCAAAGAGAAGAGTGGGGATTAGGGCCTAGATTCACAAAGTGACTTAGGCACCTGTCTGACAGGCTGGAGGAAGATACTTGTCTCTGATAAGGATTCTCAGTCATGAATCCTCTCCTGGAGTTAAATGCCTTTCTCACAAAGAGAAAGAGACACACACCCCTTCCCCAATATAACCTATAGCCTAGTAGTTATGATACTCCCCAGGGACGTAGGGAACCTGTTTTCAAATTCCTACTCTACTTGATTTGTAGCAAGGATTTGCATTTGGGTCTTCCACTTCCCAGGACAGTGCCTTAATCACCAGGCTATTAGGCACTTTGGGATGGGCCTCTCTCAATCGCCCTTGCTGGAATTCTTTAAAACTAAAGAAAAACAAACAAACAAAAACAAAAAACCCAACCAGAAAACTCATCATGTGCCATTGTATTGACATCCACATGGTTCCAATCCTGCTTATGAACCTTTAGTTCCACCACACAGACCTCTTCCACTTGGGTTACCAGGGTAACTGATAGCAGGGTGTCATCCTCTGTGTGGACCAGCACTAGAGGGGGATGAGACATACACTTTGCCTGTGGGTTCCACAGATGTTTGCTGATAGCAGAGGGAATGGTGAAATTGAGAAATCTTCAGTTCCATTCCAGGTGAACGTGATTTTTCTCTCAAAGATTTACCATTTTAACCCATTCTTCCAACCTGTTGCAGTTCTTTCTTTTCCTTACCTCTTGCTTCTTGGCCCAATCCTATTTCCTCCTTACCTAGTCATTTCTAGTAGCTGATCCTAAAGACTTCTCATCTCAATCCCAGTCTCTCTGCCCAGCCTGTCCTAGTCTCCCCTCAAGAATCCTCATGCCAATGCCCCTTCCCCTTGGATTAGTCTCCTTGCTCAGCCATTCCCAGTTTCCGTCTCCTAGCTCCTGGTCTGATCTTTTTCTCTTTCCACACTCTATCCACAGAATCCAGTCAACAAGTCTCTGCCTTGCCCATGTTCTTTGTCCCTACTGACTACACATCCCAATATCCCTCAGCAAAACCCTTGTCAAATCTCAGTGTCCCTCGTGCTCTTTGTCCCAATTTCTTTGCTGAGCCACTCCCATTTTTCCCTCCACAGCCTAAATCTTCATCCTATCTGTTTCCCTTCCACTGCCTCCTTTCACCCGCCCTCTGGTTCCCAGTCTCAGATTCTGTGTCCAGCCTGTCCCAGTCTCCCCCTGCTTCCTCATCCAAAGTCTGGCTCTCTGCCTCCCAGTCCCAATTTGCTTATGCAGACAGTCCCAGTCACCCCCACCGTCCAGTCCCAGTCTCACTGACCAATTAATCCCAGTCTTCTCTGTCCAAACCCCTGGATCCCAGGCCCAATCTCCTTACTCAGGCATTCGTGGTCACTCCCACCCCAACTCTCAATCTCTGTTCCCCTCACCCGCCCCCACCCCCACTAACCTTCAATCCTTGTCCTCCTGAAGCTGTCTCAATCTACTCCCCCTGCTCCTCAGGTTCAACTCTTTTTCTCTCCCTATTTGAATTAGGCTTATTCCTCCTCCACTCTTCCTGAATGCCACCAATGTGGGGTGAGGGACATTGAAAGCGCAGGTGAGACAAGCCCCCTGATCTCAGTTACAGTGCCCAGCCTTGGCCTGGCTCCCAGCAGCAATTGCAGGGGGAAATCCTGGTCAAGCCTATTCAGTCCCAGGCTAGAATATGCTCATTGTGGATCAGATCTTCAAGGAATTTAGCTGTGAAACTCTAGCAAGTCTGTACTGAGCCTGTGTGAAATGCAATGTTTCAAAGGCTTACAATTTGGCCAAATCGGATCAGATTTTCATGTAGATGGCAGAAGCCACATCCCCAACACAAAGGCCAACTTTCCCCTGCAAAGTTTCAAGTATCTGTTTCAAAGAATGGGGACACTAGAGATACTGAGAGAAAAGCTTACCAGAATTTAACATGAGGAAAAAAAAGTATATTTTTCTCTAACCTCATTCTAAGAAGGAGCTTAACTATTTTGGCTGAAAATTTCCTAAAAGAAAATCCACCCTGAGGTGGCCACCTAGCACATAAAATTTCAGCCCAAACAGCAAAAGTCTGACAACATTATAAGCAACTGAAAACAGGGACTTCTACCAGGAAGTGTTGGGCAACCTTAATAATATACTGTGCTACCAATACAGTAATAATAGTCGCATTCTAGAAATCATAGAATCATAGAATTTCAGCTTTTCATTCCAAAGAGTCAAGAAAGTCAACTTGTATCATCTTCTCACTTCATCTATGTTGTACTTCCTGACAACAGCATCATAACTACCTATAAACTTCACAATTAACACAGGCAAGTAAGCAAGCTGCAGCTTTATTCCTACATAATTGCATTTTGAGTTGAATTAACGGGGTTTAAATGTAATTTCAGTAATTGTTATTATTTTGCTTTGGTGAACTCCTAACTGAGCACATTGTTTCTGGATTTAAAAATACAAATAAAAAATGAATGGCTTTGCATCTCAGATTCAGGATAGTATTAATATAGAAAGTCAAATGAAAAAAGCATATCAGTCTTGACTTATGTCCTTTTCATCAGCTCTTGTGCTAGCCTGTATTTAGCTAAAGCAGTGCCACCTTTACCAAAACTCAGACAGCATTATTGTCGGTATATCAATGTGCATAACAATGTGGCATATACTGTATTTTGTTTAGAAAAATATGCAATTGGGGGGATTCAGTATAATCAGTGTCTTGTTTTTTGCCTTGGACTAACATTTTACTTTCTGCAGCAGGCAGGAGCATCACATGGATGAGGCCAAACACTTTCATGATTGCCGTTTCATCTTGACAGTTGCAAAATAGAGGCACATAAGTGGCACCTACTGAGAACAGTAATGGACTTATTTCCTGGGTTTTAAATCTCGACAGAACATTTGGAATCTGGATTCAGATGAAGACCATGAAAAATGCACAAATCCAAACATCTCAGTTAGAAAGATAATAAAAATCACTTGCTGAAACTCTTTTACATATTTTCAGTGCATTTCTGAATTGAATTGAGTCACATAGGTAACTTCTATCAAGTGAGAAAAATGTCTACCATCACTCCAGAGTTGAATTTGATGGGGCACCAATATTATTATTATGACCATGATTTGGAAATTTATTTCTTTTTGTACTCTCTGATAGCATAAAAACAGTGTTAATGGATATTCTGTTTACGAAGAATTTTATAAAGAATAAAACCCCAAGAACAATGCCAGGCCCAGATTTTCAAACACTGGTCTATGTATTTGCACCCACAGATTGCAAACACAATTTAATATCCAGGGCTATTTTGAGGTGCAAATTAAAGTCTGCAAAATAGGTGCTTAGACTGATTTGAATAAGGGAAGTGTAGTTGCAAATTACGGCTTTGTGATGACTTTCCCCACTAGGTTTGTGGACTTAGAGTGGTGTTTTTTACTTATTTCTTGGGTAGAAGTTGCCTGTGAAAGGGTGGTATCTTGTGAGGTAATCTCAGAATTGAGATTGGGATCTGGGAAGATGTTGTTAACTTTTTCCATTTCATTATGTGAGTCTCCCATCCATCCCAACCTCACAATGATTGAGATTTGGAATTAGATTACGTTTTGTAATCATTGTCCCTGTGAGGATGAGAGATTCATATAGAAAGATAACGTAGTATATTGTGGGATGAGGTACATAAAATTAGAGGTTGAATTGGGAGGGGATGTTGTTCAGAGCATAAAGTGTTTCAGTGTCATGCAAAATGCAATAATCTTGCAGAGATCTGGCCTTCCTCCAGTCACTCACTTCATTCAAAAGCAGCATGGCATGTTCTTCTGCCATGACGCCAGGATGGACAAAATTACCCCAGCACACCATGATCTCAAACTCTCCATTGACATCTGAAAAGGGGACATCCTGACCATACCTGGCATTGCCTGTAGGGCTTCCCCAAAAATTCATGGATCTGTAGAACCAAGTCAGATCTGGGAATTTCACTTCATGATGCCTGGTGTGATGCCATCAACTGTCTTCACTCTGGTTGGTTCAATGGTCCTCAGTAGACTATGTGTGTTTGATGAAGATGTTGTTCGGACATTGGGAGTGGGTGGTTATTTTTTTTAGATGGTCTTTGTGGCATGCCCTCAGGGTCTTTATTCAGGTGCAGTTCTTTAATAGCCAGCAGAAGGTAGCCAAGAAGATGGCTGCCATATGCTAAGAATATGGTGGCCTGGATTTTGAGGGTTTGGTTTCTTCAGTCTCTCTAGCACAGAAGGTGTCCAGTCTAGAATAAATTAAATATAAATCGTAGGCAACATTCCAATGTTTAAGTTCAATTATATTAGTTTCATCTTTAGTTATTTTCAAAAGGAGAAGGTGTCATATCAACATGATTAAGGCAAAAGTTGTTGGTAGTTAAAGAATCTACCATACATTAATTTAATTCAGATTGAGGATTTAATTATGCACATGTAAGTAAAAGATGGTTAGAGGAGACTGCTGGGCCTGCTTTGGTGAAGCTGTCTCTAGCTGGATATGCAATGCAGTATAGGGTAATGGAGAATTAGAAAGGTGCTAGATCTATACTGTTTTCTTGGGACCCTAAAAGCAGGAGGTCTCCTGCCTCAAAATAAGAACTAATAGTATGTGTCCATTTTACATATTATTCTTGGAATGAGTTAAGAAGGAACTAATTTTCCTGTACAGAGTGCTTCATTGCACACAAAACCACTGCTTGAGCTGATAAATTCCTCATTGTAGTACTCGTGAGACAGATATCATCCAGGATCATTGTGCATGTTGACTTAACAACCATGTAGATTATGATTAACTCTGAATTGGCCCACATTTTCATGTCCCCCTTCATGACCATGGGAGCATTCCACATGGTTGCTGTTTCTACTCATACATCTGGCTTTACTCTGCATCTGATGTTTGGACAGTGACTTAAGGCTAAAAGGACAGAAGTTATTGTCTTTTCAGGGAAGTAATTGAAATTTAGTCAGCTGAGACTTTTAAAAGTAAGATGGCCAAAAATTTTACTAGATACACTGTAGTGAACAATCCTCTATTTAACGGGTCTTTTCCATTTCTAATTTCTGTGATTCTATGAAAAACCACATATATAACCATATAAGTCATACTTCACTGTCTTTTTTAAGGACCACAATTACTGCTGAGAACTATACTGTTGGTTCTTTGATGCTACAAACACTTCCCTTCAGTATACAGAGAAGTTTATGATGTCGGGCAAGGATTTCACTCCTGGTTGTAGCTGTATGCTGCACATTTAGCAGATTAGCATGTGTAGTCAGTTGTTGGCTGCATGTGCATGTTCTTCGTGCATGCTGCATTGACTCTGGCCAGACAGCCTGTACAGCAGGCTCCAATCGAACTGCCCAATAAGACCACAGACTCTGTTCAGTAGCAAAGGTGCTCGGTCAGGTTTAGTGTCAATGAAGCACAATCCTAAAGTCCTGAATCAATGGAAACAAGCACATTAACACATGTATACTTGTTGCAATGGACTCAGCTCAGTGAATGGCAGGACTTTCCAATTCCCCCTCAGCTGGACTTTCCATTTACCCCTTGGCTGGACAAAGACACCCCCTTGGAACCCCTCTTTTATACACTGATGCAAACAAGTGTGGTTTAGTTACCATCCTTTACCTTGTACATGTTGGTTCAATCAAAATATCTCTATCTATCACACTGGCATCCTGGCCTTATCTTCAGGAGGGGTCAGTGTGTCCCCCTTATCTTCGGGGAGTGTGCTAATACCACACTTGGTATCAGGGTGTTCTGGTAGTACCATTCTGGAATGTGTTTACCTGAGTGTCCTGTGCCTGGCACATTTTAGGAATGTTTGTATTTTTGCAATACCAGCCTTGATTTTGACAGATTCTGTGAACTTACAATGAGGCATATTTTGTAAGAGGGCCTGACTTTTGCTCACAGCCCAACTTTGCTTTATATCAGCAGGGCTGAACTATTTTAGTTCAAGCCTTAGGCCTCATAGCAGGACACTTGTACCAGGCCTCACGTCTCAGGCTCTCTCTTTCTACTACAGCACGTGGGCTCCAGTGATTGGTGGGACAAAGGTAGCTGGGAGGCCAAGAGAGTTAGCCAACTGGTACATATCTATTGGACACTTTTGTCTTATTGCTACTGATTAACTTTGGTAGGCAAAAGAGGAGCACTTTCTGTGCTGGGAACTTGCATTTGAGTTTGGTAGGATTTCGGAATGGTTGCTGTGTTTGTTGTGTTTTGAAATCTAGGTTTGGTTGCTGACTGTTTGGGCTAAGTTGCCCTGTAGTTAGGTGTGTTAGTGCCTGCTTTCAATCAGCCTCTTTGAAGGGTGTTAGCATGGCTGTCCAGATGGGGTCAACACAATGGCTTCAGTTTAATCAACTATGAGTTGCTGTTCCAGAAAGAAGATTTGCTGGGAAGACATGAGATCCACCTAACCAAGAGGGGAAAGAGCATCTTCACACTTTGATTCAACAAACTTGTGAGGAAGGCTTTAAACTAGGATCAGAGGGGGAAGGTGACAAAAGCCCAATCACACAGAGTGGAATTGGAGCTGAATCCTTTTTAAAACAAAATATTTGAAGATCATTCTCTCCTTTACCTACCAGTCCAGGACCTAATTTCAGAGTTTTGGGATTTTTTCTTTCAAAGTTGTTCACACCAAGGACAGTCAAGCTGGAGCAAGAAACTGAATTTCTTATCTTTCTCAGGTCTGTGTGATCTCATCATCAACTCCCTGCTGGAGAAATTCAGAATCCAGAACTCAAGTCTTTTAGCTGTGCTGGCTTTCCTGTGCTAGCGAAGCAGCACTTCGACTCAGATCACTACAATTACTTCAATTTATTTTCTTGAAACAGGTACGCTTTTATTTTAAAGCATACTTTTAGGCTAAGTAGAAATTGTGATGATCTCTGTGTATTTCTTAACAGAGATACTGTAAGAATCTTTCAGTGAAGAGGTCAGGTATTAGAGGTATGCTGACATGTATTTGTCATCTGGGTATATAGAATATAGAATATAGAAGAGCTAAAGCTGAGTTTTAAATCACATAAACATGTTATAGGTTGGTTAAAAGAGCATCAGATGTAGTGCTGGATGTACTGTGCTGAAAATGGAGAGAACTACATAAAGATAGCACATATCTATGCCGTGTTTTATGAGAGAACCAATACAAATAAAAGAAGAAATATTTTAAAGGTTGGAAAATATGTAAAAAAGTCCAAAAAATAGACACAGATGATGCACAGCACTAATTATTTTATTCTGTAATATATTATCTTAGCATAAAACCACTTTATAATCACATTAAAAGATGAAGAAGCAATCACAGGGCCCATTCTCTAGGTCAACTATCAGATGGCCAAAAAAATAGAAACATTATTTGGGGAGTTGTTTAATCTGTGAGAACATAGCAAGATAAAGAGATTAACTTAGTTGCTTCTATAGCTGTTCTTTTTTGTAAAATTTGGAACATAATATATGCCTAACAGATATGCTATTGCTTAAACAGAAGTGAGGGGCTTGATACAGAAATTACTGGGTAAGGTCCTTTGACCTTGTAATGCAGGAGATCAGACTAGGTTATCATAATTGTTCCTTCTGGCCTTAAAATCTATGAACTTCTCCATTTATGTGGCTCCCCAGTTCATACATTAATAGATTCCCAAGACAGAAAGGACCATTTTGATCATCTAGGCTGAACTCCAGTATAACAGAAGCCAACTTTAACTTTAACTTTCCCAAAATAATTCCTAGAGCATAGCTTTTACAGAAACATCAATCACTGATGGAGACTCCATCACAACCCACTGTAAATTGTTCCAGTGGTTAACTACTCTCTCCATTAAAAAATTACACCTTTTTTCCAGTCTGATTTTGTCTAGCTTCAACTTGCAGACATTGGATCATGTTATAGCTGTCTCTGCTAGACTGAAGAGTCCATTAATAAATATTTGTTCCCCATATAGGTACTTGTGGATTACATTTTCCTTAACCATCTCTTTAGTAAAATAAATAGATTAAGCTCCTTGAGTCTATCACTATAGAATGTGTTTTCTATTTCTTTAATCTTTCTCATGGCTCTTCTCTGAACCCCCTCCAATTTATACATCCTTCTTTAATTGTGGGCACCAGAACTGGACACAGTATTCCTGCTGTGTTATCATTAGTGCCAAACATGGAAGTAAAATAACTTCTCTACTCCTACTTGAGATTTCCCTGTTTATGTATCCCAAGATTGCATTAGCCACAGGATTGCATTGGGGGCTTATGTTCAGCAAATTATCCACAACAATCCACAAATCTTTTTCAGAGTCACTGCTTCCCAGAATAGAAGTCCGCCATCCTCTAAATATGGCCTACATTCTTTGGCATTAATTCTTTGTTCCTAATTATAGACATTTACATTTAGCCATATTAAAACACATACTGTTTGCTTGTGCCCAGCTTACCAAGAGATTCAGATCACTCTGTATCAGTGACCTGTCCTCTTTATTTTTTATCAATCCCCCAATGTTTGTGTCATCTGCAAACTTTATCCGTGATTTTTTTTGTTTTCTGCCATGACATTAATAAAAATGTAAAATAGATCCCTGCAGGACCTCACTACAAATATACCTGTCCCATGATGATTCCCTATTTACAATTACATTTTGAGATCTATCAGTTATCTAGCTTTTAATCTATTTAATGTGTACCATGGTAATTTTTTATTTTTCTAGTTCTTCATTCAAAATGTCATGTGGTATCAAGTGAAATGTCTTACAGAAGTCTAAATATATTAAATCAACACTAATCCCTTTATCAACAAAATTTGTACTTTCATTAAAAAAGATATCAAATTAATTTGACAGGATCTATTTTACATAAATACATGTAGATTGGCATTAATCACCCACTGCACTATGTTACCTGAATCTATGTCAGACAGTCCAGGAAGCTCCTTAGTCATCTCTTTTAAAACTCTTGGATGCAAGTTATCTGGACCTGCTGATTTTAAAATGTCTAACTTTATTAGCTTCTATTTAACATTCTCCTGAGATACAAATGAAATGGAAAAAGTGTTATCATACGATAGGACTACATCTTCAGTTTTTTTCCCAAATACAGCATGTTATATTTATTGAAAATTTCTGCTTTTTCTATATTATTATTGATAATTCTTCTGTTTCCCTCTACAATGGAATCTAGATGTCTTTTTGTGGCCATATCCAAGTTCTGTGTATACTCATGTACTGCAATATCCACACATTAGGTATGTTAATGTTAATATACAAGCCCTGTCAAGAAAATACATTTATTGTGAAATTCTCCCCTATGCAAAAGATCTGCACAAGGCCCCATGCAGCACTTAACTGCCCTTAAGTCCTATTTTGAGTAATTCAGTGGGATTTGAGTTATACAGAGTCCATATGCAGACCCTCTTCACAGGAGTGGATTTCACTTTTGGTGAGCATGAAGGTAAAGTTTTATTATTATACTTAATACTGAAGTTCCCATGTGAATGGGGTGTTCCCACCTCACTCTCAACACAACTCAAACACTTGATAATGTCCAAAACTCACCCCTCTCAATGCATCCCCACCAGGAGCTTTCCCTTATTCTTTATTCAAGAAGAATAAGCATAAATGTGCTTCATCATGAGGGCTTTTCACCTCCTCTCATATGCTAGTCCTTCAATTGCCTTAAAGACCCTCAAGTTTTCATCCTTCTAAGACAGAGCTAATGAGACCTACCCAGGCAGGTAGGTGACCAATGACTTAGCAGAACATCTCTGTGTCTTCTTTCAGGGTCCTGTAAACTTATATCTTGTTACACCTTGTCACTTCCCCAATATGTGTGGAAAGAACCTTCTCTATGAGGTGATGATTAAAATCCAGAAAGATATCTTTATCACATGTAGTTTTCATCAGTAGACACAGTGGTATCAAACGCTGTGGTTGTTGGCTTATTTGTGGGTTGATACATTCATATGAATTCTTAATACCGACTCTCCACTCAGTATGGTGGAATACGTGTTAAAAGGAGAGCAATAAAATGCAGAAAATTTCCATATACACAGAGAAAAAAAGTTAACGGAAGGTTGAACCATTTCAAAAATTAAACTAATAATATTTCTGAGCAAATGACCACTTTTAACAGTTATTTACTGTATTTTATAGCACAGTTTTAACCTAAGTCATAAAACATAATGACTTAGACTGCTAAAGTGGCAGCACATTTTAATTTTCATTCCAAAAATACTAATGCAGAGATTTTAACTTTTACTTTAGTGTGTTTTAATGTCCAGGAATTTGTTATAAATTACTATAGAAATTAGAATAAAATAAAAACAGATTATTTCCCTCTAGTACCCTCTCCATCTCATGAACCTATAATTTCTTTTTAACTGTTTTACCTATGAAAAATAAATAGAAATATATAGTCATTTCCAAAGTAAAGTTCTATGCAGTGATGTGCCAAACTCTCTGATAATAATTAGGGTAGCTGGGTAACTGTGATGTTTTGGAATACTTATGTTATTTCCCATCTGCTTTATTATACTTAATGTTGCTCACAATTCAATTTTTTAGCTTGCTTCTAATGTGTGATATTTTTCCAACTTTTTTATGAACTGCTTCAATTCTCAGATATTTGTTCTCCACATAGACAATGGTTGGGTGTGGCCTGTCTGTTCTGCACATACGCAGTCTCAGCCATTACTCCCTGTACCTAATAGAGGCTAAAGTTACTGTCAAAAAGTGAAAATCAACTTGTGAATGAGGAGTTAGAGGAAGAGAAGCTGTCAAATACCCTTCCTGAGAAGTATTTTTTACGACAATGTAAACACTGACCTCCAATAAGACAAAAGTTTGGGTGCTTTGGAGTTTTGTTTTTTTAAATCAAATTGGATGTTTCTCTAAAAGATATGCTCTTATATTTTGGGGGATGGGGGGAGTTGTATGGTGTGTGTTCTACAGGAGATCAGACTATATGATTACAATGGTCCCTTCTGGCCTTGGAATCTATTAATGGAATATATAAATCTATATGTTGTGTTTCGTCTAAAAATACAGTTCACTGAATTTGATCTGTGACCAATATGCTTCAAAGATCTAACAGCAACTGTTGATTGCCTAAAAGTCATTGTTGATCTTATCTGTAAATTGTGTTGATTGGGTTTTTTTAAATAATTCCTGATAAACTTTTAACTTGTTGGCTATTAATAATTTATTTTTATAATTTTAATTAAGCTCATAATTTTTTCTCTAAAACTGACAAAATTCTTTTTTTCTCTGTTTATTTGAATTTGTTGCTCTTCTGTGTATTGTTGAAGTATGTACTTTTTTCAGGTATACCATTTTTTCTCTTTTCCTTTTAATTGCACACTTTGTTTAATTATATTTTTGAATAAAATTAAATATATCTCTATCTTGTATCTGTGTTTCTTAACATTTTCTTGAGTAGATTTTCTTTCCCTTGTAATCTTCATTTTCTAATACTTTACTAATACTTTATTTTCTGTCATTGCCTTCTCCCTGTCATAAAGATGAATTGATAGATTTATTTTAGGCCCTGATTCTACAAACACTTGATCACCTGCCTGACTTAATGCAGATGCACCCAAGCAAAGCACTTTCAGTTTAGCCTATGCTTACATGCTTTGTTGAATAGAGATGCTCTTAAGCATTTGCCTAAAGTTAACATGTGCTTTGCTGAATCATAAAGCATATGAATGAATGTTTGCAGCCTGAGAGTTTTCTATAGTGCCTATATATGTAACTAAGTCTCCAAACCTTCAAAGAGATTCACACAGGTGGATCCCTGAACCTGGATCATAGTTCAAGTGACACACAGGTAAATTAGATCATGGAATCTTCTCCCTTCCCTACTTACAGAAATATTAAAAATAACACATATGTAGTAGCATTAAATGTATATTACATTTATATTATATATTACTAAGTATGCTAATATGAGGAGTAGCAACACTGGTAGTAGTAGAAAACATATTACCCTTAATGTTATTGCAGTGGTAATATTCCTTTGTAGTAAAGTATATTGGCATCTTTAACA
The DNA here is from genome assembly GCF_026122565.2 of Emydura macquarii macquarii. Classification (NCBI taxonomy): domain Eukaryota; kingdom Metazoa; phylum Chordata; order Testudines; family Chelidae; genus Emydura; species Emydura macquarii. The sequence continues at coordinate 2,565,465 of NW_027131964.1, read as the reverse complement.
ATATTTATTATGAAATTATAATAATCTCTAGGTTGTCCACTTTCTGATTGGTTTATAAGTAAGAACTAAGAAATCTGTTTAGATTTGTTTATGTCTTCACCTGGGACAATAGAAAAATTAACTTCCTTACAATACACAATTCAGTAGTCAAAACAATAACTATGTAAAGTATGATGGTTTATGTGCCATTGTCTGAGAGTAACATGCTTTTTATTATACGACAATGTTGCCTTATGGTAATTGCAGCATATAATGAATTTATCATATTTATTTTATGAAAAACTGTTTCTGTTGCTAAATCTGGTCTATTTTTTTTTTGTAAATTTTAGTTCAAAACTGATTTGTGTTCACAATACTAAAGAATATTTTGTATACACTCATCTCTCAGGTTTAAAACAAACAAAAGGAAGTATTTCTTCACACAACACACAGTCAGCCTGCAGAACTCCTTGCCAGAGGATGATGTGAAGGCCAAGACTATAACAAGGTTCAAAAAAGAACTAGATAAGTTAATGGAGGATAGGTAAATCAATGGCTTTTAGCCAGGATAGGAAGGGATTGCTGCATGCCAGAGGCTAAGAATGGCCAACTGGATGGATCACGTGATGATCAACTGTTCTATTAATACCCTCTGAAACACCTGGCATTGGCCACTGTTGGAAGACAGGATACTGGGCTATTTTGGACCATTGGTCTGACCCAGTATGGCTGTTGTTATCTTCTTATGTTCTCATTATAACTGGAAGTAATGGGCAGTGAATTTTTCAGACTTGGGTGCCTAAATTTGGATACCTAAATCCACACTTATGCATCTAATTTTGTTGGTGCCTAAAACTTGTGCTTAGTGACCTGATTTTCAGAGGTGCTGACTCTGCAGCTTTTATTCAAATCAATGAGAGCTGTACGTAGTCTGCACTTCTGAAAATCAACAGTTAATTGAGGCCTAATTCCTATATTTCTGAACACTATGGTTTTAAAATATACATGATACTTCAGGTTTGACTGACCAATTAGATAAAGTATGTTGAATTTTGTTATTAATACATTCTCTTATATGCACTATAATATTAGTTGCAGAGCTGTTTAAAAAATTCTGCAAAAAATTTTGACTTTTCTTAGCATTTTTTTTTAAAATCAGTTTTTGGTAACCAAATGAAATATTTCAGTAACAAAAACATCAAACATCCAAAATGTCTAGTTTACAAAATCCCAGATGTTTAGGTTTAGTCAAAAACCCAATTTTCTATCACCTCCCACCCCAATCTTCAACAGAAAATGTCCATTCAACCCTAGTTAATGCTATCTGCTATTAGTGAGTGGTATTTCTGTATGTGGGAAATTGTTTCAGATATCTTTTCTGACAAGAATTAAAATTAGTTGGCATTAAATGCATATCTGTTCACCAGAGTGACAGAAACAGAAACAATAATGATGAATATTCTGAATAACTTCATTTTCCTAACTTTATGAAAATTCTGGAGAAGATTATGCAAGTCTATAAATGTAACAGAAAGTTTTATTTCCAGAGGCTTTTCAGTCATGATGATTCATAGCATCATAAGACACATCCTAAAATTTCATAAAAGAGCAATCTTCAAATCTGTCAACCTTCTAAACTACGGCAGTAATTCACATAACTACCTACAGAATTATGTATGTATTCTAAAAGTAAATGTGATAATTTTTATTACAACAAACATTTATGTTCATTAGTAGAGAATGACATTTAATATAAATTCTTAATGAGACCTTAATGATAGTGTCTAGTGATAACTCTGTATTAGGTTTTAAAAAAATTTTATTTAGCTTGCAAAGTCAAGCACCTAAAAATTAGGAAATGTCAGATTTGCAGTGACCCACACCACATTCATTCTGCCCCGCTAGGCATTCATTCTGTGCACTGAATTAGGTCCTATGGAAAATTACGATGTGATCATTTAATTAAAGACTGTAGCATAATGTATACACTCAAAAGGGCTGAACTAAGTTTGCAGAGGCAACCATAAATCCAGAATTTCCTAGCTTTTGAGGGACTGACTTTGCAACCTTAATTACATCTTTTTAATGTAGCCTTTTTATATAATGTTCTTGTTTATTTGGGTTTTTTTAAGTATAAAGCAATTCTATCATGTACAACTGTAAGAGCCGCTTCTCTATGCATCATACACCTTCAGCAGGGTTTGGACATAGAACTTTTATCACTCTAGTACATACTCCAGCACCTAAGTTACAGAACTAGCTAGCAGCTATAGAAAGGTTTTCATCCCAGAGGAGGCTTTTATCTCAGCAATGGGAAATGGGTCATTGAAGCCAGGGCATCCCAGCCCAGGTCTCTCTCTCTGGCGCTGGCTGTCCTCCTTCACCCAACATTCTGGGGAGACCCTACGCTATGTGATATCCCCAGAAGGTGTGATGGGCTGTTGGGCCTGGGGTGGGGAAAAATTTCAGGAAGTCTGGCCCATCTTATTCTCTTCCCTAACCTGGGAGTAGGCTCACTTTTTTTTCTTTTTTTTTTTTTTCTTTTTCCTTTTGCTACTCTGTAACTTCCAAATTTGGAGAAGTTTTGAAACGTTAGAGAATAGAAAAAGGAAAGAGGAAAAAAAGCCCTGGGCATCATTTATTAATTTAAAAAAAGGGGGGGAGAAATCAGGAAAACCCAAAACTTGATAATTCAGAAGTTTTCAGAAAATGTGAAAAACCTTTTTAATTAAAAATTGCTCTGTTTTGAACACTGCAAAATGGAAACAACTTTGAAATTTTCCATGAAATTGTTCTTCAATTTTACTTTTTATAGATTAATTGGTTTTAAAGGCAGAGGAACCATTGTAATTATTTAATCTGGCTTTCTATGTAACACAAACCTTAGGTAGACCAGTGATTCTTGCATCAAGCCCATAACTTCTGGTTGAGTTTAAACCAGACCTTATTTAAAGAAATTTAAGTTAATTGAGCAGCACTGATTTTCAGCAGCTGAGGATCTGGCCTACTGTCTCAGGCCTGATCCTCCGAAAAGGATGAAGGATTGTGCCCTTTACATTGTTATGTTTTAAACAACTAATAAGTCAGAGTCATCACTTGAGCTTGTGCTCCATGATATTCTATTTGTCTTCACAAATGCAGCATTAAAGTCATTTTGATTATATATTCATTTTTTATTACAGTATACATGATACAATGCAACTAATATATTACGGTCAAACCAATATTTAAAATGTTCTCTAATGGATGTCACAATATATAAAAGAGCTTTTCCTCTATTCTTCTCTAACCACTTACAGAAAAAGAGCTAAAATGACATCAGGATAAGAAATTGCATGCTTTGTTTTTATATTCCTGTTGCTGATCCTCTGATTTAATTTATGTTAAGTTACTCATCTTTTTTTAAGAAAAATTACTACTAACTTTTAAGTTAATTTAATTTTACTACCAATTTGAACTTCTGTTTCATCTATGTGCAAGATTAACATTCAATATTTTCAAATTCCATACTGTTTTAATATAAAACATATTTCAGGTATCCCCAAAAGACACCAGAGTGAAGTGACATGCCACAAAATATGTTCCTACATTATGGTAATTTTAAATGATGCAATTTTTTTCTTTATGAACTTTGTATTTGTGGCTTTGAGATGACTTAAATATACTCAGAATCAAACTGACCAAACAAAGTAGATTTTGCTGTGCTGGGATGTGGCTCTGCTTATTATTTCAACAAAGCCCTAATCCATATTGGCTTTATATTATTCCTGGAAGGAAACAAAGTATGCACTCAAAATTTGGTAGCTTCAAATTCAGTACTTGTTTTTAGCAGGAATCACTTTAGGTACTCTACTTCTGGGCATTTGTCCATTTGTTTAGTTTTTGTTTGTTTGTTGTTTTTTGTTTGTTTGTTGTAGAGAGATAGTTCTGTTAAGCACCACCTTCTCAATGAAAGGACTGCTTACTGCTGTACTAATGAATCTTCTAGGTGTAACTTAGATTAGTATAGTAGCTATTTTAAGTCTCACAGGCAAGGCTTAGTCCCTCTACACCATTTTGTAAATTCAGAACACCAGCAACTGCTGAATCCCCTCTAGAACATGGTCCCTTTTTGCAAAAAATGCACACTTTTTCTATCTTATACATCTAGTGCTCTGAATGGCCTATGGAAAAAAGGCACTTTAACAGGTTCAGCATTGGTTTAGAATATCTCTCTTCATTGTTTTTTTGTGTAAGTCTGTTCAGCTATCTTTGTTGTGGGCAGTTTGCACCTGTTAAAGCGCCTAAGCCCTCATGGAAGCCTTTCAGGAATACGGCCATTCAACTGTTAGAGTGAATGGGAGTTGCGTGCACATATTTAAATCAAGACTGGATGTGTTCCTAAAAGATATGCTGTAGTTCAAATCAGAATTAATTCATGGAAGATCTATGGCCCGAGTTATACAGGAGGTCAGATGAAATGATCACATCTGACCTTGGAATCTATGAATTATGAATTTGGTCTTACAATAGTCTCTCTTTCCCTAACAGATTTTTTATTCTTTCAATTTGTCAAATACTGATTTCTTCTGATGTTTGTGACTCCTCCCTCACCTATGGGAAACCTTCTTGTTAGCGCAAGAAAAGGATGTGATCAGTGTCCAGAGCTGGGCCAGTCAGATCTCTCCTTCCCTGGGAGGCACAATGCGGAAGGAATGTAATCAGCGTTATTATTAGTCAGGTCAGAGGTGAGGCCTGCTTTGATCTGTCTCTCCACTGATAGCCAGGGCAGAAGTGGGGAGTGATTTTCCCCCATAACCTGATAGATCATAACAATATATAATGTAATTGTCTAGGAGGACTATGGAGGGTCTTGATTATACCCAGCTCTCCTGGTGATGGCCTGGGAAGGGTCTACAGACAAGGAGAAGCCTTCTTTCTTGAAGCTTCTTCCTGCTTACTCACATGCCCTAAATGGATCTTGGTTGATAGGTCATTTTTTTCAAGGGAGAATTCTAGTTTCCACCATTCAGTGCTTGGTTGTCTTTGTTTTATTAACCTATTATTGTCATTGGATAGCAATGCTCAGTGCATCAAGATTACCTGTATGTAAGTGTTGAGGATCTTCCAATAGTTTTTCATGTCTTCCCTGTCATCAATTTAGGTAAATTAAGTTGGATAACCATTTAAATCACTCAGATTTTATAAAATGCTTATTTTCTCTTAATTCTTATCCCTTGCAGTGTTATGTAGTTCTTACTAATGTAGAAGTGATGATAGAAGGGGGGTAGCTGCAATTCACTTGTCAAATAGTTCAATCTCATGGGAGGTCAGATGAGGAGTAGCACTCAAACATCTGTGTTGACCAATGCTCATGTGGTGGCTCAGTCCTAGATTAATAATGGGATCTGGTAGCAGTCTCATTTCATCATTGCCTATAGCTGGTCCCAAATGGGTCCTGGAAGTCTTCACAAGAAAAAAAAAAAAGACTGTGATCTCAACATTTCAACACTTTTATTGAGTGCTGGGCCTACAGTGACCTACTAAGAGTTGGTCCAACAAAATGGCCTTCCTATTTCAGCAATAAGGGGCAGCCCGTGATGGGGCCGTGGTATCCCAATAACGTATTAATTTGGCATGGAAAGGCCTATCTGTACTAGGTTTTGTTTGTGTGTTTGTTTGTATGTTTGTATGTTTGGTTGGTTGGGTTTTTTGTTTTGTTTCGTTTAAGTTCTGGTCTTGTATTTATTTTAACAAAACTGTCTCATATTCATGACAAGGTAGCAGGAATGTATGTGGTTACAATTAGAGACTTACTTTTATTACAGTTCTACTCAAATCACTTTTTCTTCATATGTTGCTATTACATTACTTCTTTTATGATGAATAAGATTACCAATTTCAAAATTCAGACATTCAAAAGTGTTTTTAAATGTTTCAGTGGTGTAGGGATGCAAATTTCAGAAACAGCAGCCCTGGTTGCCCTAGAATATTCTGATTTTGGCTCTGTGCTCAAAATACAAAGTTTCAAAACATAAACTTCAGAGACAGGATCTGCCTCGATGAAAAAGGCACACTTTAAATATAGAATGTGGTTGTTTTAAGTCACAGTATTTTTGAGAATGACTACATGAGACCTCTGTAGATGTCTTTATAATGATCTTCCACATTAATTTTAAGAAATCAGTATGATGTGCTGCTTGCAGATTATAATGTAATTCTGTAATACAAATTAGATCAGCTTTGAATGTCTTTGAAATGTAGTGTGTTAAAAATGGTATGTACAGGTTAAAAGATACAGATTCAGAACACCGGGATTTACATGAAATTATCACACATGCTTTGATAGAGTCCTAGACTGATTCAAAAGAGCAAGTTTCATATGAAGCTGTCTCATTTTCTTTGATAGCCACCTTGATCTTTATGCAGTCATCTATTAATTATATTAGAGATAAGGTAAATAAAAGTGTTGAAATATTGAGATCACAGTCTTCTTTTTTCTTGTGAAGACGAAAGGTATGCTTCTATGAAGTCAGTGAGCAATGGGGGATGATAAAGGTATTCTTTAACTGTCAGACAGTATTTATTTTGACACGTGACTGAAAGATCTGGAGTTCAGTAGCTAAGAGCACAACTGAAAGGGTAAAACTCAGATGTAATTCAGAGTAAAGTTACTATAAGACACTCTATGGATTTTCTAAGGCCAATATAATGGATAACATTATGCAGGTTTTCTAGATGGAATTATGCTCCATTTAGTTCTCCACTCTATATTCTGTGGGTTCATTCCTGTGAAGTGCTGATCATCCTCAACTTCATTGACATCATTATGAGTTGAAGTAGCTTATTACCTCACAGAACTGGGCCCTATGCTTTCTTCATGTAAAACTGTGGTAATTATAGACTAAACACAGGAAGTATGCTTATTTTATCAGCATTCAGCATTTGGCAGTGTGGTTTTGAGTTTAATATTTTTTCATTTTAACTTTTTTTTTTACTGAGACCACACTGAACTAACAAACTACGCTGTAACAGTTATGCAGTTGTCGCTACGTACAGAGTACTCTGCTCCAATAAATTTGTTTAGCTAGTTATTATTTAATCCTGATCTTTCTATAACAAAGTCTCTTTGTCTTCAGTAGACCTAAATAGGCAAGAATCTGTAAATTTAAAAAATGTTTATCTATATATCAATCGTATATTCTGTTGAACTAAGTACCTTTATTTCTTTTACCATCTAATTTAAATGATCTGCCTTACCATGCATACAGGTGACACAACTTGCCCTTAAAGGCAGCCAAAAATGTTTATTTGTGGGTATCACCACAAGAAATAACTTCATTTAATCAGCAGAAGTCGCAACATTCTAACTGTGTGGTTATCCCCTGATGACCTAGCCTGACTTTCCATTATCCTTAATGAGCTTTTAGAGTCTTGACAGAAATCAAGCTGTTTTCTTTTGCTTCAGTTAGAAATATGCGGAAAGAAAATATATTATGTAGTTTGGTTAGAAGAAAAATATACAAATGTGTGATTCCAAAATGATCAAGGAAAAGATATCTGATTTGGGTACTACTCCTTTCTGTATCAGAAACTGACAACAGTTTGACTTAGTTATTCTCTGTTTGATTCACCAGTATTTCTCAGGACACTATGAAGACTGAAGTATTAATCAGTTTGTTTAATTTGTTTAATTTGTTAATTCAACTTTTCTTTCAATCTGAATAAAAGCAGAGTTCACATCTTGAAGTTTTTCTCAGATTCTTACTCAGTCCTTACTCAAGCAAATGCCCCGTCAGGTCAGTGGTAGTTAACCTGACTAACAACTAAGGTGAAACTAAACATCTCAAGATGCATCAGCTATGACCTGGAGGAGCCACTTCTAGGTTTGATAGGCTAAATCCAGCTTCTAGCCTATTCATTTCAAAACCTTTCAGCTGAGAGTGCTAACTGGGCAATGTTTGTGTGTGTGTATTTATGCAAAATGCACTGAAAACTTGTCTAAACATCAAACTCATTTCATATAAGTCACCAAACAGTAGCTAGCAGTAATAACTACTAGTCTTTACTGACTTATGTGATGAATGTGAACCAACAACCTACTAATGGAAGGCTCTATAGCCTATTACCAACCTACCCACCCTCATTCATCTTGTCACCCTTCATTTGCAATTGCTTATTATTTCATTATTAATGTTAGTGTTTATTAATAGTATATTTCCCCCTTAAATAAGCCTTTTTCTGGTTTTGTAGGTTTGAGTCACAGCCTTTAAAGTGTGTATTCTTCCATACATATACATCATTCCTATCACTATCAATGGGATTATGATGCAAATGTATGAAGAGGGAAAACAATCCTTTTGCATTTAAAATGTAGTTTATATAAATATTGTAATAATAAAACTATTCAGAATCCTGCCCAATATTTTTTTTGTACTAAAATTGTTTTGTAAACTCACTTTGTAGTCAAGACACATGAGTTTTTTGTGCGTTTATTTTTTCTCAAACCGAGGAATGCAATTAGGTGACTTTCATCTAAAATATAAATCTGCTGATTGGCTGTTTAAGTTTTTGGAAAGTAAGGAAATGGGCAATTGTTACTGTGAGGATTGCACTGGATTGCAATTATACAGCTGCTTTGAAATATTCATTTGCTATAACAGTGTTTGCAGTGTTGCTTTATAGGCCCATTACATGACAAAAGAACACAGTGGTTGTCCACAAGCAAGAGTGTGGAGGAAAGGGAGGAAAGATGGAACTCTATCCTAGGGGGTAGAGCATAGAAAGAGCTATGCAGATATAAATCCAAGAGAGGCAAAAATCTGAGAGCCAGATTCTGATACTCATACTCACACAACCTGCACCATTGAAAACAATGGGACTACTCACAGAGTAAGGTAAAACTCAAAATATGAGTAAGGGTGGCAGAATCTGGCCCTGAAAAAATGAGTATTGCAACATGGAAAAGGGACATGGTCAACCAAGACCTGGCAAGTGAGTATGCATCCATAAATCAGAACTAAAAGATTACCTAACATTGAGCAATGTGCTCCATGAGACAGCAGCTTCAGCAGGTACCTTGCAGTGAATTGGGCCATGGTGACAGGAGTTTCCCAGGGCAGGAAATATCTGCTGTTGAATCTGGGTATGCACTGTTGCTCTTGCTTTTGGGCATGTTGGGTAAAATTTTCAAAAGCACCTACATAATTTAGGAGTCTTATTTCCTCTGACTTACAATGGAACTTAAGTTGCTAATTTATTTAAGTTCTTTTGAAAAATTTACCCTCTATTAGGAGTCAGCCCATATTGTGCATGCTTGTGAGAACAACAGAAACAATTCATCACTTCATCATAATTTGTTACATGTAATTACCCTTTTGACCATCTGTCTAGCCTTCTTTCCTCCCCCTGCAAAGTACTATAAAAGCCACACTTGCCCAGAATATGTATACAGTATACTGTGTATTCAAATATTTAGGTATAATAGGCTGTAAGAAGACAGCCATTAAAATGTCACCACATTGTGCCTACATGTGTTAAGCTTTCTCCTTAATTGTGAATTTCCTTATTTTCATTTGTTTATTTAAATGTAATGTTTTCTATGATTTCTCTTGGGGATTTGCTTGCTTTTTTCTTTTTATTCAAAAATGTGCTGTTTCCTTGTACCCATAGATTTATGCAGACGTTGCCTCTGATTGCTAATAAATTCAGAAACTTTACCTAATACTGGATCAGATTCTAATAGAACTTTTTGGGAAACTGCAATGAGTCTGGCTGTATTAATACAGATTGGATCGGACTTAATGTAGCTCTAGGAGATATTATTAGAGTTTTCCATTGTCTTTTAATTGATTTATGTTGATAGATGGTATTGTATACAATATACAATATTTCCACTGCTTATAACTGTCTGTCTCTGTCCCTCCCTAGGGAAAAAAACACGTAGAAATTTGAGACTTGATGAGCCTTTAAAAACAATGCATTTCTGGTTAAAGACTATATTTTAATTAAAACTTTATGTAGTAAAAATATCAGATATAAAACTACAGGACTACATATGGCTATCTGAACTGAAAGACCCCCCAAAATATAAAAAATTACCTTCTCAGTGAGATATTTTACCAGTTTTTATGTCAACAAATTAATAGCTGTGAATTCTTTTGAATATATAGATATAGAATAGAAAATGCATATATATATATATATATATATATATATATTATAATTACTTTATATAGAAGTACATACAAGTGCTCTATAAAAGTTCAGTGTGTTTATATATAGACATAATGAATGAAACATACTGAACTTTTATTCAGTACTTGTCTGGCCTACTGAGAATGAACGTTCGGAATTAACTTTGCCTAAAGTACCTGTAACTACTGATCACTGATTTTATATTTGTCTCTAGTTGGATTCAGTATGCATTGTTTTTTCACTGATGAAGATAGTTATAGAACACAAGAGCATGTCAAGCAAGACTTTAAAAAAAAGTTATGCTAAAAGTCACTTTTCTTCTCTCACTTTTTTTTTAAATAAGTATAGAAAATGCCCCTGGACTGCCCTTGGGTTGAAATCAAAATGTAATGTTGTTGCCTTGAGGGAAAAGGCTATATCTGCAGGATTAAAAGAGAGAAGCAAAGATACAATATCTGAGCCCAGTGAGAGAATTCTGAGCCCAGCTTGTATTGATAGATAATTAGAAGGCCTTTGACTTTTCATGCCTTTAGAAAGGTCAAACACGTTATGATAACAGAGACTGGCACTTCAGAACCCAGCTTCTTACTCTAGATACTAAGTGTCTGATGAAGCTCAACTGTATAACACAACAGAGACTAGCCCACTGACATGCTCACTTCACTCATGAAGCTTCGTTCGGTTATATTAGCATATCATATGCCTCATAACTATGCTAAATACCTGTGCTATTACAGGTTCATCATATATGTGTTTCCATCATAAACCACACTTCTAATGGTGCTGTAAGTTGGCATTTCACACTTGTATTTGCATTTACATATACCAGTTTAGATGTCTTTTTTTTAAACAAAAATGTATTTACATCTATTTGTCTTATTTTGATGTAGATCAGCACAAGAAAATAAACAGAATTATCAGGGATATTTTCATTAAGTAGTATAGCTTAAACAGTTGGCTTATGCAAACAACGTTTTGCCAGAGCTGGTCAGAAAATGGAAACAATCCCAAAAATCCCTCATAATTTTCATTTGCATTTTTGATAGAATTTTATTTTTGTCAAAATGTTCCAACCAACTCTAGTTATGTGATGTTAATGCAACTCCCATTGACTCCCAATGCTGTTATTTCTTAAAATAGACTTGATCTAGTTGAACTTTCTCACCCACTTCTCTTCCCAAAATAAACAATGAGCAAGACATGTTTATATATGAAAAGTAGTTTCTGGGAACACACTGTAACTGCTTTCTATAAAATCACTTCACTATACATATTATTACATGATTTGTATTATATCATCATATGCCTAATATGCACACTATAAAAACTCCAAAGGAGTTCACTGGAACTTTGCACAGAAATGAGTAAATTCCTGCTATGATATGTTAGGATTTAACTTCCCAATTTAATATTAATAGAAGTCATGCAGATGAATCACAATGCATTATGCTGAAAAAGGTGCCCTAACATTTATGTCCTAATAGTTCTAGTGGCATCGTATTCTGTCCAAAAGTATTTCACACCTCCTATAATTTCTCTGAAACATACAGTTTTTCCCCTTTATTTTTCTTCTCTCCCCACCCCAAATTCTGATTTCCTTGCCTTTGTTGGCTTACATCAGATCCTTAGTGTTGTTTTAATATTTTGTGATTAATATGTATGAAAATGGCCTAGGTCTAATGTTAGCACAGCTGTGAAATTTGAATTTTATCCCATCATGCTAAATGTCTTAGGGGACTATAAAGATTTTTATAGCAGTGCTTCTTAAGGAGGTAAAAACAATCAATATATACTACCTTAAAAAAATCAGATAATTTGCACAGTACCCCTGACTACACTAATGACTAAGCAAACACTAGACAGGATCACCTTTTGCTTATTAGCTAGTTAATATAACCCAGTCATTGCTATCCACCCCTGCTTGCCACATGATAATTTTTGGCACTGTGATAACAGTTCAGTTACATATTTTAAACTATGCAGTATACCACAATAGTAGTAACCTGAGTTTAAAAGTAAAAGACAATACACAGATTTAATGGTTGTGTCGCTCTGACACCTAACTCAAATCTTTACAGAGAAGAAACAGAAAAACTGCAGAAAGATGAAGTTTCTGATTAATATTTAAAATGCATAAGAAACCATTCCTGATTCAAGTAATAAGCCAATAAACTTGAATCTCTGAGTTAGGATGATATCTGACATGTAAAATATCTATTAAAGGTAGTGTCTTCAATTTATCTGCTTCATTTACTTACAAAAGTCTCATTTAAAAAAAAATTACAGCATATATATATTGCTTTTCCTTTCCAAACCAGAGTAAAGTTTGACCTTATATAATTTCTAGTGACATTTTTATCCCTTTTAAATTACAATTCATCCAGGACATTACAAACTTTTTAATATACAAAGAGTTCTTAGTTACAGTGAATTTGCTTAGGTCACAATGTGCTGTACTGAATTGCTAAAATGATTTGAAATCCACAAAATACAATTTGGGACAAAATTAATATTTATTAAAAGGAAGCACTTTCTGAATTCAGTTTTGAACAATATTAGTTTATCTAATGTACAACTTTAGAAAACAGAATATGTTTCTCCTGATAAATCTTAATAAGAAAATTTTATGTTATAAAATTGAAAATTATGCCAGCCAGTGCATGTAGAAATGTACGTGGCTGTTCAGAGGCAAGATTTAAAAGTGTTTGCAGAAAGGTCCAAATGATTAAAAAAAAATCGTATGAGTATGTTGTATGTCATGATCACATGGAGATGTAGTCACATAATTTCCATTATTGTTTATGGGAGACATGCAGTTAACACTAAAACATGGTTTCAAAAATTAGAGGACGAAATGTCCTGGTTTTGCAGTTCTCCAGAATCAATAATCCCAAGTGCCACTGCCCAAAGTTGTATTTTGATGTGGTTTAAAACAAATTTTTGTATATCAATATTGTAATAACAATGGACCAATTTTGTTAGCACTTTACTTACAATCATATGGTCACGGATTGTTATAGATTTCTAACAAGAGACCTGTGTAAGACAGCTTTCTCATTTAAATAAGACACTTATATTCTGTGACCTGGCCCACGCTGTGAGCACAAGTGGGTGATGCCAGTAATGTTTTAGCCTGCTTTCTCACATTATCTTTACTGGATTTATCTACACTAAACCTATAGAAAGGTGTGGGTACACCAGGTCATTAGAAAGCAGAGAAATTCTATGTCCACATTACTCAGGGAAACTCTGTCACCTTCTTAGCAATGTTTAAATAGAGTTTTAGCTCCAAGAATGTTGCTTCCTGTTGGAGGCCTAGGTTGGCCTGAGTTGCTTGATCAAGTTGCTTGACCGCTGGTGAGATTGCTTGACCACTATTTGAGGCCTAAAGCCTCAGCAGCCTGACTGCTTTTTACATTTGGCAGAGACCAATAGATTGCTGAGTAACTTTGTGGTGCCTCAGTTTCTGCACACTATAGCAAATAATAACTAATGTGGGTTTGATATAATACAGCACATAGCAGCTGCACATAGATAAAATGCACAAGGACACGAGTTTATACATTTTATGTTAAGGGCTGATGGTTCCCATTGTTTGGGATGAGTTTTCCCACTGCAACTCCCACTGCCAAATGTTATTTTGCCCCAACTTATCATGGTGAGAACATGAATATTACTTATTGCTAACAATAAAGGACAGAGAAAGTGAAGGACATAACGTCATTTAAGATAAGTGAATGAATGGATGCTGTATAGAAAAAGGGTATAAAAAGCCACAACCCAGGCAAGGGAGCACACTTCATCGCCACCTGATTCTGCAGAAGACGCTGCTTGACTGATCACCTAGTGGGGCTTCTGAAGACAGCCATTCCTGTATACAGCTTCTGGAGTGAACACGTAACTCCTTGAGACTAGTGAGTATGATATGTTGTAGTTAATTTTTGGCTTCATATTGAACTAACTATCCAAGGAATCCTTGCACATTAAACCCTCTTGATCTGCAAATCAGGCATACATATCTCACTGGTAACTTACACTGATCATAGTGAGTGCCCTGCAACACTTCCTATGTGAAAAGGGCCTGAGTGTGTCTGGAAGCCATTCACTTATCTGTAAAGCTGGTCAAAAATTTCCCTTCAAAACTTCTTTTTCCAATAGAAAATGGCTTTTCAAACAAAAAATCATATTTAGTAATTTTGTTTTGTTTTGTATTGTTTTTCATGGCTCCCTGGTGTGAGAAAAATGCCCACTGCTGAGACAGAGGATATACATCTCTGCGAGCCATGGCCCTGTGAGTCTATACTGATATAGGAAAGAGGAGGTGCAGTAGGGAAGGAACAGGAGAAGGATCCACATAAAAGAAGTTGCAGAGGAGGAGATGGTAAAAGGACCTGACAAGTGCAGACAGTAGCTTGGGCTAAGTAAAGAGAGCATGAGATAACGACAGTAGATTGTAAGTTTTTTGAGACATGGACCATCTTTTTGTTCTGTGTTTAAACTGCACTTAGCACAATGGCTCCTGGATCATGACTAAGGCTCCTAGGCATTACTGCAGTACAAATAATAATTCAAATAATATTCTAGAATTGTTACCTGTCTGTATGTCTGTCACTCTGAAGCCTAGAATGTCTGTTGAGTCAGCGTGAGGCAATGGAAACAGCTACAAGCATGGCTGAGAGCTCAGAATATCACTAAGTTCAGTCATCACTGGGATTCGCCATCTGTTACCATCCAATTTTTAAGTTCCTAGCCCTTTTGACTTTGTGAATCACACCTATGTGATATCATGGGCTTTCAGGTACTTGTTATAATTAATAATATAGGAAGCAGCTATATGTAAAGGGTCTTGAAGGTAAAAACAAGGAGTGAATTTGATTCAGAAAGCAATAGGAGCCAATGAAGGGAATTCAGTGTGCTTTCTACTTCCAAATATATCAGAAAGCTCTTTACAATGAATTGGATTGAGATTATAGTAATTTTGTAAGAAACATATCAACCACTGCACACTTAGCAAAAGCTAAAATACACAACCTTTGTTTATTACAACCAGTTGTTACTGAAAGGAGATGTTGACCAAAACACCAGACTTATCTCCTTACTATTTTGAAAAATGCTGTGGTCTTTCACCTAATGAACCTCCATAGATGGACAAAAGGTACACAGGTTTAACATCTCCGCTGAAGATATGCATGAATTCCTTGAGTTAGTTTTGGGACTTGAACTTACCACTTTCTTACCTGAAGATGAGTGCTATATTGACAGTAAAAGGAAAGAATTGGTATATCTTTGTTATAACATTTATTTCATGATCACTGTTATCTGCCTAATTAAATTAGATCTATAAACCAAGATTTTCAAACTGAGAGCCTAAGGTCAGACCCTTTGTCCATACTCAGGCACCTATTTTGGTATCCCAATTTTAAAAGTGCTGTGCACCCAGCAGCTCCAAAATATGGATTTATAGGCACCTAAGGCACTCATTTTTAAAATCTCAGCTGTAGACCCTGTTACTGAGCCTGGGGCTCAACCTCTCCACACCAAAGAAGAGAAACATTTGACACTAGGGGCTTTACTGAGGAGTATATTTTGTTGTCATCAGCCAGACCAGAGGAAAAAAATTCTTCAAGAAATCATAATAGATTTGTAAATTATTTTGGTTTTAGTGAAAGCGGGCATCCCCGTTTGAGTTAGAAATATATGAGGCCTGACTGCTACTCTAGTTCTATGCATCTGTACCTCTATTGTTTTCTAGCATAAAAGTAGTATGAATTATTTCAGTGATGAACCTGACCTATGCGTTTTATATAGATATATGACAATGTTTGCCAAGGCACCTTAATAAACCAAAAAGCCCATCATATTTATTTCATATTACATACTTTCATTTTAAAATGCACATCTTGGACACATCATGAAAATGGAAAAGAAATAAAAGTTGTACTTATTTTGTAGTGACCTGAATTCAACATCAGATGTTAAAATCAAGACATGAAATTCTGGTAGAGAGATAAAAGTCAGAACAGAGACCTGACCACATGCCGGATGATATTAGTGGCAGATGTGATCGTCAGAAGTGTGATGGCATTTCCTCTGAATAGGCGAATGTACTCTTCAAACTTTGATGTTAACATGATTAGCAATGAAAGTATGCTTTGTTCCTTTGCCTTCACATGGTCTCAATATTGGCAGTTATAGTTTACTTGTATTTTTTAAATCAAATATTATCCTCCCCTATATTCATGTGCAGATGCTTCACACAATGCTGCTTTTTTGTTGGACCTTAAAGGAAACTGGGAACCCATATACTGAATATGGAGCCTGAAGTCCTAAAAATAAATGTATTTTTTTCTTTGTATTTAATCCAAGCCTTTATATTTTTCTGGTTTTCTACTTTCAGTCTTAGTACCACTCTTTCTTATAGGTTACTTAACACCACTACCCCGACTTCATAGTCTATTACCCCCAGACACCCATTAATTGACTGCAAACACAACTTTATTGCAAAATGACTGCAGCTTTATTAAGCAACAGGACTTACAGGCAATAACATAATCAATATAACATTAATATATCACATAATTAAATAAGATTCTTACAAGGCCTGCCTGTAGCCTGAAATATACACAGTTCATTGTTCCCACTGATAGCATTTACCAGAAATTATATGAAATGGTACAAAGCATGACTTCTGCACTGGAAAAATATAACCCATGTGTTCGCTTCATAAGCTGTCTGAATCAGACGGACGATGCTCCTTTCATCCCATAGGCATCCCCACCAGCAACCTAAAAATACTAATTCCCCTGTCTTTAGACTTTATAACTACTTAAGCACATAATTGGACTGATTCTGCCACCCAAACTAATGTGAGTACATCTGGAAGCCAAGGGGACTGCTCCTGTGAACAGCTGATTCAGAACTTCACTCACATGACTAGGGGTGGCAGGAACAGAGCCTGATTATGATGGACTAATAATCAAAAGGCCAATGAGATCCTCGACTGATATGCATGCCTGCAACAACCAAACAGGTGAAACACTATGAGCTCAGAACTGAAGTTCACCTGGAACGTTCTGCAGCCGCCACAGCATTATATACAGGGGAGTACACTTACAAAGTTCTTCAATTCTGAAAAAGAGTAGCACTGGTAATGGTAGAGTCTATCCGTTTATTGGCTGATGCTGCTAGACATGGCAGAATCTATCAAAAATGGTAAGAATGTCTAAGTGTCCTCTGCAGACAGAGCCTACTGGAAACCTTGAAGAGGTAGGCTATAAGTTATGTAAGTTATATTAAGTTATGTGTCTTTTATTTAGCAAAAATATTCAATCATTCACTCACATCACAGTGTCTAGCCCTTTTCATGCCACTTAGGATTGGTTTCACAGTCTGGAAATTAACTGTCTTCTTAAGCAAGCGGGTGAGAATCAAGTTACCTATCCAATGGCAGAATCAATTTAGCCACACCAATATTTTTAACACTCTTTCTTTAAAACAGAAGGCAGTGGAAGACACGCACACCCTGTTTGGTGGGCTGGGTCTTTGGTAGGACCAGACAAGGGGACGGATATGTTGGGCAGAGCAGGGTCCTTTCTCCCACTTCCTGAGAACACACTTGGCCCACACAGGGATTTGGAGAGAGCTGACCTTGGGTGGTTCTATGGGCCTGGCCATGTTCCATCAGGGGCTGTGTGGGGCCATTTCAGGGACTTTTCTTCTACACTGACCCTAATGCTGTCTCTGTGCAGAGTTACAGCCACAAAGAAGTTAATGCAAGATCTAGCTTCTTTAGCTTCCTAGTGGATTCACCACGTAGTTTGTAGGAATGGTATGTATCCCCTGATGTCACCACAAGCCGTCCCTTTTATCTCCTGTCCATATGCATTAACTCAGACCCATAAATGGGTCCTCATTTAGTGGGCTCTGAGGGAACAATTTCCCTGTGCCCTGCACACACACACGCCTTGTTTTCTTGATAATTATCATTCAGCTAAGCAAAATTAGATGATTTCCAAGATCTTGATGACTGGTTGTGAAAGTCCCAGATGCCTAGAAATGGGCTGCAATTGTTAATATTAGCACCACTAATCTTCATAACCTTCATCACTAACTGTTTCATAACTCTTTTCAGTTTGACTGCATTGGCCCTGAAAGATAAGAACTGAATATTTTTAAAGAGACACTAAAATAATGCTCTAAGGCTGATAGTTTTTTTTTCCTCTCGGTCCTCCTCTCTACTTTTTTCTTCTCTAATGCTTGGGAGTCATCTATCACTGATGGAGAAAGAGTGGAATTTATATTTGGCTAGGTACTCCTGTACAAAGAGGGAAGCTGGGCTAGAATCACTATTCCTTTAAGGACCTGATTCCCTTTTTCTCCATAAATATACTGTCACTACTATATATATATAGTGATGTACAGATACAAGTGTTTGAATATCTCTTACAAAGCTGTATTTTTCAAAGTTTAACATCTCTGTATAAGTTTTCACTCATTTGTTAATTATCTTACAAAATTTGTTTGGATGCATAGTTATGGTTTTTGAATGATAGAGTAACAAAATAAACTAACTAACCTTGCACAGAATTTGAAATTATTTCTTTTTCTACAAAGCAGATTACCAGGAAAAAAAAAAAGGCTGTTTATAAAATAATTTCATCCTTAATCTGGACTAAAAATATTTATTGATAGATATAGACCACAATTTTCAAAAATAGGAAACTAAAGTTAGTCTCCTAAATTCATGTTTAGGCACAGAACTATGCAACCTAGTTTTCCAAAGTGTTGAGCATATAAGAGCTCTTAACTTTAGGCTCCTGTTTTTGAAAATCTGAATCTTCAGGCCAAATCTAGCAGAGCTTTACTTCCACGAGTAACCTTTTCTTGCACAAGTGGTTCCACTGACTTCAAAGGGAGTAAATGGGAGCTCTGAGTGCTCAGCATCTCTGATCATCAGGCCACTTTTACTTATATGGCTAAATAGGGATTTAGTTGCTTAACTTTTAGGGGCCCAGGTTTGAAAATTCTGGTCTAAATTACGAGGGCTTGGAATACAAGGGCGTAAATGGACCAAATATGGGACTGTGAGTCAGCAAACCTGGCACTAATTCTGGTTCTGCCATTGATTCATTCTGTGAGCATGGAAAATCATTTTACTTCTGAGATTCAGTAAAATGGTTCAATTCCCATCTCTGCCACAGAATTCTTATGAACCTCAGAAAAATCATTTAATCTCTTTACTCCAGTTCCACATCTGTAAAATGGAAATAATAATACTTCCTTTCTTGCATCTTTTGTCTGTTTTGTCTGTTGAGATTGTAAACTGTCCAGGACAGGGACCATCTTTTACTTTACGCAGAGCCTTACTCAGTTGGACCACAATTTGGTTGGGGATTCCATGGAGCACTGTAATACAAATAAATAATAACTTCCTTCTTTCACTTAAGAAAAAAAACACCCCCCTGAATGACATAAATTTTGCCAGCACAAGCACTTGTTTAGCTGCAGACTGTTGACAGGAGCGAGCTCTCCCGCTGACATAATAAAACCATCTAAATGAGCAGTGATAACTATGTCTGCAAGAGAGTGCCTTCCATCGACATAGCGCTATCCACACAAGCGCTTATCCTGGCAAAATTTACATCACTCAGGGGGTATTTTTTTCATACCTCTCAGCAACAAAAGTTTTGCTGCCATAAGTGCTAGTGTAGACAAGGTCTTAGGGTTGTGAATCTGCTAATGTTTGCTCCTTGATATTCTTATATACAAAGCATACATACATAGGGACAAAATACCATTTTAAGGACTTATTATGGTAGACTCAAACTGTCACTTCTGGGGACTAGGCAGACATTTCCTTTAAAGGATATTATGCAATGGTTGCCTACCGCTGCATTTCTTGTCCGGTCTTCTGAAGCATCTGGTACTGGCCGCAGTCCCAGAGAGGATATTAGACTACATGGGCCACTGTTCTGATCTGGCTGGGCAATTCCCAAGTTCCCCACTATCACCTTTCACAATATATGAGTTTTTGAAAACCTTAAATGTATGCTAATGATGTGTATTTAGTAAGGTCTGAAAAGGGTGTCATGCATATAGGGTTCACTATGCCTACGTATATAAGATTAACTATGCCCTTGAACTTTCCATGTACAGTGTACCTATCTTATTCAGGGAGGTTCATTACTGGAAGTGCTTTATTACACCTGCTATTGCTCTGTTTGCCTTTCTAGAAAGGCTGTGTGCTGGTTTTTTTACCTTTCCAATTGACAGCTATAGACCTTCTCCCTTCTCAACTGCACAGGGACAATGCAAATATTTCTTACCACCAAAATGTACAGTAATATATCCTTACCAGGTGTTCTAAATATGTGTTCCATTAATGGAATAGTTGTGAGGCCAATTTTTAATAAAGAATTATTAAGAGAGAAACCAAAGATGAATGCCTTTGCATTAGGGGGATGAACCCAAAGTCAAAGCTAGAGTTTAGAAGAACGGCGATTAAGCAGACCGAAGCAAATAAATGAAGGGTAGTGCTGTTCCTTTCTCACTGTGAGTCTCTGACTGGTGGTCTTGCACACCCTACACCTTTCCACCTGATTTCTAGCAAGCAAATCAAAACATAGTGTCACTTTCTAGCCCTGCTTCAGTGACAAGGGACCGGGCATTACCCAGAAGCTGTAAGGTGATGTTTAGACGTGGCTGACAAACCACCAGCTCAGCTTTTCTTTTCCACAGGGCAACCCCCTCTACGGCTCCTCCTCCCTTTAACTTGCTGCAATTTGCAGCTGTGATTCACAACCTGACCAACAGTGATAGATAACAAACCACTGACCTTGAGAGCGGCTTTGTGTGTCAGCCTTCTTATTGCGTTGAGTCACCACACTGCTCGTGTGTGTTATTTTAAGTAGCACATCTATCAGCCACTACCGAACAGAATTTGTGGCCACGTGCATTTTACTAGTGAGCTTCGCTGTTTTGTTTTGTTTTTGTTTGTTTTTGTTTTTAAACGTACTGTACAATAAAAGAAAGGGGGTGGGGGAGGAAGCCCTATATTTGAGAGAGAGAGAGAGAGAGAGAGAGACCCTTGAAGGCATATGTTACACTTTTTTAATCTTCTTGTTTTCAGTTATGCCGTCAGGATTCTACATTGAAGCTAATATGTTTGCATTGGTAGCTTTTCCATTTATTTTATTTATTATTTTTCACTCATCTCACATCAGTAGAGTAATGTCAGAAATATACCATTCCTCACAACAAAACACATCCGTGGTGAATCTGCACAGAAGCAATTAATTTCCTTGTGGTATTTTTACACTGGGGGCTTAATGCAAGTCCCCATTATACAAACAAAAAGCTCTAGACAGCTCCTACTGCCTGATAAAAAAAAAATCAGATTGAGAAGATCTGTTTGGCCTAGGACTGCTACAGGCAATGACTTGTAATGAGGCATCCCAACACTAATTATGAAGCTTATTAAAGAGAATCGTCTAAGTTGTACTAAAGCGCATGCTATAATCAAGTTAAGGAAGACATGCATACTGAATTGGGGTCCCCCCACTACCTTTTCGCGGCCAAGTGGACCTCCTTAACTAGGCTAATTTGGGTGTCAATTTATAGTAGCAATATTATTGTGCTTGGCAGTTTGGTCAAGATGAATTTGATTGAGAGGCAGGTGAGAATCTCAACAGTCTGGAGATAATTCACACATCATAATCTTCGCAACTAACTAACATCTGCCGGGGAGGGGGGCCAAGAAACTGTCAAAAAACAAATACTTCTAACCTATGATTTTATTATTAAACTTCTCCCGAATCTTCACTAAGGTTGGGAAAGCAATATATCAGTGTACTGTTTCAAAAAAGATTAATAAAGATGTTAGGAGGCTGAACTGCTGTGAGATTTGTTTAATTATTCCCCATAGTACTGCCCCGGCAATCTGCTGACATTTAGCCCCGACCTTGCAAATCCTCAGTAAATATTAATATATCAACTCAAACAGGGACTGTTGTTTTATTGGTTCACGGAGCTCAGAGAGATTCGCCACAGCAGTGAAAAATAATGTGCAGAACTGAGGAAGAACGGCTCCTTTGATATCACCTTCTGCTGCACACATGTGCTGGGAGCATCAACAAAATGGAAATTCTGTTACTTTGCCACAGCTGTAGAGTGACACTTCAGATGCCTTTGCTTCCCTTTGTACAGCCTGCTGGAATAATCCCAAAACCACAGTGGCAAGAGATTCGGGGGGGAGGGGGGACGGCGGGTGGAGAGAGAACAGAAGACGAGAAATCACATGTTATTATCTGACACAGTGGAAATTTTAATAATGGGTAAGTTTCCATTTTACAACCTAATAAGCTTTGCCCGGAACAATGAGAGCACTAATAAGCGCCAAGAAGTGCTAAGCAGAATTTTCTGCAAACTGTTTATTATAGTGACTTTGCTATTTGTTTCTCTGAGTTGTACATAAACTTCTCTTTTTCTCCTTTCACTTGCCCCTCTTGACAGTTTGCCTACCATGTTTTATGTGCCTATCAGTACACACACAAAAAGAAAAATCCCCGGGTCCCTCCCCCCAAAGTAAATGTAAATGTATTTTATTAAAATGTCTCTCATAAATACACTGCCAGTCCTAGTAGATGAGTGTTTGATGTGGGTCAATAATACATCCAAATTTGGGGGGTTTAGGGAAAAGGGCTGCTGTGTAACATTTGGCATTCAGATGTATTGAGCTGCAGAGTTAATGCGTGATTAATTTTATTCATAAAAATGTTAATCACTTCATTGTGAGATCTTTTTAACATTCTGCGCACCGACCACCTTTTAACTTCTTTTTCACACAAGCCCGCAAATGTATTTAATATTTCCAAACATTCTGTTATTACCAATAACACTTGTCATTAAACATACATTTAAAGTGTAATAAAAAATCTGACAAATAACGGAGCAACAGTAAACACAAATAGAAGCCAGTTTCCCAGCATCTTCCCCTTGGCTGAAACTGACCAGATTCTTTAATATGCACTTGTTTGCAGGGTCCCTGAAGCAATTTTTTTCTCAAGCATGCTTCAAACCTCATTGGCACCGTCGAATATCATGAAAATAATATAAGCCTCCAGCATGTTACAGAGGGGACATGTTACAGAGGGAAAATAATACTTCTGTTTGGAGAGGAGGGGGAGATCTCAGTGTAAGCACATCATTGTGGTTTTTTTTGAGGCAAGTACCAAAGTCTCAGCTGAAAGTGGTATCAGGCGTTGGTGGGTGTGCCGCTTGGACTCACTGACTTGTTGTTTCCAGCTGGGCAAGGCTATTGTGCACGTATTCAGCCAATGCACTCATGAAACTGGATAAATGGATTAGTGGATCAGAGACACCGTCGGCATCTTCAAAAGGAAAACAGCAGCCTGCAAAAAGACTGACATTTGTGTATTGGGGCAGAGGGTGTGTGAATACTCTGCCGCTGCTAAAGGGACAAGACAGTGATAAACTTTCAGCACTGACCACCTCACTTTGTGCTACAATTCACCCACAAAATAAATGGATTGCCTCATTGTTTATGAACCGTAGACAGCACAGGGAAAGCGCCACTTGTACAGCCACAAAGGACAATGTATTGTGTGGGGCGAACAACTCAAAATAAAACCTTTAATTATCTATGGGTCAGCCATAAATCTAGAATAAAAATAAATGCTACTTTCAAAACTCGCCTTTAATTCTGCATGAAGTTTCCTCCAGTGTTTTCTAATCTCTTAAGAGAAGCACTACATGGAACTCAGTGTGTCTTAAGTTTTCATTGTTAAACTAAACAAGCAGTTTGTTGTATTCTTTTGATACGGCATTAAACATGCAGGGAAACAAGTTTCGATATCAAACATAAAGGATGTCTGAAATGCTAATTAAAGTAAGGAAAATCAGATAAATGCTTTAATTTCCACGTTCTGTTTTTACAAAAACCCATGCATGTTTGCTCTTCATATATACAAAAGGAGAGCCAAAAACAATATTAATGATGATGAGGGAATTCAAGTAAATTAATTCCTTACAGAAGTACATTATTTTGTTTTAAGAGCTCATATTTTCTAAGTCTTAAATTTTGAATACCTATTTCTATGGTGTTTCCAGTCTCCTGGTACTTTTTCAGTGATTCCTGTACACACATGGCTGGTTTTATGGGCAAGCTATGAACGAGACTGCATGGGGGCACCACACAACTGGGAACACCAACCTAGCCAAGAGTCATTTATGTACCTTTTCACTGGAAAGCATGTCACACATACCATATTTACTACAGGTTCCAGCGTTTTACTTGGTTTGTTAGGCCAAGGTAAAATTTACTGCATAAATGTGAAACTTTGCAGCCTGAAAACTGATATAGTGAACTGCCTCTGATAGGAAAAATGACTAGCAGGATAGTTCAGTGCCATGTGACCTTCCTTACAGAGAAAAAACCAAAGTTGCTACAAATCCCCATAAACCTGATGTTTTTCACATGTATTGGGATACATCATCCAAGGAAACGAAAATGATTGAGAACGTTATTCATGGTGAAAAGTTAATTTGTTATGCTGTGTGGCTTTTATGATTCCTAAGATATTATGATTATATTTATATATTATAGGCCCGCTAAACTGCTAGGTTTTGTTCGACATTTTGACTTTGGCATGTTGGGCAGGCAGTTAGCACAAGATGCAGGATTTAAGCATGAGGTGGGCATCGGATTAAAGCAACCTTGTCCCCGAACTCAGAGCGGGGGGGAAATGTACTTAGAGACTCAAGTTTTGACAAATCCTTTTGCAAGCCATTAGTCCTTCCTGGGCGTTGTTTGTGCGGTGGGTGCCTAAAGTCTACCCGACAATCCTGGCTAGAGCCCTTCTTTCCACCTCACCTTTTAAGGACAATTGAGATTTAAAAAAAAAAAGAATTGGAAACCGTTTCCTGTGCGGTGCTGAGGGCCGGGTCCCTTATTTAACGCCACTTGCTCTATTTCTGGGCCATACGCCGGGGCTAAGCAGGCAGGCACACACTGCGTGTGGACACGGCGGCCTACAGCTTTAACCTCGTGCGGTCAGCTTCCCAGCCAGGGATGGCCAAATCCACCCGGGGTTTACTCAGCCGGCCGGCTCACCAGCGCACGGGGAGCCGAGCCGCCCCCGGCGTGTTCTTTTGGCGCAGTCCGGGCCCGGGTGGAGGGCAGGAGCGGGAGTGGGCTGGGGAGGCACAAATTCTGCGGCTGCCCCCTGTAGAAATCGCCTGCCACACTCATTGCCTTTTATTGCTGGCGCAGCTGCAAGCCTTGGCGGGACCGAGGCCCTTAAATTGCCCCACCCGGCCCCTTGGAGGGCTGAGCTGGAGTCTGCATCTGCAGCAGGGCCCGCCCGGGGCAGACGACGAGGAGGAGGAGAGAGCAGCGAGAGAGGCTCTTGGCTCAACAAGTGGGGGAGGCGGGGGCGCCCGTCCCCTCGCCCTTAACAAGCTCAGCCCAGCGGGCCTGGGTCCTCCCTCCCCCCGCTTCGGGCTCCAGCCCTCAAAAGGTTGGGGCGCCCAGGGAGCATCAGCCCCGTCGGCCTGTTTGCAGCTCTTCCTCCAGCTGCTGGAGGCGGGGCCGCACCCCACCCAGGTGACCCAGCCCGCTGCCTTTGCCTTCCCCTGCGGCGGCTGCCTCCGGCCTCCTCCCTCCAGCAGGGCAGGGAGAGGGTCCCCCACTCTGCGGCGGGCTGCGGAGTTAGGCGCCTGGGGGAGAGGAGGGACACATGGGGCAGGTTCAGGCTGCCCAGGGCTCTAGACGTGCGGCCAGCTTCTCCGCCTCCAGCAATGGGAATCCCCAGCAGACGGAGCTAATGAAGGGCCCTTATTGTTCCCAATCAGTGGTGGGGTTATTTAAATAAGAGCCTGTTTAACATAGGAAGAGTGGCCCACAGCCATGTGAAGAGCCATTTTCTCTCTCCCAGCTCCTTCCCCCGCCCCCTCGGCTTTCACTCTTAGCAATAGCCTCATCTACAAGGACGATTGAAACTTTATAGTGCATGGTTCATAGAGTGGAGCTGCACTTGGAGCCGCGGTGCATATTACATTAATCAGTGTCAGGCCACTAAAACAGAGATATGAATATGAATTCTCCATATTGCTGGGGAGATAAATGTGCTCGTGAATAATTGATCGGCGCGCAGGAGAGAAGGAAAACATGATCACACAATGAAAGTTACCCGGAGCCTTGACTAGATCAATTATTACGGCTGGACAGGGGCCTCTTGCTGACTACCGCCCAGCCACAGACCCGGCTCCGACTCTGCTCGCTGGAGAGAGCGTGGGTGTGTACTGTACTAAAAGGGGGAGCTTCCAACAGAACCGAACAGAACAGAATAGAACCAGTCTCAGAAGCAGGAGTTAATTCGGATTGGCAGCAATAGTTTAGCTTCTCCAGGTTTGAAACTGGTCAAAGTTTCTGAGCAAACACAAACAAATAAACCAAAACGTTAAAAGGGTAACAATAAATGCAAGTGATCCAAATATAGCAAAGAGGTCAGGCACTTGCAGTCTCTTGATTTTTCTCTTTCCTTTTTCCTATTTTTCCGAAAAAACAATAATTAAAAATACAGACTTCTGTTTTA
This sequence comes from Emydura macquarii macquarii, assembly GCF_026122565.2. Taxonomy (NCBI): domain Eukaryota; kingdom Metazoa; phylum Chordata; order Testudines; family Chelidae; genus Emydura; species Emydura macquarii. The sequence goes on along the minus strand of NW_027131964.1, from coordinate 2,538,697 downwards.
GAAAAAGAGTTAAAAACACGCGCGCGCGCCCGCACGTTTCCTAACTTTGTGTAGATGTGTGGGAAGGCTAAATCCCCAACAAATATTCCGTTTGCTTTATGTATGTTGGTTCCAGATAGTTAGCTGTACTCGGGATCATACAAAGTTTGCAATGTCTCCTCTTTACAACCTGAGATTTCTGCATCTTCTGTAAAATGCCAAATAAAGAACAGAGGGGAGAAAAGGAATTACTTTCTAGTGTAAGGAGGGGCCCTAGGGATAGTTAAAACATGCAGGAAAATATGTTCTGCATCCCCTTTAATGTATAAGGGGAAATGTTTTGATGTTTGCTAATGGTCTTAAAAAACAGAAATAGAGCCGATCCTGCTCCCATTGAATACAATGGAAATTTTGCTATTTACTTCATCGGGATCGGGATCGGTCCTGTAAATATTAACTAGAAAGAAAAATCAGGAAACTACGAATTTCCAGTGTGCTCTTATCACCTGGAAGCACAATTAAGCTTAAGCTTTTCTTTGACTATTCTCCCAGACGCTGTATTAGTCGCACATATCCATCTGTTGCTTGGGTTTTTATGAAAGTGGAAAATATAACAGAAACGGCAGAATATTTCCCAGTGAAATGGCATAAACTAGCATTACGCACGTGATAAATGAAACATACGACATAACCATTCCCTTTGGAAAACGATTTTGGTTTCTAAAAACGTAGTGAGGGAGCAGCACCGTCATTTGCTAAAGTTCCTCCCCATGTCAGAGCTCTTCTGACGCTACACACCAAACATCAACACCGCAGCACGCATTCTCTACGCACCACACATAAACCAGCATACAAAGCAAATGGATATATTACACAGCGTAGAGAATATACGATCGTTCAAATGTGAGATCTTTTGTTATAAAGACCCGGTGACATAATGAAACGTGTGTGTGTGTGAGTGAGAGAGAGAGGCACTATAATGGAAAGTTGCTTGAAGAAAAAGAACTACTTTGAAAATCGATAGGAAAAAAATCCCGAAATTACCTGTTCGCCTTGCAAGTTAATAAACCTAGATTAACGTTTTTACACTCCAGGAGTGCTAGGTGTGATGGACACACCCACAGGAGCTTATTTCATTTGCAAAAAAAAAAAAAAAAAAAAAAAAAAGGAACATATTTTCAAGTTCAGTTTCCTTTATTTCTGTGGTCTTAATTCGAAACAGAAGCATTTCCTTTTCGTAAGCGTTGGGAATGTCTTAAATATTCAACTGGGTTTCATTGTAAAAGTTATTGGAGCTGAACGCCTGCTTGATCTGAGGATCCCAGCAACTAAAATGCACCCCAGCAGACTGCAGGGAAACACACCTCACTAACGAGCCTGGAAAGTGCATAATAAAATAGAAGGGGAAGTTTGTTGTTGTTGTTGCTTCATTAGTAAATGAAACGAGTTTAAATGGGGGAAATGGCGACCAGGGCTGACTCTGCTCTCACTTCTGGCAAAGGGCAGGGGGGAGGATTTTACCTCCACGCCACTCTTTGAGCCAGCTCTGGCGGAAAAATTGATAGCACGGTATTTGACAGCTGGAAGCCGGCTTTTCACAAACTGTTGAAAAACTTGCGAAAATCTCCAAAAAAGTAAAGAAAAAAGAAAAAAGCCGAGCTAGATTTTGCAATGGAGACTATAAGATGCAAAGGAAAAATGGCCAGAGCTTGCTGACGGGCACATGGCAATTATTATTGTCGTTGTGTTTTATGATAACATAATATGACTGTAGCATGTGTATTTTATTTCATTAGCAAGATGTGGGTTCGTTTAGTTTGTATTTAAACAAACACACGCAGCTTTCTTGGTAACAGTTTTTAGAAAATCCCCGCCCTTTAGGTGACATTGCTCGAGGGAAGGGGACTATGCCGCCTTTTACCCACAGAGGGCGCTGCGAACCTTCCCAAGAAAGATGACTCCAGCTCCGCGGCTCAAGTGCAAGGGATCCAAGCAAAGCACAAGCCACAGCCTCCACTACCAAAACCCTTATAACTTGCAGGCACAGGCGCGCGAGCACTTCCCCGCCCCCGCCCCTCTCAACAATTAAAGTCCCCTTTTATGTTAATATGCAGCAAAGTAATCCCTCTCTTCTCCTCTCAAGCCAATTTAGTACCACCTAGTTTGCTTAGCCTCACAGAGCAGCATTGTATGCTTTTTAAATGAAAGATGCCAGCTTATGAAAGCCAAGTGGGTAGCAAAAAGGGGGTCCGATTCTGCATTCCTTGAGTATCCGGATCTATCACTGAAGGCAATGGTAATTATTTTATGATCAAGAGCCTAAGGAAAGTAAGTCTGGGACAACGGGCACTGAAACTGCAGCTATTTCTATTTAATTGTTGTTGAGCAGGAGTTCGGTCAAGTCTATACCAGCAGTTAGTTGGTTCTGTATTTGGCTTTAAGAAACGTGGATGATTTACATTAAATACTTTCAAACTGCTTTACTGTTTATCTCCTTCATTCAAATGGTCAGTAGTTTTTTTTCGAAATAATCAAGCTCTATTTCTGTTTGAAACTGGAAAAGTTTAATATTAGAAAGGTAGAGTTGATTAGGATTAAAAAAAAAAAAAAAACATTAAAAAGATTGTATGCTAAAAGCCTGCAAAGTGCGTCAAAATCCATCGCTTTCCCGGGGAAAAAATCACAACACACATTTCAAGCACCTCACATCCTCCGCGCCAGTTCTTGCAAGAATATGATTCCATTTTAACAAATTTAAAATAAAAATAAATCATTTTCACTTCCTCGTAAACATATTTCTGAGCAGTAGTTTACATAGAAACCGTCTTTGCATTCAATGATATTGCAGCTAAATCCAGACCGATATTGTGAACCTTGATGGGGATTTTATTAATATTTTATTTCAAAATCTAGTCTTGTTTCAGACAAGTCCTGTTCTGAGGTTAGTTCAGTTTGGATAGGGCGTCACCACATTATTTCTTAATGACTTTCCCAGCTGCTTCTTTCTATTTTCCACCATCAACAACCATCTGGTAGCTTATTAGCACCTCAATGCTCATTTCATGTTCTCTTTTAGGAGAAAAAAAGAAGGAAACACTGAAAATATTACAGATTTTAACGGTTTGTCCTTGGAAGATTAATGCCAATCTAAACCATGCTTACATAAACTAGTGGCTTCTTCTCCCTCCCCCACCCCCGTCTCTTTCAAAAGCACAGAAACTTGTAACTTACACTCTGGAAAAATGCAGTAGCTGCAATTTCATTTTCCCTATTTTCTGTTAGGATTTTACTAAAGCTGAAGTGGAAACATCTTTCAAAAGTTACATTTCCTCTATACTTGTTTAAAGAAAAACTGGAACAAAAATCAAAGTAAAATTTCCTAACCCACTGTTTTCCCACTTAGTCCAAAATATGGACTAAATACACCGTTTACTGGAGATCCAACTTATACATTCATTTTTAAAGTCAAGTTACATTTTAGCGGAGTGAAAGAAAACTTCATTTTACTTTCAAAAATTAATTATATAGAATTACTGGAAATCAAACCACCTATACTTTTGAAGATGATTGTGTCTGAGCGTTTTGTCCCTTAGCAGTTGAAAGGATAATTCTCATCTAAGTAGTCAGCAAAAAAGGACACTCCGTTTTTTTAAATGTACATGTCTGAAATACAAAATTCGCTGCTTCTCTTAGAGGATATACCTTTCACTAACAGTAAAGCAAAAGCCTCAATTTGGTAATTTTAAGGTACAATTATCTAAAGAAAAAATCCTCTAATATTTAGGAAGAAAACAATAGACGTTTGAACAGATTTCTAATTTAAGTCTAAATTCTGCAACAACAAAATACATACCTGAGGAGATTTCATAATTTGATTTAGTTTATTAGACAAAAATATATGATTTAGACAAGTTTTGCTGAGGCGCTATTTACAATCTGAAATCACTCTATATACAGAAAAAACACAAACACATGGGAAACATTTACCAAACAAATAATCCAAGAATGGTTATAGTAACACGATCTGAAGTGGTACAATGGAGAAGGAGATCCATCTACAGATTTGTGTAATCGCTTTTATGGATTTGCACCACCTTATTGCAAAGAGAGATTGATGGGAGTCGCTTATATCGTTTCACTTTTTTGTCCTTTATACCAGTCTCTGAAATATTTTTTCACCAAACCATTTAATCAAGCAGAAGGGAGAGCTGTTAAAATTCGCGGTGTTCCCTCTTGCTGAGCCAAAGAGCTGTAGGGGAAGAAGGGAAAAGAAAAAAGGAAAAAAAAAAAAAGATGCAACAATCTATCAGTGAAAAGACTTAGTGAAAGCATTGCTACGGTTGCCTGTGTGCTGGCAAAACTGCCTATCACTAGCTAACTACACAGAAATATTTGTCTAGGTCATAACTGCCACAAGATATTTGAGGTTTGTTAAGTTTAAAAAAAGTTACAAACTGGCTATGGACAGTTGTAGTTTATTCTAACTGTGAAAGGATTACAACAGGAAATCATTGTTCTTTTTCTTTTATGTATTAATATGAGGATGAGCAGTCGTTATAATTAGTCTTTATTATTCACTCTGTGTCACAACAAGTAACATTCCTTCAGTGAAGAATAACTCACTTGTCACGGACAGGCTGGAAAGGCGATTTTAACTGCTGAGGTGGGGTTTCAGTCCTTGGTGCATTTTCTCTTTCTGGAAGAAACGAAAAGCCAAGAAACAGCTTAGAAAAATACATAGGCACGCGTACTCACACATGTACCTGAGCAGGCATATGTGTACCAGTTCTCATTTGTATTGATTATGTGCTGTTCCAAAGCAGGTTTAAGATTTTCTTTTGCCACATTGTATTTATTTATTTGTTTATTTACTGCTGAATGATTTTGAAGCTGAGGGCTTTGAATTAAACACATCAACGCAAAGCTCCAGGGATAAGTTAAATAGGGCTACCCTACCTTATTTTTGATGTGCCTGGTGTGTGAATGTGGTATGCCACATGAAACAAACTCATGTATATTACACGCTACGGGTTAAATTCAGCCCTAGAGTAAACGAGCTGCAAGTCCGTTGAAGACAGTGGGTTACAACAGGGCTGAATCTGACACCATTTAGCACAATAAAGAGTTCGCCACTGTACTTTGGGGACCTCGCTGAGTGGTGCATTACCTATGTGTTTGGGACTGGTCCTCTCTGTAGGCTTTTCACTGCTTAGGGCTCCCAGGGTTGCTGTTAACACAGAAGGCTGTTGCTGGGCCTGGAGATGGTGGTTATGATGAGCAGCATGGTGGTGATTTACTCCCAAAAAGGACCTCACGTTCAACAGGGAACTCTGAGTGAGGAAAGCCCCATTTGTCCAGTTATGAAATTTGCCGATCTGGCACGTGTAGAGTCCATGGCTAGGGAGGAAAGCCGGATGCTGGATCTGGGTGGAAGTGTGGTTAGCCTGGGAATGAGAAGGAGGAGGCGGGGAAGACTTCAGAGCGCCGTCAGGGCTAGTTGCTGTCTCTGCCAAAGACCAAATCTTGGGCTTGCTGTGAGGTGGCACCTGTACACTATTCTGTCCATGGGGGTGTATGATTCGCGTGCTGTTGTCAGAGGCCTCCTTTACCAGGGAGAGAGAGTCTTTGGGTTTCAGACCTTCGGAGGCTGACAAGGACAAATCCTTTTCTTTTTCCAAACGTTCATCTTCGCTGCTTTGTCTCAGGAGCTCCGATTTCTCCTCCTCGTCTTCATTACTCTGCTCCCCGTCATTGTCATCCATTTTGTCAATGTCTATGCTTTCCAGGTCGATTTCTTCGTCGTCTTCGTTCTTCTCGGGGTCTCCCTCGTTGTCACTCCCGAAGAGATTGCCATCTTCTTGCTCCTTACTCCTTGCGCCCCAAGTGACTTTGTTCTCCTTCTTGAGCCTCCTCCTGGCGTTGGCGAACCAGGTGGAGACCTGGGTGAGGGTCATCTTGGTGATGATGGCCAGCATGATCTTCTCGCCCTTGGTGGGGTAGGGGTTCTTCCTGTGCTCATTCAGCCAGGCCTTCAGGGTGCTGGTGCTCTCCCTGGTGGCGTTCTTGGGCCGCCCTGGGTCCCCATACTGGAACTGTCCGTAGGGGTAATAGCCAGGCGCAGTGTGGGCAGCAAAGGTAGCAGGGTGGACCCCGGGATTATCCTTCAGTTCGTACTGGGAGCCCTGCAACACATTCAGACAAGCAGAGAAGAAAAGAAATGAGTTCTCTGGTCAAGGTCTCTAACAGACCTGATGAAAATGCTGCTGCAGTTTGTTCCCTTCTTAACAGAGATCCGTCTTTCCACTCACTACACGGCAGGGATGCAGCAAGGCAGAAATATGCCTCTAGAACACAGCCTGGAGTCTTTACAGTAAAACTTTGCCCTCCTCAGTCTAGGTTATTCACGTAGAGATTGAACAGAAGTGTTCCCAAAGGACTCCCCTTCTCGGGGTGACTCCAGTGGGATCTGCTAACCCTTAGACGTCTTTTCTGCACCTCCAGCACCCCTCAACCCTCTGATCACCTCACCCCAGGCAAAACAAATCAAACGATCCGAATGCAATTTTTTCACATTTACCTCGAAGAGTCGGTTTGATTGTGTATTTAGAATAAACACATAGCAAAATGATTACCCCCACACGCTCAAAGATAATGTCAGCAGGTAATAAGATGCTTATTTTCAAAATAGCCAAGGGTATGTCACAATTAAATCCGAAGAATCGTTATTTAGCCCAAAATCAGTCTTAAAAAGTAGTTCGCGAACAGGTGAAATTAGTCGAGAGAGGTAAAATGCGATTTTAAATTGCAAAGTCCGAGACCACTAAAATGTGAGACATTTCACACTCACAAACAAACCTCAGACGTGTACTATAAAATATTAACTGGCTAGAAAAGAGCCTTTATACGCTGGAATGGAAACGCACTCATAGTATATATGCATGCAGTTACTGTATCTCTTAAGTTTTACTTTGATCTGAGAAGAGCAAACACAAATTGTTTGCTGGCGTTTAGAGGCGGTGATTTATTTGCAATCAATATTCTTTTTATCATCAGCAGTAAAACACAGCAAGTCAAATTATCCCATCAGGTGTTTTGGTAAATAACATTTTATCTTTCTAACAACCTCATTAGGCCTCATTATTACCGCAAATTGCTCAGACAGCCACATAATATTTTACCTCTTGATTTCCAAATAATAAAAAAAGCCTAGAAATTATATCAGGATATTATCATCCTTTTAAAGAATGACGACTGTATGCAAACGTACAGATATCTTTGTGGGAATATTCCTAAACATTTTAATATTTGAAACTACCTTGTATTTCTATTTGTGTTGTGTTCAATACAATGCTGCTCTATTTCTGCTTGACTGTATTTATAGCCTTAATATTTGCAAAATATACTAACCCTTTAGAAAACGAAAAGTTCAAAACATCTTTAATTTTCAAAAAGTCTCAAATGTCTTTGCAAAGAAACTGATTTAACTTTGGCAGCCAGTTGAAAAGGAACATGTATTTTAATTTCATAGGCAAAGGTTTTACACAATCCTCAAAGGCAAGAATGCCATCTTTACAGGGCCAGATGTAATTTTTATTGTAATTTGTCATAGAGTAGTCTTTCTACATTCCCTTTATTCCGTTGTGTTTTATTACTGTATCTGAAATTATATTTCTCCGTAATCTCTGTTGGGAATTCTTTTGAAGGAGCCACTTGTAAATCACTCATTGCTCCTGTGTCAACTTCTACTGCATTAGCAAAATAGACGTAAAAAGTATTAAAGGCGTTTTATAATAAAAATATTCGTAAAAATGAACGTATCTTTAAATAACCTCATTTCAATGCCTTCTCTTGTTCAAAAATATATATTTTTAAAAACCTGCACAATAGATTTCTTACGTGTACATAGTAATAAATATTCACATCCTATACATTACTGGAGGGAGGGGAGAAATCAGAAGGGGGGGGGGGGAGTAAGAGGTGTTTAAAAATAAAGCCAAACCTAAGAACGTCATCACTCACAAATTCAGAAATTATCTATTAGTAATAAAATATGTCAACAAAAACTCCGGTAAAAAGAGTTAAACTGATCTGTTTCACTTTTCATCGACTACATTCGCTCGCAACAAATCCTGGGACAATAATAAAATATGTTATAGACCAATTAATGACAATAACTTCTCTGCTTCGATGTAGATGACCTATTTTACTTGATGCAAATTAAGGCTTTTAAACTTAAAATAGAGTATAAAAAGTTTATGCAACTAAACAGGCGATTTTAAACCTTGAGCAAAACGTCTGAAGTAAGTAAATCTGCCTACTACTTAGAATGCTCTCTAGTCTTTTTTGTCAATTTTGCTCCACCGTAAAATAAAATTGCCAGAGGGAAAGGTGCTAAAGGAATATTATTAAAGCCTGTTTAAATAACAACACAAACTGGTTCGTCATTTTTCTAAACAGAGAATTGAGTTGCTAGGGTAATCCAACAACGAGGACAGGACTCCTGCCCAGCAAATCCACCACCACGAAGAAAACTACATGGAGTTTGCTCCCGGCTGGAGTAGCGGCCGAGCAGCCAACTGCCCAGGGACACCCCCGCGTCCGCACACACACTTTCTCCAAATTCTGGGTCTTCGGCCATCCCCTCCCCGCCCCACACACACACTTTGGGGATCTGCAGAGACGCAGATGGAGACAGTGTCTAACTTCAGGGAGCAGAGCGCGGAAAGTTCCCCGCACGGGCTCTTTCGTTCCTTCTTGCTGCTTCAAGCAGTTCAAGTGGGCTCCATCTTCCCTGGAACAACCCCAGATCGCCCCCAGCCTCCAGGCAGAAACGCGGGACAGACGCCCCCCGCGTTCCGGTCTCTTCCTCCCCAAACCCGAGCCAGGAACGGAGAGAGGGAGCCAGGGAGGCAGGGAGACGGGGCGAAGGAGACGAAAGGTGTGTGCGAGAAGCAGCGCCCGGGACTTACCATCTGGGAGAAGAGGCTGAGGTCGGCGGTGTAGGGCAGGAAGGCGCTGTAGTTGGGGGCGCTGTAGGGACTCGCGTACATGCCCAGCACCGAGGTGACAGCAGCCGAGCCGCTCCCCAGCTCAGCGGCCCCAGGCCGGCCCGAGGCAGCGGCGGCGGCGGCAGCGGCGGCGGCGGCAGCAGCCAGCACCCCGGGCCGATCGCTCCCGTACACCGCCTGGCTGGCGCTGAGATACTGCGGGTAACCCAGCTGGGGGAAGGACATCTCCAGGGCGCAAACACGGCGGCGGCGGCGGTGGCGGCAGCAGAGGCGGCAGCGGCAGCGGCAGAAGTATAAAAGGGGGGAAGGAATTAAAAAAAAAAAAAAAAAAAGAAGAAGAAGAAGGGGGAGGAGGGAAACTAAGTAGCCGGGGCGGGGGGAGGGAGGGGGACGAACAGACCCGGCTTGTTTGGGTCTCTCTCCCTCTTGCTTTTTTTTTTTTTTTTTTTTTTTAACAGAAGTCAGGCCGGGGGAGAGGAAAAACGATCTGCTAATTTTATTTTTCTCTCTGATTTCTTTCTGTCAAAGCTGTATTGTAATCTGTCTGGGGAGGAGGAGGAGGTGGAGGAGTGCGGATGGATTCAGTGGGGTGCCTGTCCTCAAATCTCGACTCTTCTGCGCTCCTAAATCCCTTAGATGTGATCTGATCAACAATTGAGCTCCAACTGATGTGTCTGCCCTTAGGTCCTAGGCTGATCTTTCAGATACAATTTGAAGTTGATGCTTTGATTGGCATCCACTTGAGCTGCAAGCCCCGCCCCGCCCGCCCCCCACCCCCCTTGGTGAAGCACGTGGTGCACAGCCCTGGCTCGGCCACTTTCCTTGATGTGTGTGTGTGTGTGTGTGTGTGTGTGCGTGCGCCCGCGCAGCTGCTGTGCTGCTGCACCGTGCGTGTGTGTGTATTTAATGTTTAGCAATGGGCTCCTTTCAGAAAAGCCCCCAATGCTGTATGACAACCTGTCTACACGATTTTACAGTTGTCCAACATTGGGGTTTTGCTGTTTTGCAGCCTGAGTGTGTCCCCTTTTAACAAAAACAACTGTGCGGCTGGTTTTTTTTTTTTTCCACCTTTAACACCGAGTCCCCCTTGTCGTCGCCAGGCTCAGGAACAAATGAGAGTGGCCGTGGGAGGAAAGGGGTCTTTGCAGCCAGGCGACTGGTAACAATTTACCACTTAAAAAGAAAAATCTAACTGTAGCAACCGACACAAGCCGCCTCCTCCTCCCCCCCCAACTCATTTTAGGGGCAACCTGCTTCGAGCAGTTCTTCCCAGACATCTTTAGCGAAAATATCGCGCTAGATCCCCTCCTCTTCATGCCACCTGAGTGACATGCAGGGACAATCTCAGCAGCATTGCAGCAACAACCAGAACATGAGTGAGAAATAATCCAGCACATCAACAGAGGTGCACCGCTGGGTCTTTTCAGATTGTCAAAACTTTCGAGGTCCCCAGAGCTCCAGTCCGTGGGGAGCTAGAGGAAATGAGTTGTTGGCAGGCCGCTGTTATTTTCAAACACAACCCTTTCTAATTTGGGTAGACAACACCTGCAGCGGGAGGTAAGAGGACCCCCTGCGCTGGTAGGCTGATGTAGCCGGAGAACCAGCTGCCTTAAAGAAACTAGTTGGGGGCGATCTCCGGATGTCCCCGCCTGTCCTCCCAAGGTCGGGCTTTCCAGAGCAGCGCGTTAGCCCGGGCACGGCTGGGCTGCTGCGGAACTAACTTTCCCTTTTCTGCCGCGGGGCTTCTCCCCTCCCGCCCGCCCGCCCTGTGCACTGGCGAGCCCCGAAGACCCACGGGTGCGAGGCGGGGTGCTCCTGCCCTGCCGGCGCCGCGGACCCCCGGCCTCGCTGCCCTTTGCTGGGAGCCCGCCCGGCTCCTCTCGACTCCGAGCCACCACATTCTAGTTCACACGTGGTTAAGGGGGCTTCTCCTCCCCAGCCACGCCGCAGCCAGTCCCTCTCGGACCTTTGTTTAGGCTAAGGCAGGGATCACACGAGCTCCTTCCTTGCAGACAGGTCCGGATTTAACTGCCACAGCGGGAAGCACAAGGCAACTCACCTGGGCTAATCCCTGCCTCGCCAGGCACAAAGAGGAGCGTAGGGAGCCGTGTGGGATAGAGCAACCCCCGCTCCACATTCATGTGCAGGCTCAGTCCTATGCTAACACGACCGCCCAAGCGCCTTTCTTTGTTAGAAGAAGAAAAAAAGTGGCTGGGAAGTCCTGCCTAAAAGGAGGGACTGAAATAAAGGCAAAGGAACCATTTGGACCTGGACTTGGTCGCCCTTCGATTTAAGGATGTCACGCTGAGTTTTGTAAAGAAAGTATTTCCAGTGATCTCCCTTACTTTCCAACCTTGTTGCGAACACGGATTCGAAGCAAGGGCTCCTTGTCTGTGCTTCTCTTTACAATAGAGCATTTCACAATAGCACACTGGTAATATTCCATATGCCTCTTTTACCCCCTGCCTCTCTCTGATCAGTCAAAGATTCACTAATTCATTCACTAATATCGTCACTGCTAATAACACAAATAGTACGTTTCTAAGTGTCTCATTTCATTAAAGTGCGCCATTCCCCTGCTTTTTCCGTTCCTGACCAGCCGTTTCCTCCCCACTCTCCAGGAAACATTTTCCATCGAGGGATTGGTCAAACTTCCTTTTTACCCTCTGTGTCATTCGGAGATAGAGCCCCTTCCCCCTCCACTACCAGTCTCAAATGGTGGAGAAGAACAAAAACACTCTGACCAGGAGAGCCATCAAAGACACAAGTGCCCCGCTCTAACAAAGGTAAACGGTCCCAGAAAATTACAGCAAGTGTTTTGCGAACTGAAGTGTCACATTACAAGGTTGCAGGTAAATAAAGGTGGGATAAGCCACTGACACTGCCGAAATCTGCTTAGCGTGTTAGATGTTGCTGGAATGTGCATCCAGAGAGGTTTCCAGTTTGAGGCTTAGGAAATGTGAGTCATCCCCTCCCCGCCCCCATCCTGCACAGATCATTTCAGAAGATGATGTCGCCCGCTCTTCTATCATGCAGCATCTTCTCAGGGAGAATTTTGCCATACATCTTTTTACGTGAAATTTTAAAACTGGAGAAAAAAGACCGGGAGAGTCTGGAAACGGTTGCAAACAACCACGTTTGTAAAAACAAAAGGTTGGGAAAGTTTCAACGATAGAGGAAAAGCTTTGTTTCTCATCTGCAAAGTACTCAGGGTAATAGATGAGCAGCTTCCTGCCAACCCCATTAAGTATTCGCAATTCTCTTAAGTATAAAATAGCAAGGTGTGGATCCTGCTTGCATTGGACATTGCCCATTTTCTGACAGTTTAAGTCAGTCTAGTAACCAACCTTTCAAAACCCTTTTTAATTCCCCCCCGTGCAAATAAGCTGGAACAAGAGCTCCTACACTAAGCTACTTAGCTTCAAAATCACTTTAGTGAAGGTCTGGGGGATTCTGGCTTTATTTCCCCCATACAAGACCCAAAGCAGGGGCTCAGTCAAAATACTCAAAGAACAAAACTGTACGGAAAATTACGAACATCATCAGCAGCTATCAAGAGAAACTGAAACTTCTTCCCCGTTCCCAAACAAGTCCAAAACAATAAAAAACGTCGAAGAGATCTTACCCAATAATTAGTCTATGACTGTTAACTAGGTGGAATTAAAATACCGTTTTTAAGAGGTTTTTTTTCTTCTCCAAGATGACTCGTGTAAAAAAAAATATCCAGCCTGTTTCTGAGATCCTATGTTTGAATTGTTTGAATGTCTCCTTAACTTTTCGACAAAATCCTAACAAAAAACAAACAAACAAAGAAATAAAAACCAAAAATCCAAAGCAAAACAAAAAGAGCACAAAGCCAATTCATTAGCTAAACACGTTTTAACGACAAGAACAATCAGTCATGTAGCAAAGAAAGGAACTGTGATTAGAGTAAAAACACAGTCACCTTTCCACTGGAGAATGGATTTACATATGAACACAAGCAAGAGGGAAATGGATACCAGCCTTGGTTATAATATGATTATACCTAGAGTAATTGCTTAAAATAAATTGTATACTATTTTAAACAAATCAACTCAAATGGTCACGCTTCTCTAATTCAAAGATCAGTGGGCAGATAAACTTCAGTTTAAAAAACCCTTCTGAAAATGAGTTGCCTAAAACAGTGTGATCCTTCCAGTTTCTCAAGGCGATGCATCCACTGCCAAGAGATTTTCTTTTTTTCTTTTTAACAAATCAGTTTAGATAGAGGTCCGATAAGAAATGCAAATCCAGACATAGGGGTCGCTGCTTGGCCGAATTTTAACTAAAGGCTGGTTTTGCAGGAATTGACTAAAGGGTCTGTTTGCAGAGAGGATATCTGAAAGCTTTAACACCGGCTACTAAAAATGAAGTCAGTGATTTTGATCTGCTCCAGATGTCCTAGGAGTGGATATTGCAGTGCTGGGAATCCGCACCAAATATCTGAGGGCACTGATGGTAATCAGCAGAACACATCAGCAAGGGGGGACTGGCAATTGTGATAACCTGCTGGAAATGTGCAGGGCTGGAGATGGCAGTGATAAACCGCTGAAAATATCTTCAAATGGAGATGACAGAGATGTTGAAAGAAGACACCTAAAGTATAGAGAGAATAAGATGCGAAGTACAATTTGAGAATGGAGTCGGTTTAGATGTGTATTGATATACGGTTCACCACTATAATTTTCACATAGAAACCTACATTTGTGCACTGTACATCCATCCATAGACACATGCATATAAACATGTTATTAAAATCGGGGTATATTCGGCGCCTATAATATATGCCAAAATAGATGCATGTCTATTTGCCAAAGCGCTCTGTTTGTGGCTTGAGAAGAAAAAGTTTTTCATTTTATTCTGTGAGTGATCTGAAAGATTCTTACAATGATTTGCAAATCCTCTCTTGATTTTTAGATAATATAGAAAGGAATTGAAGTTGATCTGTTACTTTTATAATGTATTTCATTTTTTTTTCCTTATGGAAAGAATGCTTAGACTAAAATAAAAAGGTGTAAATAATTCACGAGCTGTTCTTCACATGTAGTATCCCAATCATTTGTATGTGTAAATATAAAATAGTTCCACTATCTTAAGTATCAGAGCTATACTCTTTAGTGATTCATTTATGCAGAGCTGAGTCCATTACTTTAATATATCCTGCCTAGATTATAATTAAGCACTGACTGTCAACTATTTGGATCAGTTGACTGAGTTTTCATTAACTGTATTATTTTTAATTTAGCATGGGACCGTGTTTCATTTGACAACACGTATTTTTTGGGATAATATCGCTAGTTACATTTCAATCGTCTTTTCCTCTCTTTGGTCATCTACTTCCAGGGCCTGCCTTCCTCGTGCATCCATCCCGAGTGCACTTCTCATCGACCCTGATTTATGAGCCTTGTTAAACACTCATTATTACTTTGCACCTTTTTCCAGCAGAATCTGGGAGACAGCCCCACTCTGTGACAACAAGACATGTGTCAAACAATTACAGGCAGAGAGGCAATGCATCTTTTGAGTCCCAGACTCCGCTTTTCACCTTCCGTGTGAAGAACATTTATATTTAACGAAAATCACCTTTTGCAAAACTTCATTCACGTTAGCAGCAGACTGCAGCCTCCGACCATAAGAATGAATGGTTTGGTTTGTCCAATTTATTACAAAACAGTAATCGGACTTCTTGGGTACCTGGCCGATTTTCTAAATGTGGAGAGAAAGAGAGAAAGAGCTTTTACCAGTGAGGAACCAGGGTGTCTGAATATGCTCATTTTAATAGCAAGGAAAGAAATTTTAAACGAATATGGTAATCACAGAGTTAGCACATTGCTTTAAAGAAAAGACTGATTTTTTAAATTTACAAATTAAAGAGAAAATAATTCTTTAGTACATCTGATGATGAGTTTTTAATGATGCTTAATTATTATATCTCCATTCTAATCCATATTAATTTTGTTTCTAGAATCGATTAGATTATTTATTTCACTCATTTTACAAATTAACAGTTGAAGTTTCATACAAACAGGGGTCTGTGTATATAAACATTCACACAAATCTATCTATCTATCTATCTATCTATCTATCTATCTATCTATCTATCACAGACCTGTATTTAATTAATAGAATAATTTTCATTCTCTCTCCAAAATGATCAACAGCAATTATGTGAGATGTTTAAGGTTTATAATTTTATGTCACAAGACTGTTGCTTGGGGGCAAAGGCACAATTGCTGTGCCAGCTGCAGTTGTATTTATTTGTTTTTCTGTCTTGTTCCTGTAGGGCTGCATTATGCAGTTTTTAATTAGTTTGTGTTTGTATTTCACCCGTCCCAAATCAATGCCATCCTGGAGCAATGCAATGTAAATTCTTGCAGTACAGGTGTAGCTGCTAGCTCTGGAACACTAGGAAACTCATGTCTTACAAATGAAAGCAGTGAATGCCATTCAGCCAAACTGTCAGCTTTAAACAGCCAAGAGGAAGGAGATCAAAGCAGAGAGCAGGAACTTCCACTCTCCAGATTAGTCTTTATGGTTTGAACTCCTAATGCTATTAAAGGGAACCAGGACATATAGCACATCCTTGGCTACAAAGTTACTTCTACTTTTGCTAAAGTCCTGCCTTATTTTGGCCAATGTAAGCCTTCAGAGCATTTCAAGATGCACTGTTTCCTTTGAGGCCTAGTAGCTACTCATCTGAAATTATGCAGAACTAATGCCTTCAGAGACACATTTCTGTTTGTGCACATATTTATATAACTTATCGCCTTTTGAAAGATAATTTTGATTTCCTCCTAGGTTCCACAAAGTCTTTTAATAGAACTCAGAGCAATAAAACCTGAAATACTAGTATCTCTAGACATGAAAAGTCCCTTTATGTTGTGTTTGGTGTCTCTTCTTTCTTGAAATGACCTCTGTACGGTGGTGTATAAATCTATTATTCCAGTCACTGGGGAATTCTTTTAAAGCTTTCTTTTTTTGTCAGGAATAAGAGATTGCTCATCTTTAACTAGGCCACATAGAAATTATGATTCAACAGCAGTGTATATTTAATTAGAGTAATCTCACTTGAATTTAATTACCTAATGAATTATTTGTTTAAAAGGTAAAAAAGGCTTGTTTGCCGAGTACAGTGCAACCCACTGATAAGAACTTCTCTTATAAGAACATTATTATTAAAAACATTTTTATGGTTTTATGTTTTTAACTCTTTGAAGTGTCCCTAGCCTCTGTTTGCCAGAAGCTGGGAATGGGTCACAGGGGATGGATCACTTGATGAGTACCAGTTTTGTTCATTCTCTCTGAAGTGCCTGGTATTGGCCACTGTAAGAAGACAGGGTATTGGGCTAGATGGACCATTGGTTTGACCCAGTATGGCTGTTCTTATGATTATTTTAATAGTTTATTATCATGCAAAATATGCAATGATTAGAGGACAAATCCAGTTCTCTTTACTCCAGTGAGCAGTCCCATAGAGGTAAATAGGACTACTCATTTGAGTAAAGCGAGCAAGTTTTGGCTCAATTTCATATAAATACAAAGCTCCACATTGTTCCATCTGTTTTCAGGCAGAATTCTCCCAACTGATTTCAGTGGAAGTTGAAGCTCAAACCCAATAGCACAATATGTCCGGATGCCAGGTGAGATATGGAACTTTTAAATAGAACATTTATATAAAATGCCCACTTCTCTTTTTTGTTCCTTCCTATAAATTAATTTATTGCGCTCATTCTTCACTCCAGAGTGTGCTGCCTTTGGTGGTTATTTGGGGTTGATTTTACTTTAGATAACATTTGTTTCCATTTGGTTCCTATGCTATATGAAGATGATATGGTAAACAAATATTACGGGAGTAAATATTTTAGAGCATAGTATTTCAGACTCCCATGTAATTTATTTGTGCTTTATACAGTGCAGCTAATGACACTTCTGTGATTATTTATGCTTCTTTGGTTACTTCAAACAACGTAGTAAAGAAAACAAAAACTGACCAGCACCTAACCTGACCTTTCTCATCCCGTTCTCAAGTTTTCCAGCTACTGTGTTTCTTTTTTCCAAGATACGAAGCATATGGTTCTAAACTGCAATATTTGTTAGAAGATTCCTTTGAAAGCATTGTAGCTGTGGGATTATTTGTCCCTTTAAAAAAAGGGAATGATTTTATATGAGATTTTGGGCTTCTCCTTAATGATTCCTATCGAGCTGTTGCTGAAAAACTAACTTTTTAATTTAATTTTCTCCTGGAACTGGGAATCTTCACTGTCATTAGACACCAGGATATCATGAATAGATTATTGTATGTTTGCATTTGGGTGAGACTGAAAATGTTTAAACAGAGGCATTTTCCAGGTTCATCTGAAAGCAACAATACAGTATTCTGTTCACAATGTCATGGCCTCCACCAAGATGTGGAGAGTGGACCAAGTTAGCGAAGAAAATATATTTCTTTCTTTCTTTCTTTCTTTCTTTCTTTCTTTCTTTCTTTCTTTCTTTCTTTCTTCTTTTTTTTTTTTTTTCTTTCTTTCTTTCTTCATAACCTTCAGCTGTGATGCTTTGGTAACTGGAAACATGTTTGCTTTTAATAAACAGTATCTATTTCTGAATGGAAATACATAGATACACGTTTTAAAAGAGATGTTTATTCATAAGCGTTACAGATAGCCAAAAACAGCATGGAAAATTAACAGTTGGAGAGAATATTAGCCAATACATTAAAATGCCTGTACATTTTTTCTCCCCTAAGTAAACTAATTAAATATCTTTTGGTGTGAGACCCGAATGGGATAAAGGAGTGTATGTGGCTGCAAGAGAGAGTTGGTAGGTAGAAAGAGAAACAAAATAAAAAATTAAGTTATAAATTTCCATTTTGATACATTATTGCAAACATTGTCCCAAAGTAATATTTGTGGGTCCTTAATGTATTCAATATAGCATGATATTCCTGCTCAGGCAATAGATTACAAAAGCTACAAGTGTGACTACTTGGAGCATATTGACTTGTAGAATGCAAAACCACACTGCTCAATGGAAATATCCTGTACATGCAAAGGCAAATTTGAAGTGCTAGCCACAGTTCAAAATGGGAAAGCCTATGGGCTCTGTAAAGGAAATGGAAACACCACTCAAAGGGATGGGGGAAGGGGTGGAGCATGTTCCTATCCCACTGCCTCCTATCTCCTGGATCCACACATGATTGAGACAGCTGGGACCTTGAGTAGGTGTGGGACAGGTTTGAGAGGGAAGCAGGGGCTCTAAGCTATCTCTGACTTTCGTGTGTGCTGGTGGGATAGTATTCCCCACCACCTGTAATTAAGATTTGATGCTGCACTGTGGCCAGATCGGGAACATTTGATCTAAAAACGGGAAGGTGCCTACACATCCTTCTGAGCTGGGTTCTGTGGGGGGCAAATTGGTGTTGTTCCTCCTACAGAGCCATCATGGCTGATGAGGATTTGCAGAATCCACCCCTGCCTGAACTCTTCACCGCCTGACTCCCTAAGCAACAGAAATCTAATATTCTTGCTGGATTTCAGGCCTTGAGCACCAGTGCTGGTGCTGTGGGAGAGACATCTTCCTGTGGTGTGTGTGTGTATGTATGATTGATAGAGAGAGATTCTGTGTGTCAATAGCAATTACACTCAGCCACTCAGTAGCTGTTCTTAATGCCCTCTCATATTTCCATTCTGGTGTATTAAATAAATATAGGATTGCTATAGTTTCCACAACAGTTGGCTAGTTTGTTGCAGACAAGCCTGCTCAAGTCCTCAGTCAATTACAGAGCAGCTTGCACACTACTTAATTACATCACAGTGCAGCTGTGCTAAAGCAGTTGTAGTTAAACCAAAGGAGCTTCTTTTAAACAGTAAAATTAATGTTTCACCTTCTGGGGTAATTTGGTGGTGTGCTAGGACTAAGACAGGAAATGAGTTGTGGGAGATAAGTGTGTGTGTTTTCCATTTAAGGGGAAATTGTTGCCTACTTTTCTGGGCTTGGACTACTTTTGGGTCATGTTTTCATCTTCAGTTGAAGATCAACATATTTTAGCACTGTATTCAAAAGCTAATTATACCGCTTACCACGGCATAACCAAAGTTCACCCACTTATGAACAGTAGAAAATTATGATGTTTCTGAGTTTTTACCTTTTTATTGCTTTTATTAGAAATGTGTATGACCAAGTGATGGGATATTGATTTCACATTCTCAGGTGAATATTCCAGTGTCTGTAGACATCTGATCTCAAGTGCAGCATTTATTCTGTGGCACTATAACAATGGCAAAGTGCATAATGATTTAAATGATGGCAGGATCAGACCTCAGCTCCCACAATTATGTTAAAGCTTTATATTACACACTTGGAGCTGAGAAATGTAAAATATTGCCAGGTGGTAAAGTGAGATTATTATAATTTTTCATAAGCAAAGTGTACATAAATACATTATTCTTCTCTCCTCTATTATGCATTCTCCATACATAGTATGTAAGAATCCACTGGTGACCAGACATAAACGTTTGTATGAGGTTAAGACTTAAGTGCTATAGACTCATCGGCCTGGTATTTGAATTCATGAGTACCTGTGCAATCCTAAAGCTCTGGGTACAATAACCACAAGGCATCTACATAATGTAGTCTACTCCTATTTATTTTGCTGAACAAATACATAAATCAACAGGACATATTTGACTGTGCATATTTATTCTTTCCAGCTATTGGAAGAGGTATGCATTCCAATTTATTATTATTTACAGTGTATGGATGTTTAATTTAAACCATGTAGTTACAATATGATAAGCAACATCTATTCAATAAATCTTAAAATAGAACTTGTTGAATTAAAATTCTGCACAAAGCTTGCAGATTCCTTTTCATATGCTATAAACAGAATAGTTTACAATGTCATTCTATTTCTTCTATAGCTGTTTTCTCTGTTTCAGCTTTAGTAGCAGTTGGTCTAATTTCTTCCTTTGGTTTCTTTTTTTCTTAGAATCATAGTCACTCTTTTTGCTGATGTGATTGACTTACGTAGCTGGTAATGTGTGTTACATTTTAATGATGACTTTTTGTTTTGTTCAATAACGTTTTTTAATATGATTGTATGACTTTATCTTACCGATAGGTATAAACTGTTGCTTTGATTTCTAAATCCTACTGAATGACCACTGTACAGATGTGCAAAGTGCTAATTTTCCACGGGATGTGAAACCACAGTTGGCACTTGCAGCTCAACATATGAATTTGCATAGGTCCTACTATGTATTAGAAGAATATGTTTGCTTGCTTGGATTTTTTTTGTGGGGAGGGCATATTTTAAACTCTGCATCACCAAATTCTGCTCTTAGTTATTCTTTCTTATAATATAACAACACTTTTGAATGGCAGCACATTTAAAACTGATAAAAGGAAAACCCTTTAAACCCTTTTTACACAGTACATAGTTAACCTGTGGAATTCCTATAAGATATCACCAAGACCAATAATTTAGTGGAATAAATATCGACATTGAAATGGAAAATGAAAATATCCCCAGTTATATTCAGAGGCAAAAAATTGTGATAAAACCTCTCATGCTTTAGGACCTAACACATGTTAGCTGATGGGATTAGGAAGAAATTTTCTCTGTAAGTAGGTTACTCCATAATTTTCTGTTGTGTGGCTTTTTGCACAGTTTGTCCTGCACATCTCCAGCTGTGGAATGGTGCTCTCAAAAGTTCCCCCATCAAGTATCTGTTGTGGGAACTGTGGGAGAGTTACCCAAAATTCAGTGATACTGCAATGGTTGGAGGGAATGCTGTGAGGACACACTGAATAGATTTTCACTAGTCAGGAGGTCTAGTGTTGACTCACTGGCCAATTACAAGTTTAAACTGTTCTTTTAAACCTTGATCGATTGTAATAGCAGTGATTTTTCAAGCAAGAGCCAGGACCCTTTACCACCCCACTCCCAATCCTACACTGTAATGTTGAGGGTCCCCTTAATCCTCTGGGAAAATAAGCCCCAGCATGCTCTACTCTCTGCTCCGGCTAAATGCGCTAGGGGAACTCTAAAACCTCCTTGGGTGGAGTTAACCCTAGGAAGCAGTGTCAATGGGACATGAAGCAATCCAACTCGGATTCTTGCCCCCACAGATCTATACAGCCCCAGAGGCTAGTGATGTTAGCAGAATGTTTATGATTTGGATACTGGTCATTATTTTATATTGACTGCCAACCTCACTCCCCATGGTACTCTATACACAGCTTCATCTTTCCCTCCCTTTTCTTTCCATCTTCCTTTTCTCCCACCCACTCAATGTCCCTCTTTCCCTTTCTTCCTTTATTCCACTCACTTGCTCCTATTTTGCTATTCCCCTCAACCCATGCCTGTCCCAAAATTAAAAAACAAACAAACAAAGAAACAAACAAAGTGAAGACAAAGGAACAAATCAAGAGAATCAATTAAAGTAATAATTCATGTGTTCATTGCACCCTGATCACTTTGATTGGCTGTTGTATCCTCTTCTCTTTGTGTCTGTGGGGTTTTTTAAGATTGTGAAGTTTTCAGAGCAGAGACTGTGTCTTCCTGTGTGTTTGTACAGAGCTTAGCACAGTGAAGTCCTGCTAACAAATACTAAGGACCCATCTACATTTAAAACTTAAGTCAGTGAAAAATTTAATACACTGTGCAGTGTTGTTAGGTTGACCTAATCCGCACTGTAAACGCAGCTAAGTCGATGGAAGAATTCTTCTATCGACCTAGCTACCACTTCTTGAGGAGGTGGGTTTACTGCAGTGACAGAAAAATCCCTTCCCTCACTGTAGTAAGTGTTTACACCGGCATAGCTGCAGTGCTGCAGCTGTGTCACTGTAGTGCTTGTAGTATAGACATACTCAACATTACTTCTACTCAAGGTTCAAATGCCATGTCTGTCTTTTCAGGGTTGGCCCCCCAGCTCATGTGCAATTAGGATCTCAAGTGAAAAACCATGTGACTTCACTCATGCAGTCTGTCTGAATGTACTAGACTTGTCCT
Source organism: Emydura macquarii macquarii (assembly GCF_026122565.2). Classification (NCBI taxonomy): domain Eukaryota; kingdom Metazoa; phylum Chordata; order Testudines; family Chelidae; genus Emydura; species Emydura macquarii. The sequence continues at coordinate 2,516,680 of NW_027131964.1, read as the reverse complement.
TGAAATACACTCTGAAAGAATTTGCAGGTATCCAGACAGAACTAAAAATCTCAAAAAGAAACAAACAAAAAATGTTTCCAGTTTGATTGTGAATGTGAATAACTTCCTGAGAAAACCACTGTTGATTTGTGGATACAATCCAAACTTCAACCTGGGCTGATTTTAAGTACTTTTGTGCTTTCAAATCAAACAGTTCACACAATACTTATAGTACATTGGGCACTAGGCAGCAGGGGGGTGGCAGTAAGGTAATTCATGCAAGATTTTGAATATATTTTACATTATCCCTACTGTTTAGCTTTATTGTTATTTTTTTGTGGTGAAAGTGAAAGAACGAATACTAGGAAGGGAACCTGAAAAATACAATGGCTAAATTCATAACATTATTTTTCCACATGCCATAGAGCCAGTTGGGGTAGACTGCCAATTATGCAGCTGTAACGTACTTGCATGTACATGTAGTGCAGATATATTTCTTTCCCAGCTTTGGACTCCCATCAGAACACACTGCATAGCAGCGTTACTACTCCTGTTCTGGGTGGGCTTTGTAAGGCTAAGATAGCTGGCATGCAATTGTTTTGCATGTTTAACAGGCAAAATAAGTCATCTTGAGCTCTGACATACACTCTTCCCATCTTTATTACACACCCCTTTTCCTGTTTCATAAGAAGAAGCTGAATGTGGGATGGTTAAGTTGTGGGCAAAATGTTGAGCAAACCAGCCTGGAGAGTGGACATTGCTATGCCAAGGAACCTGCTTTTTCCACCCACGTGGTGCATTAATGGCCTACTCTTGGAGATACGCAAGAAGTATCTTTGCAGTAATCCAGGTTCAGGATTTTGGCCTAAGAAAGTGCGCTTGCATGTTATGGTTTTTTTCCAATCTTTTCAGTAATTGTGAGGTTAATCAGAACAGATGGAGAGAGAATGAGAGTGTGTGTGAGAGAGTTATCCATACATACCAGTGTTCAGTTCAGTCTTCAGGGGTAATCAACTAGGACATTTTGACTTTCTTTTGAAGACATTCAACCCCATTTTTTAAAATAAACATAATACTATCACAGCTAGTACAGCATTAACAGCTGTCTAAGGTGGATGTGGGTGGGGATGAGATGAAAAAGGTGATTGTGTGTTTCAGAAGTAGGAGCCTTAATCAAAGGCAAAAATCCGGCAATCTGGTGCCACTCCAGCACTGTGACCCAGTCCTTTTGAGTGGCAAGTGCCCTCCCCTCCTCTTGTCCTAGAGAAGCAGGGACAAAAACATCAGTCCCCTGCCCTCCTTCAATAGTGGCAACAGAGGCCTCCCTCCTCTTGGGATCAGCAGGGGCCTCCTTTTCCCGAGGGAGAGGCAAGAGTGGAAGCAATACTTTCTGAGCATTTTGGGTGGATGAGCTGGACCTACTGCACTCTTTTTCTCTTCCTATTCAGAGTTCTTTTGTTGAGATCAGTGGGTTTTGGAGTTAATATCTCATTGAGATGGATGAGATAGTTCACACCTCTCATATCTATTGTTTCAGGCTGTCTACAGACTCAGGCAGACATAACTGAGCAGCTGCAGAAGCAGTGAATGCAGGTATTACTGCACTACTGAGGAAGGGCGAAAATGGGACCCCACCAGGGCCATTCCTCCCACTCAGTATACCTAGGCCCAGGGGAGAACATCAGAGGAGACATGGGGCATTAGGACCTAAGTAGCATTTCCCCTCTCCCAACACCGTGTGGGCTCAGAGTAAGAAACTGCAAGGAGAAGTAAGAGACTGAGGCCAGCAGAGCAGATACAGAAGCAATTTAAGTAGGGATTGAGGGACTCAGATAACATTTTCTATAATTTTATCTGGACTTTCTCTGCCCTGTGTCTATCCTGTTTATTTAGACTGCGAGATCTTCAGAGCAGGGGTTCTACACTATTTGTGTTTGTACAGAGCCTAGCACAATGGGACTTTGATCTTGGGTTGGTCTGTAGGTATTACAGTAATAAACATGTTTACTAATCACTGCTTTGACTACTCTAAGATCATATTTTCAAGTTTTTCTTTTCAACCATGAGAGCTAGAAACTTATTTTTAAAAAATGAAAGCTGACATTTTGATGTAATCCTGTATGACTTCAGGAGATGTGGCCCAAGGCACAGGCCTATGCCTTAATCTGGCCCTGACTTAATCCTTGTTCAATTTGAGTCCCTGCTTATGGCAGAGTGTGAAATGAAAACCTGACCTGTAAATATAGGAAAGGGCAGAGGAATATTCCCTTTTCAAGGAAATACTTTTATAATACATTAAATAATAAGAAAGAATCAAGTACTTTTATGTTAAGTCTAAAGTGTACAAGAGCAAGAAAGATTTTGAAATGTATTTTTTTGCAGTGTTGATATAGGACTTGGATTTCCAGTGCTCCTTTGGTCCTTTTTAATCATATGAAGCATTTATAAATTAAAAGTAAGTGAGACTAAATAAAAGATACACTTTTAATTATGTGATTTAAGCATAATTACATGGCATTCCAAAATATTTTATAACTGAGATAATTTTCTTAGTGTTAGTACAGTTAGTGAATGGAATTTACAGTAAGTCCTTTATTCTTTTTTTTGTCTAACCAAAAATAATCTTTGTAATAGATAATAGACTCCTAAACTGAACAAAACTACACATGCAAGGGTTTAAAATGTTTCTATTTGTCTTTTGTTTCAATAGGAATCCAAAACAAAGTTAATCTGATCAACAAGGATCAATAGAAAAGTGAGTGAAGATTCTTATTTCTTTGAAGCCAGAAAAGGCAACGAAATAATCCTCCTAAACAATGAAGGCCTTTAATTCAGAGTTCTGAACACTGAAAGGCATTGTGAAGTGGGATTTGCAGTGTTTCTGGTTTTAATTTAAACTGTACAAGCAGGTGCAGTAAGGGGAGGTGAATTGCTCTTATTACATTGTTGCCACTCGTATAAAATAAAATCCACAAAAAGTCCGAAAGTCTGGCTTTATTAGTGAGAGGAATAAAAATAGACATTTTAAAAGAGAGTTTTCACTTCTTTAATTTTAGTTTATCCATTTTTCTCCATTTTGTATGTCTTTTTAGATCTACATACTGAAGGCATGTTATATAGGTCCACATCCTCTGCCTTCCAAGAACAGGCCAAGTGGGGAGTGTGACCCAAGAATCTCTTAGTGTCAATTCACAAGGTGACGTAGAGGATTACAGGAATCTCTTGAATCTGGTACGTATATTGTAGTTCATAAAGGAATGTCATGGAGGTCTCAAATGAAAGACAATGTCACTCTGGTCATCCATATCATTATGAAATGTATGTACTGATATTATGTAAGGAGTTATATAAATATACTGAAAATATGTTCTTAAAGTCTGTAGCCACGTACTGGTCATTGGCAAAGGTGAAAAATAGGTTTACTGTCAGAAAAGAGATGTTTATCCATCAATCTGTTTACATATAAATTGAGTATTGTCTCATTCACAGTGGTTCTCCTATCATCAGTCTGAACTGAATGCAAACGAAGGATTGTGGGGACTTCAGAAAGAACTTAAGAGGAAGAGAAAAACAGCAGTGGGGTGCAGGGCCCCCACATGGGTGGGGGGAGGGTACACTTTACCGGGGCCCGGAGGCCCTGGGGAACCCAGGCCAGGCTGCAACCCCTATAACCATGAGGAAAACATTGAGGCTAAATTGTAGATCATGCCTAAAGATATTGATAGAAACTTATTTCCCTGTATCTGTGTATTTATTGTCCAGATTTGCTGAAGCCAATCAGAAGCATTGTGTTAGAGCAGTCTCAAGCAACACTCTGAACAGTGAGTTGCTGGGCCGGCTGGCCCAGCCCAGGCCCTTCTCTTGACTAGAGAGCGTGTGCTTGTGCAGTTAAACTAGGACTTGTAGTTTGAGACTGAGAGACAGAGAGATTTGTGCTCCTCTCTGTGACATGGTTTATCATATCAAGATCAAGAACTACCAGTCCCAGAGTTCCTTGTGCATAGACAGGAGGGAGGGACAGCTGGTGGGAGGGGCAGCGCAAAGCACCATAACACAGTGGGAGTTAGTGCTGCTTCGTCTTCTGGTAGGATTTGCAGGACCAAAATATATGTGAGTAAGTGTCTAATTCAATCACAGTCACTCTCCCCCCGCATACTGCCATGTCTGGTGGTGGCTGTAAATACAAATCAGGCAGCCAGAAATGTAAGGAGGTGAAAGAAAGGGAACTAAAAGAAGCTAAAGGACACCAATCTATCCCCCAGTTTTTCAAATCAGACAAGGCCTTTCTGCAGTCAGGCAGTATACTAACTAGGGAAGCAGATGAACAAAATCAAGATGAAAATGATTTCAATATAGAGACTGTGTCTGTGGCACTGGCAATTGATGACAGAGAAAAGCTGCCAGAACATGCATCATGTGACTCCAATCTAATGCTTGAAGATAGGTAGTATCACCATTAGCACTACCACCTTCAGAAGGTTTACAAGAAGCAGGAGAGAGTAGTGCTATGCTATCTGATTCTTGTCTTTTAAAATATCCAGGCTTGTGGCCTGAAAACATAATAGATTCTATCCATAAAAAATTGTTCTGTCTGGTGTCCTGACTTTTGAAGAAATGCGGAAGCTAGAAAAGTCAATGCCAAAAGATGTTGATGGGCATAATTTTCCTGAATTTCTTCTCAAATGTAAGGATCCCAACAAGAGAGAAAAGAAACCAAGAGACTGGCTTGTTTGGAGTGCTACCAACCAAGCACTATATTGTTTTGCATATCAGCTGTTTGTTGAAGGAAGGCTTAAACAGCACAGTATGCTGGCAAAAAATGAAGGATATTCACCAATTGTGAAAAAATGGCGTAAACTATATATTAAACTTCCTGAACATGAAAAGAGCATAGAACATAAAACTTGCTACTGCCAGTGGAAGCAATTACAGCAGTCACTGTCAGGTGGACATGGAGTGGACAGTGAGATTCAAAAACAAATATTAACAGAAGCTACAAGATGGAAAGAAATATTAGAAAGATTGTTGGATGTTACCTTAAAGAAATTTTCTTGCTTCATGAGGTTAAACATTCCAAGGAGATAATAATCTGCTAGGTGACCCACACAATGGTAACTTTCTTGGAACTCTTGAGATTATAGCTTTGGGAAGGTTAAATCACAGTTTTGCATTGAAAAAGGCCAGTAAAATAAAGCTTTAAAGTTAATTGGCCTAATTATAAAATGTTTGCAGTCACACTGGTCCATTTGAATACAAAAATCAAGACATTGACAGGATATAATACCTTTATAATGACCAAAATGTTACAAAATAGTCAGCAAACTTGTAGGACTCTCAGGCTGGGTGTTATGTTAAACAAAAATAGCAAAGGGGGGCATTTTTCAAGAATGTAGAATATGTAACAGTAATTTCAGAATTCAAACTTTTTTCATGCTGTGTGCTGCTCAAAATCATCACACATGCCATCTTTGGCATGCGTGCCACAGGTTGCCGACCCTTGTCATAGAGGATAGGTTCATCAATGGCGATTAGGCAAGATGGTCAGGGATGCAAACCCATGCTCTAGGTGTCCCTAAACCTCTGACTGCCAGAAACTGGGCCTGAATGTTTGGGAATGGATCACTTGAAATTTGTCCTGTTCTGTTAATTCCTTCTGAAGCAACTGGCCATTGTCAGAAGGCTAGGTGGATGTTTGGTCTGACCCAACATGGCCATTTTTATATTGTTATGATGCTGACATTCCTATGTTTGTGGATTTTAGAAGTGTTTGTTGGGGGAAGCGGGCTTACAATGGAAACATTTTTTTAAGTTTAACCCTGGTGTCCTTGCTGTCACTCCATAATACTGTTTCAGTCCATGATGTCATGCAGCTTGCACTCTTTCTCTTCTGCTGAAACAGGGTCTCCTTTGTTTACCATATGGAAGGTGAGATCAAGATCTGTTTTGTAGTTGTTTCGTTTCTGTGACAATTTCAAACATTATAATGTTTGTATTAATTTCCTAAATCACATTTTAAATTTAACAAACTATTAGTTAAAATAATATATTTTCCCTAAACAAAAATAACGGAGGTAGCTTCTTCATACTCTGACAGAGCTGGGAACTAGGAGTAGCATCAGAAGAGTGAGAATGAGATTATAATGGCACAGGAAAATAAAAAAGTGTTATTTATCACTGTTTCAATGTCACCAACTTGTTATTTTTATTGTTCTTAAGAATAATGGGATTTATTGAGGCAATTTATCCTCAAGTCACATGGCACATATTATATTTGAATGGTGAAGAATTCTAAATAACAGAACATAAAAAGAACCTTACAAGGCAAGCAAATCTATACTTTTTAAACTACCTTGTTATCATTCAGAGAAAATATAACACAGACATAGAAAAAGGTAAAAGTTAAAAAAAAATTAAGACACCTGCATAATCCTTGACTCAAAAAAAAAAAAAAAAAACTACTGCATATACAAAATACTTTCTAGAGGAGAACCAAGTGAAGAATTAAACAAACATATTGACCACTATGCATTTGGGATGTATATACAAACACTCAATAGTCACAAATCACTAAATGGTTGTTGAACACCTGAAATTCTATTGATCTCTAATGCTTAGTAATGGCTACTATAGTTGTTCAAAAGATCAGGCAAACAAACAAGCAATTACCCAACATTTGGAAACTTAATATAAACAAAACTGAATACAATATGAACAAACATTGCAGCCAGTTTGGCTTCACCAGATAAATTGCCACAATGGCCTTAGGTTATCTCCCAAAAGATGATCATGTAAAATTAAGAATGTTGCAATGAAAAGAGAGTATTGTAAATCAGGCAACAGAGAATTTCAAGGATGACAAATCGTTGCCTATTGTAAATTATAACAATAAATTCCTCTTTGAATTATTTGTTTATAACAACTGTAACCAAGAAAAATCAGATTCTTCAGCTAAAATTCCAAGAAATTTAAATCATAATAGTGTCCAGAAGAAGCTGATAAACCAAATAGTTTAATTTTGTCAGCTGCTGTTCTCAGCTGACTGCAAAATAAAGACAGAGAATACAAATACAATAATTTGATATGAATTAGTTTTTATTTGTTAGGACTAATCTAAACATGCAATAATAGAATATCTGAGCATGGATATTATGATGACTAGAACTAACTAAATCCAGAGGTTAGTCAGTAGAATTCCTAAATCAGGGGTTCTCAAGTGGTTGTGAGGTTGTTATGAGGGGGTTGCAAGCTGTTAGCACCTGTTCATGGCTGACAGCCAGAGCTCTTCATATTTTCATATTCATATTCATATTCATATTCTTCATATCTTCATATTTTCAGAGGGGGTTCCAGAAAAAAAAGTTTGAGAACCTCTCTCTTAAATCTTATCATGATCTTAATCACACCAGTGTATATGAGGAACAATTTCATTGCAGGCAATGGAATTATACCAGTGTAAAACTGGTGTGGAAGCACAGTCAGACCCTGCAATCAGCAAAGGTTTTAGTTCACTGCATTTTGCCTGGTTCTCAAACACTTTAAAAGCAATGGACTGAAAGGTGAAAATAGTAGTTTCAACCCATTCCTCTTCAGATTAACTCCAAGAGTGCTGTGCCTTTGCTTTTCATCTCAGTGGTGTTATTAGGATGGGAGCAGTCATCTCTGAGATGGCCTAACAGGAATGGTCCTTGTATTGTAGCCCAGGGCTCCATTTGCTGGGATCCCCTTATGTTCTAATTAGAAGGAAAAAATTGCCTCAGAGAAAATTTAAAAATAAATACTGACTGCCCTGAAGTGCCTTAATTTATTTTGATATGAAGTCACCCCTTGCTATGGGAAGCCAAAGCAGATTTTCTTCAGGTGGTTTACAAACTAATGGAGAACACTCCAAGATCACACAATGAAAACACAATCCCCAAAATACTTAACTGGCCTGAGGTTAACTCCACAGTACCTTCAGGCAGTTCTGCAAGCCCATACATTTTGATTCTGTGTCTAAATGGCAAGTCATAACGGCTGTTGGCTTAGACATTGTATGCTCCTCCTCCAAGTCTGACTATTAATAGATACCTTAATAAATGCAATTGTTTTTCATAAACAAATCTGGTTCCATAAATAGAAGGCTAATTGCGCCAATTGTAAAATTCCTGTGATACATGGTACATAATTTTTAATGAGGGAAGGACTCAGAAAAAGAGCTGGTTGATAAGTGAAAAGTCAAGAAAATGTTAGTTCCCTTTTTTTGTTGAAATTTCATTGCCATGAAAATCTTTCAACAAGTTCTACTCAGAATTGACTACTCATAACTGACTGGGAGTCTGCAATGCAATACCTAACCTACTGACAGGGGTATGTCAGTCCCAGGACTCTAACAGAATATTGATTATTTCTGATTCTAGTCCAACTGAATTCAATTCAACTTTTTTTTTATAAGTTACATGATTCCCCCACAATGTTAACTGTATACCATCGTCAGATTCTTCCTCATCCACACAGCAGTGTTGAGTGTGTGTCTGTGTGCTGTTAAAAAGCTTTTGCATTTCACTCAAGTGATGGGTGGTGGTTGTTAGTGAATACTCTGATTAAAGAGGAAGGGCAGTGATACTTTTAGATTTGTCAGCAGACTTTGATGCCACTGACCATGAGAGTTTGTTGATCCACCTGTGGACCCTAGTTGACATAGATGATATACAAGGTGCCACCCTTGATTGGTTCTGTACTTCTCTGAGAGAACACAGATGGTGGTTATGACCAATTATTCATTGGCATGCCCTGTATGCATTCAGGCATTATTCTGCAGGGATCTGTCACACCTCCTGCTCAATATGCCTCCACTGTTTGGTAAATTGGAGTAGTGCTTGAAGTGCCTTTTGAGGTTTGGCAGTACTTCTAGTGCCTTAGGGGTCAGCAGAGGAAGGTTTACTAAGGACAACTGCTTCTCCAGCTCAAAAGTGCTCACCTGTGGAATCTGACAAGGTTCAGTCATCTTCCTCATATTATTCAACTGGAGCAGAGCGAAACATGGATTTTTCAGTTTGAGAAGAGAAAAAAAAACCAGTTCAATCAGAAATGACATCAATATTTTTTTTAAAAAATATTTTCACTGAATCAAAAAACTAAAAAAGCTCACTTGATTTCACATTGACCAAAACCTTTAGAGTCATCTCTAAACAACTTTTTTTCCCCTCCAGTTTTTTAAATTCATTTCAAGTCAAACAAAACATTTTGGTCAACTAGAGAGGTCTCCCCCAAATACCCAATAGCCCAGTGATTCAGGCCCTGACCTGGGTGTACAGAAACCTTGGTTTAAGTCACTCTTACAAATCAGGCATAACAAGGATTTGAAAACAGGTCTACAATATCTTAGGGGAGTACCCTAACCAGTGGGTTATTGGCTGTAAGGGAATGTGACACAGGAGTGATTTTCAGAGGCTTGTATGTCAGCCAAATCTGGATGGATTCTCATGGGGCTAAAATAGGCCCATAGGACTATTCCTTTGTCAAATTCCAAAGTTCTGTTCCAGAGCATGAAGGATCTAGAGCCCTTCAAAGAAATCACTGATTTTTGTTTGCCAAAATGACCTGTTTTCTTTTACTATCCTTGTTCTTTTGAATAGTTTTTACTGAAGCTATTAAAAAAATATTCAGCCTGAAGCAGAAAACAACTATACAATCCTGCCAACACTATTGGTTTCCCCTGTATGTTGCAGGTTTTCCAATGCTCCTGCTGATTTGCAGGGAAAACGTCAGTTTATGAGGAAATCCCCTCTGACTAGATACCTTCCCCACTTCTCTATCACCTGGAGGAAGGCAGTCAACCAGAGCTGCTCAGTGTGCTCAGGTGCTTCTTCCTTCTTCAGCACAGGAAGCAGGCAGAGCACCTTCCTCCTTCCCCTTAAAAGTATGGGACAATTCCTAAAGCTCTGAGCCCTCTTTCTCCCCTTATGGTTCTGCAGCTTCTCCCCTTTGACTCCCAGTACCAGGCTGGGAAGGGAAGGCAGTGAAATAACTCTCTCTTGACCCAGCTCCAACCCACCCTCACAAAGCACCATGAAGAGAATGAGGGACCAGAGCAGGTGGGAAAGAAGCAGACCTGTCAGGACCAGGCTGTGGGCTGACAGGGTGCCCTGGTCAGCTGCAAAGCTGCAAATGTGAGATAAGTAGAGGGGTCAGGAGTGAGCTGGATCACAGTGCCAGGAAGTCAGGGTCAGGCACCAAGTTACAGGCAAACAAACTCAAGGACAAACCAGGGTCAGGAGCTGGAGTTCTAGGGTCTATCAGAAGCAGGGTCTAGAGAGAGGGCGGGCGGGTGGGCAGTCTGTGTTCTTGCTCAGACAGTTCCCATTCATGGCTTCCTGGTTTATGTACTGGTTATTGGCCAATCTGTGGTCTGTGAGGAGCCAGCATTCAGGCTCTGTGGGGCAGTACTTCCTGCCAGGCCTAGCTTCATAGGGTCCTCCCCTGCACACCCACCTTCAGCCTCTAGTGGCAATGTGGAGGCATCAGCAACCAATGGGCTCAGGTTCTAGCCCTTCAGCTTCTTACATTGGGCCCCCTTTGGGGTGATGTTAATTCAGGCTTGTCTGGGAGAGCCTTGTGGGATTCTGCCAGCAAGTCAGGCGTGTGAACATGAGAGGCAGGCTTCCCTGTGTGCTCTTTGGTGCCATAGCTTTCCCAGCCCATCAGATAGTACAGGAATCAAAGATGGTGCGCATTTCATGTTCCTCATGATCCTGGATTTTGATTGGGGGAGGTGGCAGTGTGGTTTGGTCAGTGAAGGGATTTTCAATTTAGGGCTTCAGAGGGGAAACATGGAAATCTGGGTGTATTTTGAGAGACTAGGGAAGCTGTAGTTAGAATGTAACTGGATTAATCTGATGGCATATTGGGAAGGGTCACATGAACCAGTGGTCCAATTTATTGGAGGGGTGACTGGTCTGGAGATATTTGGTGGTGAGCCACTTCTTTTAGCCTATCATGAACATTGAAGTTTTTTGTCGCTGACCACCTGTATGTCTCTTATAGGCCTTCTTCACCTTTTCTAGATGTTTCCTGAGCTCTTCTTGAATAAAATGGATCTTTTGAACCCAGTAGATGGTGGTGGGGCTCCAGGAGGCTGCTGGTAACCCCAGGTGAAAATGGGAATGGACCTTTAATTGGCAAAGAAGGTGTTTCGACCCATGGAGGCATGGTTGGCATTGTTGTATGAAAACTCTGCGTATGTCAGGAGTATGGACCAGTTATCTTGGTGATAATTTATGAAGCACCTCAAATACTGCTCCAGTACTTGGTTCACCCATTCAGTTTGTCCATCTGTTTGTGGGTGATATGTGTTGGAGCTGGATAGGCAGATGCCCAGTAGCCTGAAAGCTTTGTGCCAGTAGTGAGAGATGAACGATGGGCCTTAGTCAGAATTATGTCATTTGGGAACCTGTGGATCTGGACCATGCTGTGCAGTAGGAGTTGGGCAGTAGTCTTGGCAGAAGGTAGGTAGTTGCAGGGGATGAAATGGGTCATTTTGATCTGGCAGTTCACAACTGTTCAGTCTATGTTGTGGCCATCATATGGCAGGAGTTCCATAATAAAGTCTAGGCAGATGGGAGACCACAGCCTAGCTGGAATCTCCAGGAATACTAAGGTCTCAAGGGGTCCGGTTCAGGGTGTCTTGGTATGGGCACAGCACTTGCAGGATTCCATGTAGGCTTGGACCTCAGCCTGCATATAGGGCCACCAGAGAAAAAGGGGCAACCATGCAGGAGGTCTTCCTGTGGCCAAAGTGAGCTGCCAGCTGCATGTCATGGCATAGCCTTTGCACCTCCAGTTGGGGGCACCCTGAGGGCACAAATATGTACTCATCAAAGTATGTTACCCCATTCCAGATGGAACAGTGCATATTATCCCCCAATGGCACGAACTGTGTTTATGGGGCCAGGGGGATCTCTTTCAAGGTGGCCTGGATGAGGGAGAGCAGGTCTTGTTAAATTGTGGCATTCTACAGGTTTTGGTGTGGAGACTGAGCGCGGGAGCAACAGGCCACCCTTCCCTTCTTTCTTGGGCTCACAAAGCTGAGAGTCAATGCACAGGGCAAGGTTAATAAAGATGTCTAGGCAGGTGGGATTTTCCATATGGGCTAGCTTGTCTTTTACCTCATCATTGAGCCCCACCTGGAATTGATAAAGTTGGGCTGCCTCATTCCATTCAACATCATCCAGATACCATTGGAAGTGAGCAATGTTGAAGGTGGTCAGCCCTTGCCCCTGATGAAGCTTCCGGAGGGTAGCCTCTGTTGAGTGGATGCGATGCAGGTCATCAAAGTTGGTCACGAAGGCTTGCAGGAAGGCATCCCTGTCAGAGAGCACTAGGCTGTTCTGCTTCAATAGCGGGGAGGCCTGAGCGCTTCACCAAAGAGTAGGCTGACTACTAGCCCCACTTTAATCTGGTCTGTGGGGTACACTTGGGGGCAGAGCAGGAAGAGCAGCCTGGATTATTTTAGGAACTCCTGGAATTTTCAATGATCCCTGTTGAACCATTCAGACAGTGGCATTGCTGGCACTGGTTCAGGCGATGCATCGTCCGTTTGGGCATAAAGTGTTACTGCTTCTACCTGTGAGTGTGTGAGCTGCTCACGTGGGGTCTGTACTTTGGCAGTGAGCTGCGCCACCTAAGCCAGTGACTGGGCTAGTTGCTCATGCAGGGTCTGTGCTTTGAGTGCACATCCTGTAACTTGGGTCTGTAGTGATTAAATCCTGCAGGTCCTTGGGGAACTGCTGGTTGGAGGGCAGCCTGCCCCTTCCTTCATCTGTGGAGGGGTTGGATGGATTTTGGGAGAGAGCTGATGGTGGGTCTGAGCAAGCTATCAGAACTGGGGTGCCCTGGTCAGGTGCTAAGTTGCAATTGGGAGACAAGTAGCAGCGTCAGGAGCTAGCCATGTATTCCAGAATACCAGGAAGCCACAGTCAGGCACCAAGTTGCAGGTGACAGGCAGATAGCAGAGTTGGAATTGAGCCGGGTCAGGATACTAGGAAATCAGGGTCAGGCACTAGTTTACAGACAGAAATAGAATAGCAAAGTCAAGGACAAACTAGGGTCAGAAGCTGGAGTTCTAGGGTCTATCACAAGCAGGATCTGGAGCAGTCTGTGGTCTTGCTTAAACAGTACCCTGACATGGCTTCTGAGTTTATATCTCGGTATCAGCCAATCAGTGAGCTGTGAGGGGGACCACTCAGACTCTGCAGGGTGGCACTTCCTGTCAACCCTAGCTTCATAAGGTCCTTCTGTGGCTACCAAGCCAGAGCCTTTAGTGGTGATGAAGAGGCATCAGCATCCTGAAATCCCCATAGTTCCAGGTTTTAGTCCTACTGGTTTTTAAAGATCACGGAAAAGGGCAGGAAGACTCTGAAGATTGTTAGGGGAGCATAATTAGTGAAGAGGTCTGAGGGAGCAGATCAATTCATGGGCAAACGAGCCCAGTGTGAAAGTGTGGGAGGGGCAAAAATAATTGAAGTTCTCTGAATGGGGGAGGGCAAATTAATTTGTTGGAGCCTCTAGACAGGAACTGGAGAGGTGTCTTTCTGTGCATGGGTGAGAAGATTAATTCATGGGGGGCTTTTGTGTATCTTTGTCAAGACTATTGTAGCTGCACTGATATAGCCCTTAGTATAGACAGGCAAAACCATTATTTGTGATGTGGAATTTACCCCTGATTGAAAACCTGGATTAAATTACAACTTGCCTGTTACACTAAGGGTTCCACACTGACAGACAGCTATGCTGATATTTATAATTGGGACAAACCCTTAGTCTAAACAATGTGTGGTGAATTTATTTATATATCATATATGCAAATGTATACATATTGAGGCAGATTCACGCAAATTACAAATGTATTTTTTTGCATAGAGATGTTGGCAGATCTGAGCATGAGAAATTCCAGCCCAAACAGTTAGTTACAAGTAAATGAAAACAATAATTTATAATAGACCATGTTTGGCAACCTTAAGTAGAATCAATACCAGTTCTGCCTATAATCATGGAAATATAGCACCGATGAACATTACTGTACCTTTTGTTTCTAATGTAATTTTTTTCCTTTTATCTTGCCCAGAGATCCACACATGTCTTGAGGGACAGGGACTATGTCCTCAAACAGACGAGACTTGTTCTTAGTAGGGACATTTATAAAATCTATGCTTTACAAAGTCTAATAGCACATCTGTGGAGTTAACAGTGCTGAAGGCACAGGCAAATTTCTGCTGTGTTTTCATTTTCACAGTGAAATCATATTAATGAGAACATTTGGCTTACAGTGCTAAAATGCAGTCTCATATACAATAAAACAAGTAAACAAATGACAAGAGCATAACACTCGTAGTTAATTTTTTTCCTCTTTGTTTTAGACAAATGCTGTAATTCCTGACAAAAATGTCACTAGCACAGTTTGTTAATAAAGAGATATAAATTAACTTAAAACCACATTATTAGTTAAAAAAATCTGGAAGTCTGGAAACTTGTGGTTATAATTTCACAATCAACCATATCCGCAGTCCACCACCTACCTATCTATCTGAGTCACAAAAAGGGGGTTACCAATTTATATGATATTTCTAACTGTAATTTGGGGGTGGATGAAATAGTTTGAGCTACTTGACTCAGAGTAGAATGGGGCTAGGATGCAATGTTGCTTCTGGACATTAGATAAGAGCTTGCAAGGGGTTTACAAGAAATCTTTATAAGACATTAACTATAGTGGTCACTTCTGCTCTCACTGTAACATCTCTCACAATCACATCACTGCTGCAGTCCCAATCCCATCCCCTTTGTTCAGACAAAACTCCTGTGGACTTGTGCCATTTAAAATGTACAGGCTCAGGTTCTATATCTCTTTATACTGATTAACACAAATATAATTTTCCTAGCCATTTTCTTAGTTATAATTCCTCTTACTGATGCAGATCATCCTCTGTTCATTTCTTGGTTCTTCAGTATACTTCCAGTAATGTGACATCCAGATCTGAGCACCAAATGTGGACTTGTGCACCAAATGTATATTGTACATTGTCATAATGCTGTCTTCTGTGTGCTCTGTTGCTGTATTGATGTATCCTAGTTTTGCATTTACATTACTAACTGCTGCCATCAAGATGATGTTCTGAAGCTTTTATCTACTGCCTCTCCCAAATCCTTCTCCTGATTAATATTTTGTAGCATGTGTCCATTTAAAGCATAACTCTTTCATAATTATTATCATCACAGAAGTTAGAGATATAAAAGAACTACTGAATAATCTAACCCATCTCCTTGTCAGTACAGGATATATTATAGCCCTCAGGATAGAGGGCATATCAGATATTAAACTGATACATAGTATTCTTGATTGAAATCTTATTAATTTACATTTTTCACATTGCCTGCTGTACCACTAAATATCTACACTGTAGTTTCAACATCAATCCCAATTTGCCTTCTAGTTCACTTATCTGCACAGTTTAAAGTTGAAAAGTTGTATTGACTCCTGATTAAGTATTGTGATGGTGGCTCATTGTGATTCTTTATAAAGGATCCAGGTTTAGGAGTGAAAGTATTATGCCTGTTTCCTTTGTCAGATAGGAACTGGCTAAAATTTAGTTGTGGTTTAATTTTGAGCCCAGTCTTGCACTCCTTGTACACAGGAATTTTTGAATGACTTCAATGGGAGTTTTGAGTATGCAAGAAAAGCTGGTTTAGACTCTTGATCTCTAGGATAACCTCTTCTAAAGCTCTTTTAAAATGTTGATTATGATTACGAGCTGGTACGGAACCTAACTTTAGAATAAGACTTCATATTCCTCTTTATAATGCCTAGCTGAAGATTTTTCACTGGGGAAGAAAAGATGGAAAAGAACATGGGAATGGATTCATGTACTGTTAAGATCTTAGTTGTGGAGGTGGAAATAAACCAGGAGAGCTCACCATGGGGCACAAAAACTCCAGACTGACAGCACCTGTTCATTTCATTCCTGAAACTCCTGTTGTTTTTGCCAGTAGGGGTGGGTCTCTCCTACCCTGGTATGTACAACTATTAGCATACATCTCCTGTCCCATTCTAAATCAAACCATCCTAAAGCTTGATCTCCTTTCCAATATTCTTTCCCTCTTACTTACCCAAGTTAAAATGTATTTTGTGACAGAAAGGCAATAACAGACAACTGTCTTTCTTTAAAATATAGTGAGGTTATTCAGTACAAATGGAATGAACCTCATTTTTTCATTTCAGATCAAAGTAGAAACCTTTTGAAGTTGAGCTATTTGATAAAAAGGGGCTTTATAACAAGCAGATATAGAAGTTAATAGGACATAGAGATATTTTATTAAACTGCAAACCATTATTAATATTGCAGTTTTAACTTGAAAGAAATATGTGAAATGACACCGGAAATTAATTAGATTATTTCATCATTCTTTTACATTATAAACTTTGATACACTTGCATAGATATATAGGTACATTGATAAAAAGACACAAAGACAAACAGAATTTTAATGAGTGGGGAGCTTTTATCTACTATCACTTTGTGACTTAATTTTTTCTGTTTATACTGCCTATTGATTCCAGTTGAAACCTGCTGTTTTAATGTTGTTATTGATATTCTCTCTGGGTTTTCTTCTAATTCTGGCATTGATATTACCTTGATCGGATTTAGTTTATTTGAATTGCCTGTAGGTTTCAGTCTCTGGAGTTTTTCACTGCTTATAGACATGCAAAGATAAAACCTCTCTTTTTATCTAAAAATCCTTGAGAGACTCTGAAAGATACAGCCATTTTCTGAAAACATTAAAAAGCAAGAGACAACAATCAAAAGGAATATACTTCTCACCCAGTCTATTCAAGACATCATTTTTATACACCCTGCATATTCTCTGACATACACAGACTTCTAATCTAGTCAGTTCCATTTTACATTTAGAAACTGCGTGTGAAGAAATTGTTTTGTCATAAAGTCACAAGTGGTTCCAAGTTCGATGTCACAGGCTTTACCTTTAACGAAGTATGTTTCCTGACTAATTTGGAAAGTGAAGCTGCAGCACATACAACCCTGTCTAATACCATCAGGTTATTCACTCATTTGAGGACGCTTATGAAAGTTTTTATTTTCATGCTTTCTTAAAATAATTAATTAATTAACTAACTAACCCTCATTTCCGAGAGTGATGTGTAAACTGTGGTTCTACTGTATTCCTAAGCCCCTTAGAGAGAAAGAAAAATAATTAATTTTCAAAACAGAGCTTAGTAACAACGTTACCTTTAAGTGAAAGGTTTTTATGTTGTTTGGTAAGAGTAACAGTTTCTAACTTTTTCTCTCTGATGTGTTAGCTTTGTTTCTTCTTTTCATCAGCTTTTCCTTTCTGATCTTTTGGCTTAATTTCAACCTTCATTCCCTTATTTTTGTTTGTTTCTTGCTGTAGGCTTAATGTTCATTCTCTTCCCTTTACTCAGGCTCCTTTGGCATCTCATATTATATTGAATAATGTCAAGAATAATTAACATTCTCAAAGCTGTAACTAAACCCAGGTACATTATTACCTTACATATGAGCTTATGCTTTATTTAAACATCATGATTTATTCCCACATTACAGATGTCATCAATCAGTTATTTTTGCAGTTTGCCAGTTTATGGAATACTTTATAATGTAGCATTCTGCCTGTGTCATATAACCAGGTGTACATTCATACAGAGAGAGATGGGGGCAGGGGGCTGTTTTTACAAGGTTTAACATTTAATTATCATGCTGTCAATATAGATTTAATTTTTGTGTCCAAAGTAATGGCATATAGGAGAGTAGTTGTACATACACTCTGGTAGCAGCAGGCTAT
Source organism: Emydura macquarii macquarii (assembly GCF_026122565.2). Classification (NCBI taxonomy): domain Eukaryota; kingdom Metazoa; phylum Chordata; order Testudines; family Chelidae; genus Emydura; species Emydura macquarii. The sequence goes on along the minus strand of NW_027131964.1, from coordinate 2,498,852 downwards.
ATGAAAGGTAAGTGTGGGGAATGATGCCTGAAAGCATTACATCAGCAGGGAAGAGAATGGTGGGTAGTGTGGGTGGGGAACAGAGGCTTGAGGAGGTGCTGCACGCACCCCAACAGTGAAAAAGTGATGCTTGCAGGAGAGGCAGAAGATCACAGGAAGAGAAAGGAGGGTCTCATAGTTAAGGAAGTTAAATGCCCTTCTGGAGAAAGTGATTCTGTTCCTGGTGTGAGAGTTCCCATAAGATGTTGGGCAAGTCAGTTAAGTCATAATGTTCACAGAAGACCACTAATTGTGTGTTCGCCATTTTCTGGGTGCCCGACTTGTGACATTAGAACCAGATTTGGAGAAGTTCTGAGTGCTCATGACTGCAGCTGAAATAGATAGAGCTGTGCTTTGAAGTCTTAAATTGGGCACCCAAAATTAGTTGCCATTTCACAATTTTGGCCTTAAGCTCTGTGTTTCAGCTCCATGTCTGTAAAATGGGGATTTAATTTCACAAGGTTGTTGTTGTTCATTAACACTTAAGAAGCAATCAGATACTATGGTGAGAGCACCACATAAATGTACTATGGTAATAATAAATGACCAGGAAGAAATTATTAATTTTGTATTCAGTGCAAGGTTTGAATGCTGTACGTAAATAATGCACAGGGCCAACAATGAATGATGAGTATGAAAGGAAATATTGAATAACAACCCATTCATTGAGAAACAGCTGAACCATTTTTGCTGAACATTTCCAAAATAACATGTCAACCTGAGGCAGACATCAGCATGGAAAATCTCAGCCCAAATGGCTAGTTTGGCAAATGTATAAGCAAATTAAAAAAGAGTCGTATTATGGAACTTGTTGGACAACCTCGACTACTTGTGCTGCCTAAAATTTAAAAATAGAAAGGAGACTGAGGAAAATCCAAAGTAATCTCAGAATCAATTATTCTCTGTTTACACTTATATCTACTGGTATAAATCAAGAATAAAACCACAGACGCCAATGGTGTTCCATTGGTGTGAGATCAAAATCAGGCCTCATAACAGAATACTTTCTTACTTACTGGATTCAGCCTCAACTATGGGGCCATAATTATGGGGTAAATACATTCACATTTACAATTGTCTTGTGATATATTTTATACAAAAATTACCAGTTTATATTATTGCAGATGTTAAATAATATAAAACAATGCTGTTGTGTGTTAAGCCACATACTGTATTTTGCATATGTATTGAATGTTGTATCTGATGAAGACGAAAGCCTGTTTGTGCCTAATACTGTTCCCTGGAGAAATTGTTGAAGAACTGTTCATCCTTGTGGAAAGATTATTTCAATATCAGTGAGACTTATCTGCTGTGCAAGTGCCAGTTTAGTTGTAAAGCTCCTCTAGGGCATTTTATCAGGTGATCTTACTCAGCAGCAATGGTCTCTAGGAGAGCAGAAAGTAAGAATACAGTGGCCTTGACTTCCTAGTTTAAATCAAGGTGTCTTGGCAACTTTGCTTCTTGAATATTTTTAACGTAATGAAAAATGTATCCATCCCCCTTTACTCTCCTCCACCTCTGACTTGCTATCGGTACAAGAACTAAAACATAGAGTACCTCTATTTTAGTTTAGTTTATTCTGGTTTTTTTTTATATATATATCTGTATCTTAAAAATGTACTTTTTTGTTTTAAAGAACGGATTTTCTGTGTTTATTTTAACAATTTATTCTTCTTTACAAATTTCTTCATATTGTACCCTGACACAGATATATACAGGCCACTTGTTCTCACATATATTTCAGTAGGAACTGCACACTTTTATCTAATAGATGAATTTGGCCCTTTGGCTTGTCATACTTCAGGAATAATTTTAGGAATATTGACAGTATTAAGGCCTGAAACCGTTTCATGCTCAGCATGCTCTGACTGAAATATTATGGGTAAGTTGGGTACCCATTATGTAAGAGACTGGAAGTAGATTAATCTTTATGAAAAACTTATTTTTTATGTGTCTGTGTTAATCAAATTGAAAACAAAATGTAGAAGACTCGAAGACATTAACAATGCACTGCATATAAGAGGCAGCAAAGGCTAGCATTTAAAAATGGGATTGGAATTCACAAGACATAGTCCCATTGCAGTCTGAGCCACAAACTTCCTTTGTGACTTTGTACAAGTCCATTAGGATCTGATTCTGTTCCCACTGATGTAACTGGAGGAACTTTGACTTTCAGTTTCCTTGACTGTAACACAACGTTCTAATTTTTACTGACCTCTCAGGTGTGGTGTTGTGGTTAATTTTCTGTATTTGAAATAACTTCAGATTCTTGAGTGGAAGGAACTATGGTCCCCATTAGGCCACCCAGTTACACCTACACTTTTAAGGAGTACCCTGCTATGCAAGTAGTAACAATGATTTTCATGAAACTACTTGTGGAATAACAGTTCCTGTGAATTTATTATTATTATTATTATTATTTTATTATAAACATTTTTGGCAGGTGGAGCTCATTGAAAGATCTGTCTCAAAAATCTCTGCATTTGTGTTGGGGAACTGGGACCTTACAGCAAGGAAAAGGAATGGCAGAGAAAAAGAGAAAGAAGAATTTTAAAAACTGCAATCCAAAAGTTTCCAAAATATATTTAAATATTTTCTAATAAGCAAAGTAAACAATTAAAGAGCTTGCTCTTTGGTATATTATACAAGAAAACAAAATAGGGGTATATCTACACTCACAGTGGAACTGAAATAAAGTCTGTTGTAATTCATACCTTTTGTTATTTTGATGTAAATCTGTATGTGGACACTCATATTTCACATCCAAAGTGTCCTATTTTGATTTAATTTAAGTCTATTTCTTACCGACTTAAGTTATATTGAAGATTAGTGTCCATATGGAGACTTGCACTGAAATAATACAAGTGTAAATTAAAAGCAACTTCATTATCTTGATTCCTGTTTGCATGTAATAAGTCTAGAGATACAAACCAGAAAACCAAACTGTTTAATATGTAGTTTACAATTTAATAAAGTCCAGATGAGAGTAAGAAAGAGGAAAAAATCAAATGAGGTAGAAGAAGCTGTCTTAACAGATCATTGTTGCTGTTACAGTATGAGAATTTTTATTCCTGTTACAATATGTTGGGTTCTTAATATTTCTGCTACTTGTAAGGCATGAATTTAGAAAGTGTGGAAGATGGAAAGTTCCGTTTTTCCTTATTCAGATTGCTATGTGGACACTAATCGAGTTTATGGATTCTGAATAGTTTAGTCAAATTCGAAGGAGTTTATTCCATGTCCCCTTTTATTCTAATTTGGGTCTTATTTAAGGTAAGAGTGAGATGATCATTGTTTTACTCATATAAACACAAACCTGTACAGATCATACTCCATCTCCAACTGTACTAACAAAAGAGTACAATCTTTTTCCTTTCAAAATTAACTGAAACTTTGCCACTGACTTCAGTAGGAGTAGGATTAGATCCAATGCAAACACTGGGCAAAATTTTCAAACTTGGGTGCCTAAAATGGACACCTAAATCCATAATTAGGCATTTAAATAAATGGTTGGATTTTTAGAGATGCCTTTGCCTGTGGGGATGCTGCAGCATGCTCCTACTGGTGTTCCTGGCCTTCTCTGAGGATGCATGTCAGAAGGCATTCCTACAGTCTCTGTCTGGTCCCTTAATACTTTGTTTATCCTATTTCTGAATTCTGATTGTCTAATGCTCATAGCATAGCAATATCCTCTTATGACACCCTGGTTTGGAACTACTTTGGTAAACAGAGATAAATATTAATAATCCTAATTACTGTGCTTACTGGCCAATAAGAATGCAGAGTTTCCTAATTCCATTTCAAAATTTAAAATAATTTACCTGCCAGCTGACAAGAAACATCCAGCCAGGACACAGTTATAAAGGTGTGCCTGTTATTATTTATTGCTGGTGGAAAGCAGATATTACCTATCGCTGATGCTCATTAATAATGGTGATTAGGCTGCATGTCTTGCTTCTGTTGAGAAATCCACAGGAGGGAACTTTATAGTAAGTGCACCTGCCAGTTCTATGAATTACATAAAGAATCCAAACTGTCCCCATTCCTGTGACAAATGCCTAATCTATCCCCCTTCTAGCTGCAAAAATCTGCTCAATCTGGTCAGGGCCTTTTTATTTTAGGAACTTTACAGACTATTTCCTTCATCTATAAGATGACTTTAGAAGTGGACCAAAAGGTCTGATGGCCTTTGTGTTGCTATCACCTGCCCCTGGGGCTATCTACTTTAAATAGTATGTAAACTATAGGATGCACTGCACTGTGGGATGCCAAGCCCCAGAACACACACCATTTGCATTGAATGTTTTCTCAGCAAGATCTGTCTTTTCAAAAGAGCCTGTAACAGGTGACTGAGGCTTTCTATGGAGGGTAATTTACATGTATTTACACTTCCAGCAAATTCCTCACTTTGTCTGTATAATTACAACAACAAAGTGTTGCCTCAGTTAGGTGTAACAGAGCAGTGCATTATTGAGGAGGGACTTTATTAGGCTAACCCCTTCCAGTTATAATCCCTCAGCAATGTAAATCACTCACAAGGTAAAAGGGAATAAAACAAAAGGCATAATACTATTTCAGAGACATATAAGAGCAGGAATATTGGGTTAGATCCACAAAGGGATTTAGGCCCCATTTGCCGCTTTAAGGACTTAAGACCAGGGACCCATATCCAAGACATTATGGAAGGATTACTGAAGATTCTCTAGCCGTCTGTCTACCACCCCATGCTGCTCTTCCATGTGGGCACTAACAATACTGCAAGGTATGACCCTGAGCATATCAGAAGTGACTACAGGGCTCTGGGAGAGAGGTTGAAGGAGTTGAGGGTGAACATGGTGTTCTCATCGATCTTTCCAGTCAAGGGTACGAGTCTGGGCAGAGACAGACACATCCTGGAAGTATGGTGTATGGATGGTGTCTTCAGGAGGGCTTTGGCTTCCTTGACCATCGGATCCTGGGATCCAAGAAGAAATACTGCTGAGTAGAGATGGCGTCCACCTGACATGGAAGTGGAGGAATAACTTCAGATACAGACTGGCTAACCTAGTTAGTTGGGCTTTAAATTAGGTTCAACAAGTGCAGGAGACAAGAGCCTTAGTGAAGTGTTGAAATCTAGGGGAGGAGGGGGAAAATGTGGGAAATTGCAGTATGGACCAGAGTGAATATAGAAGGGAAATCTACTAAACATCTTAGATGTCTATACTAATGCAAGAAGTATGGGGAATAAACAGGAAGAACTAGAAATACTAGTGAATAAATACAATTACAACATAATTGGCATCACAGAAACTTGGTGGGATTATTCACATGAGTGAAATATTGGTATAGAATGGTACAACTTGTTCAGTAAGGACAGGCAGGGAAAAAAGGGAGGAGGTGTTGCCTTATATCTCAAAGACATATGTACTTGCACTGTTTTTCAGATTGAAGTGGGAGGCAGACCTGTAGAAAGTCTCTGGGTAGGGATAAAAACCACAGGTGATGTCATGGTAGGGGTCTACTATGACCACACTACCAGGAAGAAGAGATGGATGAGATTTTTATACACAGCTTACAAAATCAACCAAAACACAGGACGTGGTGGTGATGGGGGACTTCAACGATCCAGAAATCTTTGGGAAAATAATACAGCAGGGTGCAGATTATCCAACAAGTTCTTGGAATGCACTGGAGACAACTTTTTATTACAGAAGGTGGAGAAAGCGACTAAGGGAGTGGCTATTCAGGATTTGATTTTGACAAACAGGGTAGAACTAATTGAGAATCTGAAGTTGGAAGGCATCTTGGATGAAAGTGAGTATGAAATGATAAGAATTCATGATTCTAAGGAATGGTAGGAGAAAAAAACGGGAGAATAAAGATAATGGACTTCAAGAAGGCAGACTTTAGTAAACTTAGCAATTTGGTAGATAAGATCCCATGAGAAGCAAGTCTAAGGGGAAAAAGGAGTAGAGGAGAATTGGAAGATTTTTTAAAGAGGCATTATTACGGGCACAAGAGTAAATTATAACAATGTGTAGGAAAGATAGGAAGTCTGATAAGAGGCCATCCTGACTTAACCAGGAGATTTTCAATGCCTTGAAACTAAAAAAAAAGGTCAGACAAAAAGTAGAAACTCGATCGAATTACAAAGGATGTATAGAAAGTCCAAGGTACAAAACAAGATTGTTAGCTAGGGATATAAAGGGTAACAAGAAAGCATTTTACAAATATGTGAGAAGCAAGAGGAAGGGACAGGGACAGGGTAGGCCTGTTACTAAATGAGGCGGGAAAGACAATAACAGAAAATAGAGCAATAGCCCAAGTGTTCAATGCCTTCTTTGTTTCAGTTTTCACCAAAAAAGTTAGCAGTGATTGGATGACTATCGTAGTGAACATTAGTTTAAATGGGGTAGGATCTGAGGCTAAAACAGGAAAAGAACAAGTTAAGAATTACTTAGACAAGTTAGATGTCTTCAAGTCAGCAGGTTCTGATGAAATATATCCTAGAATACTTTAGGAACTGGCTGAAGAGATCTCTGAGAAATTAGTGATGATCTTTGAGAACTCATGGAGTAAAGGAGAAATACCTGAGGATAGGAAAAGGGCAACCATAGTACCTATCTATAAAAAGGGGAATAATGTCAATCCAAGGAATTAGACCAGCCATCTTAACTTCAGTACCTGGAAAGATAATGGAGCAAATAATAAAACATTCTATTTGTAAGCATCTAGAAGGATGCCAACAGCCAACATGGATTTATCAAGAACAAATCATGGAAACCAACCTAATATCCTCCTTTGATGGAAGCAGGATATGTCATATATCTTGACTTTAGTAAGACTATTGATGCTGTCTCACACAATTTTCTCATAAACAAACAAGAGAAATATAGCGTAGATGAACCTACTATAAGGTGGGTGCACAACTGGCTGGGGAAGCATACATGGAGAATAATTAGTAATGGTTCACAATTGAGCTGGAAGGGCATATTGAGTGGGGTCCCGCAAGGATCTGTCCTGGGTCTGGTTCTATTCAATATCTTCATAAATTATTTGGATAATGACAGAGAATACACTTATAAAGTTTGAGGACAAAACTAAGCTGGGCGGGGTTGCAATCACTTTGGAGGACAGAATTAGAATTCAAAATGACCTTGACAAACTGGAGAAATGGTCTAAATTAAACAGGATGAAATACAATAAGGACAAATGCAAAGTGATACACTTGGAAAGAAACAATCAGTTGCATAAATGCAAAATGGAAAATGACTGCCTAGGAAGGAGTACTGCAGAAAAGGATCTGGGGGTTATAGTAGATCACAAACTAAATATGTAACAATGTAATGCTGTCAAGAACCACGTAGATATTTCTGGGATATATTAGCAGGAGCGTTGTAAGCAAGACATGAGAATTCTCACACTCTACTCAGCACTGATAAGGCCTCAACTGGAGTATTGTGTCCAGTTCTGGGCACCACACTTCAGGGAAGATGTGAACAAATTGGAGAAAGTCCAGAGGAGAGCAACAAAAACGATGAAAGATCTAGGAAACATGATCTATAAGGAAAGACTGAAAAAAATGGGTTTGTTTAGTGTGGAGAAGAGAAGACTGAATAGTATAGCATTGCTATAGCAATAGAAATGCTAAAGAATGGTGTGTGGCCTAAGCCTCACCTCTTGAATGGACTTAGGTGCCTATCTCTGATCATGATTCACAGTTCAGAAACTGTCTATAACACCGTGGTTAGGATGGTCACCTGTGATGTGGGAGTCCATGTACCAATGAATATTTAATTATTTATACAAAGTGGAATGGCTTCAACAAGAGAGATTAAGAGACCATCTTAGAATATACAATAGTCCAATTTTCAGGATACTTGCCTAAGAGGTGGTGGATGTGGGTTCAAATCCCTGTTTCAAATCAGGCAGAGAGGAGAATTGAATCTGGATCTCCTACATCCAGGTGAATGCTTGAACCACTGAGCTAAAGGCGGGGAAAGGTCAGTGGCACCACAAGTACTAACTCTTTTATACAGGGCCCAATCTGTTAGGTAGGCTCTCAGCCCTGTGGGCAAGAAAGGTGGGGGAATGCATAGTTTGAGGATCCTGCCAAGGTTTAAGCAGGGGTTAGACTCTGGTGATCAGGACTTAGCCATGAGTGTGCATGCTCACGGGCAGATTTTTTAAACCTCATCAGTGGAAATTGATGTGCCATGGGAATTTAGACATTGAGGCTGGACTAAGTATTATCTAGATCATCCCTGACAGGTGTTTCCCTAACCTGTTCTTAAAAACCTCCAAGTATGGAGATTTCCCAACCTCCTGAGGTAATCTGGTCCAGTGCTTAATTACCCAGACAGTTAGGAAGTTTTCTCTAAAATCTAATCTCAATCTTCCTTGCTGCAATTTAAGTCCATTACTTCTTTTCCTGTGGCTAAGGAGAACAATTTATTATGCTCCTCTTTATAACAATCTTTTATATACTTGAAGAGTATCATGTCCCCCCTCAGTCTGTGGATACTACAAAACCACTAGATGATCTTCTATCTAGGATTCAAAGATATTAACTATGATTGAGATGCAATTTTCTTTCAACATTGAACACATACCAGAGGAAAGCATTCACAGCAGCAGACATTCTATCTAAAGCCCTGATTAAGCAGCCACCAATAAAAGAAGAAAAGGCTTCATTAACCTTGTCCTGACAGCAATTCCAGCATCTCCATCTCACATCATCGAATTAAAAGTGAACAACTAAAGGATGAGACTTGCCAGAAATCTACTCAACTTTGCCAAAGAGGGTAGGATCAATGGAGTCAACTTCCAACAGATTAGAAGGACCAAAATGACCTTCCAGTGGTTTTGAATCAAATAATGCCACTAAGGGATTGTGGTCTGTTTCTATGTTAAAATCTAAATCTAAATCAAACAGATTGAGACATTCACAGTTCAAGTGACTGAGAGCTTCTTTTTCCCTGAGCATACTCCTGCTCAGTTTCTGTGAAGTTTCTCGATATAAATACAGCAAGTCTCTAGTATCTTTCTGGTTGCTTTTCTGTGTGAACTGCTCCTAAACCATATGAAGATGCAGCTGCTCTTACTCTTGTTGGATAGTTTATTGAGTATTGTGACAAAATAAGTGGAAATGTCAGTAGTTCTTTTATTAAATGCATTTTGTTGTGTACTCTTCCAGATTCACATATTAGGACCATTAAGGTGCTCTCTTAAGGTTTTTGTTAGTTGAGCTAAATTTGGTAAGAATTTCCCAAAATGATATGTCATGCCCTTACAACACACAAATATTGGGGTTCAGGTAAGGGAAATAATGCCTTCAGCTTGTAATTCCCTGTTTGCAAATTATGTGTACTACTTATTTTATCTCCTACTTTCTAAATTCACATTTCTCATTCACAGTGAGGCCGGTTTGTTGGAAGTGTCTCAGAACTGTATATAGTTGCTCATCATGTTTATATTTTATTTCTGTCATATATACCAACACATTTTCTACATGGCAAAGGATGCCAGTCAAACCTGACCTGATCTGAGGGCGTCTCTTTTGGAAATGTTCTGATGCTGAAGATATGCCAAATGGAAGCTGATTGAAACATACCTTCCAAATGGGGCGATGAATGTAGCTAAAGATATAGATTAGCAAGCAGGATTTGCCAGCAGCCTGCTGTAGCGTCTAACTTTGAGAAGACTTTGGCCTCTGATAACTAAGATAATATCTGGTCAACATCAGGAAGCATGTGCCTTTCTCTGCACACACTTTTATTTAGCTGTGTAAGGTCCATTCAAATACAAATATTGCCATTGGTCTTTATTATAGAATCATAGAATATTTGAGTTGGAAGGGACCTCAGGAGGTCATCTAGTCCAACCCCCAACTCAAAACAGGACTAACCTCAGCTAAATCATCCAACAACCATCTCCACACATCATTCATTGGGTTCTTCTATCTGGAAGATAAACCTGATATCTTTTATTTAAGTCTTCTTTGACTTTCCCTAGCAAGGATGTAGGGATTCAGTGTGGGGCTGGGAGAGCTATGGAAGTCACTAATGGCATCAGTTTTATTTTATACCCCTCCTGATAGCTTTCCTAACCCTGTGAAGATGTGAGTGTACATCTCCTTTATAGTTTGCTTTTCACCATGAATTTATTCTGGTTTCTCTGTGAGGTATAGTCCTTGTATTGCTGGGAGCCCTAAAAGGGGACTTGTTAGTTCTTGTATTACATAGATTATTTGCTGAAGAACTTTCTGTTCTTTCTCCAGTTTCCCCAGGAACTGGCCACAAATGTCCAAAATAGTGTTACAAGCCTCATGTAGAATCTTACTTTGTTTTTTTTTCAGATCTCCATCCCAGGATTGATTATATATATATCTCCCTCTCTGTCACATTCCTGTTTCTTGCATTCTTGCTTTTGCTATAGCTTTTGCTAGTATGAGATCTGAGTCTAACTGAAGCTGTGATGATAAATTGGTGTCTCTTTTGCCAACATCTATCCTGTCTCTATTAGTTCTTCTTTTAACGTTTCATATTTGCAGTGTTCAGTAAGACTATGAACTGCAGTAATAAAAGCCTCAGCTTTTTCCCCTTGTTCTTGGCACCTCCTATTACATTTGGCTCTTTCATATACAATATTCTGTCTGCCTGTAAAATGGGCATCAAACACCTCTTTTACTTTGGTGAATTCTTTCTTTTCCCCACCAGTAATGGTTAGGACACACAGGATTTCATCAGGGCCATCACCCAAAGCAAATATCAGGGTATTTACCTGGTATTCTTGTGTTTGCTCTGCTAAACCAGAAACCATCCAGAACTGCTCAAATCAGTGGAACCAGGAAGGCCGGCTGTCTGTGTTACCAAAATCATACTTCTGTAACAGAGCCATTTTCACTATGGGCTCCATTGCCGCTGAGATAGGGCTCTGCTTTCTTCTTGCTGCAGCTTTTACATGTCCCCTCCTCTATTTTCCACTTTCCGCACTCACTCACCATTCTGGCAGGTTGGGGGCCGGGAGAGCTGGATGTCTCTTTTCTTTCCTTTACAGCTTCTTTGAAGAGGAGGGTTCACTCACTTCTAACACCACGTGCTAGAGGACATAAACACAAAGTGCCATGCTTTAAGCAATATCTAGAGAACTGCCAGACTGGAAAGTCCCCCTCTTTACTAAACTCCACCTGCAACACACTTTGGTCCTCTATGGTAACTGTGGAGGATCAGGAACTTTATAACCACTCCACACTTAACTATTGACCTTCAGCCAGGTTTACTCAACTGTTCTGCATGTTAGGAATAACAACACTTCTGGTGGTGTTACAGAGGATTTTGTGCAGCTAGACTCCACATCTCCTTTCCTCAAGATTTACCAGGCAGCCCAAATTTTTCGCACACAAAATCCATCCACAGCCCCATGGAGCTGGAGTGCTCCCTCTCCAATTGATTAATGCTCAGGTAATTTTGTAAAGATTTCTTTGGAACTTGCACTCCTTATTTTTGGGATGTTGCTGTGATGCCATCATTTAGTGTTTCTCAACATATAGTTAAGTTGCAATTTCATTCACAAATGTGTACGCTAAAACTACAGGTGAGGAGGGAAAACTGGCCCTATGTGTGAGAATTAAAACTTCTTTGTAGATATCCAGACATGCTTGTATGTAATAATTTCTGCACAAGGATCTAAAACCAGTAGTTACTATTCAGACTGTATTCAGGCCAAACTTCCTTTGACCTCAGTGGAAGTAAGAACTGAGTAAGGACAGTAGGATGTGGACAAAAGTGAGTAACCTAACCTGGTGCTGATCCAAAGCCCATTGAAATCAATGGGAGAGGCTTTGGATCACATACTTGAAAAGAAAAGTGACTTATTGCATAAGTGATCTAATGTCATTACATTTTTCTCATCCAACTTTGTTCAAACTTAACAACACACATATTCCTCATTGAGAGGCACTGCCAGGATGGACGGTTTAAAAGAAAAAGAAAAAGACATTTTTGAGTTATTTGAGGGGGAAAAGTGTCAATTTATTTTAAAGGTTGACAAACACCTTTATTCATACTTGGTAATTAAAAAAATGGCCAAATAATATTTTACCTAGAAATATTCATCTTAAGGCTGAGATGAAACTTGAAAAATGTCAGTCCAAAAGTTTATATTTTCAAAAAGCAATGTTTCTGTGAAAATTGGACCTTGCAATGAAAGTGCTTTTTCAACTACAAATGCAAATTGTTCCTCCAGCCCAGATGCATGGCAGGGAACATCTGTCCAATCCCTCTGCTGCTGCCCTGGTTTTGGCTATGGTACATGCATGGTCATGAACCTAATTACCACATCCTGAGTAGCTCCTTCCCAGGCTTGCAGCATTTTCCTTGAGTGATGTCCCAGAGCCCTGTCCCTTGCCTCACATGGGAACTGCTTTTGGTTTCGTTATGGATGGGGCCTCTCAGCTTTTCTCTGCCCCGAGGGATTTATGTGCTATGAATCATTTTTATTTGTTTATATTAAGATCAAAATTTTTAAGTGAAATGTAATAGCATTTCATAATTTAAATAAAACTAATATGCGAATAAAATTATTTGACTTGGCTGCTTCCTATCATTCTATTTATCCTGAAAAATTTAAGAGCTTCTGCCCCTGCTGCTGTATAGGGGCAAGTTGTGTCTTTTACTAACCAAAATAATGTATATCTGAGGACTGCCTTTAAACGTAGGGTGAGGTAATATCTTCTATTGGACCAATTTCTGTTGGTGACAGAGACAAGCTTTTGAGCTACGTAGAGCTCTTTCTTCAGGTCTGGGAAATGTATTCACACTGTCACAGCTAAATACAAGGTCGAACAGATAGTTTAGCATAAGCAGTTAACCCATATTCGAAGGGAGCATCAAGGTAAAGTGTCCCATTTATTTTCATCCTCCCTTTTACTATTTGGCCTGTTTGAGCAGGGTTGTGATTGAATTCCGCGGGGAAGTCACAGGGATGATTTTAAATTTCAATGGTTTTAATTAGAAGTAACTAAATCTAAATAGTTAAAATAATTATTGTTTTCAATTGGAAAATGCCATTGTTCCTCCATGCTACCTGATGCTGGCTGAGCTATACCTTTATCAGATTCAATACCAAACTGCTTTTTGCCAGCGAATGACTTGGCAAATAGTTCGTGATAATCCTGTAAGCATGTGATAAATGCACAGATACAGGGCTCTATTCCATTTCCTATTGAAGTCAGCTTCAGTAAAAGCAAGGTTAATGCCCTTTCCCAGAAGGGTAGGTTATGGGAATTAGGTATGAATAAGTAATAAGTGGAATAGATTTGAAATATTCAATAAAATAAAATAAAATAAAATAGACATTAAAATGTTGACTGCATTTTTATTCTTAATGTATAGCATAAATATTAAAGTTTGAAATAACTTTCCTTTTCCTTTTGAAACTTCCATTCGAGCTAATGTAAAATGTATTATAAAGTCCCATAAAATACTGTTGTGTGACCCATCACATGCTGATTCCTTTTTTAAATTTTAAAGCATTTTACTGCTCATGGTGGCCCCGATCTCCCATAGCATTAGCACTTTCCATTAGATGAGAGTATTGCATTACATATTCTCATCACTACACCTGAGGTAATATGTGTTAGTGCTAGAGGTTGTTAGGTCATTGTCAGCCACTGATTTCTCTCCAGCTGTGAGACTAATTAGGAATCAGTGAGGAAACAAGAAACTGATCTCATTTTACACATCCACTACTAGATTTACTAGGAGATGTGTTCCCTGCACTGTGGGTAGGTACACAGTGACTCAGACCTGATGTATGCTACACGGTTAGATCGACATAAGCTGCCTTGCATCAACCTAATTATGGCAGTGTCTTCACTTACATTTGGCTCTTGCCGACATAAGTGCCTCTCTATGCTGATTTAGTAACACCACCTCCCTGAGTGGTGTAGAGTCATGGTTGATGTAATTAGGTTGACGCAGTGTCAATATAGACACTGTGTTGCTTATGTCCACTGGCTTATGTTACTGGCTTTCAGGAGCTATCCCATAATGCCCTACACTGAAAATTCAATCAATACAAGTGCTCCTAGTGAGGATGCACACCATCGATGCAAGGAGCCAAGGGTGTGCAAACACACAAGCAATTTAATAACTGTGATGGCTGTATGCCAATGTAAGTTAGATTGATATAATTTTGTAGGGTTGATATATGGCCTTATACACCTGTCTTAGAACAAGAGCAAAGTAGATTAAAAATAACACACTCTTTACATTGTGAACTCTTTTGTGACTCATGTTATCATGTTGTGACATATTGTGACTCATACGATCCAAAGCCCATTTAAGTCAATGGAAAGACTTACACTGATTTCAGTGTATTTTTCACCAGACCCTGCAGGCACAATTCCATGTCATAAGAAGGGTTACACCACTGTTACAGGTGCTCTAAATAGCATTTTGTTTCAGTTAGGTTTGATGACCCTGGATCTCCAGGGCAGAGCAACCATGGTACTACCCTTAAAGAGGGTACTGTGTGCATTTCTTGCAGTGCCTAGCTAACATTGCTCACTGTGGAGACACAGGCTCAGATCCTTAGAAGTATTTGGGTGTTGCTCCACTCAGCATTGCCACGCCTAACCTGTAAGTGGCCTGCTGCTTAGTGGAATTCTTAGTGCCCAGTTAGGCATCCAAGCTCCTCATACAATACATGGGGAGAGTTAAGCACCTAAAAAAGGGATCCTCAGCAGCCAGCATGATGAGCCAGGAGCTGCCCATGTTATCCAGGACTGAAATGGTGAGAAGATGGGTGAAGAGAGGAGAGGAGCTGTGGTGCCTAACTCACTGACCTGGTGCATCTGGCTGATAGGCCAGAGATATGTGCCTCCCTCTGCTTGGGATCCTCAGCTGTGAATGTTCTCCTGGCTTAGGCATGTAAGCCACATCAGCTGCTAAGATAGTTCATGCACTAGCAGCCAAAACCCTTTTTTTTTCTCTCTCTCTGTCTCTCTATTCACGCTTGCCCTATGATTCCCTATGCCCCCTCTTTTGTGACGCCCTCTACCTATTGGAGACTTGTATTTGACCTTCCTGTTGCAGAGTCTGAGAGTGACCTGAGGGCATGCTCAAATCATTGCCTATGGGATTGGGTCCTGCTGGTGAGATAGGCATTTCCCTGCCTAGTTTGAGAATCCTGCTTCAGGGTCTCCGGGGCTTTGACTTGAGCTAAGTTTCTGAAGTGCTCATTAGCTGCGGGAAGGCACCAGATCTTAGATGGATAAGCAAATGCGGACTGACAGAAATTTAGGCACCTAGGGGACTTAGGTGATTATGGGGTTGGGTGGCAGCTGAGTAATGGTTTCAAAAAATGTCACCAGTGCCTAAATAGAGGACTTAGGTGCCTACATACCATTGAGGATGTGAGCCATGAGCTTCCTTTTCTCTTTTGTATGGGCTATTTAAAAAACAATTGCTTATGAGCATGTCTATGGCATTCATCACCATATTAACTAAGTGCCTTAGTTCAGAACTAAATCAATCTGCCTGACTTTTCACAGGTGAGTTTAATTCCATGGTATAATCTTTCTATGAAATTTGAGGCAAATTAGACAGAGTATGAAAGATTTTTGGTTAAAAAATTAGATCACTTGCTTCTTGCACATTGTTCTAACTTTTTTGGGGGGGCTGGTCATAACTTCAAAAAGTGTTTCACAAGAAATTCCATAGATGTTGGTTGGGACAAGGAGACAAGATTCTGAAAATCAGTGACTCAGAGAAGTACTTAGGAGAGCAGAATCAACTGAATATGAGCTCCCAATGTAATGTGGTCATGAAAAAAGGAAAAAAGGAAATGTGGATCTATAAACAGGGGAATATTGAGTAGAAGTTATGAGGAGGTATTACCATTGTATATGGTGTTAGTAAAACCGTTACTGGAATACTTTCTTAACTCTATCTTTCTTAAATTAAATTCTTAAACCATTACTGGAATTCTGTCTTTTTAAAATATATTCTGTAGTTTAACCAGAAGATATAGGCTTCATTCAGGAATTACTGGGTGAAATTCTATGTTCTGTGTTATGTGGGAAGCTTAGATTAGATTATTATAATGGTCTCTTCTAGTTTTTAAATCTTCAAACTAATGAATTGTGCATCACAGCACATCTGTGAGGTAGGAAAACCTCATCTCCATTTTACAGATTGAACATTGAGGTTAAGGCCCAAATTTTGGAAGTAGCCATTAATTGGAGTGTTTCAGTTTTTGGATACCTTGGTTGAGTGATCAAGATGACACAAATTAGGCACCCAAAAAACAGAGGCCACTTTTGAAAATGTTGATCTTTGACTTGCCCTGATCACAAGAGAAGTTTATGTCAGAGTTAGGAATATAACACAAGTCTTCTGAGCCCCAGTGCTGAGTCAGGCATAAAAGAAGCTGTTGGTTGGAATAATAACTTCCTTTTATTTACTTTTTTTCTTTTAAATTCAGTTGAAAAGCTGGCATGTTTACACAAAGGTTATATCAAAAAGCATTGAAATGAAATGTCAGACACAGTGAAAGCTAAAATTTAAAATTTAAATTTAAAATAATTTTGAAGAGGCAACTTTATTTACAATGAGTTTTGTTATTACTTTTTTGTGCGAGAATCAGAAACATTACTTTTTCCTCCTGCACACCCTTATGCAAGAGAGCGATCCTCACTCATGTAACCCTATGTATGTGGAAAAAATAGTATGTGATCATGTAATTTAAGACTGTCATTGTGCATATGCATTAAGGGGACAAATTAAGGGTACATGGGTAACCTTAAACCTGGCATTTCCTAACTTGAGTGTTTGACTTTGTAATCTTAATGTTTTTTTAATATAGTTTTTTGTACATAATTGTGTATATAGTTCACGCTTTATTGTAATTGCTGTATTATATATTTTATTATCTTTGTAATTTTCTGTATGAAAGAGTAGAAATACAGCTAAATAAATTTGAAAGACAGAGAGAGTAAGTCCTTCTGTACTAGCTTTTTATGAAAAGTCATGCAAGTTATGTTTTGTTCTTTCAAATGTTCAAGGAAAGTGAATTTTAGGCCCAAAGCCAAGATTCATTTAATCATGAAACAAAATTAGTTTAATCATGAAACTAAATTTGTTTGAGGAGGAATTAGAATGATTTAAAGGCAACTTAATTCAATCATGGAACAGAAAGAATAGCATGATTTAAATAGCCTATCAAGCTACTCAAATATCAAACTGATAATTGTGAATACTCACAGCAATAGGCACAGCAAACAGTTTGCAAGCAAACCCCTGGGTTGAAATGTACAATTGTGCAATTTCAAATATCAAATATATTGTAAAAAATTGCCTTTTCATAGAATATGTAGCTAAATTTAGTAATAAATAGTATGAATTATCCTCCCAACTCTAGATAATGCTAGGTTTGATTTGACTTTAGATAGACAATAGGGAAAGGTGAAAATATATTAAAATATTTTAAGCCAAATTTCAGCTGCCTGCCTGCTACACACACTACCTGTTCAGAACTAAAGCAATCTGCCAGAATTTTCAGATACGTTTCTTTATTTCATGGTATAATCTTCCTGTGAAATCTGAGGCAAATTTGTCAGAGTTTGAGAGATTTCTGGATTAAAAAATTAGATCATCTCACTTCTTGTACATTGTTCTAACTTTTTTGGGGGGCTGGTCACAACAAAATGGGTTTCTCAAGAAATTCCATAGATGTTGGTTGGGACAAGGAGATAAGATGCTTTGGGTTAATTGTGGAGGGTTTGTAGGTTAAATTATTAACTGTTTAAATGTGGAGTTTTTACCATATGAATATTACTTATGTGAAATTTAGGAAAGTTATATCTGGCTGGCGTGGACTTTCCAAACTCTGTAAAGGTCATATTGAAGACCCTCCCTAGAAGCATATTGAAGACACTCCCTAGAAGTATGAATACATACTACAGAATACATACTGGCCATAAAGGCTAGAACTTCTGATTTATATTCCTGCCATTGCCTCTGGTTGTAATAGTACTTTTCAGGTACTTAGCACTCAATAGCACACAGCTTCTTAATAAAGCATGTAAATACGAAGGTGGAGCTTCTGGATAAAAACCATAATGTAAAGATCTCAGTGATCCATTATTTTAAGGAAAATCTAGATGAAAACAAGCTTTGTTAAATGGGGTACATATAACTTAAGAGAAATACATTCCCCAGCTGTTTTGGCTGTACAGCTGATCAAAAATTATGGCAAGATTTCTTTTTTTTTCTCCCCTGTAATGAGAAAAGTATAGATTTTTCACACTAAGTGGTGATTAAGTATGAAAAAATTCAGCCCCCCAAAGTGAAAGTTTCAGAATGATGAGTGACTAAAAACAAGAGACAAGGAAAGGATTAGAATGGAAACTGCTTCCTTTGTACCTAAAAAATAACCAATACACAGAATATGATGGTGGGTTTCATCTATGTGAAAGTCATTCACACAATATGCACATACTACATATCAGAAACATTAATATTATCATTATTACTGTTGTGCTGGGTGCTGTACATTCATAGATAAGAAACAATCTCTTTCCTGGAGGACTAACGATTTAAAAGCCACAAAATAGACAAAAGGATGAAGCTATAACATATCAAATGAATATGGTGAGGAATCCGAACAGATTGGTTATGTGTTATTGCTGATTGTATTTTAATTGGGAGTAGAGGAAGGATGAATAATGGCAAGAATGGCAGAGTTAGTAAGTATGATGGAGTAGGAAAAGAAAGGAAGGGAAAGAGTGATAGTTAATTGCTTAGCCGTAATCGTCAGACCAGGGTTTGTAGGCATCATGACTACAAAACGAGATGCAAGTGGAGATTAGAAGGAGGATACCATAGGGTTATGAATTATATCAGGCATTTTTTTCTCAGCATAATGGATGGTGTGGGAGAAAGCATGAAAATGTTCAAGGGAGAAGCTGACTTGTAGGTGGTAAATGCTGGAAACATTGGCAAAGACCAGTGCTGCGGTAAGTTACTAAATCAGATCAGTAGGGTAGGGCTAAGTTGTGAAGAGTATTCAAGGCAAGGAAAAAAAACTTGTGTTTGATGTAGAAGTAAAGGGGAAATCAATGGAATGACTTGGAAAGGGAGTTCACATGCTCAGAGTGATAAGCCAGGAAGATTATTTTAGCAACAGCATAGTGGATGGATTGAGGGGAGCAATGTTGCAGACCAGAAAAGAGTCAAGATTGCAGTAGTCAAGATATGAAATGATGAGGGTTTGGACAAGAGTTTTAGCTCTGTGGACAGAAAGGAAAGGCCAACATCTTAGAGCAGTTGCATAAGAAGAAAAGGTAAGATTTAGATAAGAGGTAGGATTTAGATACAATTTGAATTTTAGAGAAAGGGCTGAGTCAAAAGTGACACCCATGTTAATGGTCTGTGTGCCTGGAAAGATGGACTGTATCCATATGCTGAACATGAAACTGAGAAAAAGAGGAGAAAAAGAAGGAAAGTGAAGTAAAAGCATGCAGGTTTCCAGAGGCTGATGAGACGAAGGTAGCTGGAAGACCAACGGAGATGAGTGTGCAAGCAGAGGAAGGAAAAGAGGTAGGATTCCCCCCCACCCTTAACTTACAGATGCTCTACAAAGAAGAGCACACAATGGGAGGAAAATGGTGAGTTTCCAACATCATTGCTAGCTCCTCCTCTGCCTGCACCTGTGGGTATCCTGGCTTCAATGACCCTATTGTATTTTTATGGGCACACTGATCCTGGAGGTTTCTACCCTGGTCTTGGTCTTGACTTTCTGGGAACGTGGCCCATACATCTCTGCCAAAGAAAGCCAGGCAGGGGGAATTACTCAGTGTGAGAGGTGTCTGTTGGTGGAGTCCCTTCTGAAGCAGATGAGAGGTGCTAGAGGAGAGATTCATCTGCATAGCACCTGAGAGCATGAGGATTTATCAACAGGATGCACATGGAGACATCTGGGATAGAGAATACTACAGTGGCATCAGAGGAAGAAGGAGAACTGGCTACTTTGTGGGGAGCAGACTGGCAGCTGGTCACATTGAGAAATAGACAGTGTTTGACCTCCCCATTCAGATCCTCTGTCAACTGAAGTGAAGAACCGGTATGCTTTACTGGCACAGGAGGAAAGGAGAAGACTCTGATGGCTGAGGAGGAGAAGCCATCTGCCCTGAAGCCTAAGAGACTCACAGACACCATCCACACAAGGAGGAGATGTATAGTGGTCACGGTTAGGGACTCCCTTCTGAGGGGGATAGAGGCATCCATCTGCTGACTTGACATGATTGTCCCAGGAGATATGCTGCTTTCTTGGAGCCAACATCCAAGTTGTCACAGAAAGGTTGGCCAGGCTCATCCATTCTTTTGACCGCTACTGCATGCTGCTCATTCATTTAGACACTAATGATACTGCCAGGTCTGACCCTAAGCAAATCAGTAGTGACTAAAGGGCTTTGGGAACAAGGGTGAAGTTGGTGACACAGGTGGTGTTCTTGTTCATCCTCCCAAATGAGGCTAAGGGATCAGTCAGGGACACGCACAACCTAGAGATGAATGCATGACTGATCAGATGGTGTAGACAGGAGAGGTTTGGCTTTCCCAACCATGCAATGCTGTTCTGAGAAGGACTGCTGGGAAGAATCCTTACTAAGAAGTAGAAGAACATCTTTACACACCAACTTGCCAACCTAGTGAGGAAGTCTTTAAACAAGGTTCAAAGGAGGCAGGTGACAAAAGCCCATAGGTAATGTGGTATAGCAATCCCCCTTGGTCTCGCCTATTGGCAACAGTCTCCTTTGACAGCGGGGCCTGTGGTAACTTTGCCCCAACCTGGACAAGTCCTTTGGCTCTTCCACTCAGCACCTCTCTCATGCAGCATTTGGTGCAGGCCTTATTTCAGGCCTGGGGGGAGTCCTTCAACCCCACGGGGGAGGGGTGGGTGTCCCAGTCTGTGTATATGCCCTAGGGCCTGGGAAAGTACTTTTCTGTAGAGGTGGTGGTAAAGCCCTGGAGGGTTGGAAACACTGGTCCTTCTAGCAGTCTAGGGCTGGGGTTTTTCCTCTCTCTGCTTCTCTGGCTGAAGAGAAGCATTATCTCCTGGTCTGGGGGAGTCTCTCCTCTGGCCACCACAAATCTTCTGGCAGCTCCTTCTTCTTTGTTCCCCCCTCCCACCCTTTATGGAAGGCAGGGTTTAAGTACACCTGGAGTAGCCCTTCATTGGGTCCAGGTGTCTCTAGTTGACCTGCAGTAACCTCTCATCTGCCTGCAAGAAAAAGGGCCTTTAGCATTCTATGGCTCACCTACCGGGCCTGGTATACCCTTTTGTAGCCATCTGGCCTGACTTTACCACAGTAGATATTAAAAAGGTGACCTTAACAGAGAGCTAGATACTGAGGGATAAGGAATAGAAAAATACAATAGGGTCATAGGAGCAGCAAGAGGAGAAGCAGTGGGGGAATCTGCTCAACATCTTAGATATCTATATACAAATGCAAGGAATACAGGGAATAAACATGAAGATTTAGAAGTATTAATATATAAGCTTAATTATAATTTAACTGGCATAAGTGAGACCTGTTATGATGAATCTAATGACTGAAATATTGGTATAGATATAGCTTGTTCAGGATGGACAAGCAGGGAAAAAGGGGAGATGTTTTTGTATTATACGTCAAGAGTATATATATTTGTTCTGATGTCTAGAAAGAGGAGAGAGGCCGACAAGTTGAAAGTCCTTGGGGGAAGATAAATGGGGGAAAAACAGAGATGATGTCATGGTAGGTGTCTACTATACATGACCACATCAGGAAGAGGAGGTGAATGAGACATTTCTAGAAATATCCCAAACACAAGACCTGGTAGTAATTGAGAGCTTTAACTACCCCATTTTTCTATTGGAAGATTAATATGGTAAAACACAAAATGCTAAATAAGTTATTGGAATGTACTGGGGACAACCTCTTGCTTCAGAAGATGGAGGAAATAACAGTAGGTCAGCCATTTTAGACGAGATTCTGACCTAAAGGGAGGAATTGGTTGGAAATCTAAAGATTGAAGGCAATTTGGGTGAAAGTGATTATGAAATAATGGATTTCATGATTCTAAGGAAAAGAAGGAGTGAAATCAGCAGAATAAGGACAATGAACTTCAAAAAAGCAGACTTTAACATATTAAGAGAACTAATAGGTAAGATCCCATGGAAGAAATCTAAGGTAAAAAGGAATTCAGGAGAACTGGCATTTTCTCCAGGAGACACTATTAACATAACAGGAAACTATCCCAATCTGAAAGAAAGAAAGCAACAATAGTAAAAGGCCAATATGGCTCCATCAGGAATTCTTTAATAATTTGAAAAACAAAAAAGGAATCCTATAAAAAGTCAATGAGTACAAAGGAATAGCACCAGAATGTAGGAATAAAATCAGAAAAGCTAAAGCACAAAATGAGTCATACCTTGCTAGGGACATAAAAGGCAAGAAAAAGAGGTTCTGTAAACATGTTAGGAGCGAGAGAACAACAACAAAAAGTGTAGGTCCAATACTTAGTGGGGGAAGAGAGCTAATAACAGATTGTATCAAGAAGACTGAGGTGTTTAATGCTGATATTGCTTCCATCTTCACTAAAAAGATTTATGGTGACCCGATACTTAACACAAATAATATTAACAACAAAGAAGAATAATCACAAACCAGAATATCAGAAGAACGGTTAAAATATTTTGATAAGTTCAGCAGAGCCTGATGAAGTTCATCCTACGGTACTTAAGGAACTAGCTAAAACAATCTCAGACCAATTAATGATTATCTTTGAGAACTCATGGAAGACTGGAGAGGTCCTAGAGGATTTGAAAAGAGCAATCATAGTGCCTATCTCTAAAAGGAGAGCAAAGAGGACTAGGGAAATTATAGATCAGTCTGCCTAATTTCCATGCCTGGAAAGATTCTGGAACAAATTATTAAACAATAAATTTGTGAGCAGCTAGAGGATAAATGGATAAAAAGTAATAACCAGCATCAATTTGTCAAGAACAAGTCATGCCTAGCCACCCTAACTTTCTTCTTTGAGGGGATTACTGGCCTAGTGGAAAGGGGGGAAGCTGTAGACATGATATATAGTGATTTTAGTAAGGCTTTTAACACAGTCCCACATGACATCCTCATAAGCAAACTAGGGAAATGTGTTCCAGATTAAGTTACTATAAGGTGGGTGCATAAATGGTTGAAAACACATACTCAAAGATTAGTTATCAATGGTTCATTGTCAGACTGAGAGGACTTATCTAGTGCAGTCAAGTGCTATTCAATATTTTCATTAATGGCTTGGATAATGAAGTGGAGAGTATGCTTATAAATATGTGACTTATACCAAGCTGGGAGAGGATCCAAGCACTTTGTAGGACAGTCTTAGAATTCAAAAGGACCTTGAAAAATTGGAGAATTGGTCCAAAATCAACAAGATGAAATTCAGTGAAGACAAGTGAAAATGAATATAAGTATGAAGGAAAAATCAAATACACAAATGCAAACTAGGAGATGACTAGTTAGGCAGTAGTATTGCTGAAAAGGATCTGGGGTTTATAAAGAATCAAAAATTGAACATGAGCCAACAATGTGATTCAGGGCTGGTCTACTCTGGGAAATTATACTGTCTTAACTACATTGCTCAGGGATATGGATTTTTCATACCCCTGAGCAACATAGCTATGCCAATGTAAGTCCCTGCATAGACCACACTAGGTTGACAGAAAAACTATTCTGTTGACCTTGCTACTGCCTCTCAGGGAGATGGATTATGTACGCCAATGGGAGAACCCCTCCTGTCTGCATAGGTAGTGTCTACACTGAAGTGCTACAGTGATGCAGCTGCAGTACTGTACCTGTGCTGCTGTAGCGTTTCAAGTCTAAGCAAGCCCTTAGTTGCAAAAGAGACCAATATAATTTTGGAGTGTATTAAAAGGAGTTTTGTACGTAAGACATGGAGGTAATTGTCAAGCTGTACTCAGCACTTGTGAGACCTCAGCTGGAAGGCTGTGTCCAATTTAAGAAAGAAAAATTGGGGAGTATCCAGAGGAGAGCTACAAAAATGATGAAATACCTGACCAATGAGGAAAGAGTAAAAAATGGGCATGTTTTGTTTTGAGAAAAGAAGACTGAGAGAGGACCTCATAACAGTCTTCAAATATGTTAAGGGCTGTTATAAAGAAAACAGTGATCAGTTGTTCTCCATCTCCATTGAAGATCAGACAATAAGTAATGGGCTTAATCTGCAGCAAGGGAGATTTAAATTAGATATTAGGAAAACTTTCTAATTGTAAGAATAGTTAAGCACTGGAATAGACTTCCAAAGAAGATTGTGGAATCCCTGTCATTAGAGGTTTTAAAGAACAGGTTACCAGTGGTGTCCAAACTTTTCCTGTTGTGTCCCTCCCCCATTACCAGTAATGGAATGCATCCACACTCCCGCTCCATTACCTCACAGTTGGCTCAGCAGAGGGCTGAAAGCAGAACTGGGGGCAAAACTGGGGATGGGTGGGAGCGGGGGTAGAATCAGAGCTGGGCTGAGGGATGGAGCAGGGAGTGGAACCGTGGCTGGGGCCAGAGCTGGGATGGTGGCAGGGCGGGGCGGGGCTGCAGCTGGATGGTGCTCCTTCCCTGCCCCCGAGGGGGGTTGGTTTGGGTCCTGCTGCACACATCCCCAAATATTCTTCTGTGCCCCCCGGGGAGGTACCCCACAGTTTAGGGACCTTGGGTTAGACAAACACCTGTCAAGGATAGTCTATGTATACTTGGTCCTGCCTCAGCACGGGGGGCCTGGAGTAGATGTCTTCTCAAGGTCCCTTCCAGCTCTATATTTCTATGATTCTATATGTAGAATGGACAGTAAAGAAAGTCAGGAATGGTGGAAGAGTGGAGAAAGTATAAAAATGTGAACCAGTTAATTGGAGACTGCTTATCCTAACTGATACAGAGAGAATTTTTTGGGGAAAAGATTTCTTGCAAGTATTCCTGGGATAAAGTGAGGAAGTTCAGGTTACCTCTTACTATGAGTTTCTCCATTACATGTGTGGAGGCAAGTTTTGTTTTCTGTTCTTCAAGTGTAGTAAGGGGTTTGGTTCTTTGCAATGTCTCAGCAATATACTTTTTAAAGGCCATTTTAAGCAGTTTTAAGGCAGGATGCTGTGGTATTTCCTTTATGCAGGTCAAGAAGTTAAAAATTGACAGAGGTGATGATGGAATAGCTTAGTGCCTCAGCAGTGTGGCTGCAGATGGTCATCCACGTGGGGGAATATTTTTCCAGCAGGTTGTGCAGTTAGTGAGGTTGGCTGCCTACAGTCTGGCAGGTGTCTATTAAAATGTAAAACAATATTTTGGATTAGACAAAAAATGTCCATTCTATGTTATGCAAAATTTGCTTCTATTCCTCACAGTTTTGGATGGTAGGAAGATGAAGAACTAGAATTTAGCCATAGGCACACTGACCAGCAGTGTATGGGCAACTGGTCATTTTGGGGAGATTTCATTGTTTCCATTCTGTTAGCGTGGGTTTTTTTCCTTAGTAAAACATATAAAGCAGAGTCAAGAATGCATGTTTTAATTGTTTCCAGTGGTTTTTTCTCTGTCCCAGTGAATAAGACTAATGCTACAGGTAGGTCACATGTAGCAATTCATGGAACAATAACATGATTTGCAGTTGTACAAGTTGTTCCTAGGGTACTGAAGGAATTAGCTGAAGAAATCTCAGTGCCACTGGCATATTTACAAACTCATGGATGACAGCAGAGGGCCCAGAAGACTGGAGAAGGGCTAATGTAATGCCCATCTTTAAAAAAGGGGAAAAAGGAGGAGCCAGGGAAATATAGACCAGTCAACCTGGCTTTGATACCGGGGAAGCTAGTATAGAAATGTATAAAACATTCAGTTTGTGAATACCTAGAGGATGAAGAGGTGATCACTAGTAGCCAGCATGCATTTACTAAGAACAAATCATGCCAAACCAGCTTGATTTCCTTCTTTTACAGGGTAACACGTTTGGTAGATGGAGGAATGCGGTGGACATAAAATAATCTAGACTTCAGAAACGCACAATCGCACATGACTTGACAGTCCCACCTGATGTGCTGTTAAGTAAGCTGGAGAAATGTGGGCTTGGCGGAACTACCATTAACATAATTGATTAAATAAGCACAAAAAAAAGTAACTATTAAAGGAATGATTTCAGATTGCAGGGAGGTCTCTAGTGGGGATCCACAGGGATCTGCTCTGGATCTAGTATTGTTTAACAACCTTATTAATTATCTGGATGTAGGAATAGAGAGCATACTGATCAAATTTGCAGATGACGCAAAGTGAGGGGAGGTTGCCAACACTTTGGAGGACAAAGCAAAAATTCAAAAGGATCTTGATAAACTGGAGAACTGGGCTATAGATAACAAAATTAAATTTAACAAAGACAAATGTAAGGTGCTACACTTATGAAAAAAAAAAAGGCACAGATACTGAATAGGAGATAACTGGCTTGGCAGCAGCACTGGTGAGAAAGATCTGGGAGTTGTGGTGGATCACAACCTCAACATGATTCAGCAGTGCAACATTGTTCCAAAAAAAGCAAATGCAATTTTATGTTGCATTAACAGAGGCATAACATGCAAGTCATGGGAGGCAATAGTACCACTCTACTTGGCACTGGTTAGGCCTCAGCTGGAGTACTGTGTCCAGTTTTGGTCACCCATGTACAGAAAGGATGTAGAGAAACTGGAAAGGATCCAGAGGCGAGCAATAAAGATGATCAAAAGGATGGAATGCAAGCCATATGAGCAAAGGCTGAAGGAACTGGGTATGTTTAGTTTGGAAAAGAGATTAAGAGGGATATGATAGCAGTCTTCATACTTGATACTTGAAAGACTGCCAGAGAAAAGTTGCTCTTTCTTGCCACAGAGGGCAAGAGACAATGTTTTCAAACTACAGCATAGCAGATTTAGATTAAATCTCAAGAAAAGCTTCCCAACTGTAAGAACAGTAGGACAATGGAACAGATTGCCTAAGGAGGTTGTGGAAGCTCCTTCAATGGAGGTTTTCAAAACGAGGCTGGACAACCATTTGTTTTGGATTGTTAAGACACAACAAATTCTGCATATTGGCTGGGGTTAGACTAAGTTACCCTTGTGGTTCTATGATTCATTGCCCGTGTTTAAAAAAACAACAATACATAAAATCCTTTACTCATTTCCACATATCAAGTGTCAGTTCAACCGTTCACCATTTCCAGTGTAGTAAAGGAAAAACAAGGGAAGCAGAGGCACTGGAATGGTAGAAGAAAGTACACTGACAATTGTGAAAGGGGATCTACCAGAGCAATAGAGGAAAGAGCTGCTGCAGTAGTGAGAAAAGTATTTTAGTAAGATCAGAGTCACCGGAGGGTTAAGGAAACCCACTTGAGTAGCTGTGAGCTGGAGAACAGCAGGGAGGAAGAGACAGTAGTGTGAGAGAGGGAGTCAACAGGAACTTTGAGATCCAGGCAGCGGACCTTTGAGGACAATTGCCATTGTAGGACTCCTGAGAGATTAGAGTGAGATAATAATGACTGGATGGTGTTTGGAAGATAGAAGCAAGGATGAATGGGGGAGAAGAGAACAGGGAGAATGGCAGCCTGTACAGGGCTAGATTGAGAAACTAGATTCATTTACTGCAAAGTCTTCAGTAGCTGAAGCTCTGGTTAAAGTTAAATATAGTTTCACATTTCAGACCCCTGCTTTCATTTTTGTAGACCATTATAAAATATTGCATTTTTGTGCTGAAACTTTCCAAAATAGATTAGAGCACAAAGATGAATTATTTTGGAAAATTTAAGTTTAATCTCTTTGACAGTTCAGCAGGTCATATACTTTATCCTCTGTAAAATATATCAATAATTATTGCATACACACAAGACTCAAAGAGAGCTGAATTTTATATCAATTGGGAAACAACACAGTATCCAAGATTTCTGAGATCAGCACCTGAGGGAAGCGCAGCTGGCTGAAACTTAACCTGGATAAAACTGAAGTGATGCTAGGGATGAAATCTCCTTCACAAACAAAATTGTTGCTTAAGATTTCTGTAATTTTTTTTGGAAGGGGATTATGGTATTGGAGAGACCATAAAGTGGTAAAACGATGAGAGGAAAAGTGGTAATTAATAGGATCAAAGGTGAAAAATGAAGGCTACAAAGTGGATTTGATTAATGGAGGGCAAGGAAAGTGTGAGGCAGGGCAGCAAAGGTGTCATGCTAGCGAGAAGAAATGGGGAGCCTAGGAATGAGTGGTGGGAGGAGGCCTCTAGAGCTCAGTGTATCCTTCTGGTTCATGTTGCTCTGGTAGAGTGAATAGGGGATGGGAAAAGAAAGGCCCTATTCTTTCCCCTGATTCCTGGCTGCTGTTGATGGCAGATGGAAGGTTGCAGAGTGCCATCAATAATCAGAAAAATGTAAAAACTAGCAACAAGCCACAAAGGCTTCATAAGGAGTTAGTGTACAAGAAGCTGCTACAGTTGGGCTGGGGCCAGGGTAAGCCTCCATATCCTGAAGCCCCTGCTTAGGGTTGCAGCCCTAAAATTTTCCAAATAATAGGGCAATATTTGCATCTTGAACCTCTCAGGATCTCATTAACCACTTACATTTCACCTTCCACCTCTCTCCCTATCACCACTAGAATCCGTCTAATTTAATACATAATCATCATTAAACCCAATTAAGTTCTTTTTACAACTATCAGTTTAATCCCCAATACAAAGTTTTGGCCCAAATTAGTAAAAGTCAAGAAGGTATAAGGGGAAAAATAACTATGTAAGCTTAAGATATGATACAAAACAATATAGTTTCATTTCATAGAATGGTATCAATCCTTAAAGCACCATATTACCTAGGCTTTCAGACAGACCATAACCAAGAATATTTTGCAGCCGTATTTCTCAAACTTTGTCATGTTGTGACATCTTCTTAAAACAGAGATCCTTTCATGGACCAGCTTCTCTTCCATCCACCTAATTCCTGTCTTTTCTTGAAGAAAATATGATTAGTTATAAGAAAAATAAGAAAGCAGTAAAGAGATAGTATAAGAACAAACTCTCCTTAATGTGGTGTATGCATTATCTTAGTTTGGTCCCTCATTTTGTAACTGTTCTCCTGGGATGAACAACTTTATATTCATTAGTACCAAATCTTCCTTCATTGCCTGTAGTTCCCAGTGCTTTAATATCTTCAGGTCACTGTGCAGTGTGTTTGCCAACCCTCTCATTTTCGTGTCATCAGTAAATTTGATCACAGTAGAAAGTATACCAATGAAACACCTGACAAAGAAGTCGACTCATTAACAAGCTTCATTTCCTATGCAGCAATCCATGCAAGCACAGACATACAAGAGATTGCTGGCAGGAATACAAAGAAACTGTGCTTGAAGACTGACAAGTAAAACTTTCTGAGAAAGCAGGACTACATCTTGTTTCAGTTTTGCATTGTGCTAGTAGAAACAACCCCGCAGACCACCTGCAGGCACTCCATGCACCACCAATAGTCTAGGGAGCACAATTTGAGAAGGAGTGCCAAGTGTCATTCATTGGGCGTAACAGTCATATTTGGCAACCCTGTCATGCATTCCAACACTCCTCCTGCAACCTCAAGTAACCAGCAGGGATTTTCTTGAAATTATTCCTCCCAGACCATGGGGGCTGCTGTGGCACAGGACACACACACAAGATGAAGAGACTGTCTCTCCTGCACTCTCAGTGTTTCACTTCTGGCACCCAGCCAGCCTAGAGAAGGAGGAAAATCAGATGGCTGCATGAGTTACTCATTGTTCAAGAGGAAGGGGAGCGGTAGGAGGGAGACTGGGCAGGTAGGGAAGACAAGCAACTATTGGAAAGCAGGGAAGGATGGGAAGGTTGCACCATGCTTTTCCACCCTTGGCCCAAGGGTCGTCACTTACCCCTTTCTTATTCCCACACAAGCCTCCAGGTGTTGTCCTCTCTTCACCCCACAGATTGCCCTTACTGGTTCCAATATCTTCACCTCCTCTGGTTTCCCCAGTCACTTCTGGCTCCCCATAGGCCCCAAACTGCCCTTGGCATTTCTGCCTGTGACAAATGTCACACATGGAGACTCACAAAACTTGGCAACTGCTATGCAGACAATTATAGGAGGAGCTGATACTGACCCCTGTATTTAGTTGCCTAACACTTTCCATTATAAATGATTCCTAACTCTTTTACTGAGATGCTCTAATACCTCCTTTGTTTGCAATAGTCCTTGGAACTTCGACAGAAAGAAAACCTTCAGGCTAGGGAAGTGTCTTTTCTTTGTCCCATGACATTCTACTCAGGTTTAGTTGAGAAGCAGACTTTTGAAAATTTCTATTTCCCTTCTGTCACTTGTATTGTCAACAAAATTTTAGCAGCACATCACATTATCAGAATATAAACATTTACATCTAAACATTGATATTGTCATCTAAAATGCCAAAGCAGCACCAACTGCATTTGGAACCCTGGGAGAAGACAGGCTCTCGAGGAGGGAGGGATGGGGAGAGGAGAGGGAACCAGGCCACACACAGCTTCACTCCAGACCAGAATTAGGTCCAGTAGCCTCTCCTGTAGCTCTCCAGTAGCCTCTCCTGCTTCTAAGGGCACCACCGGATGAAGGAGCTCTTTCTAACCTCCCAGGAGAGTACTAGGCTGGGCTTCTTCTGATAACTCCTCAGAACCATCTCATAGGCTAAGTAGCACACCCTCACCATGATAACAACCTTCTTCTCAGGCCAACTAACGTGGTTTGTCCTGAAGCTCAAACTGTGCCATAATGCTTGAAGGTTCAGAGTTCAAATGCTACTGATGATGTGTAATGAGAGAGTTTATTAAAGTTGCACAGAATGTAATTTTTGTTTTTACCTTTTGTTTAAGAAATTACATACAAAAAGTCTTCTTTAAGAACATTGTTTAGGTTGCAAACTCAAATACTACAAAGTTAGGAAATGCCAGTATTAACATTGCCTGTGCCACCATACTATAATACAGTCTTTAATTACTTGATCATATACTATTTTTTTCCACAGGATCCTGCCTCATTCAGTGCATGGGATGGATGCTGTTCTGGAAGTGAATGAGGGCTGTGTAGTGAATCAGGCTGTTTGTAGGACCCTTGTCTTATTTGCTCTAGACGCTGCAAGGCGTGCATGGAGCAAGGAGGTAGGCTACAGGAAGAGAAAGATGAATGCCACTCTGTTCTCTCCCTGCCACCGTTCTTTTATGTGATACTGAGCAAATCACTTAAACTAGCATTTTGTCAGATGCCCATTAATTGCTTTGCATATTTTCTGAGCATCCAACTTCAAACACCTGGGGCCTGATATGCAGAAGTGCTGAGCACTCAGTAATGAAGCAAGTTCCAAGATGATATGAGATTAAGGCCTGGTTGAAGTTTTCACCATAGGTGGAATTGAGGGTGTCATATATAAGCAATATTGCGGAGGTAGTGGCAGGCTGATTTACTAAAGGCTTGTCTACACAGGAGATTTTTCCAGTTATACTGATTTAATTATAACAGTATATTTAAACTGCTAAAGTTGTATTAAAATAATTTCTTCTTGTGGACACTCTTATTCTAGAATAAAATCTGCTTCTAAAGTGACATAAGGTAAACTGGAAAAAGACACTTATACTGGAATAAGAATGTCCACATGGGGAGTTATATTTGGGTAAACATAGTGCTTTAAATTCACTTCCTACCTTATATTGCCATAACTTCCCCATGTAGACAAGCGCTAACAAGGAAGATGTGTGAGAAAAGCAAGAATTCAGAGTGAAAGAGAACACAAAAGTTTGGATAGTGGAGTCATGGTGGTCAATTGGTGGCATGGAAGAAGGCAAAAGAATGAGAACGGGAGAAAGAAACTGAGAGAAGAGTGATATTGGCATCACTTAATTAAAGGGCGAGGTTCAAATAATAAGAAACAAGAATGGAGATGGAGTAGAGTGATACAGAGCTGGACAGGGATAGAGCTATACGAAGATGAGAATAAGGACCTTAGATTGGATTATCTCTCTCTCTTCTCTCATGTTCTCATTATTGTCATTCTGAATGCCTTCTCTTTGACAGTAGGTTAGAAGAACCAGTGGAAGGATTTGCACCTGGCAGAGATGTGTCAGGAAGGATGATTTTGGGATGGAATGTTGCCATCCAGAACTGCTGTTGTTGGGCGTTTGGGGGTCTTGTTTCTAGGCAGTTTTGACCAATGGTCTCATCTCTGCACTGTTATTTGAGGGGAGAATCCTTCCTTTGCTCTAGAGAATCTTTTTTTCCGATGGGTTTTTCACCATTTCCTTGGCAGAGCTTCTTCTTCTCTTTCTTCTTCTTTCTTTCTTTCTTTCTTTCTTTCTTTCTTTCTTTTTTTTGGAGCTGTTTGTCACAGCTCACTGACTGTTTCTTGCTAGGTTGTTGGAGGTTGTACTGAACATTGTCAGTGCATCTTCAGTATCATTATCAAGGAAGGGCAGAGTCTATGATTCTATCACTCTGCAAAGGCAGTAAGGCTGAGGGGCCTCATAAATGTTACACAACTTTGTTCTAAGAAATAGAGCTATCATACTTCCATTTAGTATGAGCCAGTAGGATATTAATGACCTGATCCATTTATTGCCATTTATGTCGGTAGACTTTGGATCAGACCTTAATTTTGGAATTCATGACTATTGTGGATTTGGATCACAATTTGAAGTTATTTTCAGGTTTTGTATTCTTTCTTTCTTTCTTTCTTTCAGACGTGTTATGGAAAGTGTGTATTTTTAACCAGAAACTTGTTTTGTTAAATAAATATTTAATTTACCAAATAAATACTATTTAGATGTTTCAACAGTGTGTATTATTCTTTCTTAATTAGATGATATGCATATATTTTGCTATGCAACTTCATTAAAAATTTGCATTATTTGTAGTAATCACTTGCTATGAAAACTCTGCTAGTTAGGCATTTTTGAAATTTCCTAGCCTTTATTTTATGGGAAGAAAATCCTATTTCTTGGTTTATATACATTATAGACTTTATTTGAAAGTTACTTTTTAATAAAAACCGTTAGTTGTATCTTATCAATATTACTGACATGAAACCTTGTAGGTTTTGTGTTGGGAAGGATATGGATCTAGATATAGATACATACACGTGCACTCAAATTCTGGCAGGCACCTGGAAACAGGCATAACTTATATATTGGAAAAGAAGTGCTAACATGTACATTGCTCCAACCTAACACCATTATATTTCTATTAAGAATGAAAATAATTTGTATGTAATAGCTCTGCACAGACATAAGCCTAGTGTGCAAACTGCTGGACCATACCTTTTGACTCTAAGGCAACAGCTCGCTTCTTGGCTCCATCCTGTTGGAGGGCTTGCAGAATGGTCTCTCTACAATATTTTGGAGAGCACAGAATAGGAGAAGCACACTTTACCCTGTGCTCCCATTTCCAGGTTTGTTTTTTCTGTCACATGTCTGTCTCTAGTCTAAATCAGACTATGGCCCAAAATTCATTGTGTCAGGATGTGAATAAGTTTTCAACATTAAATGCCAAAAAGACCCAAAGATAAAATCCTCAAAAAAATAAGGAAAATACTGTACATTTAACATTTAAAAATAAAAAATAAAGTAACAAGCACACAGTTAAGGCCCAAAGCAGGCAAATTTATCCAGCATATGCGAATTGCTCCCTTATTGTTTTTGTATACATTACTAAAACTTGTTATGGTTTCTTACAGTTTTAAAAGCAAAGGATATATCTTACAGTTTATCAT